>NC_090936.1:1152197516-1152799703 GCF_040938575.1 Ambystoma mexicanum | reverse complement strand
ATTCTCACATTCAGACATGCATCCCTTCCTCAGTGTTCCTAGTCCTGCTATTTGTCCCCATGGCAGGCTGAGCTTCCACTGGGTCCTCCTATAAGCCCCTTCTCCAAGCACCCAATCAAATGTCTTATTTGGGACATGCTACCTTTGCATTGCTGTTATGCTGGCAGTGGGCAAACCTTCAAGTTACTAGACACCTTAATTTCTATACGTACACACTACACAATTTCTTACTCGCTAAGAGTCAAATATATCACTAGCCAATGACTAATGGCGAGTGCTCATTTTGCACCCTTATGCTGTTTTTACTATGTGTTAGATGTGCTGTGCTACGCTATCTTTGCTGAGCTCTGCCTGGCTTTGAACTGCTCTACTTTATTGTGCTTTGTATGCTACTTCAGGTTATGTTAAGCTGCTGGGACGTTATGCAATGTTGGTTAGTAAGGATTTATGTATTTTTCTCAAATCCATCTTTGTCATAAATGTTAACATAAAGTTGTGCTTTTTGCTTTTATTTGCCTGCCACCCACATATTTTTTGATGAGTTTCTTCAGCCCAAAAACGACAGTAAAAACGTTGTGAAAAGAAAACAACCCTGGCTCTAAATGAATGCTGTACCTGTGCGTTTCTCTGTCCACATTTGCCTACCAAACAGTGTATTCTTTAATAGTCCACTCCTTGCCACTGGGCATGGCAGTCCCAGTATTATTCTGGAGTTTGTTTGCTTGGATTTATTGAACTCCCAGGCAATTAAAGCAGATACGTGTCAAAGGACCACTTGAGCACATCCTTGTCCATCACACAGCTGCACACTACTTTTGGTAATGCCTATTAACTCTCTGAAATGGCCCTGAAGTAAATATTCACTTTGAATGGATTGTGTCCTCCAACGTATTCCACATCTTTGACATGTAATGTCCGAAGTTGGGTACTTCGGAAACTTTTTCGGCAGAGGGCGTCCTGCGTCGATGGAGTCGGGTCGATATCCATCGAAGGCCTACGTCGAGGGCGACTTCACCGGATGTTATAAATAGGACGCACGGTGCCCGTAGCCTCAGTTCAGTTTTTTCTGCAAACGTGTTTTCTTCAGAGACTCTGCGCGCCTAGTGTATTCCTTGTGAATGCCTTCCTCTTCGACCCCTCCAACTCTGCGGTCTGGCTTCAAGACTTGCCGGCAATGTACACAAAAGAGGTAGGGGAATTAGACTGTGAGACCAAAAGAGCCCCCTAACTTTAGGAACACCTAAATAATAAAAACTAAAAAATTGGTCCACAGTATGGTGTCTTAGGGTCACGTGTCTGACCTCGCCAATCAAGAGGCAGAAATAGAGATAGAGAAGAGATAGATTCTCATCTCGCTAATCATTTGTATTTTGATATTGAACACTACACAGTAGAGAGTAGATGCAAACAACAATGCATTTAACAAAAAGTTCGATTATCGACTTTATTTAACCTTCAGTGGTCTATATACATAATAAAAATGCCAACATGGCATAGTTCATTATTAAATACACATCTTTAGCACGGTCCGGGGGGGGTGGGGAACAATGAAAGGGGGAGGGGAAAAAGGGAAAAACCCAAGAACAGAAAATGACAACGACCAAACCCACAAATGACAAATTAAGTACACCAGGAAAGAAAAGTGTGCGGGTAAACCTAAAGAGCACAAACTCGAGGGTTATAACAATAAACAAAAATTACTAAATCAACTTATTACCACAGAAATCAGATTTGAAGAAAAAATACAAAATACCACAACTGGATTAGCTAATAAATTCCACACTAATTCACTCCCATTGCCGGGACTGCAAGTCTAAGATGTCAATTACCGACCCGCATTGCATTTGTTTGTGGTGCTTGGGTGAGAGTCACAACACTGACGACTGTTGCAAATGCCAGTCGCTGACTGCTAAGGCCTTGCGGGAGCGTAAGGGGAAGCTTCAGGTAGGTAGGGGTTCTAAATCCAGTAAGTCCCGTAATTCTAAGTCTAAAGGGATGTTCACCGACGATTCGAGGGGCGACTCTCCGCGTCGGAAGGAGTCCCGGGGATCACATTCCCGGAGTGGTTCCCGCCATTCATCCTCCTCATCTCGGCATTCTAGAAAACGCCATCACCGGTCACGTTCCCCGTCGTCCTCGGAGGATGGAGCCGCGAGGAAAGTGACTTGTCCAACAAAGTCCTCGACTCCGGAGGAATGGGCTGCCTTCAGGGAGCAAATGCTGGCGATTTTCCAATCCCAGGGCACAGTTCCGTCCGTGCCTTCTGATGAATGGGTCCTCGGCGCGATCTTCATCGGGAACCTTCGAGGTCCCGTTCGGACAAGGCTGAGGATGGTCGCAAGAGACGTGCTTCCAGGTCTCGGTCCTCATCCCCAGCGAGACCGCAGAAACCTGCTATGGGCTCAATGTTGGCGTCGACTGACGCCTTTGAGTGCCTTTTGGCCGGGATTTGTCATCAGAGATTCCTGGTACTGTGGATCCTCCAAAGAAGGCTACTTCCAAGTCTGTAAGTTCTGTTAAGGACTCCAGACCCTCGGCTATCCCGAGACAGGACTTTTACCTCCCTCTGGATGACATCTATGAGGAGGAGGAGAGGTCAGATTTAGATTTTGACCCTGTTGACCCAATGTGGCTCCTGTAATTTCTGGGGATAGTCAATTGGAAGGGTTAAGGCAATCTCTTCATGATGCCAGTGGTTTAGACACTTCTCCTGAGGTGGAGTTTGGCAGGCCTGAGCCTCATGCTGAGTCGTCCTACAGGAGACTGATGGCAAGAGTCACGGAATATCCTGGTTGGTCAACTCCTACTGAAGATTTTGTTCAGGATGATTTGACGGATATTCTGGATCAAGGTCTGTCCTCTGACCCGGTGTTACCCTTTCATTTGACCTTGCAGAAAAGGTTGGCGGCTGCTTGGCAGACCCCGGAATCTCTTCCGGCAGTTAACAAATCGTTAACTAAAAACTACTGCTCTTCCGGTAGCGACCCCAGCTATCTTTCATCTCACCCTACTCCCGAGAGTTTCTGGGTTCAGGCGGCTACGGCCACCTCGAGGTAGGCGGTGTACCCTACTATCCATCCTGATAGGGACGACAAACGCTTCGACGGTTGGGCGCGAAAGGGGTTTTCTGCGGGGAGTATGGAGCTGAATCAGTTAAGTCCACTTGTGCCTTGGTAAGATTTTCACACTCTGTGGAAATGTTTCTTTTGCGGCTGAGCATATTCCCGAAGGGGAAGAAAGGGATTTGTTATTTGCTCTCGTGCAAGATGGCAAGGACACCATGTGTGAATCCCTTCAGTCAGGTTTGGACACGGCCGACAGTGTTAGCCGGTCCATGGCTGCGAGCACCGTTATAAGCAGACTTGCATGGTAGCGGAAGTCGGCTTTTGCTCCAGATGTGCAAGCGCATCTTTTGAACATGCCCTTTGATGGCGCGCATTTGTTTGGCAGCAAGGCTGACGAGAGCCTTGAGAGGTTGCAGGCCTCAAAAGCTGTGGCAAGATCTTTAAGCGCAGCTGTGCGTGAACCTCTGCCTTTTCGTCCTAGGACAGTGGTGGGGAGGTTCTTTTTGTTACTACTCCTCCTTTGGTAGAACGAGAGGAGCCAGCCAAAGCGGTCAGCGTGAAAGTACCCGTGGTGGTCGGGGAAATGGAGGTGCCAAAGCCGCTCAGGCAGCTGCCTCTTTGCCTTCAGGCGCAGCCGCTCCAAAACAGTCATGAGGCCATGTCCCATGGTTCTCCGGTTGTGGGCAGACTGTCTCAGCATCTCGAAGAATGCCGAGCTATTACTTTGGATGCTCGGGTTCTGGATACAAAAGCCCACGGCTACTGCCTTCCCTTCGTACAGCGGCCTCATGAGAATCCCCCGGGGAATCTCTTTGAAGCTTCCAGATCCGCTTCTTGTGCAGGAAATTTTGACCCTGCTAGAGAAAGGCGCTATAGACCTGGTGCCTGTAGCGGAGAGGTACAAGGGATGGTATTCCCCATATTTTTTGATTCCAAAGAAAGACAGGGGATTGAGACCCATCCAGGATTTGTATTGGTTGAACAAACTTCTCAGGAAAGACAAGTTCAAGATGGTCACTCTTTCTCAAGTCCTCCAGGCCCTTCAACTTCAGGATTGGTTGGTGTCTCTGGACCTACAGGATGCTTACTTTATGTGCCGATTCATCCCAAGCACAGAAAGTACCTGAGGTTTGCGGCTGGTGACTCGCTCTTTCAGTTTCGGGTCCTGCCATTCGGATTGACCTCCGCCCCGAGGGTCTTCACCAAGCTAATGGTGGTGGTGGCAGCGTATCTGAGGCAAGGGGGGATTCACATCTACCCGTACCTGGATGACTGGCTGATCCGTGCACGCTCCCCTGAGCAAGCATTGAATCACCTCGGTCCCACTTGCCGCTCCCTCCACAAGCAGGGCTTCTCTCTCAATTTCAAGAAGTCTCATCTGACACCTTCCCAACAGCTCCAGTACATCGGGGCTGTGTTGGACACGTCCTTGGGGAAGTGCTAGCCTCCCTAGGTAAGGGCTCATCACATTGTACAGATGGTGGACAAGTATCAACATGCCCAGAGTCTCACGGCTGTCAAATTCTTAAGGTTGCTCGGACTCATGGCAACCTGCATTTTTCTGGTGCCGGAGGTCAGGCTGAGGATGAGATCCCTGCAATGGGTCCTCAAAATGCAGTGGTCGCAGTTCTCAGGCAAGATGTCGGATCCCTTTCAGATTCCAATCTCTGTCTCCAAGGATCTTCTGTGGTGGGCCAACAAGGGGAACCTGAGGAAGGGGGAGCTGTTTTGGCAACCGTGGCCGGAGGTGACTGTAGTTTCCGACGCTTCCCTCACAGGATAGGGAGCTAATGCCGAAGACTTGACCGCCATCGGTCGTTGGTCTCTGTCAGAGATCAAACTCCACATCAACCTGTTAGAGCTGAGGGCCATCAGGCTGGCCCTGAAGGCTTTTCTGACGTCTGTGCGGGGTAATAGTGTTCTGATCATGACGGACAACACAATGGCCATGCATTACCAAAACAAAAAAGGGGGGGTAGGGTCACTTTCGTTGTGCAGACAGGTAATGCAGCTCTGGTTCTGGGCAATCCAGCAGGGAATTTCGCTCTTGGCAGTTCATCTGGCCGGAGAGAACAATGCGGTGGCAGACGCTCTGAGCAGGCAGAGCACGATCTCTCACGAGTGCGAGTTGGCTCAGGAAGTCCTTCTGGAGATCTTTGCCCTTTGGGGAACCCCACAAGTGGATCTCTTCGCCACCAGTGGATCTCTTCGCCACCAGTGCCAACCGGAAGTGCGAGAGATTCTGCTCAAGGGAATTTCTTCTGAGAGAGGAGCCTTAGGAGATTGGTTATTCCCACTGCTGTAGGCGTTTCTTCCAGTCCCCGTCATTCCTCAAGTGTTAAGGAGGTTACGGGGGTTTGGGTCCCACATGATCCTCATTGGTCAGGATTGGGCCAGGAGAGCTTGGTACCCGGACCTTCTAGAAATGTCCATCTGCCTTCCATACCATCTTCCCTACCGAGAGGATCTGCTCTCGGTGGGGGGGCGGGGGGGTTGGCTGGGGTGGGGAAATCGGGTTCTCCATCCAGAGGTCCGCGCTCTCACCCTTCATGCTTGGTATATGAAAGGTTGAGGTATAAGGATTGGGACCTCCCGGATGACGTGATGGAAGTGTTCCTTTCGGCCAGGAGGCCAGCAACAAAATCCCTGTACCGTTGCCATAAGTTTTGCGACTGGTGCAGAGGACAAAATGTTGATGCTTTTAGGGTTCCATTCCTGTGGTTTTGTCTTTCTTGCTTTCTTTGGCCCACAGGGGCCTTCAAGTGGGTACCATTAAGGGATACATGGCGGCACTGTCTATCTTCAAGCGCTCATCTGAGGAATGTTCGAACTTTAAGATTCCTTTGATTTCCCAATTTCTTAAATGGCTCACTAATGTGTTCCTGCCGTCTCCTTTTCATGTGCCGGTTTGGGATCTAAATTTGCTTTTGAAATTCCTCATGGGTGCTCCGTTTGAACCTTTGCACTCTTGTCCTTTGAGATTGTCGTTCAAGATGGTGTTCTTGGTTGCAGTTACTTCCCCTCGCAGAGTGAGTGAATTGCAGGCACTTTCTTCTAAGCTGCCTTTTACTGTGTTCCCACAAGGATAGGGTTGTACTGAGGGTACGTCCTTCCTTTCTACCTAAGGTGTCTCAATTTCATTTGAGCCAGAAAGTGGTTCTTCCTTCTTTCTATCCTCCTCATCCTGGTAAGGAAGAGGAGTGACTCCATAGGTTGGACCCTTGGAGAGCTCTGAGCTTTTATATTTCTAGGATGTCCAGGGTCAGAGTGGACGATCAACTCTTTGTGGGGTATGCTGGACACCGAGAGGGCCAGGCTGTTGCCAAACAGACCTTGTCCAGGTGGATTATCCTCACCATTACTGAATGTTACCGTTTGGCGGGCAAGGACCCTCCTGAAGGGTTGCAAGCTCATTCCACTAGGAGCGTGGCTACTTCCACAGCCCTACAGCGGGGCGTTCCTATTAGTAATATTTGTGATGCAGCCACATGGGCTTCTATCCACACCTTTGTTATACATTACTCCCTGGGTACACTCCATGGTCAAGATATGGCCTTTGGTAAGGCTGTTCTCTATTCGCCATCTGATTGGGTACTCTAAATTATTTTCCCTCCTCCATTTTCTGGTACTGCTTTGGGAGTCTGTCAAAAATGTGGAATACGTTGGAGGACACAATCCATTAGAAGAACAAGTTACTTACCAACTGGTAACGTTCTTTCGATTGGATGTTCCTCCAACGTATTCCACATCGCCCTCCCAGCCTGCCCCTCTGGAGATTTTCCCACGCAATTGCAGCTTAGGTTTCCGCAAGGCTATGTGCAGTCAAGCAGGCATTGGATGTGTGCATGTCACTCGTTATAGGGGAAAAACATAAACTGAGGCTACGGGCACCGTGCATCCTATTTATAACATCCGGTGACGTTGCCCTCAATGGAGGCCTTTGAGGGACATCGACCCGACGCCATCAACGCAGGACGCGCTCTGCCGAAAAAAATTCCGAAGTACACAACTGTGGACATTACATGTCAAACATGTGGAATACGTTGGAGGAACGTTCAATTGAAAGAACGTTACCAGTTGGTAAGTAACTTGTTCTTCTCCTTCAGACACCGCAGAACCATACCCTTCTAATTTCTGCAATGTTGGTCTTTGTTTGACTTTGGCTGAATTGTCATGACCCCAGGCTATCGAAACCCCCTATCCTTTCTTTAATAAGGACATTCCCCTCTCCCCCACTGTTTTATTTGTCCCATATTTCCCCTCAGTGTGTCACTCCATCCCTTTTCCTTTCCTCTGCAGACTACTGTCTGGATACCCCGGGCAGGGGCAAAACGTGACAACTTCCAGGGACGCATTGATTCTTCAAGACCACCATGGTGGTGATTTGGCATAGAGTAACACTTTGTAACAAGGCATAAGCTAGGAACTTTGTTTTCTTCTTTTCTTTTTTCCCCCCTAGTCCCTTTTTCTGAGACACTAAACTTCTATATCTGGTAGAGGTTTTACAATAAAATTCCACAGGACTCTTAAGCCTCAGCAGGATGAATAGGTGTGTCTGTTTGCCATTACATAGTGCCCTATTTGCTCACTTCACTAGTGAAAAGGCAGAATCTGTAGTTTTTAAGGAAATGCCACCTCTGAGACTATACAGCAGGTATCTATGAGGATCCCTTTGCATTCGTTTGGTAAACATGGTACTCTATATGAAGACGAACTGCAGAGGCTTGGTCTAGCCACTATGTTCATCATGATCTTATTTTTATAGAAGAAAAATAGCTTAAGTTGTCAATCCCACTTCCTTCCCCCACCAAACATTTTATGATTGCTCATCGGACTCCAGAAGTCGGGGGTCCAGAATGACCAAATGTTGGAGTGAGGCACAGCTACTAAACATTATGAAACTAAAAGCAGCAGAATTACTAGTCCAACCTTCTACCAATGCAGAGTAAGAGTGGAAGGACAAGAAGCTTTGGAAAGGAATGCTGCTTATGTAAATTAAGGCACAGTTCCCAGATTGTGAATTGCTGTGAACATTGAGAAGACTGCCCTCCGGGATGACTATGTACTACACCTGATCATGGATGTGTGGGGATACGTCTCTGAATCTTAAGACGCAGAGTAAGTACCACGCACTATCAAAACAAACCATTGTTTTTTTAGTTGTAAAACACATGTCTATTGTAATACTGTACTGTCCTTTATGTAGTTTTGCCATCAATTGCATTTTATTTACTATTGTGTACTTCGCCAATGTTCTTGAAAAAAGGAACTGTTTAACTTTATTTTAATAATTCTTCTACCAGTTTCCCTTTTCTGTCTTCTTTTTAATGCAGTTTGAACTTGAGCACTGTTTTCCCAGTGCAAGAAGTAAAAGACCATTGAAGTATGGAGGGATAGGCCTTTTCACCACAAATACCTTTACAATAATGCTTAAGTAATTAAATACTGTACCAAATGATATCAGTTTGGAACATAACCTTGAAAAGAGAAGTATAGTAAGTTATAGGAAAAATATTTTGGGTTGAAATGGGGATACCCTAGTTGGTAAAAGTGTCTTTAGAATATCCTTCTATGATCCATTAGAATTCCAATGTAGAATAGCTTCTGCACGCAATAGTTCTTGATAACTGAATTATCGATGCCTACTGCTAGGGCTCTTGATTAAAATAAAGTTGATCAATTTAGACTTATACATGTTATTCTACAAAGCTGATCAACAGGACTTTTAAAATATTTGTTTTTCAAACTTTGTTTTAGGGTTCTGAGGAGGGGACTATTGTCTACGTAGTTGGAAGCGCGGGACGTCAGGACTGGCAGCATGTGTACACCGCTGTCACGCGTGGCCGTCAACGTGTGTATATTGTAGCAAAGGAAGATCAATTTATCAAAGCCGTGTCCAACAAGTGTCGTCCCAGAAAAACTAGGCTGCGGCAGCGATTAAAAGAAACATTCGCCCAGAGAAATGACTGTGCTGACCCAACCTCTTGCTCTCAAATCACTTCAAGCCAAGAAGGCCAGGTGCCATCCAGCCCAATTGTATTAAGCCAGGACACGTATAGCACACAGTTCCCGTTACAAAAGATTGAAGGTGAAAACACCATACCAATTGCTTGTGCCTCTGTATCTGAACATATTGATTCAGGTTGTGGCAATGCAGTGTATGATGAAATGACTCAGTCTGATTTGGAAGCAGCATTTGACACACCGGTGCAAAAACAAATGAATAACTTTGTACAGTTTCCCCAAAGCCCCTCGAATTTGAAAAACCTTGTGTTGGACGGATTTGTTCAAGAAGCTCCAATATCTTGTCCTACTCAGCAACAAGAAAACGAGTATCCTGGGGCATCCGCATGCGTTTTAACATGTAAGGACCTTTCTTTTAATCAAGGATCTAGTAGTTCGGACAGATGTTGGACTGACAATGCACCCATGGCCACCAATGGGAACTCCAGCGTAGACAGTTTTGGTGATCTCGATTCTGAACTGGACAACTTGCTCAAGTCATCACTTTGTGTCATCCAGTCATCCAGTGGTGGAGACAGTGCAAACACTAATCGGAAGAGATTCTCCAGTGGTGAGGATGTTGGTGAAAGCACATCAAAGATAACCCGGGTAAGTCTCTGCAAAAGCATCTACCTGTAATCTGGAAACCTTTTGTGTATCAATCACAGAAGTTGTATTGCAATGTGCATTAACTTATTGCCTCAAACTAAGACTTTTTCTGTGTCAGATCTGCTCAAATAAAAAGAGAAATGTGCTGTTATGAGTATGTGTAAACTTGAACAGCGTGCCTACAAAGTGAAGAAAATGGTGCAAAATTGGCATCCTAAAAGATCATGTTTGTTTTGCTGTCATTAGCCAAATAAAATGGTAAAGATTAGCTTTCCCCTTTTCACAACTGTTTCCCTTAATTCATGGATGTCTAGTTACGTAGGAATACTCCAAGATGAAGCCACATGCTCCATGCAAAACTTCAGTTCTCTTTACTCCCATTGAGTCTGCAGTATTCGGAGTGTACTTAAAGTACTTTCTCTGCATTGGTTGTTCAATTCCTGCAAGTCCTCCTTCATTAGACATACATGTGATCAGAAATCTGGGCTGTGTGTTTTTCACTGTTAGTTTGTCTTAAATGCTTTTATGGATTTCCAGGCATATACCATACATTCAATACAAAGCACAATCTCATTCACAGTCTTCAGTCTATTCTGTTTTGCGCATACACATCATTTGTGAAAATTGTCACTTTCTGCAAATCAACTTCTTAATTTAGTTTTACATTTAGATGACTGGTTCTTGCTCACAGGTTCATCCATGTTTAAAAAAAAGGCTCTGCTCTGTCTAGTTGATGAATGCAGCGTATTGCATGAAATCCTGCAGTTGTTTAAAGTCACCCAATTAGCGTGAATTGCCATGGTGAAGCAACAGATAGGTACTGTTCCAAGGTCTGATTGACACTCTCTATGGGTCCATTGCTTTGGGGTTGAAATTCTGAGGAGAAGAAATGATTGAAGGGAGCCCATGCAATCTGAATATATCTGTCAAGAAGACTTTCAACATTAACAGAGCTATGGGCATTGTAAGTAAGGGGGTAAAATAGCACACCTGACTAAAGGCATCTATGGCTACCATTATAGTATGCTTAGCCGGAGCGAGCACTCGCTTTGACATCTGTGCCTGCTGACGCAGGTTCGAATCCCAGCAGGGCCAAACTCAGCCTTTCACCCTTCTGAGGTCGATAAATGAGCACCACACACCGTAGGTAATAATAAGCAGCGCTCGGATAACCGAGGGTTCGTAGCGCTATATAAATGCTATTTATTATTATTATTCAGTGACAGAAGATTGGTGATAAGGTCTGTGGTTATTATCAACCCAAGGTACTGTGTGAAGTTTAGCTTGACCTAGTTTGTCAAAAGGTCTTGGGGGCTTGGCTTGCATACAGAGACAGCAGCTCATAGTGCAATCAAAAATGCCTGTAGCAATAGTAGGCCACCAGTAATGCCGCCTACCAGTTTGTTTGGTTGCTGAGATTGCAAACCAGCAACTATAGGGAATCGTGACAATCGTAGAACCTGTCCTGCAGTACTTTAGTGATAAAGAACAGGCACCATGGATTTCGTAGCTGATTATTGTGCTTAACTTGGGATTTTAGAGTAGCATCCTGGTCATGGAATTGATGAAAAAAAGAGGATACGGTAAGCACACATTTCGGGTCCTTTTTGGAAGAGAGCCTTAGTTGGGCATGTCTGGTTTCCGAGATAACACATCAGCTTTAGTGTTAACTGTACCCTAGATAAAGTCATATGGAAACTTTGAGTGGATAAATAGACCCACTCTACCTGCCTGCTATTCCCGAACTTGAATTGCTGCATTATCATTAAATCACAGCGGTCACAACTGTAAAGCAGATGACTCGACTCTAATGGATACAAGTATATGTTTGTATTTTATGTGGAAGTTTGAATTGTGTAACTCTATGCACTAGCTCCTCGTTCCCCAGTGGTAGCTATTGGTGACTGGTGACTGCTGGATACCCAGGAGCTGCTTGTAGCTCCTGGTTAACCAATCTTAATTTCAAGCCCTGCAGAGTGCAAAAATATATCGTAAGATTTAATGAAACATTTTTAAAGACTTTTTTTGGTAGTCAAAAACAGGACATCATGCACTCACTTTCATAATAGAACTTGCAATTCATAATCATGTAAATCACGCTGCTTTTGAAAAAACTCCCATATCAATAACAAAAAATATGGATTTATGTACAAACAATCCTGTGCACAAATAAGTACATAATTAACAAAGTGTCTAATGAAACCAACACTAATATGACCACCCAACATTCTCATTTATCAATGATTTAGAGTGGTTGAACAAAAACTCAGTGTAGAGGTTCTGAGAAAGTCCATCCGTCAAAGCCTGAATGTAAACAACGGGCAATGTGTTTAAAAATAGTCACAATGAAGGAATGATGGAAAACATTCTTGGTCTACTGGTTTCCGCAGAATACATAAATCCATCACATCATTTTCCTTGTAACCTTCAAACAAGCTAGTATTGATGAGTCTTCTTCAGGACCACAGAACACATCAGCACTATAGCACAAACCAAAACTACCATGAATCCCTTAACCTGATCATGTGAATCAAGCCATCCTGCATGCAGGGTGTAATATAAATGAATTCTTAATAATTTGCAGAGGCCCATCCAATTCTCTGGGCATAATAGCCAACTCCACTCATCTGCAGACCCATTTTCACCTGCAGAACATTCATGAATTCACATATGTGAGACAGGCATGGTATCAAGAGACAACGCAGACAAGTGAAACACAGTTTGAAAACCTTTATTCTCAATGGTCAGGATGATGTAACGCCCAACTTGCCCTAACTCTAAGATGGTAATGTTCCCTAATGGAAAGAAAACTAAGGGAAGTCTAAGTCTGTCAGTCCAAAACAAAATACTGTCTGTGTCGAAACCTATGCTTGTCCTTATTTCTACAGAATAATAGGGTGAATGGGATTTTCCCAACTCAATAGTGTTCAAAGTATACTTAATGTGACAATGGAGCCTTTCTGCAGCTCGCTTCCCCAAGTTTAAGGCACTCAGGATTATAAAGTTCCACAAGTCTCTCAGGGTTCACTTGGCAAAGAAAAGTTCACTTGGCAAAAGAAGTTCACTGTACCTTATCCTGGTAAGTTCTTTAGGCTTCTTTGGGTCTCCTTTCTGTGAAACAAGAAGCCCTTTTGATCATGCAGCTCCTTGCTTTCAATTGGGCTTCCCTGGTTGTGGTGCAGTTGTCAGACTGCACTGTCCACCCATTACAGGTCATGCAACCAGGTGCCCTATCTTTAATAGAGTTCTCTTTTCCTTATACAGGGGTCTCTGTGGCCAACCTGGATCAATCTCCTGCCTGGTCGCCACCCCGATGCTTATTCTGGGGTCTCTGTGGCCAGCCTGGATCAATCTCCCACCTGGTGGCCACCCCAATGCTTTTCCAACACACTTTGTTGTCAACACTTTTATATCAGTGTTGGGGATTTTGCTCCCACTTCAAACAGCTCCCCCTTTTTTAGCATCTTTATTTTGCGCACTTTTCGTGTCCGTGCACAGCTGCCCTCTTTACACTTTCTTTCTTTACACTGTCATTCGGGAATGTGTAATCATACACGCGACCACTCTGCCACTATGTATCCTTTAATTCCATTTGTCAATTTCACCCGACGCGTCTCCAGTCTTAAGTGTTTGAGCTGCAACGTTGTATCTTGCTTGCTTACTTCAATACACACGGGACTCTCACTGCGCTCCACTCACTAGTGGTGTTTTTTTCGTTCTTAGGTTAACGTCTTTGCTATCTGAGGTCAGGGTCTCCCCACCTGCCCCTCAAACACTCCTGGGTTCCTGTCCTAGCCCAGGGAACGAGCATTTTATTTTACCAATGTAACAAGGGATCAGCACGCCTCTCGGCTCCTTTCTTTGGAGGTCTCTTCTTTTGTTGAAACGCAGGTCTATGTTCTTTTTATACTCTTTTATACTCTCCTGAATACTTGGAAGGCTGCAGGTGGGCATGGGCATGGTTGATTTCAATTGCCTGACAACTTGGCCTTGTTAGTGGGACATGGCCTATGAAGATGTTGACATGCCTCTATCTGCATCATCTTCGTCCCAGTACCATAGTGGTATTTCTCATAGGAAATCTGTGCTCCTCTTGATTTCCTCTGCTTGGTCACAGTACTTAAGTGATACTTGGCGGGTGTGGGGAAGATTATGTGCCTTAATACATTCTACGAAGGCTGGGGGGGGGGGGGGGTTTGGGTAGTTCAATGTCAAGGAAGGGGGGATACCATGTCTCTGGTGAAGGGGTGTTCTGAGGATAGGAAATTGGTATTGGTTCTTTCACTCTGGTACCCTCTGTAAATGAGGTTAACCGGGAAGGAAAAGATTGGTTCTCATAGTAGTTCTTGGTATTAGAGGGACGGGATGATAACTCTGGGTTATAGTTCGGAAAAGGGGTTTTACCGTCTCTTGCTTTCCTGCGAGTGTTCGAGTGAAGATCTGGGGGTAGGGTAGGACATGCATGATGATATCCTATGACAGTAGAGGGGAGGTAGGATAGATCAGGAGTAGGAAAAGGGGGATGCCAGATCTCATCTTCGGGCATCCCACTTCCGTTCTTCAAAGACTCTCCATCCCAGTAGTACCCCTTTGCAGCCCCACTCCCGGGGTCATAATCTGGCAGTCTCTTAGTTGCCTGACGGCGCAGGGTGTCTTAAGCGGGTTAAATGTGAGAATGCCTCAGATTTCTCATATCATGTGCAAGGTATTTAGTCGCTCGAACATGTGCGTTATGGATAATTCAAACTACAAGCGTTGACCTGTAGTATCCTCCAGTTTTCGCTGTTTGTATTGGACAAAGTTAGCCTGCTCAAACCTGACTCTCTCCATTTGGAACGAACAATATTGATGTTTGTATGTTCTCCTTCAATACCTACAAAAGATTTGATGCAATATTCTAAATTGCCATCAAAGGAGCAACTAGGCTCATCCTCCTGTCTATTTACACTAGTATCTTTCCCTCAAATATGAACTTACCCAGAGTTTATTCGTGTAGTCTATCACAGCGCTGTCCCTAAGTTAACAGTGTGTCAGTGTGTTACATGATATAGCTTGCATGCACGTTAAATGCTGCGACAGCGTCTCCCACGTCTAACTAGGACGAACAACATGGTGGCAGCTACCCTTAACAAGCACTTGTCTGCCACTCCACGGGTGGGAGCTGTGTCAGGATATTCTGGATGAGATATTCGCCTCTTGGAGGACCCTTGGGTGGATGTCTTAGCTGCCAGTATCCTCCTGATGTGTGAATTGTTCTGCCCCAACTTTTCCTCCATGGAAAGCTATGTGGGATGCACTGATTATTGATTGCAACTTCGGTCACCTCGGGGCATGCTCCCAGATTAGTGTCATACCACTAGTTCTAAGGAGAAAGTAGTACTATAGCTGCATCATGATCTTTATCTGAGCTGCATGGTACCTCACTCTGAGGGTGGCCCTGCTCCCCTAGCTGGAAGGCAGGGACCTCCAACCAAGCCTGAGGATCTCGATCTTCATGCTTGGCTGCTGGGGTACAATGATTCTGACTTCTCTGATGCCCTGTATGTGCTCCTTGCCACCAGCAGATCAGCTGCCAAGTCTATATATGCCTGCGGGTGACATACATCTTTGCTTGGTGTCTAGGAAATGTTTGAAACCCTTTGTCCTGTACAGTGATTTGGTTTCTGGATTTCTTCTTTCCTTGACGCAACAGGGCCATCACATTGGACACCTGATCACTATTTAGCATTTTGGTTGCCTAAGGACTCATCATTTAACACCATGCAAATGTGTGCCTGTGTAGGTTTTGTGCTATTTGAGCCTATGCATTCTTGCCCTTTGAGGTTGCTCACACATCATGCCTGCTAGAGGGGTGAATGAGCTTCTGGATCGTTCGGTCAAACCTCTGCATCTCATCTTTTCCAAGGAGAAAGCTACTTTATGGTGAGGCCTTCCTTCTCAAGGTTGTCGAAATTTCATTTTTCACAATGTTCCTTCTTCTTGCCTTAAACTCGGTACCTCATTTATCTAAGATAGTTTATAGGTTTCCTTGTCTCAACGCCAAAAAGGTGCCCAGCTACTATGACTCAGGGGATATGACTAGTTTATTAGATGTGCTGATGCCCTGCTTCCTGGGTGGTTATGAAGCAGACTGTCTTGGTAGTTCATAATGTCTTGGGGGCGCACTGATGTTGCCAGCATATAACTGTGTGGCTCCGCTTGCACTTGGTCTAAAGGGGTCCTGAGCACCCATTTTTACCCCCCCCCCATAAGGAGCATCATGGTGACCTACAGCAAGACAAAGCCCTTAGGCACCCCTGGTCAAAATCTGAGATCAATTGACCCAAGAGACTGGGTTCAACGACCATGTGAGAAGGCGGCAGTGAAAACCTTTGAACAGCCCCGTCACATCCTCCGCACAAGCACAGGAAAGAGTGCAGCTGCTGCTTGATTCTTGGGAGGCCTGATGACACGGAGGAAGCCAATGTAAAGAGGCCACCCCACGCTGCCTGAGGAGCGAGAGGGACCCCCTGGACAGCGATCCGAGGCTGGCGGCGGCAGATATGCTCTTCTGAGCATTGGAAGGGCATATAAAAGAGATTTCGGATCGGACGCCCATGGTGCACATGAGCTACTGGAGAAGGTGAGGAGTTGGGTCATTCCCGCTGGGAGAGGGGCTGCTCAGGACTTCTGTGGGAGCAGATAGCCACTTGATTGGAGCACCCTCCAGGAGGTACAAGGGATTAAGAAGTGCAGTCCATCTGGCCTTGGACATGGATTACAGGCGGACTCTGCTGCGATAAGAACTCAGCGGCTATAACGCAGACTTGCTGTACCTACAGGAGGTGGATCGGCCTGCCTTAATCTTTTCCGCCCTTGATGCTTTCTGACTGCATGGCCTCTTCAAACTGAAGGAAAAGCAGCACATGGGCCTGGCCACCTTCTATCGACCTGAGAAACTCACTTTGCTCAACCAACACGACATTAATCTGAGAAAAGTACGTTAGGCATATCCCTTACACTCTGTGCTGCTGCAGAGCCCGTCAGCCTACGGGCTGGCGAAGGACCAGCTGTTACAAAGGATCACAGCATTGCAGGTGTTTGTGTTTCAGAATATAAATATAAAGAAGGGGGAAACCCAAAAACAACTGCTCACAGAAGTAGTGTTTTCTCTACCTCTTATTTTGGGGATTAGAAGAGAGGGTATCTAGAACAACGAGGTAGAATTGTACACAACAGCACTTCCAGAGATCAATTAGTATTTCAAAAACATATTGATTTTATTAATAATCAAAAAAATCCATTTACACTTGATAAAAATAGAGCATTATAAAAATAGAGTACTTGAGACACCAGACAAGGGAGGCTACTGATCTAGTAGCAGCCATTCAATACTGACCTATTGATGACATCAGTTTACTTCATTCTAAGAGTTTATTTAACATTTAGGCAGTGAAGTATGATCAATGACGATCTCGCTATCTATCTAGTATATCAAATTACTAGTTTTTTGCCTCCACATGTTTCTGTTCTCTATCTTCCATCTGGAACTTTCTTCAGGAGGATTTCTCAATTGGTCACTTGAACTTTATAAATTAATGTAAGATCAACTTTCCAGTAAACACCATTAATTGTGCATTGGTGATGGGAGTGCTCGCGTTGGAGTGGTTGTAGTCTGGGAAAAGTACTGGGTTCTAATGCGATTCTCCTGTATGACTTCAGTCCAGAAATGGACACAGACATCTCTTGATAATGAGTGAAGGGGTACCGTTCCCCAAACTGTAGATAGTGTGATCTGAAGTAGATAGATACTTGAGCGTACACACAGGTTCCTTGGATATCTTTCTCTTGAAAGACTGGGGGTAGACTTTCTAAAGGCTCTTCTCCGGATCTCAAAAAGGAGTTGGGATTGCGAATAAATTGCTTCAGGGCCGCCCGCTTGGTGGAATGAAGGGAAACGTCTGCTGGTATCCATCCGAGTCACGTTCGATCTTTGGAAAGAGAAATTACTAAAAATCACAGCAAAAACAGCTCGCGAGTCTCCATGTTTCAGACTGTGTTTCAATCCATAAACGATCCTTATAGAAAGATATGCGTTGCTAACACTCATCTATACTTTAACCTGAAAGGTGGTAACATTCATCTCCTTCAAAGTGCCATAGCTCTGCCCCACATTAAGCACGTCACATCTGAGCTGTACCCTGGAATACTAGTCATTTTCTGTGGGGATTTCAACAGTATGCCATTATCTGGAATGGGTATTTATTTAAAAAATGGTTCTATCTTTGAGGGTCTTGGAGACTGGCTCTGCAACGGAGAGTGAGAGCGATGTAACATGTTGCTAAATCATACCAACTGTCCTGTCATTCCTTGACCCGCTCCCTTCCTTACATGTATCAGTAGGCCCACCCAGCCTTCTGACCCTACTCAACATTGCCTGACCCAGCTGCAGACCACAAGACTAGCCTCAACCAAGGTATCTCTCCCATAACAACTCCCCTTGATTTCAAGCCCTCCCCAAGCCCACTCCCCCCCGACCAGATGATATTTCATTACAACAAGGTAACCACACCTATGCCCAATCCCACACCCTTCCTACCCAGAGGCCCCCCCACCCCTTACAGCTCTAACATCATCCCATCACGCCACAGCATGACATTAGAAAAACTTCGAAACGTACAGACTCTCACCACTTCTCCTAACCCCCTCACTTAGACTACACCCATCAAAGGCTCAGACAGAACACACTCTCCGCCTGCATGCTTCCCTCTCTCTTCCCTCCATTCATCCTACCCCACCCACCCCAGCAGCCCACCAGTAAGGAGATGACTTACACATAACCTATTCCGAAAAACATCACACTTCCATGACCTCATCATAGAACAGCATTTCAACATCCTTGCAATCCCTGAATCAAGGCTCCATAATGCAGCCGGCCCTGCTCTCTCTCTAGCTATACCCCCTGGTTTCACCATTCTGCGGTCTGACCGGTCTGATAAACCAGGTGTAGGTATCATCTACAGGTTATCACTTGCCATCAGAGAAACCCCAATGCCACCACAACCAGGCTTAGAAACACTGCCAGCTAAAATGTCACTCAATCCCAAAACAACCATTAACCTACTTCTTATTTATCATCACCCTAACCCGTTGAGCTCCCTTGATCTCGTAATCCCCCTTCTTATCTCTCCCCTCATTAAACCTAATACCAAATTCATCCTTCTAGGTGACTTTAACTTAGGCTTTAAAGACACTACTGACTCCAAAGCAAGCACATTCCCGACCTCCCTGACAGAGATGAACTTTACCCAGCACATCACAGTACCCGCCCACAACAAAGGCTGTACTCTTGACTGGATTCTAACTCTCAAAATCTCAGCCAACATCACAGCTGTTAACCCTGGACAGCCTTGCTCATTGAATTCAACTTATTGCACCACAGTACTACCTCTACTATCATCACCAAACTGTAACTCGTAATACCTGAAGACTTACAGAGGAAACTCGTGCTCCCACCCTACTTAAGCACCTCGACGCCAGATCAGCTAGTCCGGAAACCGTTACTCTACATATTAACCAAGCACTCATGCGCACATTAAACCAACACGCCCCCATCAACTCCATAATTCCCAAGCCACGCAATCATTCTAACATCTGGTTTTCTGAAGAACATATCACTCTGTGCAGACAAAAACCCTCACTAGAACACCTCTGGAGAAAACATCCCTCTACCAACAACTTGGAAGCATTCACTGAAGCAGCCAAATTCTACAAACAAACCTTGATCACGACAAAAGCCAACTCATATAACATGAGAATCACTCATTTGAGAACCTCCTTCCCACCACCACACCTGTGAACTCCGACAAAGCTTTGTGCTCCACCATTCAAACTGCTTTATCTAACAAAATTGAGAAACTAGGAGGAAAACAACTAGCTTTCAAAGCCACCAAAAGAATCTCCTCATCTGCCCCACCTCTGCCTAGAATCCCCCCCACCTCTGCTCCATAATTCCACTTCTATCCGGTTACTAGTGAGGAGGTCAGCAACTTCATCTACCACCTCAAACCCTGGAACTGCAAAGGAGACACCTGCCGCGCACGCATCTTCAAACTCTGCACCGTGACACTTGCCTCCACCCTAACAGACTTAAACAATGACTCATTCTCCACCAACATTATTGCAATGTGTTATTCACAGTTACCTCAGTAAAAAACCTGGCCAAACTACAATTGCTTCAAAACAACACCCTTCAAGCAGCCAGTGGTCTGAAAAACATCACCACCACCAGGCACGAGGCTCACTGGCTCCTGATAAAAGCCTGGATAGAGTTCAAAACTCTATTGCCCGCTGCTGCCTCCACAATGAAGCACCGGCCTACGTCGCTCACCACATTGCCACCAAAATCCCAGCACGCTCGCTTCGCTCATCAGCCAGCATCGCTCTCCACACCGCCAGGTATATTTGCAAACAAGTGGGAGGCTCCAGCTTTTGCTACACAGTGCCAGTACTTTGGAACTCACTCCTCAGCTTTATCAGAAACAAGCCCTCCTACAGCACCTTCAGGAAACTCTTGAAGACCTAGTTGTTCAACAAATACGACTAAGCTGCTATCTATTTTATGTCCTTTATCTGTTATACTACGTATCTGCTTTACCTACTCTGCACAAGTGCTGTGATACCTTTGGGTTTGGGTGCTACACAAATGCAATAAATAAAAAATAATAGTTTTGATTTCTTAATACTCCAATCTAGCCAACACAATGGTGTGTGGGGGCCTCTGGACTCATTCCACCAGGGGCCTGACAGCTACCGGCGCCATGCAGATGATTGTCCCAGTTGTGAAAAATCTGCCAGGGTGCTCCGTGAGCTTCACTTCACACGTTTGCCAAGCATTGCTGCCTGTATACCTTGTTATGTCAGGACTTGGCTGTGAGGTGCCCCAGAGTTTCTTGGCTTAGGTGATGGTTCCTTGCTCGCCTAATACCACCAGGGTCTGCACTACTTTGTGAGTTTCTACAATGAGAAATCCTTTTGAGGAAACAATCCATTAGAAGAAATTATTACTTACATTTAATCATTTTTGTTTCTGTATCAAATCTAGGGGATTCTTCTCAAGGGGAAGCCCCCTTTGGAACTAGGGAGGTGATCCCACCACGCAATACCCACCATAGGGGTATGGGCAAGCGGGATCCCACTGGCGGTAAATCACCCCACCCCCTCTTTGACTGATGAAGGCTTGAATGAGATTCCCACCCTTCCTGACTCACACTCCCCACCCATATTCATGGGTTATGTGGAAAGTGAACCCAGGGAAAACACTCTGGGGCCCTTTAAGGGGAATGGCTGAAATCCTGACCTGCATATGACAATGTCGCTGGACCGGGCCGCTAACCAATGGGATCTTTAATCTTCCTGGAGTGCCACTTTAAGAACGTGGTAGAAGATCACAAACTAGGAGAGAGGATATGGAGTAGAGTGACGCCGCCGGAGAGCGAGGATGAGAAAAGCGCAGATCCCCGTGGAAAAAGGTGCAAATTCAGAAACTAACGCCATGGTGAGAGAGTGGAGGACGCAGCGTTGGAGATGCTGATGCTTCGATGAAGGCAGAGGCCACAGACACAAAGGGACCGCTGAGGCAGGAAGCACAACCGCCACCCCCGTTGAACGAAATGGCAAGAGACTCAACCTGCCAAGGGGGCACCGCATTGGTTCGAGGAGCTCGGGGCCCACGAGGCGCTACCAGAGACACACCCCTATATAAAGGGATATCGCACCGAACAGAGAAGCCCACCGCCTGCGATGGACAACAAATGGGAGAAACCCTAAAGAGGATAATCTACAGAGGGCAGAAGACACCCGAAGCCCACACAAGGCTAAGAGGTAAAATACCCCACTGGATCTACAGGCAGGCTTATGAAGCCCTAGAACTGGCAGTTTCGTTAACCATAAATACTGACCTGACTGGGTCTACCGGCTTCTACCTGGACAGGGGACAGGGGAGAAGGAACAGGTGAGATTCATGTTTCCACTACAAAATTGCCTCACCTTCTAGGTTTGGGACTGAGGACTTACTTTAATTTGGGACTTCCTGATGAGCACCTGTTTGTTTTCTTTAGCTAAGGGAAACCATCTTAGATATAGGGACTAGAATATGCTTTTCCTCTTTTATGTTGACCAATAAATTGTTCTACACCCATGTCAGGGTGTCCCTTTTCCAGGTCTGACCTCATTGCCCACCCAAGTGACCCCTCATTCCGAGGATCGTGACCTCTTGCAGTTCTGCCTTTCTTTAAGAGATTAGAGGTGGGAAAATTGGGCCTAACAGAGACCATGGGGTGCAGCCAGCTTAATTTATCCTGCCCATAATGTTGCATCAGATGTCATGGGTGCCGGCATAGAGCTGCAGTGTGCCTACTGCAGGCTGAAAACATTTCCAAAGCAAGACTGATGCTGGAAAGTGGATTTCTAAAGGGAGGCAGCTGTGGATGGAAGTACTAATCTTTGAGACAAAATGTTAATAAAGGAATTTTCTTTTCTCATGCTTACCCGCTGAGATACATCTTACAGTATGTGCACAGTATGCGCAAAGAGTGATCAGTCTTCACAGTGGAACCAGGGAGAGAGTGGCTCAGTCTGTGAACCTGGAAAATAATTTCCGCCAGATTTGTACATGATGCACAGGACACTGAGATTGTGCAGCCTTTTAAGCCCTTGGTCATGCAACACCCCATTCATAACTACAAAACGGAGATCATTTATCACTAATAAGTCATTGGATCAGAAGAAACACTGCTTAGAGAATGATAAGAAAGGGGGAATAACGAATCACAGAGAAACAAGAGCAAACAGTAAACGACTTGTTCAAAGTAATGCTAGACAAAGCAATCGGGAGTCATATAAAATAACCCAGCACTACAGAACTAAAGGTGGGGAGAAGAAACCATAGGCAGCTAGCTACATATTAAGAGAGGAATCTGACAGTTTGCTGGGAGCTATACCCCAGAACTTGGAAGAGATGGCCGAGACCTGCAGGGGGTTGCTATCCTGAAAAAGTGTCACTTGAGGGACAAGAAAATTGTTGAATGCTGCATCTTAGACATTGGTTGAGACCAGACAAATGTGAGAGCCAGCTGAGACTATATGTTGTAAAGTAAGCAAGGACTCCGCGTGATGTTCCAGTAGTTTATTCCAATATAGGACCCCAACATTTCTTTCCCTTATACAATGTTGTGGACATGGTAACAATGAGATAAGAATTAACATTTCAACATGCTTCCAGGAGTAACAAACAAATTCTAAGAAAACACCCTGGAGTAAGTCATCAATTTGAAATATAGTGATGCTAGTGATACAATTACCACACAACTAAATCTATCCATACATGCACACAAACAATAGGGTAGCAGATACTATACATGTGAATACTGACTAGAGGATAAAGTAAATGTCTAAATCCTAACCATACATTTCATAATTATCATATCTGACCGGTCTTCTCACCCACCCAGCGGACTCATTCTCACACCCTGTTTATCCCTCTCAAATCGCTCATGTTAGGGAGAATTCTCTCTTTAGGCTGAATTTCCTAACCTAGTGAGTCCCCCAGCAGCTTTGCTGGATTTCTGGAGTTTGTTTTTTTCCTCCTGCCAAGAGTGAGACTCTTTTTCTCCCACTCTTGGACATGATTTATGGTATTCCTTTGACTAATAATGTTTTTTATGGGCTATGGGGTCCTTTACTCCATAGGGTCTCATGTGTTTTTCCTATGTGTGTTACACAGCACCCTCCATGCAGTAACACAGGGGTGTCATAGTGACACCCCACCGAAGACGCCATACCCTGGGACTGACTACTGTCTCCCAGGGCATGTAAAGTCACCATTGGCTTTACTAGTCCCAAATTAATAACAGAAACGAGTACAAACCATCATATTGTGGACCTACTGGTCGGGGCAATTCGATTGCCCCGGGGTCTGTTAGTCGAGGGGGCACGTCTCCGTCCCCCCTGATCGAGTTTTGGCTGGTGGCAGTGGAAACTACTTTTTATATTCGACCGCAAATATTTTCCTATGGGATTTTCCCATTGTTCGAGGCTACCAACTTTAATTATTTAATTCTCATAGCCTCGAACATACCACCGGTTTATTTAATTAATATGAATTCTACGGTTGGTATTTTTTGCCAAGACTCGATTCTAAAATGGTGTTTGTGTTCTCTTCTGTGACTCCAACCCAAGTCGAGCCCTTTGTTCCACTTTTTGGCGGGCTTCTCCATAGAAGCCTCCAAAAGTGGTGCCACTCTGTCTGGGTACCACAAGGGGTGTGGGAGGGGGTTTAGGCACCCTGGACTGAGTTACCTTGGTAACTCAAGTCGCACTCTTGTGTGATTGGCCCAAGTGGTGAGCCGACCGGCTCACCACTTAGCATGTTTTAGTGACAGCTAGGCTGAGTGAATGGGGGTTTTCTGCATAAAAGCAGGGCTTTGGGGACTGGAACTTCAGAAGTTGCCACAGGACCTGAGAATCCGATGAGGGAGAAGCTGAGCCGACCTACCACGACGACACCACCAGTGGAGCCCTGCAGAACCGACGCACCACTTCCAGACGACAGAGAAGATCTCCCGGCTGGAGAGGTTTCTTCCCCTGACTGGTGGGCACAACCAGTTTACCTTTCTTTCTTCGCACCCCAGCCCGGTTTGTGATCGAACTGCCCGTGCCAAGCACCCCGGCAGCCGGATAGCCACTCACCACTGAACCGCGAATCACCGGACCGCTCCTTGTACCTGAGAAACTCCGCGGCTGGTTTCTTCCCTGGCAGTGCAACGGACTCCTGTCTTCCTCCACGACGAGATCCTCTCTTCCCCCGGACGAAGCACCGAATTGCACCCGCTGCCAGGAACAACTGCCCCCGCTGGAGCGTTCTCACCACTTTAAGGTACCGTGTCCGCCAGGCCTCCCTTTCTAAAGATTGCTACAAGGTAATAATAACCCCTTAACCTTCTGGACTGGGCTGGCCGCCTTGACCCTCTAGCTGGTCCCTTTCTTTGGTCCAACTCCTTTTTGAACCTTTACAAGACTTTTGTGCACTGCAACCGTGTGACCTTGGATACATTTCGTTTGGATCCTCTGAAAATGGATCCGGCCTCTTGAACTCTAACTTCACGGTTTTACTTTGCCTTCCTCTCTTGTTATGTTCTGATAAAAGTCTTGGGATAGGTTTCAACTTGTTCTCTGCTCTTCTCTCCCTTTTTAAAACGAACTATTAGAGTGCCATCTACGTTAAGCGCTCACCGCTGTCTGAAAATAAGTGGGGCTTTACTTAAGACGTGTCTAATATTTTTTTTAAGGGAGTGTATATCTTTTAGTGACTGTGTTTTTGAATTGCTTACTATTAGTGCCTGTGTGTTTTTCTAGTTGTGGTTTTAAATAAATAATTATATCTCTTTTACACCAAGCCCTGGTCAGTGTTTACTTGTTCTACTGTGTTCTCTTGACCTATTGTGAATACTCTGTATACTGTCTAACTCTTCTTGAGGGAAGTATGACTGCTCAGCCACAGCTACCAAGTGAATCTGTGTGGTACAGACTGCTACCAAGTGGGTTTACTGCCAAACACCTGTAGTCCTAAATCTTTTGCAGCGGTCCCAGAGGGAACTGCACAGGTTTCTGCCTAACAGCTCGCTGCCCCTCCACACTCAATGCTCTGTTCCTCACCTGCCTGTGTGCACCCTTCAGTGACCGCGCACTCACTCCCACTCTCCTTGTACTTGTTGCTCTACGTGTTGCCTCGACAAAACTTCCCTTCTTCCACCATTTGCCATCTACACACTCATCCAAAATGTTATTAATACTTTCCATAGCTAGTTTGGCTGCTTTTACATTCCTTTTAGCCGCCACCTGGTCCATACTCTATCTCTTTACATCACTAGTCACAATATGCATCTTCCCCACTCATCACATTAATGGGTTCATAATGTCGAGAACATTCCTTCGGAACACCGAAAGGTTCTTGACCCTCACAATGTCTCCTACCTTCACCGGTCTTCCTCCTGCTCTTCTCTTCCTCTTCACCAGCCACACTTCCTCTGTTTTGCCCAACCTCAGACATCCAATGTGGATAGAGTCTGGAACGCATCACTCTGCCTCTCATTTTCTCAAAAGGTTACACGCCCATCTTAACGTGTCCCTGTACGCCACCATCATCTCAGACATTTACCTTCCAATCCATGTTAACATATGTCAATTGTATGGTCTCTTCAATTATGCCATTTATCTGTTCCACTAGAGCTTTCCCTCTTGGATTGTACACTGCAGTCCTGTGGTTCTCAATAACACGACTAGACATATAACTTTGCATCTCATGCAATACTAACTGCACCCCGTTGTGTGTCATCATGGTTTTAGGATTTACCTCTCTTGCAAACAACTTCTCCATAAAATGTATTGCACATCTTATATTCTCCACAAAATCCACCTCAAACCATCTGGACGACGCATAGTCCACTAATACGATGGCACCTATTCTCTTGACCCAACAATGTTATAGGCCCCATAAAGTCAATGACCACTTTCTCCCATATACAAACGAACATTTGAACTTTGCTCGCTTGCAGATTCTGAGTCTTCAATGACTTGTCACTCATGATACAAGGGACATACGCACCCACTTCCTCCTCAACCACTCAGTCCATGCAAGGCCACCAGAATGTAGCTCTCAATCTACGCTTGGTCAAACCCGCCTCCATGTGGCCATCTCTCGTGCAAGCCTTGTAAGTTCCTTCCTCAAATCAGTAGGAGGTATCGATCTTTCTCCTCTCGCCAACCCAATTCAGAACTCCTCGGCTCTTCCCCAACCTTATAATATGGTGAAAGCTTTGCACCTTCTATCTTCCACCCCTGCTTGATGTGAAGTATTGCATCCATCATCTCTATATCCGCTTCAGTCTCCTCCATCCACACTGACCGGTCAAATATGTTGTTAGTGTGGCCTACACTGGTGCAATCCATTCTCTCAAGTCTTCTTCCTGCACCACCTCGTCCACTAGCGACCTAGACAAACAATCCACCTCAAACTTAAAACCTTGCATTTCTGCCAACCGCCTTACTATCCTTGGAGTTACCAGTCCAGACCCTCTTGTGGTAAATAGATGTATCGGGGGTTTGTGATAGCTCCTGATCATGTACGGAACACCACAAACGCCCTGAGATAATTGGACGCCCAATAACATGCCAAGGCCTCTCTCTATGGTAAAATATTTCCCCTCATTTTCCGTCAGATCATTTGATGCAAACGCTATTGGCACGCCAATGCCTCCTCTAATTTGGCTCAACAGCGGTCCTAGTCCTCATATACACGCATCTATTGTTAAAAATATTTTGACAGCAGGCTTCAACCTGAACAGCATGGATGTATTCACCACTTCCTCTTTCATAGGTTTAAACGTTTCCTCCTCCCCACACAAACTCCCTCTTGACCTTGAGGAAGTCTCGCAACACTGCACACTTGGCTGCAAAATTCTCCACACACTTTGCATAGTATTCAATGAACCCTAGGAATGATCTTAATTCATCCTTATTCTCCAGGGATTTCACCTTAAGAATGGTATCCACCGTTTCAGGACAGGTCTCCAACCCCTCCTTTTTCAACCTGTGCCCCAGGTAGGAATCTTGCACCTTAGATTCTTTTCACAGTCGAACCTGCCCCCTCCAGTCTCCGTAACACCTCATGAACTCTTGCATCATGCTCTGCCTCGCTTTTTGCCCAAATCAAAATGTCATCCTGAGAACATATGACACCAGGAACATCACCTAGCAAATCTTCCATCACCCTTTGTAACTCTGCAGACGTCGATACGCACCCAATGGAGTAATTATAAATAATTATGAATGTTGGATGCAAATCCACCTGGTGGTACGTGAAAGATCCATGGTACTGTACCCCCGCTTCAGCCATAGTTATTAACATTTTGTTGACCTTTGACAATGGGTACCTATCCACGCATATATTCCCGTTTAGGTCCCTGTCATCCAGGTGGCCAGGACACGGCCATCGCTGTTGGATCCAGTTCCTGGGGGTAGACCATGGAGGAAGGATCACCTGGATGGTGGGTTCTCGGGCAGTGGAAGTGGGACACTGACAAGTGAGATGTGGTATCCCCCTTCTTATAACACCTTTTCCCCATCCTGCCACGTAGGATACTCAAACACTCTAGCCCCCCCACATACACTTTTCCGATATGAACACTTTCGTATACCATGAAATACGGGCAAACACTAGAGCCGTTTACCTGACATTTCCCAACACAAGGGTCATGCAAAGTCAGGCAATTGACCAGAATCTCACACACCTGACGGCCCTTTCCCTTCCCCACAGGGATAAAAGGTGGAGCACGATAGCACAATACGGGCAAGGCAGATTGCACAACAAGCGAGCTAACCAAGCACGGCAGTTCAAGAGGAGGAGAAAGGTGGCCGCAACTGACAGGGTGACAAGTTGAGACGCATTCTTGACCTTTCCAACACAAGCACGCGCAACCTCTGTGGAGGGAATCGTAAGATCGCGAACAATAGCCGACGTGTGTTGCAGCAGATGTCAATGGGACACAGGGCCCTCCTCCGCTGATAACCAAGCCGGGGAGAGACTCTTGCAACCGTGGTACCGCCCTTGACTCAGGAGACAAGAAAAGCCAAGTGGTTCATCACAGCCGGTTAGTCGAGGGGAGAGTTGATAAGAAACCGAACTGTGTTGAACAAAAGTAGCAAGTTGCTTATTGAGGAAAATACAAAGAACTGCTTATACGAGAGAGGAAAACCAGCGACAGAGGGGTCCCGTACCATGTGGATGCTCACTCAAGAAGCTCTGGGTGAATACTCTATTGTTGAAACTACCGTCACCAGAAGGCCTTGGGAAGGGTGCCAAAAAGGGGTCAAAGTGGTCATACGGGGGTTTAGCAAAAGCCGTTCAGTCGGGTTTGGACACGGCAGACTGTGTCAGCCGGTCCATGGCTGCGAGCACCGTGATACGCAGGTTTGCGTGGTTGCGGAAGTCGGGGTTTGCTCCTGATGTGTAATCCCGGCTTCTGAACATGCCCTTTGATGGAGTTCATTTGTTTGGCAGCAAGGCTGACGAGAGCCTTGAGAGGTTGCAGACCTCCAAAGCTGCAGCGAAGTCTTTGAGCGCTGCACTACGTCAACCTTCGCCTTTTCGTCCTAGAGGACAGCAATGGAGGAGAGATTCCTTTCGGTACTACTCTACCTTTGGTAGATCGAGAGGAGCTGCCAGTCAAAGGGGCCACCGTAGGAGTACCAGAGGTGGAAAGCAAGTTACTCAAGGTGCCAAAGCCGCTTGGGCAGTTGTCTCGTTGCCCTCGGGCACTGCCGCAGCCGCGTCCGCTCAGTCATGAGGCCATGTCCCATGGTTCGCCGGTTGGGGGCAGACTTGCACTGCATCTTGGAGAATGGCGAGCCATTACTTCAGATGTGTGGGTTCTGGAGATCATAGCCCACGGCTACTGCCTTACCTTCCGGCAGAGGCCGCATGACAATCGACCAGGGAATCTCTCTTAGAAACGTCCGGATCCGCTCCTTGCGCAGGAAATCCTATCCCTGCTGGAGAAAGGCGCCATAGAACTGGTGCCTGTAGCGGAGAGGAACACAAGGGATGGTATTCCCCTTATTTTTGGATCCCGAAAAAAGACGTGGGATTGAGACCCCATCTTGGACTTGCGTTGGTTGAAAAAGCTCCTCAGGAAAGACGAGTTCAAGGTGATAACTCTTTCTCAAGTCCTCCAGGCCCTTCAACTTCAGGATTGGTTGGTGTCTCTCGACCTCAAAGATACTTACTTTCATGTGCCGATTCATCCCAAGCACAGGAAGTACCTGAGGTTCGCGGTTGGTGACTTGCATTTTCAGTTTCGGGTCCTGCCGTTTGGATTGACCTTTGCCCCTAGGGTCTTCACCAAGCTGATGGTGGTGGTGGTAGCATATCTCAGGAAATGGGGGATTCACGTCTACCCCTACCTGGACGATTGGTTGATCAGGGCGCGCTCTCCCGAGCAAGCCCGGGCTCATATATCCGTCACCTGCCACTCCCTTCACAAGCTGGGCTTCTCCCTCGATTTAAAGAAGTCCCATTTGACACCTACCCAAAAGCTCCAATATATCGGAGCAGTGCTCGACACATCCCTGGGGCAGTGTTCACCTCCCCAGGTGAGGGCTCATCACATTCTGCAGATGGTGGACAAATTTCAAAGTGCCCAGAGTCTCCCGGCATTCGAGTTCTTGAGGTTGCTCAGTCTCATGGCATCCTGCATATTCCTGGTGCCAGAGGCCAGGCTGCAGATGAGATCTCTGCAGTGGGCTCTCAAGATGCAGTGATCGCAGTTCTCCGGCAGTATGTCGGATCCCGTTCAGATTCTGCCCTCGGTCGCCCAGGGTCTTCTGTGGCGGGCCATCGAAGGCAATCTGATGAAGGGTGCTCCATTTTGGCAACTATGGCCGGAGGTGACGATCATGACGGACGCATCCCTCACAGGTTGGGGAGCTCATGTCAACGAGTTGACAGCCAGCGGTCGTTGGTCTCCATCAGAGTCCAGACTCCACATCAAGTTGTTAGAGCTGAGGGCCGTCAGGCTAGTCCTGAATGCTTTTCTGCCGTCTATGCGGGGAAAGAATGTCTTAATTATGACGGACAATAGTGTGGCCATGCACTACCTCAATAAAAAAGGGGGGGCAGGGTCACTCCTGTTGTGCAGGGAGGCGATGCAGCTCTAGTTTTGGGCCATCGAGCAGGAAATTTCGATCTCGGCAGTTCATCTAGCCGGAGACAAAAACGCAGTGGCGGACGCTCTGAGCAGGCAGAGCACGGTCTCTCACAAGTGGGAGCTGGCTCAGGAAGTTCTGTTGGAGATCTTTGCCCTTTGGGGAACCCCACAAGTGGATCTCTTCGCCACCAGTGTCAACCGGAAGTGCAAAAGATTCTGCTCGCAGGAATTTCGTCCAAGAGGAGCCTTAGGGGACGCTTTCGTAGTGGAGTGGTCCTTCCCACTGCTGTACGCTATCCTCCAGTCACCGCCATTCCGCAAGTGTTGCAGAGGTAACAGAGGTTCGGTTCCCGAATGATCCTCATTGCTCCGGCATGGGCCAGGAGAGCGTGGTACCCGGACCTTCTAGACATGTCCATCTGCCCTCCACGCCGTCTTCCCTACCGAGACAATATGCTCTCACGGGAGGGGGGTCGGGGTCTCCATCCACCTTCATGATTGGTATCTGAAAGGTTGAGGTATAAGGATTGGGACCTCTCTGAAGACGTGATGGAGGTGTTGCTTTCGGCCAGAAGGCCTGCAACAAAATCCCTGTACCTTTGCCGTTGGAGAAAGTTCTGTGACTGGTGCAGGGTACAGCATGTGGATCCTTTCCAATGTTCCATTACTATGGTTTTGTCTTTTTTGCTTTCTTTAGCCCACAAGGGCCTGCAAGTGGGTACCATTAAGGGTTACCTGGCGGCGGCGTTCATATTTAAGCGTTCTTCTGAGGAATGTTTTTATTTTAAGATCCCTTTGATTTCTCAGTTTCTAAAAGGGCTAACTAATGTGTTTCCACCGCCGCCTTTCCAGGTGCAGGGATGGGATTTGAATTTGGTTTTAAAGTTCCTAATGGGAGTCCCGTTTGAGCCCTTACATTCTTGTCCGTTGCGACTTTTGTCCTTTAAAACTGTATTTTTAGTTGCGGTTACTTCCGCACGCATAGTGAGTGAGTTGCAGGCACTTTCCGTCAAGCCACCCTTTACTGTGTTCCATAAGTACAGGGTTGTCCTGCGGGTGCGGCCTCTTTTCTTCCGAAGGCCATGTCGGAATTCCATTTGAGCTAGAAGGTGATTCTTCTGGCGTTTTATCCTTCTCCACATCCTTTGGATCATAGAAGAGCTTTTTTGAGTTTCGATCTCCCACGGATGTCCCGGGTCAGAGTGGACGATCAGCTCTTTGTTGGTTATGCTGGAAGGTGCTTGGGTCAGGCTGTTTCCAAACAGACCTTGTCTAGATGGATCATTTTGACGATCTCTGAGTGTTGCCGGTTGGCGGGAAAGGACCCTCCAGTAGGCTTACAGGCTCACTCTACTAGGGGTGTGGCTGCCTCCACTGCTCTACAGAGGGTTGTTCCGATTCGCAATATTTGCAAAGCAGCCACATGGGCCTCTGTCCATACTTTTGTGAGACACTATTCCTTGGACTCCATCCATGGGCAGGATTTGGCCTTTGGTAAGGCAGGCCTTTATTCAGCAATTTGATTGGGCATTCTAAAGTTTTAAATTGTAAATTCTTTCCCACCTCCATAAGTTGTTACTGCTTTGGGAGTTTGTCATAGATGTGGAATACATCGGAGGACACAATCCCCTCGAAGAACAAGTTACTTACCTTATCTGGTAACGTTCTTTCGATGGGATGTTCCTCTGACGTATTCCACATCGAACCCTCCCAGCCTGCCCTTCTACAGAATTTCTTATGCGATTGCAGCTTATGTTTCAGCAAGGTTTTCTGCAGTCATACTGCAGGAGATTGATGCCACACGTTCTGGGAAAAAACTACAACTGAGGCTACGGGCGCCGTGTGTCCTTTATATAATATCCGGTGACGGAGGCCCTCGAGGGACAACGGATCGACGTCATAGACACAGGATGCCCTTTGACGAACATTTTCCGAAGCAGCAAAGCTGAGGACATTACCTGTCATAGATGTGGAATGCGTCAGAGGAACATCCCATCGAAAGAACGTTACCAGATAAGGTAAGTAACGTGTTCTTCTTTCCTGCCCAGATCACATCGGTATGATCGTGCATGGTGATCCGGAGTCCGCCAATGCCTTTGCACTCTCCCCAGCGATAGCTATCTCCACATCTGGGGGCGCACACTCATCCCCCCACACCTCTCCCACAATATGAACCACTTTGTGGGACCACTCCACCTACATATTTCACCCCCTTCTCGATATCCACCAATTTGTTAGTTTTGCACAACCTGGCAAAATGGCCCTTTAAATCCCACATCTCATGCATTGACCTCTCTTTGCATCTTGTGTTATTTAAGCACCAGCTCTTCCACTTGCCTCTTTTATTACACAAACCTTCCCCTCCTTATTCTGTCTCTTGACCCTTCTGCTCTCCTTCACAATGTGGGCGTTCTCCTTCCCCAATCTGGCATTTTCTTCTTTCAAGCATTTGCTTGTCAATTCTATACCCTTCTCAATCGTCCATGCCACCTGCAACGGCGGGTTGTTAGCTTGCCGTAAGTGTTCCTAATACTTAGAGTTAGGTGTATGCATCATTAATTGATCTTGTATGCATTGATCTTCTCTCTCAGTGAACTCACACAATGCCAATAATCCCCTGAGATCCGCTATAAACACATCGACAGACTCCCCACTTTTTGTTTCCTCGTAAAGAACTTGTACTTCTCCAGCATGGGGTCTGGCATGGATTCACATTCTCATGAATATTCCCCGTCGTCAGGCCGGGAATCCTCGGTATAGAAAAAAAGGTATAGAAAAAAATCAATATCAGTTTCGTTTCTGATCTGTCTTTCTTAGTAGTAACCAATCACTGGTCTCTGGGTCATACTGCCCCCAGCCAATGACTGCCCTCTCCCTAAGCCCCGCCTCTGGCAGCCATCCTCAGATTTTTACCGCACGTTCAAGTGTTGGGAGTCCTCGTGCTGTAGCTCTCGAGCTTTTGCTGCGTTTTTGCGCTTTTTCAGGAGATTTTTCTCATTTTTCGGTTAAATAGAGCCTCAAGCTCCACCGTTTCTACATCCGATCAACGGGGATCCGTTTCGGAGTTTTCTACGCCCCCCAAGGGTGAAGATTTCGTCGAGTTACGCTTTTGGAGGATTCCAGAAGTTCCGAGGCCTACCCCGGACATGGCCCAGGAGAAAGGAAGCTCGACGCCCGGGAAGCTGTTCAGGACCTGCCCTGGATGCCAGCTTCAGAATGTTTTCAAGGAGGACGAGCATTTGTTATGCCTCTACTGTCTCCATGAGGACAAGACGCACACGGTGAAGGACTGTGCGTTTTGTGGGAACATGTCGGAGCGGACCATGAAGGAATGCCACCTCTGTCTCGCCAACTGGCTGGAAGGGAAGAGCCCGTCAGGCGAGAAGAAGAAAAAGAAGTCCGAGCGGTCTTCTAAGTCCTGTGAGGGCGCCCCGGCGACGGGGGTCCAACAAAAGGCCAAGCACCGCGAGTCTGCGGGCACCGGGAGCGCCGAACAGTCGGGTTCCTTGGCTGCCAGGCAGGGCGCATCCTCCCCGGCGCCATCAACCACGAGCCAACGCTCTGGCTCTGGTAAGAGGAAGTCCGAGAACCCGGCGAAGCTTCTGGAGAGGCCCTGGTCGATCTAGAAGATTCCGGCAGAGGGGGAGCGAGGCTCGGACCCTCCCCCCAAGGTGAAGGCCCCAGGCGTACAGAAGGTGACGATGGCCTTAATTCACCCTGCCAAGACCTCGATTGAGGATGTCGCTGCGGCCCTGGCTCAGCCTGTGGAGGCTATGCCAGTGGAGGCGACCTCAGGGCCCAGATTCTCCCTGCCACCGCAGAGGGAGTAGTCTTTCAGGCCCATTAAGAAGACCCCCACGAAGTCCTCGTTGGAAAAGGTGGGGGAGGGGCAGGTGGCCATCGTGGAAACGGACACGACCTCTGAAGAAGAGCTCATCGAAGTCGTGGAAGAGGCACAGCCCATCGGGATGGATCCTGACGAGGGCGATGACGAGAGCGACGGTGTCGCCGGCGAGGTTCCTCAAGAGCCCTCGCGCCCTTCGTTTCCGGCGCCGCAGGACACTTCGGCGGCCATTTTGTCAGCGATTCAGTCCTTATGCTCGGAGATAAGGACAAGGTTGCCCCTCCCGCCGACGGAGGTACCTGAGCCAGACCCGACGGGGGAACCGGAACCAGGACCTTCGGAAAGTCCACCGCATAAGAGGAGGAGGTCGCATCCTACGCCACCTCTCCCACCTCTGCGGCCTGCTCTGCCTTCCCCCCGGTCTACTACCCACGGGGATGATACAGGCACGGACACGGCTACGACAGGTACAGATGACGACGGAGGCGACGACGGGACGTGTCCCCCGTCGCCCCCTGCTCGGGCGTCCCTACCCGACGAGATTGGATCCTTTCATGCCATGATTTCCAGGGCATCTGAGCTCTTCCAGCTCTGCCCAGAAGAGAAGAAGGAAGGGTTCCTTTACCAACAGTGCGAGGCTAAAAGGAAGACGGTCCTCGCCGTACCGCTTCTTGATGACATCTGTGATGAGGGGCTCGCCCTCCTCAAGAACCCTGCCACGGCGCCGGCAAAGAGGGACCGGTACGAGAAGAAGTACCGGGTCCCCGACACTACCCCTTGTGCCTTCGGGCGCAACCTACCCCGGATTCGGTCGTCTCGGCGGCGGCAAAGAAGAAAGCTGGGGGGGCATTGGCCTCGACAGCAACTTCCCCGCCGGACGGCGAAGCCAGGAAGCTGGACACGATGGGACGACGGATCATCTCATCCGCAGCGACGACTATCAAGGCGGCCAACGCCCTGGCTATCGTAGCCCGCTACGACAGGGAGTTGTGGTTCAAAATCGCCCCTCTGTTGGACTTCCTTCCGGACGGCAAAAGGGCTGAGGCCCTTGAAATCCTACAGGAAGGTGAGATTGCTTCGGACCACGCCATCACGGTGGCAACGTACATCGCCGACACCGGTTTCCGTCAGTTGGGCAACGCCGTTTGCTTGAGACAACAAGGATGGCTCAAGACCACGGATTTCCGCCAGGACGTACAAGCCAAGGTTTGGGACATGCCCTTCGACGGGAACAACTTGTTTGGGAAGGCGGTTGATGAGTCCCTTCAGGCCATCAAGACGGACACAGAGACTGCCCGGGCACTGGGAGTGCTCCAACAACGACGGCCGTCCTTTCGGAGCTCCGGAGGCAGACAAGGTGCCTCCAAGGGATCCGGCAGTGGCTCCTCCACGTACCGCCAAGCGGCAAGATCTTCGTCCCAGGAAGCCTACAGGGGACACGGCAAGTCAGGTGGTGCCCGTCGTCGTCGACAGGGAGGTCAAGGAGGCAAGGCGGCCTCCAAACAAGATTGAACCGACCGTGGGGTCGGGCCCCCGCCGAAGCACCCCGGTGGGAGGCCGGCTGGTGAGGTTCGTCAGCGTGTGGGAGTCCATCTCCAACGACCGTTGGGTGCTGGACGCCCTGGCCCAAGGGCACGCCCTCGAGTTTCAGAAGTAGTGCCCTCGCGTTCCACCCGTGGCCAGGAAGGAAAATCACGTCCCTCAACTACTGTTGGAAGTAAGGGCGATGCTCAAGAAGGGTGCCATCGAGCTCGTCCCAAAGAGGCTTCGGGGCTCCGGAGTTTACTCAAGGTACTTCCTCGTAAAAAAGAAGACAGGAGGATGGCACCCATCATGGACCTGCGACGACTGAACAAGTACATCAAGGCACAGAAGTTCCGGATGGTCACCCTCCAGCATGTGCTGGGACAGCTGGAGGAGCGCGATTTCCTGTCGTCGTTGGACTTGGAGGATGCGTACTTCCACATCCCCATTCTAAAAAGACACCGAAAGTTCCTCAGGTTCGTGGTCCAAGGGTGGCACTACCAGTTCAAGGCCCTCCCGTTCGGATTGACGTCGGCACCCAGGGTGTTCACCAAGTGCCTCGCACCGGTGGCGGGGCGGCTGCGCCTACAGGGGATCCACGTCTACCCCTACTTGGACGACTGGCTCATCTGGGCAAGGACAAAGGAGCTCGCCGTGGAGCACACTGCGAAGACCGTCCAGCTGCTCACAGACCTGGGATTCTCCATCAACTTTCCAAAATCCCACCTGGTTCCGTCGCAAGTCGCCCTGTTTCTGGGAGCCAAGCTCGACACAGTGGCGAGGCTGGCCTCGCCGCCGGAGGAAAGGACCAGGACCATTCTGGGCAAGGTGCAGCGTCTGCTGGCCACGGACATGGCCAGGGTAAGATCTATCAAGTCCCTCCTCGGGATGATGTCCTCCTGCATTTATCTGGTGCGCCTTTGCAGGCTTCGGATGCGCCCCTTATAAGAGTTCCTCGACGGCCGCTGGGTCCAGTCGACGGGCAGCTTCGAGGACGGGATCCCTCAACGAGACGTTCCGTCAGGCGATCCGGTGGTGGGGTACCCGCTCTCATCTGTCGGCGGTCACGGACTTTCAGACCCCAGCTCACCAGGTGACGGTGACGACGGACGCCTCCCTGGAAGGTTGGGGAACGCACTCCGGAGATCTTCACGCGAGAGGCCTTTGGTTCCCAGAGGAGAAGTCACTCCACATCAACATCTTGGAGCTCCGCGCAGTGTTCCGGGCCCTCAGGTCCTTTCTTCCGTCCCTCAAGGGCAAGGTGGTGAGGATCTTCACCGACAACACCACCACGATGTTCTACATCCGGAAGCAGGGCGGAACCAGATCCCTGGCCCTATCCAAGGAAGCCCAGAATCTGTGGCATTGGGCCGTCGCCCAAGGGAAGTTTCTGGTGCCTCTTCATCTGGCAGGAATAAAAAACACAATTGCCAACTCACTCAGCAGAGAGCTGCGCTCGTGCCACGAGTGGGAACTACACCAGGATCAAGTGGATCGACACTTCCGACGATGGGGCGAACCCCAAATCGATCTCTTCGCGACGGCGACGAATTCCAAGTGCCGGAGGTTTGCCAGCAGGTTCCCCCAGCCGAGAAGCATGGCCGATGCTTTCTCGTTCCTCTGGGACGGCCTATTTCTTTATGCGTTCGCTCCGCTGCCGTTGCTGCTCCGGCTCATCAACCAGCTCAAGAGGTCCCAGTGCAGGATGACCCTCGTCGCACCGGCGTGGCCGAGACAGATCTGGTTTCCGGACCTTCTGGACTTGTCAACGTCCTCACCAGTCAAGCTGCCGACGGACGCAGACCTTCTCTCCAGAGAAGGAGGCGCCATACTTCACCACAACCCGGAGTCGCTGAACTTGCAGGCCTGGCTCCTGCAGCACTAGAGTTTGGAGGGTACGACATCCCGGCCGACTGCAGAGAGGTTCTTGCAAAGGCCAGGACGCCTTCAATTCTCAAGTGCTACGGACATAAATGGAAGAGGTTCTTTGTCTGGTGCCGTGCACAGAAGATTAACCCTCTGCGGATTACGGCCCCCCCAAGTATTGCCGTACGTACTGTCATTGGCCAAGGCTGGACTAGCTCACGCTTCCATCAAGATGCATCTGGCCGGCATCTCACGATACACCAGAACTACGGGACGGGCGATCTTGTGGTCTCATCGACTGGTGAAGGAATTTATGAAAGGATTGTTCCGGTCATTCTCGCCGGTGAAGGCCCCTGCCCCGGCGTGGGAGCTCAACGTGGTGCTGACCAGGCTCATGGGGCCCCCATTTGAGCCTATGCATTCGGCACCGTTGAAGTTTGTCGTGGAAGACAGCGTTTCTCGTGGCCATCACCTCTGCACGACGAGTGGGAGCGATCCAGGCCCTATCTTGCAAGCCGCCATACTTGACGTTTCATGACACGAGGGTGGTGCTGAGGACGCACCCCTCCTTCATGTCCAAGGTGCCATCGGACTTCCACCTCAACGAACCCTTGGTGTTGCAAGTTTTCTTCCCATCTCCTTCGTCGCTGGCTGAAAGGACTCTGCACTCGCTGGACGTAGCTAGAGCGCTGAAGTTCTACGTGGACCGCACAAAGAGTTTTCGGAAGACATCACAGCTGTTTGTGAACTTTGGGACTGTGAATCAAGGGAAGGCTCTCTCGAAGACTTCCATTTCCAGATGGCTCTCAGGCTGCATCATGCACTGTCACCGGTTGGCAAACCGACCGCTGCCCGGCCGTCCGAGAGCCCATTCGACCAGAGCGATCGCTGCTACCACGGTATTCCTGTCTGGTGTGCCCCTGCTGGACATCTGCAGGGCTGCGACGTGGAGGTCGACGCACACCTTCACAAGATTCTACTGCGTCGATCGGGACTACAGGGAGGAGTCCAGGGTTGGCCAAGTAGTGCTGCGCAACCTGTTTGCTTAAGGTGAGCCTGTGAGGAGATGGTAAGAGATGCTTAATGTTGAGTTGTTGTATTGCTTAATGTTGAGCCTGTTGCCACCTCCCGTGGGTGTGCATGTGTGTACTGCTATGTATTCTCTTATTCATGAGCATGTGAATCCATGCCAGACCCTATGCTGGAGAAGGAACAAGTTACTTACCTGTAACTGTTGTTCTCCAGCATGGGTCTGGCATGGATTCACATGCGAACCCTCCCGCCTACCCCTCTGCGGCTCTTCACTTGGTCATACTGCCACTTTACGTGCTATTAAATCTGAGGATGGGCTGCCAGAGGCGGGGCTTAGGGAGAGGGCAGTCATTGGCTGGGCGCAGTATGACCAGAGACCAGTGATTGGTTACTACTAAGAAAGACAGATTAGAAACGAAACCGATACTGATTTTTTTCTATACCGAGGATTCCCAGCCTGACGACAGGGAATATTCATGAGCATGTGAATCCATGCCAGACCCATGCTGGAGAACAACAGTTACAGGTAAGTAACTTGTTCCCTCTCTAACACCAACTGTTTCTGCCTCCCAAACTGTGCATCCAATTCTTTCATCTGTTTGCAATACAACCCCCACTTCACCTCTACCATCCTCCCTTTTCAGCACCCCTCCTCCACATCAGATAATTTCTTAATTGTCCCGACAGCTTCAGCCCCCAAAGAACACACAAGGGTCGAAAATATAAGTTCCTCAGATAACCTCTCCCTGCCACAAGCCACAAAATAGAATTTAAACAAACCCTTCCAGTCCTCCCATTGCACTTCTCCTCGGCCTCCGCGTTGTTTGACTGTGAATGGTGCTGCGCTGTGTGTCTGGTGCATCCCCACAGCGGCTACAACTGCTCCTTGTGACACACACAGTGGCCCTAGTGCCTTCTCTCTCAATGGTCTCACAGACCGCAACTGCCGGCTGCTTTTGCCATCTTGATATGCAGCCACAGTCCCAGGCTCCGACAGACGAAGTGCTCACTGTGCTCTGCTTGCTGCCGAAGGTCCCACACGTTCAGCCGTACATAGTCGGCTGGGACAACGCTCCCCAACTATGACACATTGTAGAGTGCCTTGACACAGCCCTTCTCCAGACTTCAGCATATAATCCGCAACCACTCTTTTATTCTCCATACTTCAGCATTCGATCCATGACCACCGGAGCATAAAATCTACGGTGTCGTCGTTAGTCTCCTCCGCACTGGTTGCCACTTATGGTTTAAAGTAAGCAAGGACTCAGTGTGATGTTCCAGAGGTTTATTGAAATATAGGACCCCAACTGCAAATCAGCATCCAACATCTTAAGGAACAATTTTCCAACTGTCAACTTAACCTTGCGTGATGACATTCTAAAATAGAATGTTATCAGAATGGCATCACATGCTCACAGGCTACCACACTATATGAGAAAGAGAGCGAATGAGAACGAGCAAATGAGAGAGGGAGAATGAGATAGAATGAGAGAGAGAATTGCTGATAGGCGTGTGTCTAAAGTTATTTCCAGTGTCCCAGGAGTGTGATCTGCAGCTAGAGTGTGAGCATATTTGAGCCTGATGCGTGCCTTAATGCAAAGGAGAACTGAGTTCTGGTACGCCACGTCAAGAAATGAGCTGAGCGCTTTATCCCTAAGGCTGAATTGTTATCCCTGGGACTTTTGTTTCAGTGAGGGAATCTCCCAGAAGATCACTATTCACATGGTTAAACCCTTGAGACACATGGAGTTAACTCATTCTGAAACCTTTAATATTGTATCCTGCTTTCGTTCTAGTGTGATTCCGCTACACCCTGGTCAAATTACTCGCATCTTCCCTGACATAGTTAAGAAAGATGTTGCCCCTCTTGTACGACATGTGTGTTCTGTGGTCCTTCAACCACTGCGGACCTTTTCAGGTTGACAGTGAAATGGATCCCCAGATGGCTAAATTCACAAACAAAGAAAGCTTTGTGCTTGCCAGAGTAAGTTCACTGGCGTAGCAGGGGGGGGCCCCTGCAGTCCCCACGGGGGCTCGCTGCCACACCAGGTCTGGCGAGTGGAGTGAACCCTCGGCCAGGGCTTCCAGTGTGAGGAGGCGCGCAGTAGTGGCTGGAGCTGACCGTGGCACGTGTCACATGGCACTTTCAGCTCCAACCCCTTCTTTGGCTTCCTCATGGCTCATATACAGGAACCAGGAAGCTCTCCCAGCTTCTTGGTTCCTGTTTGTGAGCAGCACAGAGGGTCCAAGGATGGCCTGGAGTGACGGACCAAAGCTGGAAAAAACAGGTAAGAAGGCTTTTTTATTTTAATCTTAATGTGATGTTTGAAGTGCATGTCAGGTGTATGTATTTGCTATGGGTCTGTGAGTGGTGGGTGAATGAGAAGAAAGGCGATAGTGTGTGCATGTTTGAATGTTCTGGGTGGGTGGGTGCCTGTGTAGAGAATGCAGTGAGAGTGGATGTAAGAGAAGGTGTATGAGTGAGTGACTGCTGGGTGAATGAGTAGGAGTGTGATAGTGTGTGCATGTTTGAATGTTCTGGGTGGGTGGGTGCCTGTGTAGAGAATGCAGTGAGAGTGGATGTAAGAGAAGGTGTATGAGTGAGTGACTGCTGGGTGAATGAGTAGGAATGTGATATAGTGGGCGTTTTTCTTGGTGGTGGTGGGTGGGTGGTTTCCTGTTTGAAGAATGCAGTGTGAGTGGATGTGAGAAGGTTTATGGTTGGTGATTAGTAGGTGAATGAGGAGGAAATTTGATAGTGTGTTTTTGAATGTTGTGGGTGGGTTGGTTCATTCCTGTGTGGAAAATGCATTGCAAGAGGATGTCAGAGGTTTATGGGTGTGTGAGCGAATGGTGAGTGAGTAGGAAGGTGTAGGTGTGTGAGAAGGTATATGGGTGAATGTGTGTGTGTGTTTCTGTGCCTTGTGGATCTGCTTGGATCACATGCTGTGCATAGGCCGACATCTAGTGGAAGCTGCAGAGTATTACAGTTGTTGTTTTCGAAACTCAAAAAGGGACGTCGACAGGGTGTGCCAGTAATACTATCCCTAGTGTGACGTCCACTGTGCCCATGATCCCTCACGCGTCGAGGTCCCGCAGATTGTTTTTTCCTGCCATGCTATATATATATATATATATGTGCGAGAGAAGGTATATTGGTGAGTGACTGGTGGGTGAATGGGTATGAAGCTGATTGTGTGTGTGTATGTTCTGGGTGGGTGCATGCCTGTGTGATGAATGTGAGAGGAGGTGTGTGTCTGTGTCACGCGCCCTGGGAGACTGGGGATCACTACAGCATTTCTGACACATCCTTTATTGATTTTGCATGTTTTACTAGTATTTTCGGGCAAAGCCAAGTTCATGTGTGTCATTACCTGGCTAGACCTGCATGTTGGTGCAGCCAGTCTAGCCATTGTGCTTATTGTGGCATGACATTACTCAGCATCTTTGCCAAAGCAATCATGATAAGTAGTGTTACCTGGCTAGATTGTCGTTTTGGTGTAGTGACCTGTACATTTCTTACTGTAGCATGACCTTTTATTAACTGAGCATGTATGATGAAGCAAGCATGAGTGTTTTTATGGGTCTGGACTGACTTGCATTGGAACCAGTTTTGGACATGTTTTCTTATTGTGACATGGTGCTTTTAATGGCCAAACCAACAGGAATATGTTCTTACATTGGAGTACTGGAGTGGCAGAGCAAGCTTTGTGCCTAGTGCCAGTAATTGTACTATATAAATATAATATCAGGCCTCTGATTCAATACAACTTTTCTTGGACTCAACGACATCTTCATATTCCTTTCACCTTAAGTCAGTTTTTGCCCGATATCCAGTATATGCCTTGGGTGCAGCATGCAGCACTTTTTCCAGATCCTTTAGTTTAATATAGGCTTAAGAGCCATTGTTTTATATGCTTTACAAGTTTGTGCCTTTCTGTTGTATGCAGATTATGCAATTGCAGATGAAAGAATGCAAGGTTGTATATTTGTGGTAACAATTGTCGATACCAATGTATTAATTTCTCTTTGTATAGTGAGGACATGCTTAAAGGATTGATGGGAATTCTTTTTGCATTCATTGTTATTTGAATTAACGGGTAGGGAGCCTTGGGAAATATCACACATCTCCTAAATAAAGGGCCGAAAACTGTTGTGGTAAAAGCTTGGCAAATGCATGGATCTCCTTTTTATATGTAGATTAGCCATTTGAGGGCAGGTAGATCTGTTTGGTTACCTGCAAGACTATGACCTGGTACGGCTCTGATTAGATCTTCCTTATCAGCAAAAGTAGTCATCACACCATCTTTAAACTAAAACTACTGGCACAGATTGTGGTGATACCATTTAAACATTGCTGTGACGCCATTTAACCTCCACTGTGTTCAGCATGGAAGAGTGTGAGAAGCCATGCTCCATTATGCTAACAAAAGCACATCATTGGTATGATCATGGAGGAGAGCATTCTAAAAGTTGACTAAATGTAAATATTCTTTATTGATGGTGGTTATATTCTAATAAACATGTCGCAAGTTAACTCTAATTTCTGTACTTTGTGACAAATCAAGGGTATTCATCCCTTCTCCCAAGGGGGGGTGCCACCTCCTTTGGGGTTATGGAGGTAAGCCTGCTAAGCAAGACCTATGGGTCTAGAAAAGTGGGACCTCACTGAGAGTGACTCCCCTCTACGGACAAGCACTCCCATTCCTACAAGGAACTCCCTAGCAAGAATTCAATGTCTGTATATTTGGGAAGTGAAAAGACTGAGATTACTTCTGGTCCCCATGCAAGAAATGGTAACACTGCTTCCATTTCTTCGGCTGTAGATAATACTGGATTCCACTGAAACTCAACAGCTAAAGACGAACCCAACAACCCTTTGAAATATGGTGGAAAGAATAAAGCATCAACAAATAGTGACATTTCATCAATCTCTTTGGCTTCAGGTACTGCTGGATCTTGCCTGAACTCCAGTCAAAGATCAGCGATACACCCCTTTTATTTGTGACAACGTACATTAAACGAGGAACCTGGAATGGAGGAGAGAGAATCCTATGCACAGGCGAGCCTTTGACAGGAAGACGTCCTGGAGGGGCAGAGCCATGCTAGGCCACGGAGAAAGCAGTAGTGTGGAGAGCAAAATAAATTGCAAGCAAGATGCTGGGAAGACTGGCGTCCTGATCGCCCAAAAAGCCAAGGTCAGGAGAGATATGGAGACGGTATAGAAACACTCACCTGGTGGTGTGAACAACATGGAAGCCACAGTGGGCCTGTGGCCCGTTGACTACCACTGATACCAGACTGCAGCAGAGAAGTCGGATACCCGATCTCTGCATAAGAAGTACAACTGCCATCCGGGCAGAGCAAGGGAAGCAATCGCTTTCAAAGAAGTAATGCTGCTGAGAGCAGCGAACTGTAGTACCAGAAGCTGGGGAAGCTATAAGGGTTACGGGATCCTGGAAAACCTGAACAGGCAGATGCCCTGCCGAAACCCTTATGAAACAAGACTATCAGAGGGACAGAGTGCTTTGGGGGAGACCTGGGAAATCAAGAGACATTAACAGTAAAGGCTTGGAAAGGCACAAGGGTTACGGTAGCCCTGGAAATCCGAACAGGCAGACGGCCTGCCAAGTTCTTGATTAGGCGAGACTTTTAGAGGGCTTTGGGGAGCCCTAGAAAATGAAAGACATTGACACTCGAGACTGGAGAAGCCACAAGGGTTACGGGAGTCTGGCAATGCCGAGCGGGCAGATGCCCGACAGAGGCCCTGCTAAAGCAAGCCTGACAGATGGCCAGAAGACTTTTGGGAGTCCTGGAAATACAAAGCAAAGTGAACAGAACTGGGGGGAGAGAGAACCTGGTGGTGTACCAGTTTCTTTATTGACAGGCATTGTATGTTCTCCAGCTTGGGGTCTGGCATGGATTCACATTTACAGCGCCCTGATGCCTGCGGGCTGCCGGCACGATATAAGCACACATAACATAACATAGCATAACATATATAACATCATATTCCCTGCTGTCAGGCTGGGAATCCTCTGTAAGAAAAAGAAAGCAGTCTTGCTTTAAGAGCTTGAAAACTGCCTTTCTCTCATTATCCAATCACTGGAGACTGGGTCATACTGCAGCAATCCAATTACGACCGTCTCCCTGAGTCCCAACCCCGGTGGCCATCTTCAGATTTGTACTGCACGTTTCGGTGCAAGGCGTCCTCGTGATTTGCTCTTCAAGCTATTTTTGATAATTATTGCTTTTCGGTGAAAAAAATCCTATTTTGTCCTAAATCTCTTGTCTGCTGACTCGTAGTCCATGCCGGAAGCGATAGTCAACTACACCGTCAGATCTTTGTGGAAAGGCCCAATGAGGCCTACTTTGTGCCTCACTATGTCAGAGGAAGTCAAGAGGAGTCTGTTCAGGCTCTGCTCCCTGTGTGGCTTGAGGAACATCTACGTGGAGGACAGGCACACATAGTGCCTCTATTGTCTGAATCCTGACCATGAGGAAGACCGATGCGACATCTGCAGAAGTTTCCCAGCCAAGACTAAGAGAGACTGTTAATGACAGTTGGTGGCATGGCGGGAGGAGGACCGGGCCCATAGTGTGGCCTCTGGGAAAGCCCAGATCCAGTTGACCTCTCGAGTGCTCTCTGTGATGATGGAAATGCATTGGAGGGACAGGGCCTCCCTGTCCTTGTCCTGTAGTCCTTTTTCATTGTGTTCTGTATTGTTTTCTGCCCAGGAGTCCATGTGGGACTCCTGGCAGTGCAGCTCTTCCTGGTTTTGGTTTGGTGTACAGACCCATGGAATACCCTTATGGCACCCATGGGTGGGGGTACAACCCTGCGCCCCTAGTGTATGTTGTTGGGCACCTGTGTGTGGCCCACAGAGCAGGGTATGGGCTGGTGGCAGCTCCATGCTGAATTTGACAGGTGCTCTGAGTATCCTCCAGTTTGGGATACCCAGCCCCTGCCATTGGAATCAGTTGATTCCTGATGGGAAACAAGATGGCCCCTGTGGCCTCTTGCTTTCTGTTGCCTGTTACCTTGTTTTCCCAAAGTCCTGGGAAGCCCTGACTCTGTCCCTTTCCCCTAACTGACTGTTGGGTGGAAGTTCCATCTATGGTGTTGTTGTGAAGTCCAGGCCAGACTGGCTGGAGCCTTCCCAGTGACTGTATGTTGTGGGTACCCCCTGTTGGTGGGACCTGGGTGAAGGGAGTGTTTGACCAATATGTACTTCTTGTTGTGGCTGTCTGGTTTCTGGTATGAGAGAAACCAGCTGAGACAGCTTTGCCCGAAACTGGCCTGAATGCAGTGTGTAGTGTTGAATGGCTGGGTACTTGTCCCAATCCATATTCCTTGTTGTGAGTGTCTCAGAGGGAGGAGGATGGCCTGAATGCACTGTATGCCTGATTGGCTGGCTGACTGACTGCATGAATGCCCTTTCTTTATGATTGGCTGCTGAGTGTGACCCAGCAGTGTGGATGAGAGGCAGAATAGTATATCTGGGGACCTCTCATCACTGGAAATTGTTCAGAAGCTGTGTCTATACTTGAAGAGTATTTGGAACTGCTGATCCTCGACGCCGAGCTGCTGCATTTGCTTCGACCCGATCTGAAAGCTGGCGAATTCGTCGAGGACTGATCCGAGAGAGGGCCTGGTAAGGCCCCCTCTTGCCGTGCTCCGAGGGACCATCGAGCGCCGCTAAACTTTGCCGAAGTTCCCTGGAAGTCAGACCCTCGAAAGGCTGCCGACCGGAGACGGGGACTGCCGAGGAGAACGAAGTGAAGCACCCGGACATCGCCCAGGGTTCGGAGTATCGCCGTAACCGCTGGAGGCCCGTCGAAGTTGTGTTGAGGGGACCGCTTGACGCCGTGCCGCCGACGACCTGAGCCGTGTGCTCCTTTGCCTAAGACTGTTGAATTGAAGGAGTCCCTTGTCCGCACCGTCAACCACTTTTTCCCGCCGGACAAAGTCGAGGACGCCGACGCGCTGAAGAGAATCCGCTGGTGGGTTTCCCGCCACCTTAAGGCCCCAAAGACTTCGACGACTCGACACCCTTGCTTGGCCACAGTTCTTCTGAAACTCTTTGCGGTACAGATCTATCAAACGCTGAGGTGCCCCGCACACCTCATCCTGGCAGGATGTCGCCGACGAGCACCGCTTGGATCGATGCCTCGGTCTCGGCTCCCTCGATCTTCTCATCTTCGACGCCTCTCGACGATCCGTAGCTCCTGCTTTAAAGGGAGTCACTCAAGAAGGATCCAGCGACGCTTCTTCGAAGAACTCCACCAGGTACATTGGGGGACGGGGGGTAAAAACATTACAGGAGAAAATAAGACTATTGATCAATATATGGACTGGGCTTGTGCTATATCTATATTTTACAGGTTGCCAGGTTACCCAGGTGGGGGAGGGGGGGGGGGAATCTCCACACTGAACTGTGTCTAGGTAGCTGGTCCAGTAATCTGCCTATTGTTTCAACCATCTTGCTTTCCTTCCTCTCTACTGTTGGTTTCCTCTTTATTGGTCTGTGTGACATTTTGACAGTATAGTTGATGCACTTTAATGAGATCTAATAATATTTGTGGTACCACTGTAGAACTGTATAAATTTACCATTGTTGATTTCTGAGTACAGAGTGAGTTATTGTGATAGTGTACATACCTTTGAATATTTATATAAAGACTGTGTTTTCAGTAATGCAGTGTGTGGACATTCCTTTGTGGGATCTTGGGGACTACACTGTACTTAAGAACCAGCCTGCATCACCTCCTGAGAATCTAGGCCTTGATTGCTCGTCCATTGCTACCTTATAGAGAATCTTATCTGGGGTCCTCTGTGCCTCTCCTCTACCATATAGAGAGCAGAAGTACAGACCCCGCCTCCAGTATTTTACACTGGTGGCACCGGTGGGATGCTTATGGTTTTAAGAATCAGTGTATAACGGTGCCACTTACACAATATCTGCACTTTATTAAATTAAGGTTTGGTTGTGTACAAAATAACTGCATTACAAGCAATGGAGTCTATCGCAAATGGTGAATTGACTTGGATGAGTTTAGGGGCTCTCCAGAGTTCTTGTGAAGCCAGGGAGTTGGACTTTGTGGATAAGTCTAGGGCTGAGCTGATAGCTGCCCTGGTGGACTACCAGACTGATGGTGGAATCCTTGATGAGGGGGGGAATGCAACCAATGAGGACTCTGCCCCTGGGGTTTCTGCTGAATCTGTTTTTGGGAATGCCACCATTCCTGCTGCCTCTGTTCCAAACCCCAGCACTGCTCTTCAGGGGGAAGCCCTGAAGATTGAACTTTTAAAATTGGAGCTACAACGGGAACAGTTAGCCTTTCAATACAAAAAGTTGGCAACAGAAGCAGAGTTGAAGAAAGAGGAGTTGGCACAGCAAGTGATACTCAAAGATAGGGACACTGAGCACCAAAGAATCCAGCTAGAGAAAGCTAGAGTGGTGACTTCAGCTAAACCAGTTGAGAGTGGCAGGTCCCCAGCCACCAGGTTTATGAAAGATTTGGTTGGTGTGTTTGTGGAGGGTTCTGATATCCTCCAATGGATTGAAGTATTTGAAATGGCTTGTGCAATTCATGATGTTGACAAAAGAGATTGGGCTAAGTGTTTGTTAAGCAGAGTGCCTCAGACTGGGTATGACTGTATTCTGAAGCTGAGTGTGGAAGACAGGTGTCAGTATGAGTGTATGAAATCTGCTTTGATTGCCAAGTTTGGCAAGACACCTAACCAATACCTTAAATGGTTCAGGGAATTTAAGAAAAGAGAGAATGTGTCTTGGGTTGACTGGGTGAGTGCCGCACACATGAACATGATGGGGTTGATTGATGGTTACAAGGTGAAAACTTTTGTTGAATTGTCCCACCTGTTTTTTTTGTAAGCATTTTTCTGAAGCCTGTTCACCAGAGCTGCGTCAGTATGTTGCTGACCAGAACATTTTGGATCCCTTGAAGCTGGCTAGGTTGGCTGACAAGTGGGTCTCCCACCAGGTGTCCCCTAAGGACTCCAGTGGGAAGAACAAGGACAAAGAAAAGGGGGCCTCTCAGAAAGCAGAGTAGTCCCAAAAGCAGTCACAGTCTGGTAAACCTAAACTCTCCTCTCACCCAAAAATCTAGTGGGGAGAAGTCATCTGTGGGTGGGAATAAGAGTAGTGGTCCACCTGCTGCAAAGCAGGCACCCAGTGGTTCCAGTACCGGCACATGTTGGATTGTGGGGCTCTGGATCACAAGAGGGGTGACTCCAAGTGTAAAGGTAAGGCACTTGGAGTACAGGCTGTCAGCCTGACCTACCCTTACCCCATGTCTGAGGTGGAGGCCACTGTCCTCCCCTCCTGACAGGGATCATATTTGGTGCTCCTGTTGAGATTTCCTTAGTGTCCCTTGGGCCTGGGACCAGTACGCAGAAGTACTGGCGACTATCCCACAGAACACCCGTGGGCTTTTGAGAAGTATCCTCTTGAATGGCCAGCCTTCTACTGGCTTCAGAGACACCGGGCAAGCATGACAGTGGTGGACAGAACCCTGCTCAAGCCAGAGGACTATGTAGGTGCTCCTCTGAGAACCACCAGGTTAGCTGGTGGGCCTCCCAAATTATCGCATGTAGTCTTAGTCACACTCGTAATTGGAGACAAGACAGCAAAGCTTCCTGTCCTGGTTCAGGACAATGTCCCTGCTAACATTCTGTTAGGTAATGATCTAGTAGAGTTGGGGTTGATCTCGGATGGTCTTCCCATGGCTGCTGCTGCAGTCACTAGGTCACAGGTGACACAGGGTCTGGCTGTGAGTCGGGTACCCGAGCCAAATGCGAGGCCTAAGGAAAGTCGAAAGAAGGACAAGAAGGCCACCTCTGTGCAGGGGACTCCTTCTCTTCCTGCTGTTCCTACAGCACCCATTGGGATCCAGGCTCCGGACGGGCTGGACCCAATGGTAAACCCCGTCTCAACTCCTGTGGGAGAAGAGCCAGAAGACTCTCCTGTGGGAGAGGTTCTCAACCCGGAGGATCATCCGATCTTCAATGCTTGTTAGCTGAAGGGGGACCCTCCCGGGCAGACTTCTGTAAGAGACATAGAGAGTGCCACTCTCTCGAGGGTCTGGGGAAACAGGCTCTGTCCCAGGCACAAGGAGAAGTGCCTAGGACATTCCGGATTTATTGGGAGGGTGAGCTCCTTGTTAGTGAGCCCACTAAGCCTGAACCTGGTGCCCTCAAGAGGTTGGTGGTACCCCAGGTTTACAGGCCCTTCCTACTGCAGTTGGCGCATGAGGTGCCCTTGGCTGGTCATCTAGCTACCAAGAAGACTAAGCAGAGGCTCTCTGCCCATTTCTACTGGCCTCGGAAGGCAGTAGAAGTGGAGTCCCACTGCAAGACCTGCCCAACTTGTCAGTTGTCTGGCAAGACTGGAGGCAGTGTCATTGCCCCACTGCAGCCATTGCCAGTGGTTGACGCACCATTTGAGAGGGTGGGCATCGACATTGTCGGTCCCCTTGACCCTCCCACTTCAGGTGGACATCGGTTCATCCTGGTCTTGGTTGATCATGCCACCAGGTACCCTGAGGCTATACCCCTTCGAACTGTAACTGCCAAGGTGGTTGCCAGGGCTCTCCTGGGCATTTTCACCCGTGTTGGATTCCCTAAGGAGGTTGTCTCTGACAGAGGTTCCAACTTCATTTCTAGTTACATGAAAACCATGTGGAAAGAGTGCGGGGTAACTTACAAGTTCTCCACATCTTACCATCCCCAGACCAATGGTCTGGTTGAGAGATTTAATAAAACGCTCAAGGGCATGATAGCTGATTTGGAAGAGCCCCTAAGGAGGAAATGGGATCTCCTCCTGCCATGCCTGCTGTTTGCTTACAGAGAGGTATCTCAAGAGGGTGTTGGTTTCAGCCCCTTTGAGTTACTCTTTGGACATCCCGTGAGGGGGGCCCCTTGCCTTGATCAGAAAAGCTTTGGAAGCCACCCCTCCAGGTCCCGCCAAGCAAGTGGGGGACTATGTGTTAGGCCTCAGACGGAGGATGACACTGATGATGGGTCAAGCAAAAGCGAATCTCAAGGCCAGCCAGGAATGGAACAAGTACTGGCATAACCTTAAAGCATCACAAGTGGATTGGACTCCGGGACATGAGGTCCTCGTGATGGAGCCCACCAAGCCTCGGGCATTGGCAGATAAATGGACTGGACCCTTCAGGATAATCTCCAAGATGGGCGGGGTCAATTATCTGGTTGATATGGGAGCCTCTGGGGTAGCCCCTCAGGTATTCCATGTTAACAAGCTCAAGCCTTTCCACCGGCGAGCAGAAGTCTCATGTCTCTTGCTAGCTTCAGAGCAAGAAGAGGATGAGAGTGAGCCCCTTCCTGATTTGCTGTATAACAACCCTCAGGATGGCTCAGTGGAGGGAGTGCATCTCTCTCCAGATTTGACAACAGAGCAGCAGACTATGGAACCATAGATAGCTGCACCCCTGACAGCTCTGACTTCACCCAAACAACCTAGGAAGGTTAATTGGACTGAAGACTGTCAGAGGGCCTTTGATGGCTTGAAAGAAAGTCTGTGTAGGGCACCTGTGTTGTGTGCGCCTGACTCCAGCCAATCCTTTATCATCCAGACGGATGCCTGCGACACTGGAATTGGAGCTGTCTTGTCCCAGTTAGATGACAAAGGGAGGGAACATCCCATCATCTTCATCAGTAGAGAACTTAGGTGGGCTACTGTTGAAAAGGAATGTTTCAGTATAGTTTGGAGCCTTAGGCATTTTAGGCCCTACCTTATGGGGTCTACCTTTAAGGCCCAAACAGATCATAAGTCCCTGAAGTGGCTTATGCAGATGAAGGTTGAGAACCCAAAATTGCTCAGGTGGTCCATTAGCCTGCAAGGGCTAGACTTCACCATAGAGCATAGACCAGGGAAGAGTCACAATAATGCAGATGGCCTTTCCAGAAGGTATGTTGACCGTCTGGATGAGGGTGTCTATCTCGTGGGAGTTTAGGCACCCTAACCTCAGTCTGGGGGGGGGGCGACTGTGATGCTGGGAATGCATTGGAGGGACAGGGCCTCTTTGTCCTGTAGTCCTTTTTCATTGTGTTCTATATTGTTCTCTGCCCAGGAGTCCATGTGGGATTCCTGGCAGTGCAGCTCTTCCTGGTTTTGGTTTGGTGTACAGACCCATGGGATACCCTTATGGCACCCATGGGTGGGGGTACAACCCTGTGCCCCTAGTGTATGTTGTTGGGCACCTGTGTGTGGCCCACAGAGCAGGGTATGGGCTGGTGGCAGCTCCATGCTGACTTTGACAGGTGCTCTGAGTATCCTCCAATTTGGGATACCCAGGCACTGCCATTGGAATCAGTTGATTCCTGATAGGAAACAAGATAGCCCCTGTGGCCTCTTGCTTTCTATTGCCTGTTACCTTGTTTTCCCAAAGTCCTGGGAAGCCCTGATTCTGTCCCTTCCCCCTGACTGACTGTTGGGTGGAAGTTCCATATATGGTGGTGTTTTGAAGTCCAGGCCAGACTGGCTCGAGCCTTCCCAGTGACTGTATGTTGTGGGTACCCCCTGTTGGTTGGACCGGGGTGAATGGAGTGTGTGACCAATATGCACTTCTTGTTGTGGCTGTCTGGTTTCTGGTATGAGCGACAAGGACTGAGACAGCCCTGCCCGGAACTGGCCTGAATGCATTGTGTAGTTTTGAATGGCTGGGTACTTTTCCCAATCCACATTCCTTGTTGTGAGTGCCTGAGAGGGAGGAAGATGGCCTGAATGCACTGTATGCCTGATTGGCTGGTTGAATGCATGAATGCCCTCCTGTATGATTGGCTGCTGAGTGTGACCCAGCAGTGTGGATGAGAGGCAGAATAGTATATCTGGGGACCTCTCACCACTGGAAACTGTTCAGAAGCTGTGTCTACACTTGAAGAGTAACTGGAACTGCTGATCCTCGATGCCGAGCTGGAAGAACTGCTGCTGCATTTGCTTCGACCCGATCTGAAAGCTGCCGAATTCGTTGAGGACTGATCCGAGAGAGGACCTGGTAAGGCGCCCTCTTCCTGTGCTCCGAGTGACCCTGGAGCACCGCTAACCTTCGCCGAAGCTCCCTGGAAGTCAGACCCTTGAAAGGCTGCCGACTGGAGATGGGGACTGCCGCGGAGAACGAAGTGAAGCACCCGGACATCACCGCCGTCGAAGTCCATTGCCGTCGCCCAGGGTTCGGAGTACCCCCAGAAGAGGGGACCGATTGACGCAGTGCCGCCGACGACCTGAGCCGTGTGCTCCTTTGCCTAAAACTGTTGAATCGAAGGACTCCCTTGTCCGCACCGTCGACCACTTCTTCCCGCTGGAGAAAGTCGAGGACGCTGACGCACCGAGGAGAATCCGCTGGTGGGTTTCCTGCCACCTGAAGGCCCCAAAGACTTCGAGGACTCGACGCCCTTGCTGGGCCACAGTTCTTCTGAAACTCTTTGCGGTCCAGAACTATCAAACGCTGAGATGCCCCTCACACTTCATCCTCGTAGGACGTCGCCGACGAGCACCGCCTGGATCGACGCCGTGGTCTCGGCACTCTCGAACTTCTCATCGACGCCAAGTTCATCTTCTTCGACGCCTCTCGACGATCCGTGGCTCCTGCTTTAAAGGGAGTCACTCGAGAAGGATCCATCGACGCTTCTTCGAAGAACTCTGCTCCAACAGGCACATTGGGGGGGGGGGGTAAAAACATTATAGGAGAAAATAAGACTATTGATCAATATATGGACTGGGCTTGTGCTATATCTTTATTTTACAGGTTACCCAGGTGGGGGGGATCTCCACACTGAACTGTCTAGGTAGCTGGGCCAGTAATCTGCCTATTGTTTCAACCATCTTGCTTTCCTTCCTCTCTCTACTGTTGGTTTCCTCTTTATTGATCTGTGTGACATTTTGACAGTATAGTTGATGCACTTTAATGATATTTGTGGTACCACTGTAGAACTGTATATATTTACCATTGTTGATTTCTGAGTGCAAAGTGAGTTATTGTGATAGTGTACATTTGAATATTTATATAAAGACTGTTTTCTCAGTAATACAGTGTGTGGACATTCCTTTGTGGGGGCTTGGGGAACCACTGTATTTAAGAACCAGCCTGCATCACCTCCTGAGAAGCTAGGTCTTGATTGCTTGTCCGTTGCTACCTTATAGAGAATCTTGGCTGGGGTCCTCTGTGCCTCTCCTCTACCATATAGAGAGCAGAAGTACAGACCCCCCCCCTCCAGTATTTTACACTATCCCTTGGTCAAGAGGTTACGATCGTCTGAGAATGTATCCCCTCAGGGTGTCTTTAAGGTCAAGCATCATGCTCATGAACCGAGTCGACGCTGCAGGTCCTAGTATGGGGCACACATGCTCACTGTCGCCATGCCCTTCCACTGTAAGGTTGCAGGTGGGTAAGGTATTGTCGGTGAGGCCTTCGAAACATGGCCATTCCTCGAAGGATAAACCGAAAAAGCATTCCTATAAGGAGGCCACAACAATGTCCTCGACGTCTGCATCCACAATCGACAGCGATGCCGCAGAGGCCCCCCATCAACGATGCCTTGGACCACGTCTTCGACTACCAAGCCACCGTCAACGGTTACCCCTTCAACAGCTGTGAGTGGCGCATCTGCGTCAATGACCCTGTCACCGGTGCCATAGGCGAACCCAGTCGATGAATACTGAGAAATCCAGGGTATCTCTTCTTCTGAGGCCCATGACCGCTCCAACCACGACTGCCTCGTCAACAACCGCTATTCAGTAGGTAAAGGCAGCAGTGTTATATTCTGCTTTGTAGGAGACGGCAAGACCAAAGGATCTGTCACCACCAATGTATTTTCTTCCCATACCGGAGGGTCAGGAGGGGTCAGAAGGAGGCTGCAAGTTGCAAGCAGCCCGGACATGGCAGTCTACCGAAGTTCTGAGGAGGAAACGTTTCCGGAATGCCTGGAAACAGGTGGCAGCAGCCAGATAGGCATGGGGCCACCAAGGCGCATACTAGCCCAGTGAGACGCATTAGCTCTCTGACCGTGCCCCCTCCTGTGACCCCCCTCCACAGGCCTCTAGGGAATTGTCTCAGGATATTTTCACTTTGCTGAGCTCTCTGTTCTCGGAGATACAACAGCGTCTGCCACCAATAGCAGTCCCATCTAGCAGCGACCCCCAGGTACAGCCCTCCAAGGCCACCGCACAGGCATCGCTCGGCTACCTCAAGATGACCACCACCTTTCCCAGCAGCACCAGCGGGGGATGCACTGCAGACGGATACTGCGACAGGCACTGATACTGGCACCACAGACACGGATGAGTTTGACAACTTTATTCCAGCGGATGGGAACCCGATAGGTGCCTTGCTCCCAGGAATCACCCCCCCCCCCCCCCAGGTGAGGTGGGGTTGTTGCACTGCATGATGGCAAGGGCATCTACCCTCTTCAACTTAGTGCCCGAGGATAAGAAAAAGGAGAGTTTCCTTTACCAGAGGTGCTCATCAGCCAGGAAGACGGTATTGTCTGTCCCTTTACTGGATGAGTATGGGAGGAAGGCCTCATGCTAATGAAGATTCCAAGCTCTGCACCAGCAAAAAGGGACAGACTAGAGAACAAATACAAGTTGTCACTCAGCCCCCAAGTGCCTTCCATCACAGCCATCACCAGATTCCGTGGTCTCAGATGCAGCAAGCATATGGTCTCCAAACCCATCCTCCAAGACTGAGTCTGCCAGATCAAGAAGAAACAAAAGCTAGAGGCAATGGGGAAGCGGATAATATAGACTGCAGTATCAACCGTCAAGGCCACTAATGCTCTGGCCATTTTAGCCTGGTACGATAGGGGTTATGGTTCAAGCTGTGCCCCACTCCTAGATTTCTTGCCGGATGACAAGAAGACGGAGGCTCTTGCCCTTTTTCTGCAGGAGAGGTGGCCTCCGACCACACCATCATAGTAGCCATGGATGTCGCAGATTCAGGCTTTCGCCAAAGGGAAATGGTGTGGCACTCGGGCGTCAAGGCTGGCTGAAAGCCACCAACTTTAGACCCGACGTCCAGGCCTAGGTGGTCGATATGCCCTTTGATGGGGATAACCTCTTCGGAAAGGTAGTGGATGATATGCTACAGGCGATAAAGGCAGACACAGAGACAGCAAGATCACTAGGGACCCTGCAACAGCGTCGGTCCTCTTCCTTTCAAGGGGAAAGTTCAGATCTTCCAGAGGATACGCCTCTACCAGCTACCATCAGCCCTCCTGCGGCGCAGGAAGCATACAGAGGCCGGTAGCAAGCCTTCAGGGGAGGGTCTAACCCGCTAGTGCCCATGGATATCTCTCGCAGGTGGCCAGGATAATGGCCATTGCCTTTGGTTCCAGACCCTGGGGGTGGACCAGTGCGGGATGATCACCTGGATGAGGGGGTCCTCGGGGAGTGGGACAACGGATGGTGAGACGCGGTATCTCTCTCTTGCATGTGTAACACCTTTATCCCATCCTACCTGATGGGATATTTAGAAACTGAACCCCACCCCAACCCCCCTTTTCATGCACAAACACTTTTTTGCGGACAGCTCGCTCGGGGAGAAAACAAACTCACATCTGAGCCGTGTACATGACATGTTCCAATACTATGGTCAGACGAGGTCAGGCAATTATCAACAATCACTCCCACCTGACTTCCATTACACTTCCCCACATGGATAAAAGTTGGAGCACGAGAACACACTCTAAGCGAGGCAAAACACAGTTTCGATTTGGCGTTGAACAAGGGGAGAAAGATGGCCAGGCAAGAGAGGTTTGTGAAAGGGGCAACACCCGTGACCTAGTTGACAGGAAGCCATTACTTTCAAGAAACCTTCAAGGCAGAAAACGTAAGATCAGGAAACCAGGCTAAAGAATCCTGCATTGTGTGTCAGAGAAATTGAGGGTCTTCCCGCGTAACTGACCAAGGCAGGAAGGAGCAGCAGATGCTGTGGTATTGCCCTTGGCTCCAAGAACAAAGAAGCGACAGAGAACAACACAGCTGGTGAATTGGGGAGACCGGTCTGTGTTGAAGTCAAGGTTGCAAGCTGAAACATAGTAAAGTGAGCGCTGGAAGCAACATAGATAAACGCGTGTGATGAAAGACGCGAGTGAGGCTAAATTGCTGGTGAATATTTACACATTACAAGAAAAGATGCGATACCGTTGACAGAGTGGTCCGGCACTGTGAATGTGTTCAATCAAAGGTCTCTGTACGGTATCCTGACGAAAGGAAACGAAAGCAGTAGATCGATGTTAAGTGTAAATTGTGTGAAGTGAATCGGTGGTACAGCGATGGTTTAAGCAAAACCCATTGCACATTCGAAAGTCTTAGATTCTGGTATCAAAAGGGGATCTGAGCCCGGACGAGGGGGATCCATTGTCCGAGCCCGAATGAGGGACACCAAATTGTGAACATTGTAGAAAAGGGGTCTGAGCCCGGACGAGGGGGGACCCGTGGTCCGAGCCCAAAGGAGGGAGACCAGTCTTGAATTTGCGAAAGTGAAACCTTGACAAAGGAAAGGAACTTTTGTGTTTTGTTTGCTGCATCAGGCCCTCTGCATTAAGAGACTGTCATTGCGAGAGAGACTTTGGAGGAAGGCCCTTATGCCTATGTGTTGAACTGACACCTTATGGCCAAGAAGCAAGAGTGTGTGCGAATAAGCTCGCATGTGCCGCCTTGCCCTGTGCTGAAAACGTGGGGAAGGGAAGCTAACTGCTCAACTATTATGACATATAATTTCCTGAATACTTTTCTTTAGCATCCCTTTTTATCCCACACCATTTTGTATTTAGAAGTAAGGATTGGCAATAGGTTTATTAGTATAGGTCCTTTTATTTTGACAGACTCCATTAGGACTGTTATTATTTGATGGTCGTAGCTTGCTCCCATTCTTAGATTTCGGTTTAGATAGGCGTTCAACCAACCCATTGAAGTTCAATAAACACCCTTGAACTGTGATCACTTGTGTCTGTCTTCACTGTTTGATACCATGCCTTGCTTACAGGGGGTCTATCAAATGTTAACAACGCGTGGAAGGACATCACCACCGACAAATAGGTGCTGGACATACTGTGTCAGGCACACATCCTGGAGTTCGAACACAGGTTCTCTCGTATTCCCCCTGTAGCGAGGAAGGAGCTACGCATGGCCCAGCTTCTACAAGAAGTGCAAGCCATGCTGACAAAAGGGGCAATAGAACCCGTCCCTCTGTGCCTCCGGGGCTCCAGAGTTATACTCCAGATACTTTCTGGTCCGAAAGAAATCAGGAGAGTGGTGCCCGATTCTGGATTTGCAACGCCTCAACAAATACCTAAAATCCCAAAAGTTCAGGATGGCCACGTTGCAGCAAGTGCTCGGCTAACTGGATGAAGGGAATTATATGACTACGCTGGACCTGGAGGATGCCTGCTTTCATGTACCCATACACCTGAAGCATCGAAAGTTCATGCGCTTCGTAGTTCTGGGACGTCACTATCAGTTCAGAGCTCTGCCCTTCGGCATAAAGTCGGCACAAAGGTTTTTCACAAAATGCTTGGCCCCAGTGGCAGCTCATCTTCACCTCAAAGGCATACACGTATACCTTTACCTGGACGACTGGCTCATCCGGTCATGTTCTCAGGGCCTGGCGATACAGCACACAGAGACCATACGCCTGCTGACAGAACTTGGATTCTCCATTAATTATCTGAAATCCTGCATAGTGCCATCGCAAGTCGTTCTATTTGTAGGTGCCCGCCTCAACACGTTGGCATTCTTGCCGTACCCCTCGGAGGAGAGGGTGGTGGCCATCCAGGGGAAGGTACATAGGCTGTCTACAATGCAATCCGCATGATGTCCTTGTGCAGCCACCTGGTTCCATTCTGCAGGCTGCAGATGAGGCCACTTCAAGAGTTCCTTGACGTTGGGTGGCCCCAAGTCACGGGGATGGACAAGACCGGATTACCCTCAACCTGGAATTCAGACAGTCCATACAATGGTGGGGAGTGCGCTCATACCTCGCTCAGTGTTCCCCGTTTCACACCTCGCTCGTGGTTTTTGAGCAACCACGTCCTTCTGCATCGGGATCCCCATCTTGGAGGGGGGCCTTAGGGTGAGGACTTCTGCCAAGACCCCCTCCTCGGGCTGTTCGACCTCGGGCTGAGGAAGGCCCAGATATTCTGCCAGGGCTGCAAGGTGTTCGTTGAAGGCCTTCGCTGAGGATGGCGTGTCGGGGTCCTCCTCCTCGTCTCTGTCTACCTGAGTGCTCGGAGGTCCCAGAATCGGCAGAGGGGTACTGGGCGCCGTGGACTGTGGTGTGGAGACCAGAGGCTGCTGCGGGGGCTGGTGTGGAACCGCCTGTACTGCCAGAGGCAGGGGGCCGGGATCGGAGGAGCCGGCAAAGGGAGCACGGACTACGCTGGGGCCTGTGTTACCCGAGCCATTGGAGGAATGACTATGGGCGCCGCTGGGGCGACCGGAGGGCGCATGTCCCTGATAGTATCCCGGAGGATGGCCCCCATTTGAGGAGTTCTCATCAGCGATAGGAACCTTTCGAAGAACCTGTCTTTGGAGGCTGAACAGGTGGCAGGGGATATTGACGGAGTGGCTGGAGGCTGCTGGGGCCTGGGTGAACTCTGTCTAGGGTGCAGGGGAAACCTGCCCTGCGCTGCTGATGGATAAACTGTAGGCCACGCACCTGGTTGGCACCAGTCCTAGCTTGTGATGCGTTCCTCCACCCGCTCTGCTAGAGGAGGTATTGGGCGAGTGGCCATCTTGTCTGGAGCGGCGGCCATTTTGTCGAGCTGTGTGCCACATGCCAAAGTCGTGGTGCCTGGCTCTCTGGAACCAGCCCCGTCCAAGACGCCTGGTGTTGGAACATAAGGCCTATCCCGCACCTCAGGCCGGGGCCTGGAAGGCGTATTGCCGTAGGCATAGCTGCTGGTAGTGCTCCATAAAGGCGCCCCCTTGGACATGATGGCGGTAGTAGGGCGTTGCCCCTCTGGAGTAACCCCAGTACAAGAACCTTGCGGTCCCTCAGTACTGGTATCGGAAGGATCCGGAGACCCCTCGGCCGTGTGGCCGGTAGCTGGACTAGCCTTGGTACATGTGCTGGTGCTAGAACCAGACAGGTTCTTCCCGATCAGGTGCTTCTTCGGAAAGGAGTCGCCCTTACGGGGTGCAATGGTGAATAGAGGCCTTGCCTTTGGCCTCGAGCGATGCTTGACGAAGTCCTTCAGGTCCTCCGTGGGGACTTCTGGAAGAGCTCCCTCCACCAAGCTAGCATGCAAATTTGGCACAAAATCTTTTCGGATCCTGGATCCTCTCTGTAGAATCCACGGGGTACCACCTACCGGTCCCTCCCTCTACTCCCTACACCCCTCCTCTCCCACAGATTGGGACAGCAACTCTGTTGGCGGAGATCTGGTCACTCGTCGAGAGCCAGGCAGTGGAAGAAGTCCCAGCCTCCCAGTGAGGTTTGGGCTTCTATTCCAGGATTTTCGCCATACACAAGAAGAACCAGGCTGGCCTGAGAGTTGTGTTGGACCTTTCCACCCTCAACCTCTTCCTTCCTCTACAAAAATTCAAGATGGTTACGCCAGCACTCATTGCGGAGACACTGAACAGGGGAGACTGGAGGTGCTCTCTGGATCTGAAGGACGCGTATCTACACATCCCTATCTGGCAGCCACATCATTCCTTCAGTTCAGGATCATGGGCTGCCATTTCCAATACAAAGTGCTATCCTTTGGCCGCAACTCAGCTCCCAAGGTATTTACCAGGTTAATGAACGCAGTGGCAGCCCTCCTCAGGGCCCAGGGCCACCACGTCTACCCATACCTGGACGACTGGCTCGTCTGGGCCTCATCTTCGGATGCGGTTCTCCACACCTCCTCTGCGCTTATGTACGCACTCCACGACCTGGGGATTACTATCAATCTCGAAGTTTCAGCTGCAACCCAAGCAGAATCTGACCTTCCTGGGCCTCCTCTGGAACACCGGCTCCGAGAGTCTTTCCCTTGGAGGACAAGATCACAGCTATCAAGAGAGCTACTACTCACTTCCTCTCCAGGACTGTGAACTCAGCCTGGGGGTACCAGCGCCTGCTGGGTATTATGGCGGTGGTCCTCTTGGCTGTACCCCACACAAGACTCAGGATGAGGAGATTGCAGCTGCACTTCGCAGCCTCATGGAATCAGGAGAAGGGATCCAAAGCGTAGCCAGTAGACATTCCTACGTCCGTCCACCCAGACCTCAAGTGGTGGTCTGCGGATTACAACCTGCAGCAGGGCAGGGCCTTCCGGCAGCCTCTCCCTCAGTTCACCGCCACGACGGACTCCTCCCTAGAGGGCTTGAGAGCCATGCTAGACAGCCACAGCGTCCATGGAGTTTGGACCCGGCAGGAGCAGGAGTCCCACATCAACTGGCTAGAGTTGAAGGCCATATTACTGGCCCTCAAGGTCTTCCTTCCATAGCAGGGAAGACAGTACTTATCCAGACATATAACTCCACCAGCATCTACTATGTCAACAAGCAGGGGGATACCAGATCCCCGCCACTGTGCAGCCTAGCGGTCAGCATGTGGGAATGGCTCTGCAGAACAACATCTACCTCACTGCCGTCCACCTCCCAGAGGAGCCCAACCTGGAGGCAGACAGGCTCAGCAGACTGGGGTCAGACAATTACAAGTGGCAATTGAACGACCTGGTACAGAAAGAGATCTTTCTCAAGTGGGGGCATCCCCAAGTGGATCTGTTTGCCTTCCAGGACAACAGGAAATGCCAGCAGTTTGCCTCCTGGCAGGGCCAGGGCCCCGGCTCCCTGGGCGATGCATTCCAGATACAATGGAACTACATGTCTGCTTACGCTTTCCCGTTCACACCCGTGGTCCACAGGGTGATCTGTAGGATAAAGCAATCGAGTCACCTCCGCATCATTCTGATAGCTCCCTGGTGGCCGGCGAGACAGTGGTTCTCCGAGCTGCTCAGCCTATCGCACAGGCCCCCTATTCACCTCCCGATGGGCCCAGCGCCACTCCTGACCCAGCAGAGGGGCAGGGTACTCCACCCCGCTACGCCCAAAATAGCCCTTGCAGCGTGGTTCCTGAGCAGGTCACTCTGAAACACTTGAACCTATCTCAGACTAACCTGGAGATCATCCAGGGCACCGGAAGCAAGTCTACCAGAAGCCAATATAAGAGCTAATGGTCGAGATTCTGTCATTGGGCCAACTCTAAGGAGATTGAACCCCCCCTTAAGTGCTCATTGGAAGACATACTCTCCTTCTCCGCACACCTCGCCTACTCCGGAGTACAGGTGGACACATGCCGCACCTATCTGGCAGCCATAGGAGCGTACAGGAATTCGGAGGAGTGTCTTTTTTCCTCCTCTAACCCGGTTGTCAAGCAGCATCTGGCGGGTCTCCACAGGCTATGCCCACCTATAAAGAAGCTACGCCCTGTGTGGGACCTCAGTATAGTGTTGGGCACTTTGGCGCACAAACCATTCGAGCCGATGGTGTCCGCGGACATCAGACTTGTCACCCAACAACAGCTCTGCTCGTGGGCCTCACCTCCGCTCATAGAGCCAGTGACATCCAGGCTCTGGTGGCATCAGAGCCCTACACCACTTTTCACAAGGATAAGGGGGTCCTCCGGAAGCATCCTGCGTTCCTACCCATTGTGTCATCCTCCTTCCACCTAAACGAGGAGATAGTCTTATCCACCTTCTTCGCCGACCCTAAGGATGAGCCACAGAGGGTTCTGCACCGTCTGGATATCAGACGTGCGCTTAAGTACTACCTGGACGGGACCACAGATCCGCAAGTCGGATGCCCTTTTTGTAACCTTTGGTGGTTCAAGGCCAGGTTATCAGGCTTTCAAGGCCTCCATAGCAAGGTGGGTGGTTGCGGCCATCAAGGAGGCCTATAAGGGGCAGCACAGGCCAGTTCTGGCTAATTTGCATGCCCATGTGGTCAGAGCCAAAGCCACGGCCATCGCATTCCAACGGTATGTACCGTGGCAGGTCATCAGCAGGGCAGCCACGTGGGCCACCCCCTCGGCTTTCTGCTAGCACTACTGTCTGGATGCCGCCTCTAGGTCACAAGTGGTTTTCGGACAGGCAGTTCTAAGAAATCTGTTTGCTTAAGGAGGGTCTCCTCTCCATCCTGTGGTTACATTCAGTTGTAATCGCCCATACAGTATGGAGGAAAGGGGATGGGACGTAAGAGTAATTAATAGTTACTCACAGTAGTGACTAACGTACTCTTATTCCATAGTCCCGTTTCCTCCATACGTCTCACCATCCTACCCCCTATTAATACTGGTGTCATTACGCAATGTTAAATATTGTCGACGCATCAATGGGGACTGAGGAATGGCGCTGGTGGGCAGAGTCAGGCGAGCGCATGCTCCCAAGGCCGAGCCCCAACGTACCTCAACATTTAAAGGGGAAGATTTTTCTGGTGAAAAAGGTTCCATCTCCCGTCCCTCGCAAGGGACGCCCATACAGTATGGAGGAAAGTGGACTAAGAGTACGTTAGTTGCTACAGTGAGTAACTATTAATGTGCTGCAATGTTTTGTGGGTGAGAGTTATTGCCTGGAGCATCAATCTTAGTGTGTAAGGTGTAAGGAAGGCATGGTATCAAATAGTGAAGACAGAGACAGATACAAGTGATCAGTTTTTTTTTTTTACTTGGGTTGGTTGAATGCCTATCTAATCCTAAATCTAAGGATGAGAGCAAGCTACAACCATCAAATAATAATAACTCAGTCCTAGTGGATTCTCTGTCAAAATAAAAGGGCCTATACCAGAGGTGTAGACAGGGTATGGCCAGAGCGAGCAAGGCCCACCCAAAATCTGTACATTTACAGATGTTAATGTCACTGCTGTGGGCCCAACTACACTAGCTTCAGGCCCCACTTGTTAGACAATCCTGGCTGCGCCTCTGACCTATAGTAATAAACCTATTGCCAGTCCTTACTTCTAAATACAAAATGTGTGGGACAACAATGTAGGCAAAAGAAAAGTGTTCAAGACATAATATGTCAGGCTACTTGAGCTGTTGGCTTCCCTTCCACACGTTTTCAGCACGGGACAAAGCGGCACGGCACATTGGCGCTTCTCACATACTCTGGCTTCTTGGCCATGAGGAAACCGTTCAAAGCATAGGTATTCGCACCTTCTGCCAAAGTCGCTCTCCCAATGACAGTCTCTTATTGCATAGGACCTGAGGTAACAAACAAACAAACACCAAAGTTCCTTTCTTGTAAGGATTTTCGCATTCACAGGTTTGCAATTGGTCTCCCTCGTTCGGGCTCGGACCACGGATCCCCCTTGTGCGAGCTCAGATCCCTTTGTTTTGAAAATCAAAGACTTTCGATTGTGTAATGGGTTTTGCTTAAGCCATTGCAGGACCATTTCGATTCACACCAATTCTTATTCTTTATCTTTTACTTTCGTTTCTGCCAATTCTTGGCTGAATATCTTACAGAGACCTTCGATTGAGCATGCACGCGTTGCCAACCACTATGTCACGAATATTGTATCTTCTTCATTATAGTTTAAACATCCATCGGCCGTTAGGCTGTCCTCGCGTCTTTCATCACATGCATTCAGCAATCTTTATTCTTGCTCTTTGTATACAATGTTGCCGCTTGCAACCTCGACTTCAACACAGACCGGTCTTGCATCGGTTTCCCCAACTCACTAGCTGTGTTGCTTTCTTTGATCTTGGAGGACAGTACCACGGCAGCTGCTGCTTTGCTCCGACTCGATCAGCCATACAGGAGGGCCCCGGCCATCTCCTACACACAATGCAGGAGTCTTCAGTCTGGTTTCTTGGCCTTATACTCTGAAATCTGAACGTGTCTAGAAAGAGTTTGCTGTCTTTCTTCCCTCGTTCAGCTGTGGTCTCGAAACTGCTGTTCCTCCGTGGGATTTGCAACACTTAGTGTGCTCTCTTCTTTAATGGAAGTCGGGTGTGAATGGTTACCACTAATTGCTTGACCTTGCCTGACCATAGTAGTGGGGCATGTCGGTTACACGGCTCAGGTGCAAGTGTTTTCTCCCCGAGCGGGCTGTCCGTGTGAAAGTGGTTGTGCAGGAAAAGGGGGAGGGGGGCTAGAGTTTCCATATATCACACTGGGTAGGACGAGGTAAAGGTGTTGCAGGGAAGGGAGGGATACCGCATCTCGCCATCTGGTGTCCCACTGCCCGAAGACCCCTCACCTAGGTGATCCTATCACACTGGTACACCCGCAGAGTCTGGATCCAAAGGTGATGGCTGTGTCCTGGCCGCCTGATAGAGAGAGACCCCCGGGGACTAAAGGGTGAGACACTAAAGGGCTGTGGCCATGTGGTCTCCACCTTCTACCCAGTTTGTGAATGATATACGTCTCGTCTCACTGACTTTGGGCATTGGGGATGCTTGCACAGACCTGAGGCTTGCCACCTGTCACACATTGCTTTACTTTTTCACCTTACTCTGCCCCCATCCAGGACACATGATACTACCTATTGCTCTCACTTGTTCCTGTTGAGGGACTGACTACATCTTTCCTAGGGCTAAACAACTATTGCCAATAACAAGCCTGTTTCAAACGGTGAACAGCTTGTCACACAATTTGTCACACAATTTGTTAATGTTTGACTAAGTCTTGAAAGTACAGTTGCAATTCCCCAATAGGATTGTTTAGGCTGACATAGAATTGCATTGTGGCACATCATTTTTAATTCTAATGGATTCCGTCCTCCTACAGATTCCTCATCTATGATATTCTATGTCTGGCGCAGCGCCTCTTTGGAAACATTTCTGCCAGAAGGGGGCACAGCACAACTATGCCCAACACCTCTATGTGCCCAGTGCCAGACATGACATTGGGGACCAGTATATATTGAGGTGCTGTGCCCCATGAACTCGGTTCCTTTTTTCTGCCGACTCTGTGTGCTTCATGAACACTGCTACTCTGAGTTTTATTAAAAATGCCTATTTCTGTGAAAGACTTGAGCTTCAAGCCCTACGCGGACTGTGGGCGACACATGTCTGTTTCTGACTCAAACAGGTGCAGGAGAAGCTTGACCAGAATTGTGGGTCTTGTCAGTCAATGCATCCGAAGGCTCTCGGGGAATAGGCAGTGAAATTGTTCTCCTTTTTTTCGACAAGGAAAAGCACAGGAGATCTTGTTCGAAGGGCGCAGAGGTCAGAAGACCAGTCCCAGCCTGAAAAGAGAGGAAACGGCACCACAAGAGGTCATGTTCATCTAGCAGTTCCTCTGAACACCACTCTTCATCCTCTTCGAAGAGGAGTGTCCACTCCAGGAACCCACCCTACCCTCCACTTTGAGGGAATGGGAGGCGTTCAGATTGAAGATGCTTCGCATCTTTGCCAAGGCCCCAGCTGTGCCAATAGGTCCCACCATGCTTGGTCAGTCCAACAGAGATCCTGGGAAGAATCGTGACCGCATCCCTACGGTCATGGCTCAAATGGATATCGATACATCCCTGCGTCGACACACTGTCCTCTGGCTCAGAGCTGGGCAGCGCTACCTCTGCGTCATCGGCATTAATGGTGCCAGAGGTCCTCTGGAGTGTGCTCTGCTCCCCATAAGGGTATTTAGGTCAAAGATGGGAGAAATCTTTATTAGGAGGATGACCTTATCCCTTTGTGAAGGAACCCCAATACCCTTGAGAACCCCTATGCCCTTCGAGAAGTCCTGACCTTCAGTCCATCTATGGCACCCAGGGTTTTCATCAAGCTGCTGGCAGTGGCCGTGGCTCGCCTCAGGAGGGAATGCATTAATATCTTTCCCAGCCTGGACGACGGGCTTGCCTGAGTTTGCTTCTCAGACCAGGAGTCGACACATTTGCTTCATACATGCAGCCTGTTGCATAGCATGGGCTTCTTACTGAACCTCAAGAAGTCTCCGGGTCTTGCCATCCCAGTCCTTCCATTTTATTGGGGTGTTCCTAGCCAGGGGTGCACAACTTGTTTAGCTGCAGGGCCAAATGTACCAAACAAGTCCATGGGAATGAGCACTTGGTAGGAACATTGTTGCACAAATTTGAGTTTAAAAAAAAACATGGGTTTGAAGTTGTACTTTAAAAAGAAATGACTATTAAACTTTAGCATGCGCTACATAGCCTTTGAACATCATTGCCTCTCTTATTTGTATTATGTGACTGCAACCATGTTTATCAAGAGAAGTAAAACTGCAGGTATCAGGAAGACAAAATCTGGACCACATAGGCTTCACACACCTTACATGACAGACTAATGACCGACCAGCTGACCTTGGGACAGGCAACAAGTTAAACTCTTGTGACTTGGAGGGACATAAATATTCCGTCCACGGGCCGCGTATTGTGTGCCACTATCTCGCCTGGACAGAGTTTATCTGTGCCACGATCAAGTGGCCAACACCTTCCAGATGGTGCAAGTCATCCAATACCAGGAACAAGTTCCTGTTTCAACTTTCCTGCGCTTTGTTGCGCTTGTTCGAGCGCCTCCTGCAATCTGATGGTTCCAGAGGTCACTTCAGTGGCTTCTCTGTTAACAGTGGTCTCACTTGCTGGGAAACATTTCTGAGCTTTTGCAGGTCTCGAGCAGTCTCTCTCAAGACCTCGCCTGGTAGTCCCCTTGGAACAACCTGTTGACGGGGATGTTGCTTTGGCAACCCTGGCCTCGGCTAACTGTGGTCTGCCTCTGAGTCTTGGGAGCACATCAGCTTGCTGGAGCTGAGGGTGATCAGGCTATCCCTGGTTGGCTTCCTCGTCTCTGTAAAGCGCCAGGGAAATTGTGCAACGGTCCTGATGGACAACACAGCACTCCCTGAACAAGCGAGGTACTGTGAGCCCCTTGCCTCTGTGCAAAGAGGCAATGTGACTGTGGTTCTTGCCTTTGGAAAACAATGTGTTTCTGCTGCCGCTCATCTTGAGGTAACAGAGAATATTATAGCGAATGCCTTTGGCCTCCCGCAAATGGAAGCTCTGCCAGGAAGTTCTGGAGGAGATATTCTCCCAGTGGTGACTCCTGTGATGGACCTCTTCACTTCTAGTGTGAACAGGAAATGCAGATTGTTCTGCTTCAGAGCATTTTATTGGCAGGGGTCCCTGGCGGATGCAGTCAGTCAGTCAACTGGACCTTCGACCTCCACTAGGCATTCCTGCTGATCCCCGTCATTCTGCCAGTTCTCATGAGACTAAACATGTTTGGGTCCACGTTCATTTTGATTGCTCCCTACTGGGATCAGAGAATGTGGTACCCTGAGTTGCTCAACATATCCATATATCCTCCCTAGCGCCTCCTGAAGCCTCTGAACCATAGCAGCCTGAACTTTCATGCTTGGCTGCTGAGAGGCTGTGATACAAGGGCTTGGGCTTGTTGGACAATATCCTGGATGTGCTTCTCTCAACTCGGAGGCCCGCCACTTAGCTGAGCATGGTGCCAGGATATGCACTCTTTCACTTGTCCCATATCCTCTGTTTTAGATGTGTTGCTTCCCTTGACCTGGAACTGTAAATATCAGATCAGCCTTGACCAGATCAGCACTGTAAAGAGATATGTGTCTGCTATCCGGTTTTCAGGAGGACTCCTGGGCAAGGCTTTTACTTCACAATTCCCGCTGTTATACAATTGTTGCTGAGATTGTGTAATCCATTTCCGTCATGCCAGTTTGTGGTTCCGGAATGGGATTTGAATTCGGCATTGACATTCTTTATGGTTGCTTCGTTTGAGCCAATTCATTCATGTTCTCTTAGATTGGTCACCTGTAAGTGGATTTTCCTGGTTGCACGACTTCGCTAGACGGATGAGTGAGCTCCAGGCTTGATCTGTTAAACCACCCTATTTGGCTTTCTCCAAAGAGAAGGCGACATTGAGAGTGAGACCTTCTTTCATCCCAAAGGTGATTTCAGTGTTCCATCACTCTCAAAAGATCCATCTTCCAGTGTTTTTCCCTCTGCCTCATCCTTCCAAGAGAGAGGAGAGATTCCATTGGCTGAACCCAGTTCAGGGTCTATGTGTGTTGGAGGAGGGCCATCTGGAAAGTTGAATGTTTTTTCTGTGCGTTATCCTGGTGCCCATGGTGGAAGGGCTGAGACCAAACAGACCGTGTAAAGTCGATCATTTTCTGCATCTCAGAATGCTGTGATCTGCATGAGAAGTTTGTGCCTGATGGTCTCATGGCTCATTCTACCAGATGTCTGGCTGCCATCTCTGCCTTAGAGGGCAGTCCATGTCTTGGACATTTGCCAAGAGGGTACGTCCGCTTCTCTTCACACGTTTGCCAGAAATCACTGCTTAGATTCCCCTTCAGTGAAGGATGCCCACTTTGTCAGAACGTTCTTGCTGGTTTAGGTGGTGTCCTCATGCTCTCCTCCAGATGAACGTACTTCTATGGGAGTAATCTGCAGGAGGAAGGATCCCATTGGAAGAAAAGATTACTTCTCTCTCGCTAATATTATTTCTGGTGGATGTTCTACCTACGGATTGCTCATCGCCTTTCCAACCTGCCCCTGTGGGCAGTTAGGTAGTACATCTTTGTAGGTTCTGTGGCCCCTTCTGCAACAGAGTGCAGGGGAAAAGGCAGAACTGAGGTCATGGGGCACCCTGCCCCTATATATACTGGCCCTGATGGCATGGCCGGCACGGGGAACGTAGAGGTGATCTGCGCTCGCTCTCCTGGTAGCGGAAACATTTCTGAAGATCAGTTGTGCTGGAGATAGAATATCATAGATGAGGCATCTGTGGGATACACATCCATCAGAAAGAACATTACTGAGCAGTACGTCTTTGGGGTGGTTAAAATAAACCCATAATTACACTCATTTTGCTTAACATGAGGTTTCATATATTTGTCTAGTTCCTTTATGATGCAATTTGTGTATGTTTTAAGTCATCTCCATGAAACAGAATATTATTTCAGCCCCTTCATTTACACACATTTTTGTCGACTAGAGATGAGAAGATATGTCATGTGTCAAATCCCATCTTCAGATCTAAAGGAAGTGCGATCCTGGGCAAGTCATTTTATTTCACTGTGTTCTAGAGCTTCCAAAATAGTGATGCCGGGTGCAGGTTTTCTGTTTTTTGTCTGGGAGGGTGGAATGTATATATTTTTATATTTTTTTTAGTTTTTGTTTCTTTTTGTGTTTTTAGAGTACAGGGAGGCAGGATGCCAGGTATGGGACTTTTGTTTTGGAAGGAGGGGCAGCAGCAGGCCACATATGCGTCTTTTGCCAGCACAGCTCGTGTTTGGCTCTGAAAGATTATTACGACCCACTGGCTCACCTCTGTCCATGAATTGTTTGCTTCCACCACCCATCTATGCTATGGAGGGTGACACCCCTACAAGGTTTAGGAGATGAACCTGTAGTTTCATGTGTGAATGTGGTTGGATTTTTATTAGGAATGGGAGTACTTGTGGAGACGGCAAGGAGTTAGAAGGAGCAGAAACAAGAGGGTGGGCGAGGCATTCAGATTGAGGAGGGTGCTACGTCAAAGAGTCGGAAAGAGAAGAGTAGCAGGATAATGCGGGCAGTCAGGTTCGGGCGTTAGTTGTGCCGTAAATGGATTTCAAAACGTCTACTGCATATGCATAAAGGTGGGGGCCAGGTGTGGTAGAGACAGTGGGGAAGCTTGTGTGAGGGGTGAAGGTGAGGGTTTTGTCAATGGGTACATGGTGTAGATGGGGAGGCGTATCCGAGGGCACATGCAGCAGTCACGATGACAGAGGGATGAGAGAGTCAGCAATATGCAAGGTCAGGTGGGGAATAGATCTTTTTGATGTTAAAGGGGATAACATCTTGGAGCTTTAGATCGCTGTTGAAATAGAACTCCGAAAAAAGCCTACCTTACTGGAATTGGCAAGATCATCAGGGGCCTAAGAAAGCTGAGAAAGATGAAGAGCGTTGAGCTCTGGGACATATGACCTCTGTTTTATAGGATTTGTGCTTAAGGTAATGAAGTGCCTTTCAATGACTGACGGGGAGAGCCAATCTGACATTTGGGTCAAGGATAAAGGAAGGGGAGAGAAAAATGTGGGTGTCATCAGCAGAGAGGTGACAGAGAACCCAAAGGAGTTTGCAGAGGGAGTAGTGGGCCCATGTTGGAGCTATGGGGGACTTCCACCAGGAGAGGAGTAGGATCTAAAGTCCCACTGTTCCAAGGTATAGAGAAGGAACAAAAAGTGAGCGGGGTGGCGATCCAGGTGAAGATGGCATCTTGGATTCCAAAATTAGAGCGTTAACAGGCAAGAAGGATGGTTAAAAAGTGTCAAAATCAGTGGCGAGATTTGGAGGGAGAGATTTTGGATGAGGAGAGCTTGGAGAGGCAAGCAGTGGACTAGATCAGAGATATGGATTATTGCATTTTCAGTCAAGTGTCTGCTGTGGCATACCGATTAAAGAGGGTCACAGATATAGTCTCAAGGTAACTAGTTATCCTGTTGAGGGAAACACTTTCCATTAGTGCGGGAGGAGAGAGACAGGCCAGTAGTTGACGTCAGCAGTGGACTTCTTGACGATAGGTAGTACCATGGCTATCCTGAAGCACGAGGGAGATGTCCCCAGTAGTTGGGTAGAGATTGCACAGGGATGGTGGAAAGCAATTGTACAAGCTCTCTGATGATGTGTGCTCAAAGGGTTTACTGTTCAGAGAGTGCCAAGCGATGACCAAAGCACTGGATGAAACTAACTAGCAAGTAGAGGAGTTAGTGCCAGGAAACAGCCCGGAGGAGCAATTGCCACAGCCTCAGGTGACACGCAGAGGTAAGTGGCAGTCCTTTGAAAATCCTTCCATCGGTTGCTGTGTTTCAGAATTCTTGTTGCATCGGTTCTTTGCCAGTTCCTCTGGAATCAAAGGGGTTTACAACATGTCTCCATGTCATTTCTCTTGTCCATGTTTGATACTAAAGAATACATTGCTTATTGCACTTCTGTAGAATATTAGAGCTAATATGATTGCGGATTTTGTTTCTAAGTGAGGGTTTTTAGGGTGTAGTTTATTTCAGTTCTGATGATGTCTTTTCTTAATGAGTGTGGACAATAGTAGATGTATGGTCTACTCTGGCAAGATCATGAGTTTGACAAAGGAAGTACTCTTGTTATTTTAAGGATGTCTGCCTGAATTCTAGGATAGACCAGAGATGTGAGGGTAGGTCTAGACCTTAGTTTTTCAAGGTGGCTGCCCTTGAGAAATGGATCTACATTTTTTGCCGCTCCCCGTTTAGGGTACATGTGGGGGATTCTGCCTTAACACCCTGCTAACATCCAGTATGGCCCAGCAAAATATCTGGTTCCTATTGCATTTGTATTTGTATTTTCTTTATTTGTAAAGCGTGCCTGGCCCTCAGGCATCTGGGCACATATCTTAGGTTAGGTTACAAAGACATATAAGGCAAGTACAGCAGAAAAACATGAAATAGTGCAGATATAAACAACAGAGGAAACTATGTAGCAAGCACAGGGCGAATTAGGTCATATACAAACCCAATTTACGTTAGTAGGTATATACAGGTCATATACAATCAAGATTTACAGCAGCAGGTGTATACAGGAGTGTGCCAGAGTATGGGAGTAAATGGTCAAAGTAGGGACTAGGTAGCGAGTAGGGCCGCTACTTAGTGGAATTGTCGCTATCATAAAACCACAGTTTAGTTTTACATTTGAAGGCATAGAAAGAAGGTTTGAACCTGAGTGTAGTGGGCAGTGAGTTCCATAATTTGGTTGCTAGCACCGGGAAACTGCTACCTCCCGCTTTCTGCCGCTTGAACATGGGAAGGGCGAGACAGTTGGCTTGCCTCCACAACTAATAAATCCTCAGTTCTCTGAGCATACAATCCTACTTCTTCCGCAGGGCCAAAATCCATGTGGATCGGGCATCTTCCATCCAGCCCGACCCTAGCAAGTATAACCCACCACCTCCCATCGATGTTGCTCTTCTTTTGTTCGCCGAAATTGGCGTGCAGCGCTAACCCTAACATAAACCGGAAAAGTTTCCACTAACTCAGTCATTCTTAATGGCGTCTCAATTCTACAGGATTATAAACAGATATGCTGTACACGTGAAGCTTTGATATTTATGTAAGTCTCCATCTCGCAGCTGAAATAAGGGGGTAAAAAGTATTTTTAGTTTTAACCTGCACTGTAGCATTTATAAACTCTGAAATTGTTTAAGTGTGTGATGAGATGGTGGCAAAAGTGTAGCTGCTGACTTTGTCGTCCTAGGCACACCTTTTTTTTTTTGTTAAGTGTGATGAGTCCAGAGCTTCAGCAAACTGCTTGCCATTCTGTTCTGTGGGGCATATGGATATATGTTGTGCCTTCTCCGTTTGATTTCATATGCATGGTTTTTCCATAGTGGTTGTTAGGAAAGATTTCATGTATTTGCAATTTTCTCTTCATTTATGGACCAGGCCCTCCCCGCCCCCCTGCAAACCTTTTGCTTCTGTTTGGCTATCCTATCCTGACTTATATCAGTGGAGCCCAGCCTTCAGCTGAACGCCCCTGGGCTTTTGCTCACTTGTTATGGGGAAACTGACACGTTCTTCAGACTGTCAGTACTGGGAAACTACGTTTCCCTTATTCTTTGACTATGTTGCCATTTCTTGGTTACTTATTAACAGTGCATCAATGAACCTTCCAGTACTGTGCGCTGGGGTCCCTTTTGGTTTTATGGCCCTAGATACCCTTGCAGGATTTTCTGGTGATTGTACGTGTGTGCCTGGGACGAACTGGTGGCAGCAGTTACCTTTTATAGTGTTTTACTTCTTTTTACTGAATCACATTGCGTTTACCACTTTTGGTTCAAGACTGTGGCCAGGTCCGAAAATGGCAGAGCCACAAAGTCTTTTGTTTCTTCCCATGGACATTTTGTCCCTTGCCTTCACCCAGGTCAAGTACCCCAGGTTTTCCTTATTTGGGCATGCAGCCTCCTGCGAAAACCGCTCTCTCTCGCAGGCTTCCGCTTGTCACGTGTGTGTGCCCAGGAAGCGGGTTGGGACTGTCTGGTCCCAATCCACACTACTGGTGCCAGGATGTCTGGACTGCCTGAATGACTGAGAACACCATGGACCATGATTGGTCTACGACTGGGACCAATCTGCTGTCTCTCCTCCTCTCCCCTCCTGAACTCCTGGCTGAAACTGAAACTTCACTTGTTATCTGGCCAGCCTCTAATCTCGGGCCCATGTCCCCTCCCCTGCCAGTTGCACACCTGCACTGCTTCTCTGGCAACCCCTGCACTTGAGGACTGTTTTTCTGCATCCCTACGTCCCCGACACCTGATGTCTGCACTTACCCTTGAACTTGCCACCAGCTGGTGCGCTTTTATTTATTACTGTTGTTTATTCTATTTATTTTTTATTGTCGATCCCATGTACTGCACTGTCACCTCCTCCCCTCCGCACTTTTCCCCTTCCCCTGCACTTGCGCAATCTCAATGACACCTGGCCTAGTAAGATTGTCTCTGTCTTCCCTATGTCCCCCTTCCCGAGTCTCGTCGCCCCTTTAAACATTTGTGTATAGGCGCGTTATAAATGCCATATCATATCATGCCTACAAGAGAGCAGATCTTAGATTGGAAGTCCTTGATTTTGGCACGGATCTAATCTTAGATAAGAGAAGGGGCTCTGCATCCATTCCAGATCGATCACCCGAGTTCTCACCGAACTACCGAAGGCACCAAGTCTCCTGTACGAAGAAACGAAATCTTGAAACCACCGCAAACGCTTGAGAAGTCTTTGGCACCTTTCGCCCTCTGCTGTCCCGTCTGACCCCCTCTTTCTTATTCGATCAAGGCGGCCTGCCAAGGCGCTTCGCCCCTTTGGAGTAGTGGGAACAACTACTCTCGGCACCCCCTGCTTACCCACCGAACGAGCCCTTTCGGAGTTGTTCCTGGGCCATCCAGTGAACGGTCCAGCTCTACCTCAGGGTATCCCACAGAACTGCTGTCGACTTGAGTGCAAACCCGAGACTTGGGACATTGCTTTCTTGTGGTCCTGTGAATTCTCCCGCCAAATTTTGCAGGACTAGCTCCTCTGGGTCCCGAATTAGGAGAGTGTGTAACGCTGCCCACATCTGCGATTCCTACGTCAATACTTGGTGGTGACGGTCGCTGTAGATCCCTTGCTGTTCTGCTCTCCTGAAGCCTGATGTACCAGAATTTTCTTCATACCTCCTTTGGAAGCTGAGAAAAGACAACTGTCCTGTCGCGGACGATCGTTCTCCCCCGCATCCGCTGAGACCCAGAGCTCTGCGAAACTGCAGGGCTCGAACCTACTAGCGACCTTGACTAAACTGGCAAGGTTTTCTCCGGACTATGCCGAGGATCGGTGAGTACTAGCATCACTTACCAGAGGCCCCCTGGCACAACCAATTACTTTTACGCATGAGTATCCCTTAAAGGTATTGGATCTTGGCCGGGTTACCCTGCGCTCCCTAGCTATTCTCGCTTTTTGAACACTGCTTTGTCACCAAGGACAGAGCCTACTCGAATAGTGGGAGCCAGTTCCTAAAGCCCCTTCCTGACTTGCTACAGCCCTCCCAAGAAGACCTGCTTTTTGCTTAAACTGCACGCTCGTGCGTTTTTACGCACAACTGTACTGTTGATCACAAGGCTCCCCTCTTCTTAGGCCTGAACTCGAAAGTTAGGGAACAACTCTGAAGAATTGCCTAATCCTATTAATGTGTTAACTCCACCCTCTCTTTACAGGTTGTGGCTGCGTTTTACCACTATATTGCATTAGGAAACGTAATGTGTATATATAGTGTATGGTATAAGGATTTTGTGTGATCACGGTTTTCCTATTACTAAAGTTACTTGTGTCTTTTGGTCCGGCCGACAATAAATGTATAGATATTTTTCATATACACTTGTCTAAGAGTAATTTGTGGTTTGTTGCTGTGTGTGCCATTTTGGGCTTCTTATCATTATTGCCCCTCTTGAGACTTGGGGCCTCATTACGAGGTAGGTGGTAAGGGATTACTGGCACCGGTAAGGGCATCGGTGCCGATAATCCCTTACCACCCTATTCCGAGGTCCCTTAGCGGGTCCCTTCCTCGACGCCTGGTCTGACCAGGTGTTAAGGACAGGACCCGTTAAGGGACTTCAGTGCTAATAACGGTACTGCAAATTGTGGTACCGTTATTAGCTCCATCCCCATTCCCATTGAGCCCTATGGGGGCTCGAATGGGGAATGGTTCCCAGAATGGGGACTTACCGGGTCCCCCAAGGTTGGAATGACCCGGTAAGTCCCTATTTCTGGAACCCGGACCCAGAATGCAGTAAGGGGTTAGCCATGGTGCTAATAGCACCATGGCTACCTCGTAATGAGGCCCTTAGTCTTGACCGCCTGCCAAGCTACCTAGATTGGTCTGTCTGGCTTGTTCAGAAGGTTCCATTGTTTCACTAAACAAAGGGTGGCCTCCTAAACTTCAGCCCACCAGGTCAGAGTTTAGAAATCCATCTTAACAGTGGTCTCCATGATATTTTCTCCCAATTTGTGGTCTTTAAGCCCAGTAAACTGGTGTTGGCTAAGTGGAGGTTTACTGGGATTGTGACATTTACAGTAAATTGGTACTGCATCATTGGTGACTATACCAGGGTGTGATAAACTGGGACTATACAACTGGGGTTCTTTAACAAGGTACATGTTTTCCTTTACAAACTGGAGCATAGTGGGATTGTGAAGACTGGAGGCACGCTGGGACATTCACAGTGTGCTATGGTGAAGAGAATAGTTGAATTGTGTATAATGAACAAATTGAGAATAGGTTGGGGGTATATAATGGCAGTATAACATAATAGTATAACAAGATACTGGGATTCTGCTAATTGGATTGTAAACATTAACATACTGACAATGTGCAAACTGTGCTGGACAAGGATTATTAAACTAGGAATATACTGTGGTTGTGACTATGTTCACGGAACGTGTAAATAGAATAGAATGTTATTGTTAAACTGGGACATTATACAATTGTTAAGAAACTCCGGTTTGCGCTATAATTGCCAAACTGGGAATGCATTAGTGTTGTGTTGTGCAAACTAGGAGTGTACTGAGATTCTATAACTGGGACCATACTAGTATTCTGCAGACTGGGCATGTAGTAGGACTGTCAACCTGGAAGGGTACTGGCATTGTTAAATTCTTACGACACTAGGAATGGTAAACTCCAAGTACACTGTGATAGTGCATTTTGGAAATGCACTTGGAGTATGTTGTAATCCGCCCATTTGGAACACTACTGAGGTTATCACAGTAGCATACTGGGAATGTATTAGGGTTGTAAACACTAAGTGTGTGTTGGGATTGTGCAATGTGGGTATATAGCACTGTTGTTAAAACTTCATTCTACTGGGGATCATCAAGCAGAGTGTAGTGTACCGTCTAAACGAAAGATAAAAAAAGTATTGTCTAATCTGAGCTATGCAGGGATTGTTCAATTGGAAATTTACAATCCATCCTAATACAGTAAGGTGCACACTAGTTCTGTCAAATGGAGGTGAGTATACTGGGATTACCAAACTGTGATGTTGCAATCTGTGTATATAGTGGCACTATCAACTGTGATTGTGCAAACTCGACATTTATTTAATTTGTCAAACTTGAGTATTGGAGAGTGGTAATGTTGGGAGTTAACTTGGTTTGTCAAACTGGGTATAAACTAGGATTGCATGCTGGAAATATACGCATGTTACCAAACTTGGAGTTCACTGGGGTTGTTGAATTTGAAATAAACTGTTGTAAGTCGGAAACAAACGGGGATTGTGCAAACTGCATACACACATGCATTGTGAATGCTGGAATGGAAGTGGGTATATTTATATTCTTTTATTGTGATCTGGTTTTAAGAAGTAAACCTTTCACATTCAAACGTAAAATATTTTCAGCCTATTAAACAATTAATGAATTACAAGTGACAAGTGCCTACATCAAACCTCTAAGCGAGGACAGTTTGAACACTAGAGTACCTATATTTTAAACATAAATTCATAAACCATTAGCTGCAAATCAACCAACCAACCAATACAATTAAAATACATATTAATCTAGTTCACATCAACCAACAATATTAAAGCAACAGACCCTGAGGGTTCTGGGGGGAATTACCCTGAGGCGCCAGTTATAAGCCTGAGCGAAAGCTCTATGGTTCCAATCTCTCTCTTGAGAGGTGTGACCTAACCAGAATCTTACTGTATCGTATTTCATAGCGGAGCATTTCATTACCATTTCAGAATAATCCCAGTTATCTCTGATATCACTCAGGAGTTGGTTCATCTGTATTATAGTTGATGGAGATCCTTTCAATCTCTTCCCAAATTATTCACAGTCAGATTGCTGAACCTTTGATCACATATTCTTCCCAAAACAATGCGTACATTTCAGAATTAAATTATCATGATCGCTCTTAGATGAGTTTATCATTCAAGTGACTGTGCCTTCTCAAATAAATAAGCAGACAAAAAAAATGTGATTGAAGATCTAGTGTGAAATTAATCTGGACCATGTCGGTTGACTAGAACAGTCCCCTTGTAAATTACTATTTTTTTTAAACAAATTCCATTTCTCCAGGAAATCCAAACAGATATCATACCTCTAGATGTTTCCTTATTAATCTGAAATGGGGAGTTCAACTAATTGGAGGGGATAGGAAGATGGTTGACATTCCTGTCCGCCATCGTATACGGACAGAGACGATTAAAATCCCCTGCACATATCACATAGTTGGAATCACCCTTTTCTTCCCAATGTAATCAAATAATATCCAGCTCCATTCTTAGCAGAACTTCACACTTGACGGGCTGGTACAGTGCAAATGTGTTAGTAAAATACTCTGATCACTAGCTCCTTGGTCATTAGCAAGCCTCCCTACCAGCATTGAGGGGGCCTTAGAATGCACTAATTGGAGTGTAGCACCCAAATTGGTTTATGTAGTTATCGGGAGACTCCCAGAAAGCCTCCCCTTTTAGGTTTTCCTAAAAATAATTCAAAAACCATCCATTACCAGTACTAATTACAATATTTCCGGTTGAAGGTTGAAAAATATCTAACTTATAAAATAAATCCTTCACATTTTGATTCAAAAACCTATTTAAACCTCTAGTGTTCCAAATTAACAACGCTAAAGTTTCATTCTTAGCAACCTGGGCAAGAACCTGTTTGAACAGGTAAGGCTGAGGATAGCCAGGACCAGTCTCCTTGTCTCAGTCCGATCGAGGCTACTTCAAACCTGCCTGTGACCAGACTTGTAAATTTGGCATTTTATTTTCATATCATTGGTTGCAGACCGATCAACAGTGTGGAGCCTTACAGTTTGAGTACTTGTTAGCCCTCAACGTTTAACACTGGTAAAATAAATCATGGCCTCATTGTAGTAGTGCTTCATGGGCATCCCTGACCAGTATTAAAGATGGCAATTTTTAATACAAATATACATTAACTTATTAAACTGCGAACCTTTGTGAAATTCTGTCAGCTTTGTATCAGCTGATGATAGAACAGACAGGGACAGTATACCTCTAAAGAGTGAAAGAATGCTCGATTGATTCAATGATGTTTCTTGGCGACCCTTAAAGATGGATTCAGGCTTTAAATTGGGCTTGCTAACTACCTCTTGCAAGGTAACGGTACCACTAGGCTCGCACGGAGACCCTGATGCCCAGCATTCCCAAACCATCAATGGCTTTGAAGAGGCCCAGTTGTCTGATGTTACAATCGACTCTGAATTGTTTGGTTCAGTCAGAGATCCCAAATGACCATTAGTTGTAGGACAACTGAACTCGAGCATCCAGGCCTTCATCCACCTCCTCCAAGTCCTCAGTCTGTGATTCTATAAAAAAAATCCTCATATCTTTGAGTGGATTGATTTGTTTTTGTTACGCTTCCCTTTTCTTGGCTTAAAGATGACCAAGCTGTCCGCTACCACCTCCTCTCCCTCCAAAATTGTAGAAAGAAGACCTCTGTTGTAATGTGCACGGGCGCCTGTGGAATGTTGATGCCGGTTCAGGAGTCAACATTCCACAGCGGCCGGTTGATCAGGGACGCTGGAGGAGGAGGTGCCTGTGGGGTCCACGCAATAAGGAATGTTGATGCCGGTTCAGGAGTCAACATTCCACAGCAGCCGGTTGATCAGGGACGCTGGAGGAGGAGGTGGTGCCTGTGGGGTCCACGCAATAAAGAGCTTGTATACTCTTCCCGTGTGAGGAGATTTTGTCAACCTCCTTGTATCTTTCAGCCGCTTGGCTTTTTTCTTTTTCTTAGAATTGCTAGAGTTGGATTCAATAGTTCCTGAGGCAGTGGTTTGTGAGAACTGAGGTGCCTTGAGAATTTTCCTTAAAGATTTCCTCAAGCCCATTTGTCTAGAAGTGGAAATATGTTTGATTCTTGGACTTTTTCGTTTGCAATTTAGCAGACGGCATCCCGTTTTTCTTTATCACCACAATTTCCCCCACCACCATCAGACCCAGTCTGTCTGACTCCTTGGGTGGCAAATTATGACCTGCCTGGTCGAATGTGCTCATGTTGTTTAATAGTGGGATTGGCAGACCTCCCCAATAATGGAATTTGTGTCGACTGAAAATTGTCCCCAGATGATAAAGGGGGCTTGAGCCGAGTTGAGGAGTTGTGTTCTTAGAATCTTTTGCAATTGGGAGGAATGTAGCTTAACTTCCCTGCTAATGTTGCATAAACGAACAATAGATTGGAGGACCAAGTTTCAGGCTGATATTGAACTGGCACCCAGTGTTGAGCCATCTGGAAATTCAGAGTTTTCAAAATGCTGGGATGATGCCACGGAATTTACTCTAACCTCTTTATTTTCCTCCATGCTTCCGACAAACTCATATTATGGATTATCCAAAGGAATTTATAAACTGCACTTAAATTGGAAGGTGGGACTTCCAGTGCTGAGATTTCATCTTCCAAGCTTAGACATGCTTCCAGCAACGGCAGCAAAGTGTTTTGTAAAGTACTCGTTGTCCAGCCATTGTGCTGTTTGTGGCGCTATAGGTGTGTCCCCTTACCTAGCCTGGCACCAAGCTCCCTCCACCACGTGCTGTACAGCAGAGATTCCTTTTGGGGAATAGAATTAGGTGATTTTGGCTTGAGGAACCGCTAGTACGCTTTTCTTTCCATTACAGGCTCGCTAGACTGAGTAATTCTTTGCCTAAAGTGTTGACCTCTTTGCTGCATACATTTTAGTGTCTTTTTCCCACTTGCATTCTTTCTTTGTGAAAGGATTTGGTACAGTTTAATAGCTCTCCTTACTCTGCAGTGAAGGGATGAGAAAGCCAACTCTTCTTGGTTCTTGAATAGGACTAATTCACACGCAGACTTTCAGGTTTAGCAAGGCTTACTCCAGCTAAACACCATCAGTGTGCCAATTGGCATTCAGAAATAAATCACAGCAGTTTTACCAACAGGTAAGGTATAAAAGGCTGGCTTTCTTCCTGTAGTGAGTAGATTCCAAAGCTGGCTTTTCTCCAGCGAGTCCAGCAGAGAAACTCGCCAGCCTGCACCACCGCTAGATATTCCAACAAACAAAGGTAACTGAGGAAAATTCCATGGGGCCTGAAACGCTTGAAAGTTTGCATTGCAGCCCAACAACCTGCTCTCCGAGAGACGAACATCACACACCCCTGCAGACTTTTTCTGTCATTCCTGGGGGTGTAGTCTGTGGCTGCCAGTACAGGCTGCATCTTTGCTCCCCTCTGGACATCGCGGGAAGCAGCAGAAGGTCAATCTGCTCGAAGAGGGCAGTCAAGGCTGGCAAGATGGGGTTACCAAACATAATGGAAAATAGCTATGATGTAATAATAGAAACTAGCAATGATCTGCTGAACCTTACACTGGAAACGTGACACAACTGGGCATATTGGAAACCGACTATGATCTTCCAAAAAGGCTTAGCGTAACTGATGATAAACCATGTAAGCCGGTTGACTGGAAACTGGCAATCGTGTGATTGCTGGCTCAAATAGCCTATATGTAATTATTTTTCGAATGTCTGTGCATTTCTACAGCATGGGGTCTGGCATGGATTCACATGCTCATGAATATTCCCCGTCGTCAGGCCGGGAATCCTCGGTATAGAAAAAATCAGTATCCGTTTCGTTTCTGATATGTCTTTCTCAGTAGTAACCAATCACTGGTCTCTGGGTCCTACTGCCCCCAGCCAATGACTGCCCTCTCCCTAAGCCCCGCCCCTGGCAGCCATCCTCAGATTTTTACCGCACGTTCAAGTGTTGGGAGTCCTCGTGCTTAGCTCTCGAGCTTTTACTGCGTTTTCGTGTTTTTTTCAAGAGATTTTCTCGGTTAAATAGAGCCTCAAGCTCCACCGTTTCTACTTCCGATCAACGGGGATCCGTTTCGGAGTTTCTACGCCCCTCAAGGGTGAAGATTTCGTCGAGTTATGCTTTTGGAGGTTTCCAGAAGTTCCGAGGCCTACCCCGGACATGGCCCAGGAGAAAGGGAGCTCGACGCCCAGGAAGCTGTTCAGGACCTGCCCTGGATGCCAACTTCAGAACGTTTCAAGGAGGACGAGCATTCGTTATGCCTCTAATGTCTCCATGAGGACAAGACGCACAAGGAAAAGGATTGCGCGTTTTGTGGGAACATGTCGGAGTGGACCATGAAGGATCGCCACCTCCGTCTCGCCAACTGGCTGGAAGGTAAGAGCCCGCCAGGCGAGAAGAAGAAAAAGAAGTCCGAGCGGTCTTCTAAGTCCTGTGAGGGTGCTCCGGTGACGGGGACCCAACAAAAGGCTAAGCACCGCGAGTCCGCGGGCACCGGGAGCGCCGAACGGTCAGGCTCCTTGGCTGCCAGGCAGGGTGCATCCTCCCCGGCGCCATTGACCACGAGCCAACGCTCTGGCTCGGGTAAGAGGAAGTCCGAGAACCCGGCGAAGCTTCTGGAGAGGCCCCGGTCGATCTCGAAGATTCAGGCAGAGGTGGAGCGAGGCTCGGACCCTCCCCCAAGGTGAAGGCCCAAGGCATAGAGAAAGTGACGTTGGCCTTAATTCACCCTGCTAAGACCTCGATTGAGGATGTCGCCGCGGCCCTGGCTCAGCCTGTGGAGGCTACACCAGTGGAGGCGCCCTCAGGTACCAGAGTCTCCCTGCCACCGCGGAGGGAGTCGTCTTTCAAGCCCATCGAGAAGACCCCCACGAACTCCTCGTTGGAAAGGGTGGGGGAGGGGTTGGTGGCCGTCGTGGATACGGACACGACCTCTGAAGAGGAGGCCCAGCCCATCGGGAGGGATCCCGACGAGGGCGACGGTGACGCAGGCGAGGCTCCTCAAGAGCCCTCGCTCCCGTCGTTTCCGGCGCCGCAGGACACCTCGGAGGCCATTTTGTCAGCCATCCAGTCCTTATGCTCGGAGATAAGGACTAGGTTGCCCCTTCCCCCGACAGAGGTACCTGAACCAGACCCGACGGAGGAACCGGAGCCAGGACCTTCGGAGAGCCCACCACTTAAGAGGAGGATGACACATCCTAGGCCTCCTCTCCTGCCTCTGCGGCCTTCTCTGCCTTCCCCCCGGTGATGATACAGGCATGGACACGACTACGACGGGTACGGATGACGACGACAGGACATGTCCCCCGTCACCCCATTGCCCGGGCGTCCCCGCCCGGCGAGATTGGATCCTTCCATGCAATGATTTCCAGGGCATCCGAGCTCTTCCAGCTCTGCCCCGAAGTAAAGGAGGAGGAGGGGTTCCTTTACCAATGGCGCGAGGCTAAAAGGAAGACGGTCCTCTCCGTACCGCTTCTTGATGACATCTGGGATGAGGGGCTCGCCCTCCTCAAGAACCCTGCCACGGCTCCTGCGAAGAGGGACCGGTACGAGAAGAAGTACCGGGTCCCCGACGCTGCCCCTTTGTGCCTTAGGGCGCAACATACCCCGGACTTGGTCGTTTCGGCGGCGGCCAAGAAGAAAGCGGGGGGGGGGGGCCATCGGCCTCGACTTCAACCTCCCCTCCGGACGGCGAGGGTAGGAAGCTGGATGCGATGGGACGACGGGTCATCTCATCTGCAGCGACGACCATCAAGGCGGCCAACGCCCTGGCCATCGTAGCCCGCTACGACAGGGAGTTGTGGTTCAAGATCGTCCCTCTGTTGGACTTCCTTCCGGATGCCAAGAGGGCTGAGGCCCTGGAAATCTTACAGGAAGGTGAGATTGCCTCGGACCACGCCATTACGGTGGCTACGGACATCGCCAACACCGGTTTCCGTCAGTTGGGCGACGGTGTTTGCCTGAGACGACGAGGATGGCTCAAGGCAACGGATTTCCGCCAGGATGTTCAGACCAAGGTTTTGGACATGCCTTTCGATGGGAACAACCTTTTTGGCAAGGCGGTTGATGAATCCCTTCAGGCGATCAAGACGGAGACGGCCCGTGCACTGGGTGTGCTCCAACAGCGACGGCCGTCCTTTCGGAGCTCCGGAGGCAGACCGGGTGCCTCCAAGGGAGCCGGCAGCAGCTCCTCTACGTACCGTCAAGCGGCAAGGTCTTCATCGCAGGAGGCCTACAGGGGACGCGGCAAGTCAGGTGGATCCCGCCGTCGTCGCAAAGGTGGTCAAGGAGGCAAAGCGGCCTCCAAGCAAGATTGAACCGACCGTCGGGTCGGGACCCTGCCGATGCACCCTGGTGGGAGGCCGGCTGACGAAGTTCGTCGGTGTGTGGGAGTCCATCTCCACCGACCGTTGGGTGCTGGACGCCCTGGCCCGGGGGCACGCCCTCGAGTTCCAGAAGAGGTGCCCCTGCATTCCTCCCGTGGCCAGGAAGGAAAATCACGTCCCTCAACTGCTGTTGGAAGTAAGGGCGATGCTCAGGAAAGGTGCCATCGAGCTCGTCCCGAAGAGGCTTCGGGGCTCTGGAGTTTACTCAAGATACTTCCTCGTGAAGAAGAAGACGGGAGGATGGCGTCCCATTCTGGACCTGCGACGACTAAACAAATACATCAAGGCACAGAAGTTCCAGATGGTCACCCTCCAGCACGTGCTGGGACAGCTGGAGGAGAGCGATTTCCTGTCGTCGTTGGACTTGGAGGATGCTTACTTCCACATCCCTATTCTAACGAGACACCGAAAGTTCCTCAGGTTCGTGGTCAAAGGGCGGCACTACCAGTTCAGTTAAAATCGGCGCCCAGGGTGTTCACCAAGTGCCTAGCACCGTTGGCGGCGCGGCTGCGCCTGCAGGGGATCCACGTCTACCCCTACCTGGACGACTGGCTCATACGGGCAAGGACAAGGGAGCTCGCCGTGGAACACACTGCAAAGACCGTCCAGCTGCTCACGGACCTAGGGTTCTCCATGAACTTTCCAAAATCCCACCTGGTCCCGTCGCAAGTCGCCCTGTTTCTGGGAGCACAGCTCGACACAGTGGCGCGGCGGGCCTCACCGTCGGAGGAAAGGATAAGGACCATCCTAGGAAAGTTGCAACGTCTGCTGGCCACGGATGTGGAATGAGTGAGGTCTATCAAGTCCCTCCTCGGAATGATGTCCTCCTGCATTTATCTGGTGCGCCACTGCAGACTTTGGATGCAGCCCTTGCAAGAATTCCTTGACGCCCACTGGATCCAGACAACGGGCAGCTTTGAGGACAGGATCCCGCTCGACGAAGCGTTCCGTCAGGCGATACGATGGTGGGGTGTCCGCGCTCATCTGACAGCGGGAACAGGTTTCCTAGCCCCGGCCCACCAGGTGACGGTGACGACGGATGCCTCCCTGGAAGGTTGGGGAGCGCACACCGGGGGTCTCCACGTGAGAGACCTTTGGCTCCCGGAGGAGATGTCTCTCCACATCAACATATTGGAGCTCCGTGCAGTGTTCTGGGCCCTCAGGTCCTTCCTTCCGTCCTTCAAGGGCAAGGTGGTGAGGATCTTCACCGACAACACCACCACAATGTTTTACATTTGGAAGCAGGGCAGAACCAGATCCCCTGCCCTATCCAAGGAAGCCCAGGATCTGTGGCATTGGGCCGTCGCCCAAGGGATGTTTCTGGTACCCTTTCATCTGGCAGGGCTAAAAAACACCATCGCCGATTCACTCAGCAGAGAGCTGCGCTCGTGCCACAAGTGGGATCTGCGCCTGGATCAAGTGGACTGACTCTTCCGACGATGGAGCAAACCCCAGATCGATCTCTTTGCAACGGCGGCGAACTCCAAGTGCCGGAGGTTCGCCAGCAGGTTTCCCCAACCGAGGAGCATGGGCGATGCTTTCTCGTTCCCCTGGGACGGCCTGTTCCTTTATGCATTCCCGCCGTTGCCATTGCTACTCCGGCTAGTCAACCAGCTTAAGAGGTCCCGGTGCAGGATGATCCTCGTCGCACCGGCGTGGCCGAGGCAGATCTGGTTCCCGGACCTTCTGGACTTGTCAGCGTCCACACCAGTCAAGCTGCCGATGGACGCGGATCTTCTCTCCAGAGAAGGATGCGCCATTCTTCATCACGAACCAGAGTCGCTGAACTTGCAGGCCTGGCTCCTGCAGCACTAGAGTTTGGAGGATACGACATCCCGGCCGACTGCAGAGAGGTTCTTGCAAAGGCCAGGGCATCCTCAACTCTCAAGTGCTACGGACATAAATGGAAGAGGTTCTCTGTCTGGTGCCGTGCACAGAAGATTAACCCTCTGCGGATTACGGCCCCTCAAGTATTGCCGTACCTACTGTCTTTGGCCAAGGCTGGCCTATCTCACGCTTCCATCAAGGTACATCTGGCTGCCGTCTCACGTTACAGCAGAACTACAGGACGGGCGTCCTTGTGGTCTCATCGTCTGGTGAAGGAATTTATGAAAGGACTGTTCCGATCATTCCTGCCAGTGAAGGCCCCTGCCCCGGCGTGGGAGCTCAACGTGGTGCTAACTAGGCTCATGGGGGCCCCATTCCAGCCTATGCATTCAGTGCCGTTGAAGTTTCTGTCGTGGCAGACAGCATTCCTCGTGGCCATCACCTCTGCACGACGAGTGGGAGAGATCCAGGCCCTGTCTTGCAAGCCTCCATACTTGACTTTTCACGACATGCCCAAGGTGCCGTCCGACTTCCACCTCAACGAGCCCTTGGTGTTGCCAGTTTTCTTCCCGTCGCCTTCGTCGCCGGCTGAGAGGACTCTGCACTCGCTGGATGTAGCTAGAGCGCTGAAGTTCTACGTGGACCGCACAAAGAGTTTTCGGAAGACGTCACAGCTGTTTGTGAACTTTGGACCTGTGAATCAAGGGAAGGCTTTCTCGAAGACTTCCATTTCCAGATGGCTCTCCGGCTGCATCATGCACTGTCACTGGTTGGCAAACCGACCGTTGCCAGGCCGTCCGAGGGCCCATTCGACCAGAGCGACCGCTGCTACTACGGCGTTCCTGTCTGGTGTGCCCCTGCTCGACATCTGCAGGGCTGCTACGTGGAGGTCGACGCACACCTTCACGAGATTCTACTGCGTCGACCGGGATTCCAGGGAGGAGTCCAGAGTCGGCCAGGCAGTGCTGCGCAACCTGTTCACCTAAGGTGAGCCTGGTGAGGAGGTAAGAGTTGCTTAATGTTGAGTTGTTGTATTGCTTGATATTGAGCCTTTTGCCACCTCCCGTGGTTGTGCATGTGTATACTGTTATGTATTCTTATATTCATGAGCATGTGAATCCATGCCAGACCCCATGCTGGAGAAGGAACAAGTTACTTACCTGTAACTGTTGTTCTCCAGCATGGGTCTGGCATGGATTCACATGCGAACCCTCCCGCCTACCCCTCTGCGGCTCTTCACTTGGTCATACTGCCACTTCACGTGCTACCAAATCTGAGGATGGCTGCCAGGGGCGGGGCTTAGGGAGAGGGCAGTCATTGGCTGGGGGCAGTATGACCCAGAGACCAGTGATTGGTTACTACTAAGAAAGACAGATCAGAAACGAAGCTGATACTGATTTTTTCTATACCGAGGATTCTCGGCCTGACGACGGGGAATATTCATGAGCATGTGAATCCATGCCAGACCCATGCTGGAGAACAACAGTTACAGGTAAGTAACTTCTTCCTTTCCTCTAATCCCGTGAATTGCAATGCTGTGTGCGTTTAATAATGCAGGTAGTACCCCAGTACACATTTAATGTGATGAGAAGGCTGCATTTACAGCTTGAAAGCTTGCAAAAGTCAACCTGTCTCAGTCCAGAAATGTAAAACAAAATGGCTGACGCCCTGCTTTTAACACCAAATGTCTCTTGCTTAGTTGCAAAAGTCACGGAACTGTGTGTACTGTAAGCTGTCTCTCCTTCCATACTGTGTTTTCGTCTTCCTCCATATACAATGAATTCCTTCATATGATTTTCCCGTTGCTATAGTAACCAGGACTTAAGCCAGGTCTCATTTCCCAGACTTAGCATGACCTTTTGCATCATCCTATTAATTTGACTTTTAGATGCTTACATTGCTGCAGGAAGAAAAGCTGTAAGGTTCATCGGTTGTCGTGTTGTGTACCTACTATGAGATTCTTACCATGGTACAGTTTTAATTTACGCATTTAGGGAAAAATTGTTGCCTGGCAGAGTGAAGGCCATTTATTTCAACTGAACCAAGTGGTGGCATTTCAAAACTTGCCCAAGTCAGGGAAATGTTCAGGCTGATAAAGTGGGGTAGCGTCTTCCTTACAAATACCCTCCTGTTGTCTTCAGGGCCACTTTAGCATAAATAAGATGGGGCAGTCTTTTATCTTGAATGACAGCTTATTAGAATCTGGCCCGGCAGCCAATCCGAATGGTCAGAAAAGGGCTTCATAAGATCATTTGCACATGCCTAGGTAGGTGCTCCATACAAATTCCTGAAATAAAAATAAAAAACCTTAGAAGGAATGCATGATAAATCTGTAGTTTTGGTATAGATGGGATAAGGCCTGGACCTGCAAGTTTCATAGTAGACCTTGTTACGCATTAAAACCTTTTAAATACAACAATTTTATCTTCCTGTGCGTACCATTTACGCACAATTTGGTAGCAGAGTTAAGTGCCAAGGGCAGGTGACTCGACAGAAACCAGAGCAGATCTTTTGATGAATTGCAAGCCATGAAGGAGCTTGTCAAAAACAGCCCCCAGTGAAATGTGAATTGTATTCTTTTTGTTCAACTTCTCTGTCTGTAAATGCTCATGGAAAGGAGAATTTTAGGATCACGACAGTAATAAGATTCAACACTTAATTACAATTGGGAAGTAGCCTTTTTACAAACATATTATGCTCTTTCAGTAAAGACATGCCTGCATTGCACAAAAGTATTTTTTCGAAGTTCATGTGTTGTGCGCATTTGTCTTCAAGGTTCATCTAGGTGGTGTGTTAATACCCATGAATGTGTGGGTGAAGGTTTTTCACAAATGTAATAACTTGTTTGAAGCTAGACGACTTTGCTACACAACTGTTTTGGTTATGTGATTCATTTTCTGGTTGCATGTCTCATATTTCACACTCTTGCTGAGGCAAATAATGTTTAATCTTACAATTTAATTTGCACTCTATTAAAACAGTTTGTAAAATACTCTCACCTGTATACCTTATATGGGGCATGGATTAGTATGTAATGTCTAATTTAAAGGTCAATTAACCGTGAACTGACGGTGTACTGTAAATGCGGTGTACTTGTCGGTGTACTGTAAATGCGGTGTACTTGTCGGTGTACTGTAAATGCTCAGCGCCAGCAAAGCCATTGCTCAAGGATGAGTGATAGTCATTTCACTAATCAATGGGGGTCAAAGCCTCTTTCACATCTTCAACACTAGACTTAAAACATTGAAAACCTGGCTCTCCAGCCAGTGCAAGCACTCTTAGAAAAAAATAATCACATAGTTGCATTTGCAAATGAAATAGCAACTCAGCAAAACCTGTCCCTGTAGTGGCAATGCAGTTAGTGATTTCAAATCTTTATGTAGCTCTTCATGCAGCATTCTTCCAACTTATAAGCATGTATTGATTATGTTTAGCTCAGTTGATAGTCTACTGACTTCTGAAGGATGTAAGGTTCAGTCGTGCCAGTCAACATTTGATCATGAAATTAGATATACAGCCTCATTGCAACTTTGGTGGTCATTCATTGGTAAATCCAACAAATTACCACAAGCATATTTACTGTTAACACCACTTGGTCACATGGATTTACCACAGGATTACAAGTGGTTGTAGGGCAGGGGTAATCCCTATTTTTGGGCCCATAGAGCCCCATGGGGACCCTGGCCGGATTACATCAGCGGTAATTGTGCTGAAATTTGGCCTTAAAGTGGTGGATTTACCTCCAGCATGATGCTGGAGGAAAATCCTCCACTTCAAGGCCAGCCTTATTTTCAGAGGTGTGTTGAAAATGGTGGTAATTCTGTTAGCAACAAAATAAGTGGCGGCAATGAAATTACCATCTCTTTTTCAGTACCGCACTGGCAAACAATTAAGTAGTACTTGTTCCAGTAAATGAGGACTTTCATTAATCTTAAAACACATAATACACGTCATGTTTGCTTTACTGTGTAATTGGCCAAGTTTGTGTCTTAAAAATGTAAATAAATACAGACGAGATCAAATGTGCAGACCTCTGTAGAGGAAAAATGAAAGGCATATAGAGTTATTTTTCCTTCTGTAATTATAACATCCCCTTCTGCAACATGGTTTGGAAGTGAACCAGCCTTTGAGTGGCTGGGCATTGGTACACAATCACTTGAATTCCTTCTAATTCCGTTTTTTCTAAATTTCTACTACATGGAGTTTTTCTGATTCCGCAAGATAAGTTAGTGTTCCTATTTGAACTAGTCGCTAGCAATGCTTTATTATTTATATCTATCGGGAGCTTGCACTGCAGAGGCAATTCACGGTTCCTGTTCTTTGTGGGTGGTGCTCCGCCTGCTGTTATGCTATTCCTATTCTATGTGAGGGCGGCTGGGATTGCTTTGCCCCTTCTGAGCAAGCTCTTTGTGATGGGGAATTTGGACTGGTGAGACCTGTTCTGTGCAAGTCTAGCTTGCATTTCAAAGGCCCTTCATTAACCTGTTAAATGTGAGGGCGCTTGTGCTGCTCCATCCCATGCATCCAAGTGGAACATCTACTGCTGTGACTGTTAACAGCCCTAATTTCCCTCCACTGGCTCCTGGTTGCTGCAAGGATCACATTCAAATCCCTCTGCATCATCCACAAGCCTATCTGGGGTCAGGGACCACATTATCTACAACTTGCTCTAACCAAATACCCCCCTGCCAGATCTTTACACTCCACTGGCTCTAACTCTCTGCGTGTCAAGCGCTCTAAGCAGCGAGCTGGTGGCCGAACTCTTTCTTCGGCTGGCTCTCTCCTCTGGAACAGCCTCCCCCTTCCTCTCTGTCCTCAGCTGGATTTCCTCAAATTCCGGAAGCTCCTCAAGACTTTGCTCTTCGCCTCCTGCATCCCCCCTCTCCCTCCCATGCTAAACCCCACAATCGCTGAGATTGATGACCTGGGCCCTTACATGTCCTTCTGGTTCCTGGCCTTCCTCCCAATCGTCTTCAGCTTCCGCCCTCCCCCAGCACTTGACTTTGGGCACCCACTGTCCGGTGTTCTCTCACAAGCCTGCACTTATTGTATTGGTAGATGACCATTCTACCAAGTGATCTCTGCCAGGCAACTTAGCTGCTACCTGCAATTGGCTCCCTGGAACTCCTAGCACTTTTCCCCTTCCCTCGTACCCCCTCCCTCTCCACTTGCACGCTGCGAATGCTCACAAGTCTTACTAGGTCTGCCTCTTTCTTGTTCATAATTCTTGTTCATAATTTGTATTCTATTTGCTTTCCCATGTTTTCCTCCCCTTTTGCCCCGTGGGTGCTTTGAAACAGTTTTTTGTTGTATAAGCACCTTACAAATACACAATAAATAAATAAGGTAATCTTGTACTGTCAGGCCCACGACATTCCTGTTCTATGTGAGGAAAGAATGACCTACTGAGGTCCATGAAATATCATATTTTCTATATAAGGCTTCCGGAGTGCACACTCCCCTCCAATGTTTCAACTGTTCTATGTGAGGGGGAGCGTCTACCTTGCACTCATCCTCTCCACCGGTTCTACATGGTGAATGTTTTTATTGCTCTTGCCCTGATTCATCATTTGTTTGTGTGAGGGAAGTCTGCATGGCCCCTATTCACAGTGACCTGTTCTGTGTGAGTGAAGCCTTAAATGACGTATGCTTCTATTGTACCTTTTCTTTGCAAGCAGGGGAAGCTCACATTGTTAGTGTTCTGTGTCCTTTGGGAGATGGTGTTTGTTCTACTGCACACTGTGTTTTATCTGTTAATTGTGAGGGAAACCTGCTTTTCTATCATGTGGACTGCTGCCACTTAATGATTTCCTTACAGTTTTAATTGTTTCTATGCTTCGGCTGGAAGTCAAATATGTTTTACTCTTTTGTGAGGAAAAAAAATGTTTACTCCCTTGAAATCACATTTACTCTCAAAGTATAAAAATAGGGAGTAAAATACTCCCACCTCAGAATCTTGTCTGAAACACTGGTCAAAGGATAATGGAAAGGTTCTAGATCTAGGTGTTCATCTGTTGTCACTTTACAGATAGTATGACATGATGGAGTACTGCCCCCCATTACATTTATAATCCAGTTTCTTGTAATTAGATATTCATCCTGACCCACACAATCAAGTGCACACCATGAAGGCATACGTTCGAGTCAAGTCCTCCATTTGCATGTGTTAGTACTTAGTAATACAACTGCTGGTCCTCATGTGATGTGTACTATTTATATCTAGGCTACATCTAATACATTTTCTCTTTTTTAATAGGCAACTATGGATGATTCTCCACTTGGGTGTACCAGGCTCCGAGAATTATCCCTGACCACTACTTGTCAAAAACAACTTTTTTTCAAACGCTAGTCAATGTAAGATTTATTTAAGCTTTAAATGGTAGAGGAGCTGAGAAATCCTTTTATCGGACCAATGAAGCTGTACATTATGAAGACCCAAGTGTTACTCCTGCTTGTTGTGCATCGCCGTTACTGCTGCTGGGACTTGAGATTGGACACCGGACAGTGGCTTCTTGGTATCCCAGTTTAATGTGTTTAGCTTGAATGTTATTTTTTTTAATATCACTTTTGCCCTTTGGAAAACAGGTTGGACTTGACAAATATTGTTCATGCAATCCATAGTTATATGGAAGTTGCGCCTGGGATCTACGTTGGCAAATTACCCTAATTATGGTGTATGTTTTTCAAAACATCAGGAGAGCTTTAACATTTTAAATCACCCTGCCTATACAGTTGATAAGTAATGCAGAATGTTGTTGTGCTGGATAATCCTTATGCCTTAATGTGCTAAAACGATAGTTTATTGAAAATGTTTTATTAGTCACCATGGAAACTGCAAATCATTTTAATCATTCACACACATTTGAACTAAATTATGAATGTGCCATTTCTATTTTTATACTGCCCGCCTACATATTGTGTGTTGCTGTTATATGTGTGAAACATGTGTACTTACTGTTTAATTTGTACGTTCAGTGGAACTTAAACACTGTTTATATGCTTTGCTATGAAGTGTTTTTGTGTTGGAGACAACACTTTTCTCGCTTCAGAATTAACCAAATCTGCAATTCCTGCAAGAACTGCATGTTTATAGTTATCAACATTATGACATCTTTTAAATTACTTGTTTCAAATCACTGTTTATTCCAATTGATTGGTGAATCATTTTCATACAAATTGCAATAAGTTGATTTCTCAAAACCATACATAGATGAGAAATGTCATGCCATTTAAGAATTAAATTTGTACAAAAATACTTTACAGTTTAATACTTGTTTGTTACAAACAAAAATACATATCTTAAGAGACTGTCTTGATGAAAAGGAATTATCCTACATGATGTGGATCTCAAACTTTTTGTTTCCCCCGGCATTGCTGAAATAGGAAGAAATGAGTAGGTTTCCATCGAGGCAAAGAAACTAATTTGACAGTTTTCAGGGGGGAGGTTTTCTGAAGTTTCAATAGAAACTTTAACATAAAATTGGTTACAAAAATGTAACTGTTTCAAAAGGCCACGGTTACAGATGTGTGATCTCAGTTAATTATCTTTATAATCACAAAACAACTAAATAGTTGGGATGTTAGAAGAAATCAAAGGGGAACCGCCGGTGAGCCGGGGGTGGGAGGGGAGGAGTAGGGGGCAGAAAAAGAGTAGCAGTTTTTATTGCTTTTAAAATGGGTTAGGATTGGCCAATGCACTTGTAAAAGATAGGTACAATTGTAATAGCTAAAAACAAGAAATTCAGCATTGATGCTGTAGCACAAATTAAAATGTTGCTCACAGATAACGCATCCTTTTGGAGGAATGTTTTTTTAATGCCAAACAGATTTAAACTCGGACACAGTTTTGCATGGGTTTTTTTGTTGATCATGGTGCGGCATTGGAAACTCTGGTATATTCTTTTAGCCCTCCTTTTGCTACAATGACATTAAAAAAATAGTTTTTGTAAAAGTCCATTAAACAAAGGTCTAAATTCTTAGTGAAATAAGACATGTAGCTCTGTCCAGTTGAACTGTTCACACATCCTCATTTTTCCAGTGGTGTCGACGCCATTTTTCATGACTTTTCTTGCCTCGCGCTCCATTGCATAGGGAGAACGTTTTGATGAGACTCTACATATTGTGATATCATTTTCTTCTGTGCACATGAAGAGTGTCCTCACTTGCACCTATGTACAGTTATCACACAGGCCGCACAGCCAATACACCCAACGAGTTACAAGCACTTCACTAACACAAGTGTCAAACTCACAAAAGAAAGCTTGGGTATGGTGTTCCATGATTCACTTTTGCCGAAGTAACCAAACCAATGGAAGTATGCGGCTAAGCGCTAGTGATTCTGACACGGCATGAATCCCGATGCAAAATTCAATGCTTTTTTAAATATTGTTTTATGGAAGGGAGGTTCAATCTTAAATCATTTAACTTCTTTCTCAATAAGGAATTGCTGCCACCGGAATATAGTTTTTCTTCACTCTGTCCAGAATGGCAAGTATTCATGGTGGCAAACCACAAGCCTTTGTAGAAAATGTTCAGAGACCCTTGTGGTTACCTTTTATGCCAAATAGTATTCTTCAGCTGTGTCTTAAACTATGCAAGCCAAGTGTATGGCTAGTATTTAGCACCAGGTGTTCCCCCAAGTCCGGCCCAGCAAATCCCTTTTGCTATAACGTGTTGGTGGGGTCTCTTGTCTCTGTGTTGGCTATTCGTCCCGTTTGTTGGTGGAAGGCATTATTTTGGTCTATCCATTCCCCTGCTTGTAAACTCTGTTGATCAGAAATCATCTTCTGCGAAGCCAGTGGGTTTCTACTGATTACCAACTCAAGTTTGTTCCCCGACTCTGCTATTAAGGGCACTACCAGACAGCAGTCAAAGTCTCTAGTACGAACATGGTTTACCTGAATGGGAAGAAAAGAAAGAGTTATGTTTAAAAACATGTTATATTTATGTAAAGTGAGCACATTAGCTCAGTTTGATCAACGTGAAGAATATAAAGACGCTGTTGATGATATACAGAAACATTTCAATGTACACTTGCACTGTCCTTTTAACAACTGTGGGTTCCCGGTTCTGAGTCATTATCCCCAGGGCAAAAAGAATGTCGGCCTGCAATAATATTTCTAGAGCAGGGCTCCTTTACCACTGACACGGGGTGTGGACCGGCAGGCACGGGTACGTTTACGTTAATGTCCACATTATCATGTGTGTGTGTATATAAGGATCTATATCAAAAAGGCTTTTATTAGGCTGATTCGGTGTGGCCTTCAATGGGCAGGAAATTGATATTTTGGGGGTGTTTTATCCCCAGAACGCCCTTGCCCCACCTCCTGCATTGGAGAGGTTTACTTGTACTCAGGGTGGGGTTTTACCCCCTCTAATCCTCCGCCCTGCCCCCCCTCACACCATAAATGCTTAACTTACTGCCCTGGCATCTTCCCTTTTCCGGGTCACTGCGAGTGGGGCTATCAGCCTCTGCGCGCACTCATCTGCAGCAGGGTGTAACCTGGCCTCAGAGCACCATGCGCTTCCATTAGACCGTCTTCTCTGCTCACCATCATTGGATTGCCGGCATTAAACCGAAAATGATGTATAAAGATCGACTGGTTACCAATTTCTGATGAGCCACTTTAAATATGTAATGTAAACTGGTCTTACATAGTGAAATTGCTGCCATTTTGGCAGCATCTTGGTGCATGTCTCCACCTCCTCCGAAGTGCGTTGAAGGGTAGTGGGAGGAAAGACAGGTGTGCAACTGGAAGTGTTGATGGGATACAGAACAAGTAGCATCGGTGTTGCTTGAGTGAAATTACAGCCCGCAGATTCGTTCCCAATTTTGAGGTGTTCGTGGACTGATTTTAAATTTTTCAGAATTTTACACTTGTGTGCAAATTTTGGTTTGTATCCACTTTCAGTTTGTGCCCAAAGTGTCAGGCCAGTTGGGGCACAGAACCTTTCAAAGGCCCTTAATTGGATAGAAATGCAGGCAAGAAAATGCCCAAATTAGCCAATTTCTCTCCATGGGTGGAATTGGTGAATTATTTGCCAATTTCTCTGCAGAGTGAATTTTGTTGGTTTTGCCCACCACCTAATGGGCACTGTATACAGAGGGGAGCAGCCAGTGTTAAGTCGCTGCTAGTATGTGTGTTCTGGGATAGTTGGAGATCTGAGAGATGTAGGGTGTATCTGTTTCTAGGAGGTAGTGGTATTGCATAGTTCTCTGCATAGGTGGGAAGAAGAAAGGTTGAGTAGGTTAGGGTTTTTTATTTTTATAATCGTGCCATGGAGTCTTGAATGTAGCTTGTTTTGTTCATAGGAATGGGTAGGCGTGTGCTTGTTTTAATTGGCTACCTAAACCACAGGAACCCCTCGGGCGGGGTGGGGGGGGCTATGCTGGGGAATTCATATGATAAATGTCAATGCAAATTACATTAGGCCAACTAATTCTCCTTGTATATGAGCCAAACGCTCTTTGCTAGATCACTAAACCTCAATGGTAAAGTTGCTAATGTTAGTATATTATGCCTTCAGGTCGTCGTTCTTTCTGCCAATCATGTAAGAAATTATTTTTCTTGTGTGATTGGCATGAAGAACGATGACCTTAACCTGTAACATTAGGAACTTTTCCTTTGTGGCTTAGTGATCTAGCAAAGAGTGTTGGCTTATACTGCACACTACTACCAGAGCTCTAGATAAAGCTGTGCACAAATGGTTAAATGTGACACACCCATGGACTTACACGTACCTGATGAAGTATGTTTGATCTGACAGGCATTGGATTTAGTTTTTCCTCTTGGGAAGCTTAAAGATTTTTTTTTTTTGTTGTTGTTGGATACCAAATCTTATTCTTCATTACCAATGCCATTTACAAGGATAATTAGTTACATCTCAGTTCAAGTGCTGGAACAAGGTTAAGGTACTACCGGACCAGGCCGATGCGCTGTTAAGCACCCTCCCCTCTGTCCCAACCACAGCTAGACCCTTACCTAGAGCGCTCTTAAACTCCTGGATGAACGACTCCCTCATTAGTCTACCCCCAAATGGTTCACCCCCAACCTGAAGACTCTAGAAAACCCATAACCGCCCCCTTGAGCGCAAATGGCGAGCTTCCAGAACCCTGCAAAGCAAATCAGTACTCGCCCACCACCACAGAAATTACCAATCAGAGATCCAAAAGGCCAAACATTTATTATAATAGAATGACCCTGAGCTGTTGTAGCGGCAGCAAAGAGCTCCACAGGATCATCACAGAATTCCTGAATCTGCCCTGAAACAGCCGTACACAGGACGACCACCCTCGACACCAAACTCTCCATCCTGTCCACCTGCTTTACCAGAACCATCCCCAACCCAAACCCCCCCCCCCCTCCTCCTCATCCACCTGAGAACCCTTCTTTCTGCTCTTTCAGCCTATCTTTGAGCAACTACTATCCATCAGCCGGCTCACCCTTTTTCCCACCTCCCTCCTCAAAGAAACCGGTGCAGGAGAACTCGCGAGGTCCATTTTTAACGACTCCCTTACCTCTGGCATCTGGTCTCCTAGACCCCGCACAATCAGGTTTCCGTCCGCACCACAGAACAGAAACCATGCTGATCTATCTGGGATGATCTCAAAGTCACAACAGACTCGGAAGGATGCGCAGCATTTATTCTTCTTGACCCGTCAGCAGCATTTGACACAATTAACCATATGATCCTCCTTGACAGATTGCACACATTAGGATTACGGGATTCAGCTCTCACCTGGATCGCCTCATTTCTCAATAATAGACAGCAAATCACCCATCTGCCCTCTTTTCTCTCCTCTGCACACCCAGTAAAAACTGGAGTACCCCAAGGCGCTTGGCTCTCTCCCCTTCTCTTCAACATTTACATGACCCCCCCGCACCACCCAGATCATCTGCTCACACAACCGCACCTGATATAACTATGCAGATGACTCCCAAATCATCATGGGAATTCCTAAATCGACCACCTATCCTTGCCCTGACTCAGCAGCATGTTTCACAGACATTGACCGCTGGTTGATTAACTGACCATCTCCTTCTGAACCCAGGTAAAACGGAGATCATGTATGCGGCAAAACTGCTCTATTTCCCCAACCCACTCCCTTGCCACCATTCGGCCTCCCCCAACCCAATACCACTGTCAAATATCTCAGCTGCACAACGGACTCAGACCTAACTCTGTCTCACCACATCAACAATGCATCCAAAATCCTTTCATTTCCACCTTAGTAAGTGTATCTTCCCTTACCTCACCTGCCCCAACAGACTGGCTGTAATTATGTCCATTGTCATGTCCAGAATTGACTATGCTACTCCCTCTACCTGCGTGCACTGGCCTACCGGCTAAATAAATTCCAAAGAGTACAAAACCAACCAGGCTGCTTCTTACATTGGGATGAAGGTACTGCATCTCACCTGCTCTCCGGACCCTACACTGTCTCCCAATTGGATGCAGGGCCACCTTCAGATTCCTATGCATTACCCACCGAGCGGTTCACAAAGCAGGCCCCAAATTCCTGCAAGAAAAGATTGCACCTTATAACCCATCGCGCACCCTAAGGTCAAGCACTGCCCTCCTCCTCATGGTCCCACCTCCAATTCAGCCAGGATCGGAGGGTCCTCCTACTCAAACCTGGCACCAACTCTGCAAAACTCACTGCCGCTCTGCCTTAGACACAGCAAAGACTACATGGTTTTCCGGAAGGTACTCAAAACCTGGCTCTTCGCCTGAAAACTCATAAGGGAATGCCGTGAACACTTGATTTACTGCCATGACCAACACAAGGTGTGCTATCCAGCTCAATACGGACTCTTTCATAGACTCTCAGGCCAGACAGTATCTGCTCCCATTACCCAGAACCTTTGGCCCATAATTTTAACATGAATCGTAGTAGCACCCATGGAGTTGCTTCATTATCTTCATTCGCAAGATTACTCTACGCTGTGAGGCCTAGAGATATCGATCTCCAATAATCTGGACCAATTGTGCGAGACTCGTAACCCAATCACTAATAGCACTCAAGGCCATGCAATTATGCACTATGCTATCAGTCCAAGAATGAACATGCCTGCTCCTCAACTGGAAATCCTAGAGCAGAACTAGATACTGGGGGGGGCGTCTAGCACTTATTTGCTAATTGCACCGATCAGTGAATGTATTTAGCAGAACTACCTACCGGGAATCTATATAGCGGAACTACCAACCCAAGAACTAATAGCACTTATTAACTTGATCATTGCTCTTCACATATGCACTACGCTATCAGTCCAGGAAAGGCCCTTGCTTGCTAATCTTACCCATCTGTTAGTCCCTGAGCAGAACTATATACCAAGGACGGTTCTAGCACGTATTCATTGCTAATCCTACCTATCTGGGAATATTTTAGTAGAACTACCTATCAGGGAATCCATTTAGCAGAATTATCGACTTAGGACGTCTCTAGGACCTATACAGTAATGACAGGAATTTGCAACAGATCTGCCTGTCGCCACCCATCAGTCTTTGCCAATGCAATTTGACCAAACAAGACACAGCAAGGACCTTAGCCTAACAGCCTGAACCCAAAGGAGATGGCACCTCCTCGGCAGGCACTGCAAGCTCAACAGGAACAAGGTCCCCTGGAGAGCACACAGACACTCAATCACACCATTATGCTAACTCTTTCCTCTGCACTAACAAACTGTAGCGTCACCCCTCGATTGATTCGGCCTAGCTGCACACCGTAGTCTCATTCACAAACTCGAGCGCCGCCAGAATGCATATACCCAAGTCCATTGGTCTTGCTGCACACGTAACCACTGCACCACAGCTAGCACCAGCATGCAGCTACACACCGCTTATTCCACACTGGCTGCACACATACCTAGTGCACCCAAGCACGTTTTACTACATTACTCTTTCCACTGACCTGGACTGAGGGCATTCAACCCCCAGCGCTTTGGAATCATACCAATGGTAAAAGGCGCTATACAAATGCCCAATAACATAAATCAGATGCAAATTGCAGTGATGTTTGTCACAAGCATTCGCCACTACCCTCAAGATGTCCCTGACGTTTAGGTTGCTTGTGTTTAATCCTTGTTGGGCAAAACAAGGATACTGGTTGAGTTCCTTAATAATTAATGAATATTTAAGAACAAACTATATATTAATAATTTGATCTACGTTTCATGTGGTGCATGCTTTCTTGGATTTTTGTTCAATTCTTTCTCGACCGCCAACTAGGCAAGTACTTGTGGAGAGGCTCCAAAACTGGGATCCCCTCTACCGAAAACTAACATTGCTGAAAAACCTGCTCTCCTGGATGGGCCCCATAAAGGAGGTTTTCGCTCACTATACCTTTCACAGAAGAGAAATATCCACTTGCATATCAGTCTGGTCCTGCCCACAAGGACAGTCCAGTGCCGGCAATTCGCCACTGAACAAGAGTACCAACTGCAACCCCACACTTATGTCTGCTTTGTTGGGGGCAATCAGTGAGTCCTGTCCCATTTCCTCCATACTGTATGGGCGTCCCTCGCTAGGGAGGGGAGACAAAACCTTTTTCACCAGAAAGATGATCTTCACGTTTAAATTTAGATGCATGCTGGACATGGGCTTGGGAGCATGTGCTCCCCTGGCTCCGCCCACTGACGCCACACCCCAGTCCTCTTTTCCATGTTGACGGGAACAGACCGCTTTCACCAGTGCTCCTGGGTTAGGCCCCTCTTTTAATCAGGTACCACTCTTTCCTCTGGCGCCACGCTCCTCCCCAGCGCATGTCAACAACGGTGGGCTTCTGCAGGTGTCCAGCCTGCGAGGGTCCCTTCCCAACTGCCGACCCCCCCCCCCCCCCCCCACACCCTCTGCCACCTTGGCCCTGACCACAGCTGGGAAGGCTGTACCACACACAATGCGCTGACACAGTACGCGCCCTCAAGACCATATTAGCCAGGTCGAGGGAGCTCTTCAGGAAGTCGCCTCAAGGGGACCTAAGGGCGTTTGTTAAGCAGAAGACCAGGCCCAAGGTAGGTGCACTGTTCTCCTCCACACCCCGCAAAGGAGACTCCTTCCCCAGGAAGCGCACGAGCGGGAGGGACCTAACAGGTCCTAGTACCAGCATACAGACTGAATCTGCTCCAGCTACCGACCACCAGGCCGAGGGGGTCACGAGATCCTACCGGTGACTCTGCTGAGGGACCGCAAAGGTTCTAATATTGGGTCTCAACCCGAGGGGCTACGCCCTATTACCGGACTGATGTCCGAGGGGGCACCTGTACACAGCACTACCAGCGCCACAGCCGAGGGTACTCTGCCTACAATTAGGCCTCAACCTCCACCGCTCTGCGTACTGGAGGAAGCTGGGCCCAGTGTGGCAAGCGCCACGTGTGTCGTGGCATGCAGCCGAACAAAATTGCGGCTCGCCCGACACCATCCCCCTTCGGGGACCATGTAGGGGAACGAGTTTCCTGGTGTGACTGGTCCATGCCTGGCTAACGGCATACCCATCAGGTTTGCAGGGCAGATACACCTCTCCCCATACAGCCAGACAGGGTGCACCTAGGTCTCAGAAATCTCAAGGCCCTGCGCCTATGCTGGTTCCATCAAGAACTCCACCGGCCTGTAAAGACAGGTTATTTGAGCGGTTCTTTACTCTCATGAGGTCCTCACAGATGGACACCATCCTTAGGGATGTGATCAGGGACATACTCTCTCCCGTACAGCCGCTAGCACCCACGGCCATGCCTCCCTTGGGTCCAGCTCCTCCGGTTCCAACGCAGCCCCAGCTGCCCACGCCAGTCCCATCAACCCTGGGTGCCAGTCACAGCTGCCCTGTAACTGCTGCCGCAGCAGCAATTGGCGCCCATCAGTATGCCCACAGCTCCCTGCTCCTAGCACTCCTCTACCTGCACTGGACCAGCAAGACACATTGGTGGACACAGATAAGGAGGAGGAGGACCCAGACACCATCATCTGCCAAAGCCTTTCATGAACGACTGACAGGCCTGGCTGAGTATTTGGGGATCCCACAGGTGGAACAACCAGAGGCAATTTGCAGAAGTTCTCACTCTACACCCCACAGCTAGAACAGGAATACCAATGCAGAAGGACGTGGTGGCGCTGGCCAAAAAAGGATGGCCCAAGCCACACTCTGCACAGCCTACCAACAGGCGTCTCTATGCTAAGTTTATGCAAATGGAAGGGACCCCCCCACCCCCTTACTGTCGGCACACCCCCAGCCACACTCCTCTGTCATGGCAGCGGCCTCACTCTACTCTAAGCCTCATTCGTCCTTGGCTACTTCAGCCTCTGCACTCCTGGGCAAGGAGGAGAAGATCCAGGAGGCGTTTGGAAAGAAAATCTATTCCAACACTACTCTCCATCTGCGCCAGTCCAATGTGGATGCCATGCTGACAGCAGTGAACCAGAGGCTCTGGCAAGAGATCGCGGATTTCCTACCTGAGCTCCCAGTACATAGCCAGGCTCAATTCAAAGGTGGGCTCGCTGAAGCCAAAACAGTGCCACAGGACATAATGGAGTTCATGGTGGCGCACATTGGTACCGCAGGGCGGCCAATATGTATAGCTACCGACATGAGAAGGACGGCTTGGCTAAGGGTGATGAAGTTCAACCCTGATGTCTGGGAGCGTATTCCAGACCTTCCTTTCGAGGGGGATGATCTGTTCCATTCCACTACAGACGAGGAACATGATAAGAAGAATAGTTCACAGACTGCTAAGTCCTTATCGATCCTCACCAAGTCTACCCCCAAGACATAAAGCCAAGCACACCAGCGCTCAGACAAGGGTCTGTCCTTTGGAGGTTTCAGGAGTTTCCAGGAGAGACGGTCCAGACAACCGAACAGATCCCCGAGCCAGCACAGGCGCAAGCAGCACAAGGCGGCTCACAGGGGTTTTTTCCAGTCCCCCTCCTCCACCCCAGCGTCAGAGGGAAAGAAAGCATGACACAGCCATCCAGATTCACGAGTCTCCGGCGAGGGGCAGGCTTGCCTTTCACACTCACTGCTGGCGGATAAGGTTCACAGACCCATGGATCCTCTCCGTAGTATCCACAGACTTCCGGCTCCCTATACTAGATGGGGCCAGCAACTCTGGGTGGAAATTCGCTTGCACGTACAGAGTCAGGCGGTGGGGGAAGACCCAGCCTCTCAGCGCGGTCTGGGCTTCTATTCATGGATTTTCGCCATACACAAAAAGAACTAGGCTGGCCTGAGAGTTGGGTTGGACCTTTCCTCCTTAAACCTTTCCCTTCCTCTTCAAAAGTTCAAGATGGTTACCCCAGCGTTTATAGCGGAGACATTATGTGCGGGAGAATGGATGTGCTCCCTGGATCTGAAGGATGCCTACCTACATGTCCCGATCTGGCAACCCCATTGGTCCTTTCTGAGATTCAGGATCATGGGTTTTCATTTCCAATACAAGATTCTACCCTTTGGCCTCAATTCGGCCCCCAGGGTCTTTACAAGGCTGAGGAATGCGGTGGCAGCCCTGCTTAGGGCTAGAGGTCACCACATCTACCCATACGTAGACGACTGGCTTGTCAGGGCAAGGTCTCTGGAGGCAGTCCAGCACACTGCCTCTGCCCTCATGAATACACTACACGAGCTGGGATTTTCCATCAATCTCAAGAAGTCACAGTTGGAGCCCAAGCAGAGTCTAACCTTCCTGGGCCTTATCTGGAATACAATCTCCTAGAGCATTTTCCCCTCAGCTGACAAAATCACAGCCATCAAGAGGGCCACAGGCATTTTCTCAGCAGAGCAGTGACCTCTGCATGGTGGTACCAACACCTCTTGGACATCATGTCTCCTCACAGTGCTGCATATGAGGCTAAAAATGAGGCGATTGCAGTTGCACTTCCCAGCCTCCTGGAGTCAGGAGAAGGGTTCCCAGGCAGTGCTTGTCAGCATCCTACATCATCTCCACCAGGACCTAGTCTGGTGGAGCACAGACAACCTGCGGATAGGCAGGCCCTTCCGTCAACCAGCACCTTAGGTCACCATCACCACAGACTCATCCCTAGAGGGCTGGGGAGCTACCTTAGGCAGCCACAGTGTCCACAGGGTATGGTCCCTTCAGAAGCAGATGGCCCACATCAACTGGCTCCAGTTGATGGCCAGCTGGCTTGCTCTCGAAGCATTCCTCTCGCTGATCAGCGGCAAGGCGATTTGCATCCAGACAGCTCCACCAGCATGTATTACATCAACAAGCAGGGTGTATCAGGTCTCCTCCCCTCTGCACTCTGGCAGTCAACATTTGGGAGTGAGCTCTGGTAAATGATATACACCTGCCAGTAATACACCTCCCATGGGAGTCCAAGCTGGATTGGTTGTCAAAAGGTTCTCCCTTCATCTCATTCTCCATGCAAGCCCACCACAGGAGATTCTGCATGACCTCGCTCAGAATCTGGAGAAGATCCGTCATTCTGCCAGAGAACTGCCACCATTGGGATCTGAGGGACCACTGGAGGGATCTCATTCTCAGACGGGCCTCAGGCACTGAAAAAATGCAGGATGCCATGAGACAGAGAAACCTCAGGAAGACGTTGAGCACTCTGAAATTAGACCAAATGTGTTGAGCTCTTACCTCGGGGGGAGGTGCAAATCCCCCTACCCCCCCCGTGTCTCCCAAGGACATGTCCAGGACTGCTCCAATAAATTGAAGCTTTTGAGAAGGTGTCATGTGCGACACGAGCCCTGATCAGACAATCATCCAGGTAGGGGTAGATGTGAATAACTCACTGCCTTAGATCTGCTGCCACCACCGCCATCAACTTGGTGAAGACCCTCGGGGAGGTGATCAGCCCAAAAGGGAGTACTTGAAACAAAGTGAGAACTGCCAATGGCGAACCTCGGGTACTTCCTGTGCTTGTGATGTATGGGCACATGAAAGTAAGCATCTTAAACATCAAGTGACACCATCCAATCGTGGAACTGAGAGACTTTGAGGATCTGTGATTTTTACTATCTTGAACTTGTCCTTCCTAAGAAACTTGTTCAAGCATCTCAAGTCCAAAATGGGATGCAGTCCCCTGTCCTTTTTGGGAATTAGAAAGTATGAGGGGTACCATCCCTGGTTCCTTTCTGCTACAGGTACCGAGCCGATCTGGATCCCAAAGGGATTGACTGCTCGATGGACAATCCGGAGGACTTTTTATGAATGGGAGGCAGTAACCTCGGGTTACTGTTTGCAGTGCTCAAGCATCAGAAGTAATGCTTTGCCATTCTTCCAATTTCAAGAGGTTGTGTGTGCCTGTGGCGGTTGATGAATCATTTCACCCAGCGATTTTGCTGCTGCCTTTGAGGACTGTACCTTCCCTAAGCTCTCATCGGCCTTGGAGCCAATTAGTTGGGAGCCACCAAATGGCATATCAAGAAGTCTTGCCTGGAGCACCTTCGTCAAACAGCACTTGCTGCCATCGCCCGACTGACACGATCAGCCGAGTCCAAGCCAGACTGTAAAGACTGGCACATAGCATCCTTGCCATCCTCAATGATGTTAAGGAAACCTTCCCTTTCCTCACCTTTGGGAATGTGCTCTGAGGCCATTGCAGCCACCTCCCACAAAGTAAATGTCTATTAAGCTAAGGCACACAAGGCATTAATGTACTTCATAGCCATGCTACTATCTGAGAACATCCTTTTTCCTAGGGTGTCAAACCTCTTGTTGTCACTATCCAAAGGGATCGTAAGGTAGGTAGATGTGGCTGCCTGAACCACCCTACTTTCTTCAGTACAATGCCTTGACAAGAACGCTGGCTCGACAAGAAATCTGGCTCCACAGCAGAAGGCCTGGATTATTTTGTGAAGTCTGTATTGTCAGCCGGAGTAGTGTCTGGTTTCTTCTAGTTTTGCAGGACTCTGCACTTCAGGGCTGTTTGGCATAGTACGACAGTATCCTTTGGTGGACATTTATTGAGGATGTCAGTCAGGTCCTCCTGCTCAAATGCAGAAACAGATCTTCCCAAGCCTTGGTACTCTGTCACTTTACCCATGACAGTTCTATACGAACCATCACCATGTGCAGAAGGATCTGGGGTGGCAAAATCAACCTCAGGTGAGGCATCTAGCCCACTACATCCTTCAACAAGTCTACAAGGTTCTGTAACCTGGTCTTCTCAGATATCAACCCCTCAGGCACATTTGGAGTTCCAAACTCCAAGCCAAAAGGAGGAGTATATTCATCCTCCTCAAAAATGGAGCTCATGGACTTAGTTCTTCTTGTATAGGGGTTTGAAACTCTTCGATAGATCCAACTTTGCGTCAAGTCCTTGATGCCGAGACCATCAAAGTGCCTCGAGGGAGTAGAGGGTTAGGCTTTGATGCGCCTCAAACCTTTGAGATGCTCAACACTTCTTGAGGAAGGCTTTGCTGCTTTCTTGCCCGGGCTCAAAGGCCCGCGGGCAGCAGCGTCAACTGATTCCCTATTGGCCTTATGAGCAACAATGGTTCCGAAGCCTTCTTCAGTTCTTTTGAAACACTTTCATCATTTGGAGGTTAAAATCCTCCCATTTGGTTTTTGATGCTGACTTACCTGGAGAACATACCAGTTTCCTATCGGGTGAAAGGTCTGAAGATGTGTGGGATCCATGCCTCCTCCTCTTCTTCGGCTTCTTATGGCGGGCCGACGATGACGAATTCCCGAGAATCACTTCTCGACCAAGAGCGCTTCAAATGGTTTGAGCGCTTCTTCTCCCTCTGAGGTGAAATATATATCCAGCGTCTCTCGTCCGACAACCTCATCTTGGACGTGTTAGTAGAAGGAGACTTAGATGGAGGCCTAACCAGGGTGAGCTTCCCCTCCTTTAAGCCCTTAACAGTCATTGACTGGCATGAGCTGCAATCATCGACTTTGTGGCCGGTTCCAAGACAACAAAGACCTATTCGATGCGGGTTGGTGATGGCCCTGTTTGACCACAGTCGGTACACCTTTTCAACCTGCTCTTCGGAGTGGACATTCTTCAAGATTAGGACAAAAACGCAGCTGAAAAATCACTGAGGCGATTCTGAACTGTTCGAAGTGTGCTGTGTATGTGGAAAAATTGAACTGAGGCAACTGAACTGAGGTGTGGTGCTTGCTATTTATACCATTGTCAACGTCCTGGTCAAAAGCGGGATGGAAGCCAAGGGCTCATTTAGTCAACGGCGCACAGCGCCCTCTGCCGTGAAATGTTTCCAAAGTTGCTAGCAGGATATTGGATATAGATATATATATATTTCTGAGGCTTGTGGAATCTGCTTAGATCACATGCTGTGCATAGGCCGACATCTAGTGGAAGCTGCGGAGTATTAGTTTGTTTTTTGAAAATGGGCGTCGACACAGGGCGTGCCAGTAATACTATCCCTAGTGTTACGTCCACTGTACCCATGATCCCTCACGCGTCTAGGACCCTCAGATTGTTTTTTTCCGCCATACTGGTCGGAAGCATTTCGCGGAGTTCCCTGGCCTTAGCCATACTTTTGCTAAATATTGTTATATTTACCCATTTTTCCACCCCAACGTCGAGTCAACGAACTTCCACACTCGACACCGGCCCGGAGAAGAATTCGACCGTCGACAGCTGCACGACGGATTTGGGCCTCGGAAGGCCTCGGGCCTCGGCCCGGGCCTTGGAAGGCCTCTAGCCTCGGCCCGGGCCTTGGAAGGCCTCTGGCCTCGGCCCTGCAAGTAGGGAGAGTGGGGGGTGGACATACTCTACACTCTTTTGGTATATAGGTACATTCTTATATATTCCTACACTTACCAGCCCGCTGCCAGAAGGTGCGTATGGAGGGTACCCCTTTCCAATTCTTTCCCAAGTGCAACCAGAAGTACCATTGGGTCGACAGGCACGCCACGTGCAATCTCTGCTTGCCGAGGGACCACCCCGAGGCAAACTGCAGAGCGTGTAGTAGGTTTAAACCAAAAACACTTAAGGACCGTTCGATCAAGCGTTGGGCCCACCACGCCAGGCATCAGGAGGCCATGGCAGTGGAGGGCCTTCAGCGATGGCAGCGACACCGTGCTTTCAGACGGCGAGGGCAATATGGCATCGAAAGACAGCCGAGTGCAAGTCCCCGACCTCGGAAGGTCGTCCGGCAGGGCAGCTATGGGGAAGACCCCCGGCAACACAAGCGATCTCACAGCACTTCCACAAAACACATGAAGTCCAACCGGGACTCGACGGGCACGTCGAGTTCTCGGAAAGAGGCACATAGAGAACGGTCCGAATCGGCGTTCTTGATCTAGATCACCGCATGACTCCAGGCAATCATCCACTGTTGCCAAGAGTGCCTCGCTCCCCAAGGTAACGAAAGTTCGATCGTCGGAGGACAAAGCCGACTTCCATCCCCAGACCGCACTCCAGGAGTCGGCGCCTGCAGACCGCGTTACGGCGGCTCCAGAGCCCCTACCTCCACGTTTGAAGGATAGGGACACTACCCCCGAACCTCGACACCAGGTGTCGAAAGGCTCCGAAGGGGCGAAAAAGCAGGGAAAACACTCTTCCATTCACGGGGAGGGGGAAAAACAACAAAGGAAGCAGCCTCAGCCTCCTTCCACTCCTCATAAACAGACAGACAGGTCCAAGTCTTCTGCTATCACAAAGACCTCTGCTCAAACCAGCAAGTCTAGTCAGGATAAGTCAGAGAAACTTCCAGAAAGAATAATTCACAGTTCTAGAGAATGGTCTAGTGATGACATAGACAGAGTCATGTTAAGGATGTCATCATTGGCAGATTTCTATGCAAAAAACCCTGAACACTTTCTCTCTTATACTCCCGACGGGTCAGCACCCTCAGGCTCTAAGGATCCAATACCTCCAAGTAAAAAGTCCCGGTTTGAAACACCAACCCGGTCTTCAGACCCCCTCTATGAACAGCCCTACTCTCAGTATCAAGGAGAGACATCCTTTTGTGAGGATCCAGCTTTGGGCATGTTGGAAGAGCAAACTGGTACGGGCTACTATGGGGATGATGAGGACCAGGAAGAGGAAGACCCTGAAACCTACAGAGTAGATTCCCCGGTCGAGAAGGAACCCCCGGTTACCGACTCCCCTGTCGACAACCAACCTCTCCTGAATGAAGTTCTGTCTCGAGCAGCAGACCATTTCCACATTGACACCCAGGGTGCTCAAGAGGAGAGGGACTTCGCCGAGGAGTTAGTGGGAGAAAGGAGGCCTGTTGCTCAGGCCATCCCCATCCTTAAGTCTATTCAGAGAAGAATAGACCCTTCACTTGGAAATCCTAACCTCACCAGGGCAGTGAACCCCAGGATTGAGAAACTTTTCAGGGCAGTACAATCAGACCCACTGTATATAAGGGGACCTCTGAAGCCGGACACCCGTAAGAGGGCTGGAACACCCTTGTCATCATCTGAAGCTCCTCCCGACAAGGAGAGCAAGAAACTGTATGGTTTGGGCAGGAAAGTAGCCTCCACTTCCGCCTACCAGGCAAGGATTGCCAACTCCACCACCCGGTTGGCCAGCTACAACTGCCACCAGTGGGAAGAAGTTGCGGCACTCATAGACTCCACCCCAGAACCCTTAAAGAGCCAGTTGGCACGTGTTTCGGCGGAGGGAAGAGCCGTGTCCGGTTGCATTTTAAAAGCAACCTTTGATGCCGCGGATAACGCCGGCAGATTGATAGCAGAAGGAACTGTTATCAAGACACACGCTTGGTTACGGCAGTCTGGATTCAAAGCTGAAACCCAAGCATCGTTGTTAGATAAACCGGTGGAGCCGGATCTGTTGTTTGGTAAGGCGGTCGAGGACGCGCTGAAAAATGCCATGGACGAGTATGAGACACTCAAATCCCTAGGCCAACTAACCAATAAACCCCCTAATCAGAGAGGGAATGGCAATTTCCGTTGCCCACGTGGCCAAAATTCCCAGAGAGGATCTAACTATTCCCAGGGGCAGGGTACACCGTGGAACAATACTAACCAACAGTCTACCCAGGGTTACGGCAGGGGTAATAAAAGAGGACGTGGTAAAGGTAGAGGCAGCCCCAGTAGAGGCGGCGGCACGCCTCCACCAAAACAGTGACGCTCCATTCAGGGTCCCTTCTCACGCAACCCCAGTAGGGGGACGTATTTCCAACTTCACCCAAGCTTGGGAAGGGATCACATCAGACAGATGGGTGCTGTCCACAGTATCCGCAGGGTACTGCATAGAACTGTTAGTGTCCCCGAAACCATACTCCACGACAAAAAATACATTCTTTGGACCACCAGAAGATCCTCCTCAAGGAGATCGTCAATCTGCTAGCAAAGGACGCGATAGAACTCGTCCCGGGACACCAGGTAAACAAGGGTATTTATTCAACTTACTTCCTTGTGCCAAAAAAAGATTTAACAATGCGCCCAGTATTGGACTTACGGCCTGCAAACAAGTATGTCAAGCCCCAAGAGTTTCGCATGACTACTCTCCAGGAGGTAATCCCCCTGCTAAAAAAGAGGGATTACATGGCAACAATGGACATGAAAGATGCCTATTTTCATATTTCCATGTTCCCAGTGCACAGAAAGTACTTGCGCTTCAAGGTGGACAGTCGGCACTACCCGTTCAAGGTACTGCCCTTCGGGATAACTTCGGCTCCAAGGGTATTCACCATGGTACTGGCGATGGCGGCAGCACACCTACGGAGGGAGTCAATCCCGGTGTACCCTTACCTGGACGACTGGCTCATCACGGGGGAGACCCCAGTAATTTGCAAAACAAACATTCAAAGGACAATTGACCTCCTCTTCGAATTGGGTTTCTCAATAAACGAGAAAAAGTAATGTCTGGTGCCAAGCACCTCCAAACAGTTCCTAGGTGCTATCCTAGACACTCAAGAGCGGTTGACCTTTCCTTCCGAGGAAAGAATTCAGAATATACTGCTGCAAATTCCACAATATCAGTCCGGTCGACAGATAACGGTACGCAAAGCAATGTGTTTGCTGGGCATGATGGCGTCATGTATTTACCTGGTCTCCCACGCGCGCCTGCACATGCGTCCCATGCAGGAATGGTTGGCGAAACAGTGGTCTCAGGCAAGTGGTCAGTGGGACGATCTAGTGGTCGTTTCGCCAACACTTGTACAAAGCCTTCTCTGGTGGACAAGAGAAAATCTGTCTAAGGGGAAACCCTTTTACGATCCCGAGATACAGGCGGTAGTCACAACCGATGCATGCCTGACAGGGTGGGGAGCTCACCATCTCCACCACACAGCTCAGGGTCTCTGGTCTCACTCAGTGGCCAAGAATCATATCAACCTGCTAGAGCTTCTGGCAGTATTCAGAGCGCTCAAAGCGTTCGAGCCCTACCTGCTAAATCTGTCAGTGCAAATCTGGACAGACAGCACCACAGCCATGTTTTACCTGAACAAGCAAGGAGGGACTCGTTCGCCAAATCTGTCCAAGCTTGCCCAGAAAATTTGGATATGGGCACTCAGACGGGACATCTTCCTGTCATCGCAACATGTTCCGGGGATCTCAATTCTCTAGCGGATGCTCTGAGCAGAGACCCCCTCCCAGAGGAACACAAATGGTGTCTACACAGAGAAGTCGTAGAAGATATCTTCTCTCAGTGGGGTTTCCCCACTATAGACCTATTCGCCACAAGCGAAAACAGACAATGTCCAGGATTTGCATCCAGGTTCCCCCAACCAGACTCCCAGGGGAACGCCCTGTGGATGAACTGGTCAGGAATGTTTGCGTACGCTTTTCCACCAACTCCTCAGGAAGGTGATCAACAAGATGAACAGAGAATCGATGACGCTCGTCCTGGTTGCTCCTATGTGGGCGAGACAACCGTGGTTCCCACACTTAGGCAGATTAGCGGTGTGCGAACCCATCAAACTTCCGGGCTGGTACAACCTACTGTCCCAGCACCAACGTCAAACAGTGCATCCTCAACCCAACTCAATGAACCTGGCAGCATGGCTCCTGAGGTCATAGAGTTCGGACATCTCAATTTACCACAGAGGTGTATGGACATCCTAAAAGAATCTAGGCAGCCAAACACGAGGCACTGCTACTTTGACAAATGGAAGAGATTCGTTATCTGGTGCCAGAATAAACAACTCAACCCAGTTGATTGCCCTCCTTCCACTATTGTTACATACATGCTCCACCTGCTGGATGCAGGACTGGTTTTTAACTCACTGAAGGTACACCTGGCAGCTCTGTCGGCATACACCACTTCCCATAACAAGGTGTCGTGGTGGAAAGTACCAGTAGTTAAAGCCTTCATGGAAGGAGTAAAGAGACTTCACCCTCCTATTTCAAACCCATCACCAGGATGGGACCTTAGCGTGGTGCTATCTAAACTCATGGGCCTCCCATTCAAGCCCATGCATAAAAGCAGTCTCAAACACCTAACTTATAAGACGGCCTTCTTAGTAGCAATTACATCTATAAGAAGGGTCAGTAAAATTCAGGCTCTGTCAGTGCAAGATCCCTTCTTTACTGTCCATAAAGATAAACTGGTTTTACGCACACACCCTATGTTCTCACCTAAGTTTATTTCCAAATTCCACGTGAACCAGTCCATCGAGCTTCCAGCTTTCTTCCAAGATCCACAAAGCTCGGCTGAGGTGAAACTACACACCCTAGATGTGCGTGGGGCGGTCCTCTACTATGTAAACAAGACCAGACCGCTAAGGAAAGCAGACCATCTGTTTGTCTCTGTAGCTACAGGCAGAGAAGGGGATCGTGTCTCTAAGGGTGCCATCTCTAAGTGGATTATTAACTGTATCCAGCTGTGTTACTCCCTTTCTGAAAAAACTCTGCCTTTCACGCCGAGAGCCCACTCTACAAGAGGCATTGGGGCCACTCTGGCTTTCATTGCAAATGTACCCCTTGACACCATTTGTAAAGCAGCTATTTGGTGCTCTATTCACACTTTTACTCAGCACTACTGCATTGACACCCATTCCAAGACTGATACACAAGTGGGACAAGCGGTTCTAAGACATTTATTTGCTCATGACCCTTCTCACATCCCACCTCCTTCAGGTACTGCTCGCTAATCTATGCACAGCATGCGATCTAAGCAGATTCCACAAGCCTCAGAAGGGATACATTACTCACCGTAATCGTATTTCTGATGCTTGTATCTGCTTAGATTCACATGCGACCCACCCTTCCTCCCCTCAGAGAAGGCGCATGGATGCTTGTAGTCTTACCTTTCTATCTATCTGCTTGGATTATCTGTACTCGCGCTACTCCTCATGCTACCTCATGTCAGAAAAAATACAATCTGAGGGTCCTAGACACGTGAGGGATCATGGGTACAGTGGACGTCACACTAGGGATAGTATTACTGGCACGCCCTGTGTCGATGTCCATTTTCGAGTTTTGAAAAACAAACTAATACTCCACAGCTTCCACTAGATGTCGGCCTATGCACAGCATGTGAATCTAAGCAGATGCAAGCATCAGAAATACGATTACGGTGAGTAATGTATCCCATATATATATATCTCAAAGATGAGAAATACGTGGGAGGACACATTCCATTACAACAGGCTATTTGAGCTGTGTTCATCCTCATGAGAGGGGCCCGCCTACATTTGTCTTCTGGTGGGGAGGTCTTTATGCCACATTTACAAGGGAGAGAATGAGGCTGACCCTGTAGGGTTAGACCACGGAGAGAAACATAACCATGACCTTGCACTAGAAGAAAGGGCTTCATATCTCATGTCTGAAGTAGTGGCCAACTGGGTGAGACTGAGCGATTGCAACTGGTCTTGGTGTTGGCTGTCCTCGGCCCAGGCTGTGGCCTGTGCAAGACTGGCCCAACTGGGTCTTGCCTTGGGAATGTTTGCATCAATGTGCTATTGTAGTGCCAAGCCAGTTGTGGGTGCATTTATGTGAGACAAGCTAGGTTTTAAGGGACTTCCTGAAGATCATGTGAGCTTCACCAGTTGGTTACCAAGACTGGATTGGTGTTTCCAGTTGAAGCAACGGAATATTAGTAGAGCCTTGTTGCTGAATTGAAGCGGTCAGAGGGGACACACACACACACACACACCCACCTCCTCTACCATGCCCTCCCAAGATTTCATATGAGATTATTGTGGTAGGGGAACACATGCCCTCTCCACCCGCCGACTTGGATGTACAACAAATTTGTCACAAACATTTCAGAAAGTGTAGATCTTGTAAGCAGATTTGTAGATCGGTTAGATATTGGTGATGGAAATATTCGGTATGCATGGTGGGTTTGCTGCAGAAGCAGCTGTGCAAATTGGTAATAAGCAGGTCAATAAATCACACAAACCTGTAAAAGCCGGTCATATGACTTAAGACCACCCAGATCTCCCGGCCCACTTGGCCGTAGGTTTTTGACATACACTCCTTTTTCCAGCAAGCCGTCAGCCACGCTGAACCCAAAATCTTCTGCATCTGTGTCTTTGTACAAAGATACCTGTGCATTGGAGAAAAGAAAGAACATGTTTATAAAAGCCGTCTGGATTGTAGGCTAAAGGTCCACGTATAAACTGAAGAAGATTGAAACTTCATTTGCCTTCTTCAAGGTTAAAGCAACTTTGTAACCTCGGATCCACCTTTTCATTAAGCATATTTATCATGTTACACCATCCTTTCTCTTAGTCTATTCGCAGCGTTCTCATGAAGACCTGCTAGAATGGGACAAGTTAACTCAGCGAGTTCCACATTTTCTACTGAGTTCACGGGTTTAAATTCAAAAAGGTGGCGGTCATTTTTGAACCTCTCTAGGATGCATGAACATCATAATCTCTAATTTCCAAACAGAAATAAAAATACCGACCAGGTACACAAAATATCAGAACTAAAACGGTGGCCAATAGGCCACCTTAGTAAAGGTGTGTAAACTCCAGTGTAAACATGTATTTCTGTACTTTGATTTAATACAAATCTGCTGCTGGCCTGGGGTTGGGGGCCAACTAAAGAAAGTGGCATGAGCTAAGAATTAACATGTAAAGAGAAAACTCGGGCAAAGGGAACGGTGCAAAAAAGGCGTATCCGTGTTGCATGCATGTCAACATGCCCGCTTCCATTAGGGAGATAATAGGCCAGTCCTGGTTTTAATATTGCATTCTGGGACTTCTAGTCCTGGCGTTCCCCCGTTAAAAATCGATCACTACAAGTGACAGAAGGCAAAATGTAAAACCAGAACTGAATCGCCTGAATGGAATAGGCCATTGTGGCATGTATGGTGTTTGGCGCTAGAAGTCCTCCTATTTAAGTAATAACAGACCTAGGGACATCAAGTACACCAAGTGTGGTTGGAATTGGGCTATCTTCGCTCTGTTTCAATTGTATGTTCTAAACTGAAGAGGCAATGTCCTTAATTGGTTTTGTCAAGAAACAAGTTGTTTCTTTATTGCCGGAACGACGCGGTGGTCAGACGACATGTGTTTCGAGCTTGGTCGTCATCAAGGCCTTAGATTCACAGTACGAGGAGTATGGTTCCTATGCGTCCTGATGCATCTGGAATGGCTCATAAAAGTTCATGTATTTGCTTGAGCTGGCTCTTTCCAGCGCGTTCAATGTTACCATAAACCCATTGGCTATGACGTGTTGAATGTATATGTGTAGAGACACATTTATTCCTGGCGCTAGTACCGCCCACTTCAAACTTTGTATTCAAGGTCCGTGACCAGTGTCAGCGCTCATAACAGGTGCTAATACCTATGGCGTTATATTAGAACATGGTTTCTTATGAACAGTCATGTTACTATGAGAGTATCTAATATGACTGGGGGGTGGATATTAATAATGCAGATCATTGCAGTTCTTCGCTCCCGTTTATCTGTCTAATGTTCCTTGGTCTATTACCTGTGTATGTCAGAGTGGGGTATGGAGCTCGCCAAGCACTCATAGCCTTTACATACCAGTCATGAGGAGTTCAGCATGGCTCATATTAACGTGAATCGGCTGACATATCACCAGGATTATGGCATCTTGCAATATATTTATCTAATCTCAAACCCAGTTCAGGTATCCGGATTAAGAGGTCTGGTCTAGCCATCCACTGCACATAGCATGTCATTGTGGAGCGACATCATTCCTATACAGTTAAAAATTACAGCATGGACACACCAACACATCGCTTGGGGGAATAATTCCCTGTTAATGGACTCATATTGGGTAATAGGCGATAGTTCTATACAAGCCACATATGTAATATCGAGATTATCACAATATGTGATGAGTGTTAGATGTTGTGTAGTTTGTCATTAGATATCCAATAGGAGATACAATTAACAGGTGCTCTCACAACATCGGTATAACTGCTGCAGTAATATCTGATGTAAAGGCTTTATTCGAATCATGCTGATTTAATATGCACATTTCGTTTAGGGCAGTATGCCATCTCTGTTACGCATGCGCATACTGTAGATAAACACATTATGTCATTGTCCCCATGCGTGTGACGCCGCGCGCACCCACGTCAGGGGGAACGTGACGTCACACGCAAAAAGGAACCCTAGAATAAGAATGGCGTTCGCGCACAGCACATGCGCGTAACGCCATAGGTATTAGGACCGGTTATGAGTGCCGACACTGGCAAGTCCCCATATTCTAGTCACTGGGACCTTAAAATGACGTTACCCGCTGGAGAATGTTTTAGCAGCCGCATGCTGTGCTTCTTTGATTCAGGTCATGGACCTTCAATACAAAGTTCGAACTGGGCGATGCTAGCGCCAGGAATATATTCGTGCCTACGCATATACATTCAACGCGTATTTACCAGGTTATAGCCAATGGGCTTATAGGAAATTCCCTGCAATGGATATTGCTCGCACTTTGAGATATGCTTTAAAAACAAGGGATTATCCCTTATGGCAGTTATTTATTGTTGCACAGATAACATGAACGCGCTGGAAAGAGCCAGCTCATACAAATACATGAACTTTATGAGACATAGCAGATGCGTTAGGAAGCATCGGATCCTTGTATGGCATGCCGGAATTCAAATCTAACAGTGTATGAACATTAATTATCAACTAGGAATACTGCACATTTAATTTGCCGATATTTCATCACCAGGCTCATCCACTCACCGTACTGTGAATGTAAGGGTGAGTGCATTTTCATGGCATGTCACTCACCAGTAATCACGGGTTGCGGTTTTTCAAAGGGCCACCTATTATGACCTGGGTTTGGGGAAAGGATATCAAACCACTCATACCACTAGGAGGAGAGCACGATACCCACACATACCCGCGATGTAACAATGTTGCTATGATTGGACTGGACATGGGGGTGAGGTGCATCACTCAGTTTAGGGCACACTTATTTCGTGTCGTTTTTGCGCAAATCTTTACAAGGTCTTTTTACAATACTTCCAGCAAGTAACCATGTCATTAATTATAACAAATGCATCTTTGTTTTGTTTTTTCCGCTTCCGCCACACCCCAAATGGATGAATGTATTATTGGTATGTGAGTAAATCATTAAATTAATTGTCTGAACATTTGATACAAATGCTTTTTTGCAGCTTAGTGGGAATCCCACTTTTTACTTTTCATTTGCATGTTCATTCTTTAATTATTTTTTGCTGTTTATCACCACTTGTGGTCATTATTGCTTTGGTAGTGATAACGTTCTTATGAACGCCATTGGTATTGGGACCTGTTATGAGCGCCAACACTGGTCATGGACCTGGAATACAAAGTTGAAACTGGGCGGGACTAGCGCCAGGAATATATTTGTGTCTAGCCATATACATTCAAGGCGTATTTACCACGTTCTAGCCAATGGGTTTATGATAACATTGAACGCACTGGAAAGAGCCAGTTTACATGGACCTTTATGAGACATACCAGATGCATCACGATGCATAGGAAGGATATATGCTCAACTACTCATCGTACTGTGAATGTAAGGCCTTGAAGACGACCAAGGTCGAAACGCGTGTTGGCTGACCGCCACATTTTTCCGTCAATAAAGAAACAACTAAGGGTACGCAGCTTGCCCTCATAGCTATCATTTAATGGTCATAGCCCATTTCAATAGGAGTCGAATCCGTACACTTATCTAACATCAAGCACACAGCTGAAGGGAAAGGTTTTGGGTTAATTTTAGCTCAATATACCAAATGTTTCATAGCACGTTCACCTGTTTAAAATCTCAGTTTCGGGATAAGGTACCCTTCCTCCTTAACACTGATGAAGCCCGTCAAGCCCCCACGCCCTAAGCCTTTTAGGAACATGTGGGACTGGTAGGGATTTCCCCTCCTCCACCATCCCCTGTCTCTGCCCATTAATTTCTGCACGTCCCCCTCATTTACTGTGTTGTTCTGGTGGCCCATTCATTGCTTCACTCCACCCTTCCTCTGCCATCATGCCCACCTACTCCTTCCTAGTCTTCCTTCTATATTAAACCCAGCCCCCTTTCTATTGAGCCAATGCAGGTCAGATTAGAGGGGGCAGGAGGGACTGTGCCTATCATCCATTGATTTAGCAAAACATTGGTTGGAAATGCAGAGAGCAATCTTCCCTTATTCCTGCGTCCGCCTAGAGTAAGGAAAGCAGGACACTGCAGTCTGGGATAATTCTACACAAGAGGGTTCTTGGCCCCTTTGGAGATGTCAAAGGATCATGTAGGAGGTCAAAGACCTACATGGGGATGGATGTGTGTTCCCTGCTGATGTTGACTTGTTTCTCCAGCATGGGGTCTGGCATGGATTCACATGCTCATGAATATTCCCCGTCGTCAGGCTGGGAATCCTCGGTAAAGAAAAAACCAGTATCAGTTTCGTTTCTGATCTGTCTTTCCTAGTAGTAACCAATCACTGGTCTCTGCGTCATACTGACCACAGCCAATGACTGCCCTCTACCTAAGCCCCGCCTCTGGCAGCCATCTTCAGATTTTTACCGCACGTTCATGTGTTGGGATCCTCGTGCTTTTGCTCTCGAGCGTTTCTGCTATTTTTTCACGTTTTTTCTCAAAAACTTCGTTTTTTTTCGGTCAAAAGAGCCTCAAGCTCCACCGACTCTCCATCCGATCAACGGGGACCCGTGTCGGATTCGTCTGCGCCCCTCAAGGGTGAAGATTTCGTCGAGCTACGCTTTTGGAGGACTCCAGAAGTTTCTCAGGCCCAGGAGAAGGGAAGCTCGACGCCCGGAAAGCTGTTCAGGGTCTGCCCTGGATGCCAGCTACAGAACGTCTTTAAGGAGGACGAACACTCCCTTTGTCTCTACTGCTTACATGAGGACAAGACGCACGTGGAGAAGGACTGTGCGTTTTGCGGCAATATGTCGGAGCGGACCATGAAGGACCGCCATCAACGTCTCGCCAACTGGCTGGAAGGGAAGAGCCCGTCAGGCGAGAAGAAGAGGAAGAAATCCGAGCGGTCTTCTAAGACCTTTGAGGACGCCCCGGCGACGGGGGTCCAACACAAGGCCAAGCACCGCGAGTCCGCTGGCACCGGGAGCGCCGAACGGTCGGGCTCTACGGGCGCCAGGCAGGGCGCACCCTCCCCGGCACCTTCAGCCACAAGCCAACGCTCTGGGTCGGGTAAGAGGAAGGGCGAGCACCCGGCGAAGCTCCTGGAGAGGCCCCGGTCGAGCTCGAAGGCCCCATCGGAGGGGGAGCGAGGCAGTGTCCCCCCCCTCAAGGATAAGGCGGTGAGCGCACCTAAGGTGGTGAAGGCCTTAATCCATCCGGCCAAGCCCTCTATCGAAACTGTCGCGACGGCCCTGGCTCAGCCTGTGGAGGCTACACCAGTGGTGGCGACCTCGGGGCTCAGAGTCTCCCTGCCACCTCGGAGGGAGTCCTCTTTTGTGCCCATCGATAGGACCCCCGTGAAATCCCCGGCGGGGAAGAAAAAGGGGGGCAGGGCGTCGTCGTAGATTCGGCTTCAACCTCGGAGGAGGAGCTGATCGAGGTCTTAAGCCACGGCCTTGGCGTGGAAGAAGACCGGCCCGTCGGGATGGATCCTGACGCAGGTGACAACGACATCGACGAGGGTGCCGACGGGGCCCCTGATCGCCCGTCGGATTCCCCTCTGCCAGCGCCGCAAGACAACTCGGCGGCCATTTTGTTGGCTATACAGTCCTTATGCTCAGAGATAAGGACGAGACTGCCGTTGCCGACGGAGGAACCTCTCCCATCGGGGGATCCTGAACCGGGACCTTCTGGTGTTCCCCCGCCCAAGAAAAGAAGGATTCACCCTCCACCTCCTTTTCAGCCGTCGCGCCCCGTCCAGCCCTCCTCCCCGTCCACCCGAGGGGATGATACGGGACTGACACGGCAGCGACGGGTACGGACGACGAGGTATACGACGAGGATCTACCGTCGTCACCTCCCACCAGGGCTTCTCCGCCCGACGAGATTGAATCGTTCCACTCCATGATCGCCAGGGCATCCGAGCTTTTCCAACTCTGCCCTGAGGAGAAGAAAAAGGAAGGATTCCTTTATCAACGGCGCGAGGCCAAGAGGAAGACGGTCCTCGCGGTGCCTCTACTGGACGACATTTGGGATGAGGGCCTCGCCCTCCTCAAGAACCCTTCCACGACGCCAGCTAGAAGAGACCGGTACGAGAAGAAGTACCGGGTCCCGGACGCGGCCCCCCTGTGCCTCCGGGCGCAGCCTACCCCGGACTCCGTCGTCTCCGCGGCGGCCAGGAAGAAAGCGGGGGGGGTGCGGCCTCCACATCGACTTCCCCACCGGACGGCGAGGGAAAGAAATTGGACGCTATGGGACGCAGGGTCATCTCGTCTGCAGCGACGACGATTAAAGCGGCCAACGCCTTGGCTATCGTGGCCCGCTACGACAGGGAGCTATGGTACAAACTGGCTCCCCTGCTGGACTTCCTACCGGACGACAAGAGGGCGGATGCCCTGGAAATCCTACAGGAAGGTGAGGTGGCGTCGGACCACGCCTTCACTATTGCGACGGACATCGCCGACACTGGGTTTCGCCAGTTGGGCAACGGCGTGTGCCTTAGGCCAAGTGGATGGCTCAAGGCTACGGACTTCCGTCAAGACGTACAGACCAGAGTCCTGGACATGCCGTTCGATGGGAACAACCTGTTTGGGAAAACAGTGGACGATTCCCTTCAGGCCATTAAAGCGGACACTGAGACGGCCCGGGCCCTGGGGGTTCTGCAGCAACGACGGACGCCCTTTCGGAGCAGCGGAGGCAAGGGCGCCTCCAAAGGTTCCGGCGGCGGTTTCTCCACCTACCGTCAAGCGGCCCGCTCGTCGTCTCAGGAGGCCTACAGAGGACGAGGCAAGTCTGGCGGACCCCGCCGTCGTCGCCAAGGAGGTCAAGGCGGCAAAGCCTCGTCGAAACAGGATTGAACCGGCCGTGGGGTCGGGCCCCCACTGAAGCACCCCGGTGGGAGGCCGGCTGACGAGCTTCGTCAGCGTGTGGGAGTCCATCTCCACCGACCGTTGGGTGCTGGACGCCTTAGCCCGGGGCCACGCGCTCGAGTTTCAAAGAAGGTGCCCGCGCGTCCCCCCCGTGGCCAGGAAAGAGCTTCACGTCCCTCAGCTTCTCCTGGAGGTAAGGGCGATGCTCAGGAAGGGCGCCATCGAACTCGTCCCAAAGAGGCTTCGGGGCTCCGGAGTTTACTCGAGATACTTCCTCGTGAAGAAGAAGACGGGAGGATGGCGCCCCCATCCTAGACCTGCGACGTCTGAACAAGTTCATCAAGGCGCAGAAGTTCCGGATGGTCACCCTCCAGCACGTCCTGGGTCAGCTGGAGGAAGGAGACTTCCTGTCGTCGTTGGATTTGGAGGATGCCTACTTCCATATTCCCATCCTAAAGGGGCACCGAAAATTCCTCAGGTTTGTGGTCCAAGGGCGTCACTACCAGTTCAAAGCCCTCCCCTTCGGACTACGGTCGGCACCCAGGGTATTCACCAAGTGCCTTGCACCGGTGGCGGCGCAGCTGCGCCGCGAGGGGATCCACGTCTACCCCTACCTGGACGACTGGCTCATCCGAGCCAAGACGAGGGAGCTCGCCGTGGAGCACACGGCAAGGACCGTCCAACTTCTCACAGACCTGGGATTCTCCGTGAACTACGCCAAGTCCCACCTGGTACCCGCGCAAAACGCACTGTTTCTGGGAGCGAAGCTCGACACAGTGTCCCTTCTGGCCTCCCCGTCGGAGGAAAGGACCAGGTCCATCCTGGGCAAGGTACAGCGGATGTTGGTTTCCGACGCGGCCAAGGTGAGGTCCATCAAGTCCCTCCTCGGAATGATGTCTTCTTGCATCTACCTCGTTCCCATGTGCAGGCTCCGGATGCGCCCGTTGCAGGAGTTCCTGGACGCGCGCTGGATCCAAACGACGGGCGGCTTCGAGGAGAGGATCACACTCAACGAGTTTCCGCCGAGCGGTCCGGTGGTGGGGCACCCGCGCGCATCTGACGGCGGGCATGGACTTCCAGACCCCAGACCACCAGGAGACAGTGACCACGGATGCCTCCCTGGAAGGGTGGGGAGCGCACACCGAAAATCTGCACGCGAGAGGCCTTTGGCTCCCGACGGAGAAGTCCCTCCATATCAACGTCCTGGAGCTCCGTGCAGTGTTCTGGGCCCTCAGGTCCTTCCTTCCGTCCCTCAAGGGCAAGGTGGTGAGGATCTTCACCGACAACACCACCACCATGTTTTACATCAGGAAACAGGGCGGAACCAGGTCCCCAGCACTGTCCAAGGAGGCGCAGGACCTGTGGCATTGGGCCGTCGCCCAAAGGATGTTTCTGGTGCCGTTTCATCTGGCAGGGATAAAAAACACCATCGCCGACTCACTCAGCAGGGAGCTGCGCTCGTGCCACGAGTGGGAACTACGGCAGGATCTAGTGGATCGCCTCTTCCGACTGTGGGGCACACCCCAGATCGACCTGTTCGCGACGGCGACGAACTCCAAGTGCCGGAGGTTCGCCAGCAGGTTTCCCCAGGCGAGGAGCATGGGCGATGCTTTCTCGTTCCCCTGGGAGGGCCTGTTCCTCTACGCGTTCCCTCCTTTGCCACTAATCCGGCTCGTCAACCAGCTCAAGAGGTCACGGTGCAGGATGATCCTCGTCGCACCTGCGTGGCCGAGGCAGATATGGTTCCCGGACCTTCTCGACTTGTCAGCGTCCCCGCCAATCAAGCTGCCGGTGGACGCGGATCTACTCTCCAGGGAAGGAGGCGCCATCCTCCACCACGACCCGAAATCGCTGAACTTGCAGGCCTGGCTCCTGCAGCGCTAGAGTTTGGAGGATACGACATACCGGCCGACTGCAGAGAGGTTCTTGCAAAGGCCAGGGCGTCCTCGACTCTTAAATGCTACGGACACAAATGGAAGAGGTTCTCTGTCTGGTGCCACGCACAGAAGATTAACCCTCTATGGATTACGGCTCCTCAGGTACTGCCGTACCTGCTGACGCTGGCCAAAGCTGGTCTGGCACACGCGTCCATCAAGATTCATCTTGCTGCGATCTCCCGATACACCAAAACCACGGGGCGGACGTCCTTGTGGTCTCATCGTCTGGTGAAAGAGTTCATGAAGGGACTGTTCAGATCGTTCCCGCCGGTGAAGGCTCCGGCCCCGGCGTGGGAGCTCAACGTGGTGCTGACCAAGCTCATGGGACCTCCGTTCGAGCCTCTGCACTCGGCCCCGTTGAAGTTTCTGTCGTGGAAAACAGCGTTTCTTGTGGCCATCACCTCCGCACGACGGGTGGGAGAGATCCAGGCCCTTTCCTGCAAGGCCCCGTACTTGACTTTTCACGACACGAGGGTAGTGCTCAGGACGCACCCCTCCTTCATGCCCAAGGTACCGTCGGACTTCCATCTCAACGAACCCTTGGTGTTGCCTGTGTTCTTCCCGTCGCCTTCGTCGCCAGCTGAGAGGACTTTTCACTCGCTGGATGTGGCTAGAGCGCTGAAGTTCTACGTGGACCGCACGAAGTGTTTTCGGAAGACGTCACAACTCTTTGTGAACTTTGGACCTGTCAATCAGGGGAAGGCTCACTCGAAGGCTTCCATTTCCAGATGGCTCTCCGGCTGTATCATGTGCTGTCATCGGTTGGCAAACCGACCGCTGCCTGGCCGTCCGAGAGCCCATTCCACCAGAGCGATCGCAGCTACCACGGCGTTCCTTTCTGGTGTGCCCCTGCTGGACATATGTAGGGCTGCTACGTGGAGGTCGACGCACACCTTCACGAAATTCTACTGCGTCGATCGGGATTCCAGGGAGGAGTCCAGGGTCGGCCAAGCAGTGCTGCGCAACCTGTTCGCCTGAGGTGAGCCTGGTGAGGAGGTAAGATGCTTAATGTTGAGTTTGATGTAATGCTTAATGTTGAGCCTTGCCACCTCCCGTGGTTGTGCATGTGTGTACTGCTATGTATTCTTTATTCATGAGCATGTGAATCCATGCCAGACCCCATGCTGGAGAAGGAACAAGTTACTTACCTGTAACTGTTGTTCTCCAGCATGGGTCTGGCATGGATTCACATGCGAACCCTCCCTCCTACCCCTCTGCGGCTCTTCACTTGGTCATACTGCCACTTCACGTGCTTCCAAATCTGAAGATAGCTGCCAGAGGCGGGGCTTAGGTAGAGGGCAGTCATTGGCAGTGGTCAGTATGACGCAGAGACCAGTGATTGGTTACTACTACGAAAGACAGATCAGAAACGAAACTGATACTGGTTTTTTCTTTACCGAGGATTCCCAGCCTGACGACGGGGAATATTCATGAGCATGTGAATCCATGCCAGAACCATGCTGGAGAACAACAGTTACAGGTAAGTAACTTGTTCCTAACATTGGTTCGCCTGTTGGCTTCACATTGGTACCCAAGGTGAAAAGGTTAGAGAAACCTTTTGGTTTAAGGCCCTACTGCAACTGTGCTCGCTTAGTCTTCTGCTCCTGAACCCTCCACAGCATGCTGGTAAAATAGTAGCTGTTGTATGCAATCACAATATCGATCAAATCAATATTGCAAAGGCTATGCTAGTTTATTTAGCATACCCATGCTCCTGAAGACTATCAAATATCCCAAGGTGACTTTCGCTTTAAGGGAATCAACGGTCATGCTGAAGACCAGCTGTGAGGCAAGGTCATGTGTGGAAAGGTACATCCTTTCCCAAGGGGGCACGCGCATGCATTTTTTTTTTAATGCAAGTGTAATCCCCCAACTGGGGAGAAGACTTTCACAATCTCCGGCGTTCGTTTGAAAGACGCCTAAACTTGTGGGACTGGAATTGTTAAGAGCAATGCTTTTGTGCCTAACATGCTATACACTTAAGAAAATGCAACCGTATCTGGTGCTATGTCCCTCAAGACAATTGAGGAGATGTATTCTTCTCCTACATATTACTCGTCTTCCAGTGTTGAGTGTTTTGGGCCCCTCACTTTCACTGAATCAGCTAAGCACGTGCTGCCAGAATGTGTTACATTGGGTCCAGTATACATGAACCAGCCAGGTGAATTTGTTTATCAATTTAACGCAATCAAGGACCATTTATTCTGGAAGAAATGCCTAAGCACTCGCAATAGGGTATTGCTTATTGCCCTATTTAGAATATGAAAGGTGGTGGAAACTTATTTAGCCACAGTATTAGAGGGATAGGTGTATTTACGCATTGGTGCCCTGGATTAATGGACCGTATAATTCCATGGGGACATGGTGATTTCAATGTTCATATTATTTACTGCTAAGTCGCTGAGCTGCCTAATAGGCTTAGGTTACGATTCTTCTCCCGTGCCTTCCAGCCCTAGAACGTGGAAGGCTCGAGAGCGGATTCGGCGACGGTTGCCGCAACTGGAGGTAGCGCTTGTCATGTCCACACAGGCCCGCGAATAAAAGAATCAAAACACCATACCTCGGTCTATTGCCATCTTTTCAGTGGCAACAAGGATGGCGCGGGCCTGTGGGGGACTCCCATTCCCCCCCCTCACGAACTTGAGGAAGTGAAGCGGAAGCATCATAGAGGACGGAGCTCACCGACGCCAGAACTGGCGGCACATACGGATGCCTGCCAGCAGGTGAGGGGTCGGGGGGGGGAGACAAGGGGACGAGGAGCAGGTGCAAAATAGGAGCGAGCGCCCAGCACCAGTGACCCAAAAAGTGTTTAATAAATAAAACGGCGCGCAGCTCGTGGGCTAAAAAAAAAAAAAAAGGACCCGCAAGCATGAGCGAGCGCCACACCAAGCTGAAGCAGGAAGGCTACCATAGCAACCGGCCTCAACAAATAAAGCAGCTACAGGCTAAACAAACGGGACTGTAGAGCTGCAATAGAAGACAATCACAATAGTGAGAGAGAAGTGTACAAACACTCTGACACAGTGGGGTCTGCAGCTGGAAGCAAATCAAACCCAGAGACACAAAAAAGAGATCAGTAGGAACCAAGGCGAATTTCATTAATAAGGCTTACAGCTTAAGAAGTATCAAACACAAAAAAAACAATTAACAGAGAACGCAAATTAGAACCAAAATGGCAGCAGCTAGCATGGCACCACCCCCACCTTTCTTACCTGAACCATGTATGGCAGCAATTAGGTGGGACAGGTGGAAAATACTTTTTGACACGTATCTATTAGCAACAGGAGGTGATAGATTTGTGGCAAGTAGAAAGCAAGCTGTTCTTCTGCATAACTTGGCCGCAGAAGGGCTGAGCGTATAAGGGTCAAGGTGACACTGATGAGTATACTACAGCGGAGAGAAAGTTGCAGAATCACTTCGAGCCAAAAAAGAATATCACTTTTGAATGACATACATTTTTTGAAAGAGCACAAGAACCGGTAGAATGCTTTGTAGCAGCTCTAAGAACACTGAGCCACACATGTGATTTTGGGACACTAACCAACTCGTTAATAAGAGATCAATTAGTACGATGTACTAATAACAGTAGAGTACAAGAGAAACTGTTGTCGAAAGACTTGCCATTAGAGCAGGCAGTGGAAGTTGCTAGAGGTATGGAGCAGACTTCCTGGTATATGATGAGCATGAGAAGTGAAAAACAAGGAAATGAGGTTGCAGCATTGAAAATCAACAGAAGAATTAACGAAGGCAAAGAAGTTAAATGCTACAGGTGTGGCAGTAATCAACACTTATCATCCAATATATTCTGTCCGGCGAGGAACGTAAATTGCATTCAATGCAAAAGGAGAGGTCATTTTGCAAGAGTTTGTCATGAGTGGTCCTCAATTGAACCAATTGAAACAGGAGGGAGACTCACAGTGCAAGAAGAAAGCTCAGCGAATCAGTCTAACACTCAGGCTTAACATGTACTGGAAGTTGGTGACATGTCCTGTAAAGGCAGGGGGCAGACAGATGTGTGGTGACCATGAAGTTGGATAGTTGCTCTCCATGGACAATAATGTCACAAGAAACATACGAGGAGTATGTAGAAGGAAAGGATGGAGACTTACTAAAACACGACATCCAACCTTACGCCTATGGAAATGTGAAGATTGATTTGCTGGGAAAATTCTCAGAAGTCATCAAGTATAAAGGCAGAAGCTGCATGGCAGAAATATATGTGACCAAAGAAGGGTTGTAACTGTTAGGCTAGAACAAACTGAGTAAGTTAAGCGTTGATATACAAGCGAGCGCACCAGTGCCAATTACCATAGCAGAAATAGGTGATAAATGGGAAAAAGAATGTCCAGAAGTATTTTCAGAAGAGGCAGATTGAATAGGTACTAGCATTGTATCAAACTCAGGAAGGAGGCGGTGCCGAAGGTACATAGGGTGAGAATGGTCCCACAACAACTAAGAAACAAGATGAAAGAGGAACTGGAGATGCTGCTTCAAAGGGGATAATTGAAAGGATTGAACGTTCTGAATGGTTGTCTCTGGTGGTAATTGTGGTTAAGCCAAATGGAAGCATCAGACTCTGTGTGGATCTAAGAGACTTAAATAAGAATATTTGGATAGATTGCCATCTCCTACCCATCATATCAGAAGCCTTATCGACCCTGAACAGTGCAAAGAGGTTTTCAGTTATAGATTTGTCCTCAGCATATCACTAGGTATTCCTCTCACAGGAATGCCAGCATCTCACGGCTTTTGCGACAACGGCAGGGACATTCAAATACTGTCGAATGCCGTTTGGGTTAGCCTCGGCAGCAGCTGTGTTTGAAAGGGTCATGGAAAAGGTGTTAGAGGGGGGTAGCAAACGTCATTGTATTTCAAGATGACATTCTGATTTATGCTGAGTCAAGTGAGAAACATGATGATCTATTGAAATTGGTCTTGAACAAATTAAAAACTGCAGGATTAACGATACAAAGGAAGAAGCGCAAGATAGCGGTGGATAGTTTTGAGTATTTGGGTCACAAAGTGTCAGGAAATGGTATCAGCCCAAAGCTGAGTTTAGTGGAGGCGATTGAGAAAGCCCCCAATCCCACTGACAAGGATCAACTGAGGTCGTTATTGGGTTTGGCTGAATACTACCATAGGTTTGTGAGGAACTTTGCGATTATTTCCACACGCCTAAGGTCCTTACTCAAGAAAGGGGTCAAGTTTGAGTGGTCAGAGGATTGTGAGGAGGCAATCCAGAGAATAAAATAGGACCTAGTGAATGCACTTTCAATAGGGAAGTTTTCATCAGAAGACAGATGTGTTTTGTCTGTGGATGCCAGTATTTTAGGGTTGGATGCAACACTCGCCCAGTTTGACAATGGCAAAACAGAAAGAGTGATAGCGTTTGCGTCAAGAACTCTAAAGGATGCTGAACGGAATTACTCAGTCATCGAAAGAGAAGCTTTGGCGGTCTACTGGGCAATGTGTCATTTCAAGTTTTTCTTGTGCGGCAGGAAATTCATTTTAAGATCAGACCACAAGCCATTGGCCCAAATGTTTGAAAGCAGAAATTGGGCTGTGGGTTCTCCCAGAATTAGCAGATGGTATTTGGGCTTACAAGGAAATGATTTCAAAGTGTGTTATTTCCCAGGGAAGTACAATGTTGTTGCAGATTACCTGTCAAGAATGCCTGTGGTAGGAGGAGAACAAGTGTATAATGATTGGAAAGAGCAGGATATAGTTGCAGAAGTTGAAATGTGGTGTGTTGGACAGTGGAGTGGGAGCATGGTGAGCAATTGGATGAGGACTTGAAGATTATCAAAGAGTGGACAGTGCCAGCATGGCCCAACAAAGAGTTATTAGAAAAGAGAATTTGGTGGGAAGTTAAGGATGAGTTGAGTATTCTCGATGGGAGGCTCAGAAGAGGATGGTGTATTATACCTCCTGAGAAGATTAGAGATCGGTTAGTGGAAATAGCCCATCAAGGACATTTAGGGGAAGGTGCAACCAAGAGGAAGTTGAGACATAGTTTTTGGTAGCCAAGGATGGACAAGATAGCTGAAAACTTTGTCAAGAATTGTGGCCCATCTGGTTTGGGTGACAAGAACAAGGTTGTATGAGAAACCCCTCTCATTCCCAACTTTTTACCTGATTAACCCTGGAAGAAAGTGGCAATTGACATAATGGGGCCCATTATGGGATTAGGTGAAGGATTAAAGGATTTGGTGGCATTTTTGGAGAAGGATTTTTGAGACAAGGCTTTCCTTCAGAAATTGTCTCTGATAACGGCGTTCAGTTCTGTTCGGAATTCATGAAAAAGTTTCTCAACTGTTATGCCATTAAACACACGCGCACAGCTTTATATCATCCAAGAGCTAATGGGTTGGTGGAATGGACCAACAGATTTATTAAAGGGGGTATCCAGTTGGCTTTACGGTCAATGAAGCGGAACTATCTTACCTCACCCCATTCTGTAACTAAGGTATCACTGTTCGCTAAATGGGAGAGAACTAGGCACAAAACTATGCCCGGTGTGGTTAGGTTTGGAAAATTCAGTAGTAGCGGACAGGAGAAGAATAATTAATTTGGTAAGACAAAGTCATGGTATGTTCAAAGAAACATTTAACAGGAAGAAGAGTGTGATGGATCTAGAGTGGAGAGTGGGTCCTTATACAAAACCCCAGATTCACCCATTAATGTGCGGAAAGTAAATGTATCAGTCGGAAGAGGATCTCTGCAGTGAGGAAGGGAGTGGTGATTCTGGATAGAGGGGAGGTGTGGTCAATGGGCAGATTGGCAAAAATTGAGAATGGTTGCAGTAGAGTGTCATAGGATGCTGGTTTGGGTGATGGTGAGTTGCCGCCCAAGAGAGTGAGGCATGGATCCAAGTGGTTGCAGGATTTCGTATGTGAATAGCGGGGTACCTTTAAGGAGATACCTTTTGACCCCGTGTTTGATTTTCCTTCTGGACTTTTGTTCATTTTTAAATGTGTTTGTTTTGTATATACCGGCGGGATTTCAAAGTTTACAAGTTCATACGGTTTAGTTCATTCAACCCTGTTGGCTGTTGTTTTGTATGTTGTTGTGAGGGGGAAGATGTGTTACGATTCTTCTCCCGTGCCTTCCAGCCCTAGAACATGAAGGCTTGGTAGTGGATTCGAGGACGGTTGCTGCAACTGGAGGTAGCTCTTGTCATGTCCTCACAGGCCCACGAATAAAATAATCAAAACAACTTACCTCGGTGTATTGCCATCTTTTCAGTATTAGAGGGATAGGTGTATTTACGCATGGGTGCCCTGGATTAATGGAACGTATAATGCCACGGTGACATGGTGATTTCAATCTTCATATTATTTACTGCTAAAACGCTGAGCTGCCTAACAGCCTTACTACTAATGTTCAAACATCAAGTTGCAAACTGATATCCTGTTTGTATCTTTTTCTCATTTTGTTCTCTAATATCATTGATATATATTTTATACCATAGAACATGTGCTGTAACTATGAAATTGATACGGATTTTAATTGATTGTCTGACATTATGATCTTTTAACTATTAATGTTAATTAGTGCATGTAAACTGTGATTAGTTTGTCTTATGTGTATTATTTATTGTATATGTGTAAAGTTTTTGATTAAAACTAAATAAATAAATAAATGCCTGTTTGGCAAAGCTGCAACATACCTTACACAAATGCTAAGCAGCCATTGGCTTGGAACGCTCGCTCAGAATTTCTCTACAAGGAAGAAAACCTCGTCCCATTTAGAAGACAGTTAAAAACGTTGTTGTTTAAATAATTGGTTTGCCTGTGGCATTTTGTTTCTTGTAAGTGTTCCTCTGTGGATTGCGCCCTGATGCCTGCAAGTTATGGCGCATTACAAATAAATGAAAAGTAAAGAAGCATTATTCTTTGAGTGTTGAAGGGACAGCTCACAGTGTGCTGTAATGCATTCAGCACAAGTCTTGCTCTCGGGTCCCTTTAATGTTTGGGGCATTGTAGTGCGTCTCCACAAACACCTGCATGACATCATTAGGTCTCCACAGAGGCTGCTCTCATTGCAGGAAAATGGTGATCTCCACTTTCCGTCACTTTCGGTCAGAATGCCCCACAGGGATAGCAAAACCGCCCCACTGGCTAGTGGACCTATTATCTGTTGTGTTTCTTGGGAGAGAGTCTTCACCGGTACTCACTAAGGCCTCTCCGAGGTCGCTCAGCTCCGGTTCCTTCCCTTTCTTTGATCCCGTTCATCTCCCAGCTCGGCATCCGCTTTCAGATCCCTCACTGTATGGATCTTAGTAGCTGCTCGCTTCCACACGCAGGTCGTCCGTTCAATGGAGGCAAAACTCGCTACAAGAGAGGAGCGTGACCGCAGCACCCTGGCAGTACAATGGTAATACTGGGATTTGACGTACATGAGTGCAGTCCCTCAATCAGTAGCGCGCTGTACAGATAACAGCTCCTAACCCCATCTTCTTTCTCGCACAGGGGGTAAAACAACCTGAGCTATCTGACGTAAGGGTCCTTCTGAGACATTAATTAACTCTATCAATATATCTACAGTGTCTCCACGATGCTGTGTGGAAAATGGTGGGGGTGCGTGGTCCAAGCATTGATAGTTAAACCAAAGAAGATTTCATTAAACCCCTCATGAATGAGCTGGCAGACCTCCTGGGATCCATATTGTGGGCCGTCAGCAAGTGTTTCATCAGTAAACCCACGCTGGAGCACCAAGGAGGCACTCTAAAGCAATTCCTCAAATGCTCTTTGTAGCAATTGGAAGCGAAGCAGCTTCTCTTCCATGGGACATGAACTATCCTACACGGGTTGTCACACATCAGACAGAAGAACGGAAGCTCCACTGAGCAAGAGTGGCGATCGGCCTCAGCAAAAGAGCAGTGCCAGTCTATGAATTGTCACATAAGCAGAGACTTTGGGGATGAGTCTAAACGTCCTCCATTGGAGAAGCACAGGACTGAAGGGGAGCAGATGTAATCCACTGCTTCAGACTTCCAATAACCCCTTATTTGTTGCTGCAGTAAGCCTGACCACACACCCACCAGCTTTTGGGGTGAAGAGCTTTGGTTCTGGTAAATAAGAGTGCTGGTCCGGTCTCTAACGCTGTGAAATTCTCTCCTGCCCAATGTAAAGCTTTACAGCCAAGGGCTGAGGATTCTCTGGCCTGCACTATCTCCAGTGCTTTAAGTGGGATATGGAATCGAGGCGGGGCTCCGGGAAGAGGGTGTGGCCACACTGCTGGGCGTGGCCTAAAGGAGGAGCAGGTGACTTTGGTAAGGCCCACCTGCCCCAAACACAATGTATCAAGCGGCCCTGAAAACATGTACTTTGGGTCACTCAGGATGGTCTTTGCATCCAGTTTGCAGACAGTAAATAAAACTATCTTTGGTTCAGTTTCCAAATAAACTGCCATCTGTAAATAAATCGCCTCCTGACTCTGGATATAGGCAATTCGAGTCAATTACGTTTATTCTGTAAATAAATGGCCCAGTGTGCTTAGGACCGGCGTGATTTTTCCGTCGCGGAAAAGTCTGCGACGGAAAATTTGCATAAGAAATGTACGGACCACAAAAGGTGCGTACATTTACCATGCGAACTACATTTAATTCCCCTACAAACCCACACCCATAACACCACTCCACAACACCCCCCCACCCATGCCCCCTACATAAACCCCACCCACATCCCCAACATACCCCCACGCACACCCTACTTACCTTTCAATACGCACTGTGTCTCTGTGGTGCCGGTTCCCTTTCACTTCTGTGATCGGGAACTGGTGCCGCAGGGTCCTTTATTTTTTTTTTGGTACTTTTGGTGAGCTAAGGGGGTGTCCCCTGCAACCACCGCCCACTACACTATCGTAAAGGGAGCGGGGAAATGCGGGGAGCACCCCTGCAGCCCCCAGCATTTTTTTTCTTTTTGCTCATGTGTGCTGCCGGGGTGTCCTTCGCAACCCCCGCCCACTATACGGTATAGTATAGTGAGCGGCACTATACTGTATAGTATATTGAAAGGGGTGTTGCGGGAGACACCCCGGCAGCCCCCGGCATTTTTTTTCATTTTGTTTGGGTGGGCTGCCGGGGTGTCCCCCGCAACCCCTGCCGTATAGTGAGCGGGGTGTTGTGGGGGACAACCCGCAGCCCCCGGATGTTTTTTTTTCTGGTGGGTGTCCCCCGCAACACCCCGCTCACTACAGTGACACTACAGTGAGCAGGGTGTTGCGGGGGACACCCACCAGGGCCCATACCGACTCCACCGAAAGACCTAAACACATACCATGAAAAGTTAGAAGTTTTGTTAGTTAGAACTTTTCGTGGTGTGTGTTTTAGGTCTTTTGGTGGGGTCGGTAATTTTGATAGACTTTTCGTCCTATTCCGTGTGCTTAATAGCTCTAAAGCGCCCATTTGTCTGCCTGTCCCATTGTCTGTAGCTATAAACCCCAAGCAAGGAAACCGGGCTAATAGTATGCCCATATTCCCTAGGAGGGCCCCACTCATCTCAAGCTAAAGGCCATTTCACTTTTACATGTAAAAGTGCATTTCCATTGAAACCAGTCCATTTATATTTATGAAATGCTTTGGCATTCGATCCTTGTTATTAGATGCTCTGGTTTGTCTTTTTTTTTTTCTCCATGTAATTACTTTAAACCGTTCACACCTGGCATGGGGCAAGCCAGCACATTGCAAATTCGAATCCTAGTGTTGCCGACACAGCTTGTAATCCTCTGACGTCTATAAAATGAGTAGCATTAAATTGAGCCAATATTACTGCTGTTATAACAGCGCCTAAAAGCATGTAGTATCCATCCTGAAGCACTGCATAATAAAACCTGATATAATACCGATCAGTTCACCCAGTACATGGCAGCCTGCCATATCTGTATACATTCTTGGAAATTATGTTCTTATTACTGGCTACTTGTGACATCACAACTGACCTGTAATAAGGAAATAGCATCACAACTGCTCTGTAATCAGTTATTACATTACAGTTGTGAAATCACAATGCCTGCACAGAACAGAATTCCAGCCGTCACTGCAGCACTTAATCAAAGCAGATACACGCTTTTCAAATTCCTTGCTGGTAAAATAGCTTTGTATGCAACTTTACAGCCATTAACTGTTTACAGTACAATGTTTAATGTGTACACTGCTGTAGAACGCGAGCAAGAATCTGCATGTTTTTACTGATTTTAAAGCACAAAATCAAAACGTTTTTAGATGCATGTTATTAAAACTGCTAAACTAGTTTTCTGCAACACGCTAGAAGCTGCATATTCGCTTGAATCCAAACAGATGCTACATTGATTATATGGATCAGATAATGGAAGATGAAGCAGGAGGCCAGGCATTAAAGGGGATGTATCGAAAGGAATAAACTACTCCTTACCATACGTAAAAAGGATGCTGCAAGTCACCTCTGAGTTCCGTGACCTTATAAAGGAACTCCACCTTTAGCCTCTTTCCTCTATGTGGTGACGGAACTCTTCAGTGCCTTGCACTATCCTTATAACGTACCGTAGGGGATACCTTACCCCATCTAGGCCACTGCCCTCATCCTAAAGTCAGGCTCAGATGGCTGAAGCAGGCAGTCAAACTGTTCATGGGCGCCTGCAGGAGTCCCCACCTCTGCTTCCAGAGGCTGGCAGCAGCCACAGCCTTCAGGTGGCTGGGCAGACACAGTCCTTCCTAGGGCTATATTCGAGGATACGGGGCTCCTGCAGGAGTCCCCACCTCTGCTGGCAGCAGCCACTGCCTTCAGGTGGCTTGGCAGACAGTCCTTCCTAGGGCTATATTCGGGGGTACGGGGCTCCTGCAGGAGTCCCCAGGTGCCTGGGCAGACAGTCCTTCCTAGGGCTATATTCGGAGGTACGGGGCTCCTGCAGGAGTCCCCACCTCTGCTTCCAGAGGCTGGCAGCAGCCACTGCCTTCAGGTGGATGGGCAGACAGTCCTTCCTAGGGCTATATTTGGGGGTACGTGGCTCCTGCAGGATTCCCCACCTCTGCTTCCAGAGGCTGGCAGCAGCCACTGCCTTCGGGCGGCTGGGCAGACAGTCCTTCCTAGGGCTATATTCGGGGGTACGTGGCTCCTGCAGGAGTCCCCACCTCTGCTTCCAGAGGCTGGCAGGAGCCATTGCCTTCAGGTGGCTCGGCAGACGCAGTCCTTCCTAGGGCTATATTCGGGGGTACACACCAGCAGCGGCTGACCATGCCCTAAAGAGCATGCACAGTTGCAGAAGTAAGGAGAGGAAGTCGTTGCATGACCGCTCTCCAGGAATCCGAGGTAGATGGCTTTTGTGCTGCATTAGATTGTAAGCTTCCTGGTAAACTCCTAGTTAGGAGAGGAATGAAAACACTCACTCGCCCGCTCACAATGTTACAAGAAGCAGTGGATGCAGTGTGGACAGCCAGCTGGTGGTTCTTAGTCCCTAAGGCAGGGGTTTGTTAACCTCTGACTTTTACAGATGTTTTGGACTTCATGTCCTGTTACACCTAACCAGTATAGAGACAGACGAGAGATGCAGGGAGTCGTAGTACAACACATCTGTTGTTACATTTTTAATATAATGTGTCTTAGTACCGAAGAACCTTTCACACATAAATACATCACTTACATAATTCATTGTAAACTGTTCAACAATAATTTAAATACATTTTAAAATAATGTATTTCAATAATGCAAGATAATTGTCATGCTTCTTAAAATGATTATTTAAACCTACAATTCTCACTTATTCAAATTCATGGGACGAACAACCTATTATTTACACAGTATTTAAGTTACCAATTTCAGATATTAAAGGCCTTTCCACCAAATGCTAAACAATGATATCTGCAGTGCAGTATTCCCTGAGTTTAGGCAGGAATCCCAAAATGCACTGCTACAGATGGATTCATAATTGTAGACATAACCAGCAAGTCTATTCATATGACAGACTGTCGGCACATGTTGAGTACTCTTGGACGATGGTCACTTTGCAAATACGACAATTCCTTTTCTTCTTAGGAATTTGCAACTGATGATCTTTCGTGGTTAGAGTGGGGAGATGATCTAACCACATCAATCATATGAATCTTCTGAGTGCAGTGGATGGGCATTTCATTATTTCGCGCTGGGGCCCAATATAATTGTAACTTATATATTTATGATTGGGATCTCTCTTGAGCGATTCAATATGTTTAAACTTTAGACCCCAATCCCACAGATCTAGTTTGCACTCAAATTCCAATTTTTATGTGCCAAAATCCTCTTTCCAGTTTGGTAACCAGTCTATCTTTTCGAATAACCTGAATAGTGAGGCTTGCCAAGAACATAGCTTGTTATTATCTTTCATCATAACCTTGCCCAAATGGGACTTCAACTAACATTTAGGTGTGTTAACAGCCTTCAAAAACATAACCCCTTCTGCAAAACAGTATTAACAAGTGATCCGAGCCCCAGTTCTAATCATAATAATTCTATTAGTACCGATTAGGGGAATTTCAAAATAGTGCTCCAGAATTTTCCCTGAAATATCTTTAACCATGAATAATCTTCCATACCTAGTGCTTCAAGGCCATAAGTAACCTCCAGGCAAACACTTTATATGTATAGCATTACTTGCATACTATACCCTGCAGTACTCAGAGCAAATGTTCTATTTAGGGCAGTGAGTATGCCAGCTTTACAACATTTCTCAGCGATTAACACTGAATACTTCCCTTTTGATCCAAACACCAACCCTAGGTACTTATATTCACCAATCAGCTCAACAGTGCCCTCGTCAGGTAATTGGAGAATTCCTATGTCCATTATTCCTGTAGCACATGCATTTTGTTTTTTCCATATTTAGAATTAGATCATTCTCTTTTAAGTACTTGCATAACTTAACAGCAGATCTATGCAGCCCGACATACGTATGATCGAAAATAACGATGCCGTCTGCATAGGGTAAACATTCGATGTGTATAGTTCCTATTTTGGGAGGGCTATTGTAAACAGCTCCTAATTGTCAGGCAAGTCAGCCAGGTAGAGATTGGACAGAACAATAGGGGGACAGCAAACAGCCCTGTTTAACCCAACGGTTGACAGGGCTCATACCCGTGCGGACCCCTTCACTGTCTAATTGCACCGAAACCTTCGTGGAGTCATGTAACTATACCAGAATTTGTAAATACCATGTTGGAATACCATAGTTTCTCAGCTTCAACCAAATATTCGGTCTATTAACATTGTCAAAAGTCCCTTTCAGATTTACATGGAGCACTTACATCAAGGAGTCAAGTAATAGTATGTTATGTACAGTCACAGATCCTTGTCTGAATCCTGTTTCAAAGGTACCCAGTATATTATTGGAATCAACACATTTTTGAAATTCCCCAGGACAAACTTATAAAAGGTTTTAGCATTGACAGCTGACGATTATTCGGCGGTGATGACCCAATACCTTTTTTATATACAGGTATTAGTATGGAGCGTATCCATGAAAATAGAATCCTATCTTCCTCACATACCTTGCCAAACAATTTGGAGAGAATATAAGCCCAGCTTTCCGGTCTAGGGGCTTTGGACCTTTTGAGCTTCTTATTAGCGACTCAATATCTTCACAAAGGATAGCTCAAAAGGCCCGGACCAGCCGAATTCTTCCGGAAGTTTAATTTCATTTCTGTCATAATATTTGTCAGTAATATATTTTCTCAAGGTACCTTCAGGTATTGGGTTTGCGGTACGTTTAACAAGGATCCCTTTATGGGTGGCCAAGGATTTCCCAGTTCCGTTTGGTGTCACCACCTGCCAGCCCCTGAATAATTTCTCTATGTAGCGTTTTACACGTCCTGATCTCCTTTCGGACTGCACGCTTAGATTTCTTCACCAGATCCGGAAAGTGACATTACATTTGTCTGTAATATACTGACTTATGTTGTTTACATTTCTTGCTGACCAGCTAATAGTGTTGCAGGTCACAATAACATCTCTGCTCGCAAGCGCAATGATATTTTAAAGATACATGGTCTCTCTTCTGTTTTATAGGACAAGAAGCTTCCTTCTGGGTTTTCACCATCTCAAACATTAGGATTAATTCTAAATTATCCCCGTTTCTGATGGATTTCGTTTTGTTGCATGCTATAGCAAACGGACAGTTATTTGATGCCGGTTTTCAACTGTATTCCCTCACGTTCCATGCCTTACTTGTCCAAGACCTCCCTCAACCCCCTCCCACCCATTCTAGTCACGCCTATAGGAAACCCACTGAATACTCTTTGAAAAGGAACCCTTCAGGAGAAGAAACTAGGTTAGTGGGGATTTAAGCCTGTCACCTGACACCGGGTGAGGGTCCACACAAGAAAGCAAGTACTACTGAGCCAAAGGCCCACAAACTGCAGGCTTCACGTTTTCTATTTAAACTTACTCTTACCAAATGTTTAAATTCCCAGACTGTACCTCTGATGCGAGGCTCTGATTCATTTCAATTATTCCTGACTGCTTTACAGACCTTTTTCTCTAATAAATCCTTATCGGGGAGACGGATAGCAAGGTGAGCCTGAAGCCCCAGTATAGTTACTCGTGGGAGCTCTACTGCCAGCCGGTCCTTTTGAGTTCTACTGCCATACAGCATGGTGTGCCCTACTGTTGGGCCTACTGGGAACCCCAGTGTACATCTAGTACAGGGTCCTACAGCCAGATCATGTTTCCCTATGAGAGAGTGAGCCGGGTGCAGATGTTGACAAATATGGTTATGGTGAGAGCTGTAGCTTTCAATACCAGTTTCTGAATGTCTAGATTGAAGCCTGAATCCGTACCTGGAGAGCTAGCCCGGCAAGAAGATCAAGTTGAAAGTGGTACCCACCAGTGATTTTATGGCTGATAAAACATTGTACAAATGAAACCTTGTGGGCCTACTCCCATAGCACAGAAGAAGACGTCCAACCAGAGAGGAATCGTGAGGAAGTGCTGTTTGTGCCTGCACTCTTCCAAGACCTGTTCTGACGGTCAGTCTGCCAGTTATCTGTGGGACATCATAAATATGCAGTGATCTGAGGAACCCAACTATCCCTTCAATCACCACCCCTACTAGACCTGGTATCTCATGCTACATCTACGCGAAAGGCAACCAAATAATATACACATTTGGGAACCACTTGTCACCAAACGCTCCACACGTCCACCTATGCAAGGCAGTTTGTAATGTCTGGATGACGGTAAACAGACTAAAACTCACCCCTGGCAAAACAGAACTGATGCTCTGCAATCCTACAGGTTCTAACTCCACCACAATCCCTGGACCTGATGAGATGGCATCACATATTCTCCACTGGTTACCCATCAAAAAAATGGTACATTTAAAAACATTGTGCATCACCCATCGTTCATACCAGGGAGGGGCCCTGTCTCCTTCAGAAGTATGTTTCAACAATACACTCTTTCCAGGACAATTAGCTCCAGCAATGCTGCACTAGTACTAGTCCCCGACTTAACAAGAAACGGCAAGGAGGATCCTCTTTCAGTTCTGCTCACAAAACTGTGGATAACCCTACCCAAACCTCTGTACCTGGCGAACTACCTGACTTTCAGGAAACAGCTCAAGGCTTGGCATTTCGACCAACCACTCTGAAAGAAATGAAAGATAATTGCAACCGGCTAAAGACTGTGTACACCAGCAACTGGACTACTTTAAGACAAGCAATAGTGAACCTCTTCTCACTACCATCTGTGGGAATCCAATTTGAGTGATGGATATCATGCTGCATAACACTGGTCTGTGAAATCTACAACCAAGAAGCAACAACCTAACTCCCCTTCCCTCTCCATCCCCTCATCCCTCAACTAACAGCTCACTACTATAATCTTGCATCCCTACACTACCCACCCACCTTCATACGACTGACCAGGTCTAGTGCACTTAACCGACTCAGATGCTATACATCTTCTATTAACAACTATTCTGTCAATTCTGCACTTCACAATCCGAGGGCTGCCCCAGCGGTTAACCTGCCCGGTCCATATCAACCACAAACAGATTTTCATATCGGCACACAGGTAACAGCTACTTCCGACCTGCATCCATCAACACCAAAAGGTTTCTGCATCTGCCTAGCCACTGGCCGTCTAACACACACTGCCCTCGTTTCTTCCAGAGACGCACTATATAAGACCACTTTACACCAGTGGTCGAAGGGTTCGAAACCCCTACAAACCCCTAAACAAACACACCTGCTGTTTAAGGGAATGTTCAGTGCAGTGCACCGAAGTGCAGGTTTCAAGTTATTCCTACACTTTTATTTTAAAACTAAGCCATTCCTGAATGGCTTCTTTTTAAAATACAAGTATAGGAATGGCAGAACTTAATTTAAAAAAGTAGAGGAGCACCTTTCCCCCCCACTTCAACCACTGCTTTACACCAACAGCGACAGTCAAGTCATGAACTCTCAAGACTCCCCTGCTCCCAGGAAACCCTTTCTGCCCTGTGCCTGCCTGGAAGACAAGAGGCAGAAGCACCAGAAGCCAAGACTGTGGGCCGCTCACAGAGCCATATGCCTTTGGTTGCTACCTGATAGAAGAACCAACCAAGACTCCGGGAAAAAAAAGCAAATCACCTAAAAGTAGTATCAGCACTCCAAGCAGTCCATCTTTTGCCTGAAATGTCTCTGCTGAATTCTGTCTATTTCACATGCACGCCTTAGTGAAGTGGGCAGCTGCACCATACTCCAACAGTTATATTCCTGTTCAGCACAGCGGTTCTTGATTGGAGACCTGCTTTGTTGCCATCACATCCACATCATCACTGTAGACCTCTTGCCTCGGGTATTCCAGAGAATCGTTTGTCAGCATTTGGTAACAATCAGCGGCACCAGAGCATCAAGGTTTCCAGAACTCTTGATTGCCTTTGAAAAGGCACCCCAGTGATCCCAAAGCAAAGGCCCGCCTTTAACACTGCTCCATATAAGTAACATCGGAGGACTGTCTGGCCAATCAGAAGATGGTCTGTCTCTAAGTCCTATGACAGACTGACACCCAGTTGAGCCGATCTTGGTTAAAAGGCACCCCAGTTTATGAACTGGCAAAGTTTGTACCCTGAGTATTCGGTTGACTTGTGTAGTGACGTAGTTAAAGTTGAGAAAAATCCAAGAGGGCTTTCAAAATGGTATTACTTCCCTGCTAAGGAGCACATTTATATGGATCTACCTACAATTGTTAATGTATCAGTGGCCAGTCTCAAGGCTCCACCTTTTTCCATGTAATGTTCTTTTACACCCCAATAGTAGAGATCCACCTTTTGCAGTGAAGACCATCTTACACATTTCTATACTCCTCTAATAAAGGTAGGCCATTTAATAAAATAGTGTGCATTCTGCAGCTTCTTCAAAATCAATAACTGTAAGGTTTCCAGTCCCTGCTGGTTACATGTACCGCATGGGAAAAGGCGGGAAAGGTTAGGGTTCGTTTAATAAATTCAGAGAAGCGGCAAGGACCCCAGGTTCTGTTCTTGCACAGCAGTGTACGTCGGGTTCGATGTACAGCTTAGAAATTGAGTTGCAATGCTGTATGCCAACATGCACTTCCCCTTGCTGCCGGAAAATGGGTAGTGTGGAGGTGGGTCAGTCTTGGTGCAAATTAATGTTCGTGTTCGCAGATTTTAATGTAATCCCGCCTGGGGTTTGAAAGGGCTTTTGACTTATTTTACAGCCAGTCTCCTGCCCAAATCCCCAGTTAACCTCTGTCTTGGAGTCAGCTTTGGAGTAAATTAATTTGTGTTGTGACATGTTTAATGCCAACTTGCCTATTGCTTTCGATCAGTTTCCAATTGTTTAAACTCCCCAGATTACCATTTCTCTTGCCTTCAGTCGATTTTTTGGAGCAAATTAATTGGTTTCAAGCCCATTAACTTCAGTGCGAGGTTTAATACTGTCCTGGGAATTTAGGCCTGAAGACTGTTCAGCGCTGTAGAAATGGCAAGTTATCATGTAAAAACAGTTGGTTTCCAGGAGCTATCTGAGTTTTCCTTACTGCCACCTGTTAAACTAACAAGGCAACTGCAGCTCAGAAAAGGGCTTGGAATGGGGTAGTTTATATACAGACTATTCCCAGAGGGTAAGGAATCCTCAACAGTGTGCTGGCATGGCACAATGACTGCTTGGGCCGCAGCCTCAGAGCTGGATCCTAAGCAGTGAGCCTGCCTACTGAAAGCCACCCTAATCTGGAAGTGTCTCCAGCGCCAGCCTCTTGTCCCTACTGCAGAACTGTCTGTGGCTGAGGGGCACTTCTGAGCTGCTCTTGGGGCACACTGGTGCTCACATTGTTGGTTTGCAGCCTAAAGGATTCCTTGCTCGCTTCTTGGCGCTGGGAGGTAACGCCAGACATGACATAACTACTTTATTAATTCTGTACATCCTACGCTTTTGCCTTTTGTTAACAAAAACATTCACCTCCCACGCATCCCACTCCTGGATTAGCCCTCATACTGAGTTGGCTTGGCAGCTCCAGAATGAGTTGGCAGTGTACCTGCTGTACCATAAATAGGCATGGTAGATATGTTAAGCATGCATATCTACCAGTATTTCTATTGTATCGTATAATACTCCAAAACAGACTTAGGAACTGTGCTGAAAAAAGCAAAATCATTCTCTGTTTATGTAAACTCTGTTCCTCACTTGTGAAAGGTCCGCCCCCTTCGGCTGCCATGTTAAATTGTGCCTGACTGCCTATATCCACATCATTCTATGTCGGCGTGCGCACGTCCTAACTGAAATGTACTTCAGGTATGCTGTGAGAAGCATCTCAGCTCATAGTCTGCTCGCTTCCTATGGATTTCCTGTTTCGCACAGGCAAGCGTGTTTTAGATCACCACCGAGCCAGGCGTGACGGCTTCAGTGCGTAGAATGAATAACATTAGGCAGACCAGGCACTGCCTTAGCCGTGTGAGAACTGTAGTTGTAGTAGAAAATGTTGAATCGCTAGAAGTGTGTCTGAACAGGCCTGCTGCTTGTTGCAAGGTTTACTCGCCATGGTGTGAGAACCCTACCGAACCTTGTTGACCATATTATGAGAATCCTGTAGAACAGGTGGAATTCACCTGTAACATTGTATACGGCTGCTGGTACAAGATGCATGACCCACCCCTTTCCAGACCTGTGTGCGTTAACAGTATGAAAAAAACATGGCAACACAGGAAGTGAGCTGGCTTCGCCATATCCAGTTTGAGCGTTGGCTTTGTGTCCTGCCTTGTGAACTGTCTGTATGCTGCTTAGCTGACTGCCACTAAAGGCGCCTACCAACCTACCCAATGAGTGGATTATTGACTCTGTGGTGAATTTGCACAGAGAAGGAAAGAGAGTCAAAGACTACCCCTGTTCAGAGACGCACTGTAGCTAGGTTTGGGATGCAGCATATGCTAGGTTTAACAAATACTAGCCAGAAAGGAGATCACAGAAAACGGGGATTGTGAATCCTAGAAACAATTTTTTATTAACTGCTGAACAAACATCTAAAAAAGGAAGCCAGTGAACAAAAAGGCTTACTAAGAGTGATTTTAAAACAAAGCAAAAGGTACAGTTAGACAATTAACTACACAATTTGTGTCGGTTAGTAGCAGAATATTTTGTGCACTTTCATGTACTACTCAACAGTAGTTGTACGCAATTGTTGTCAAAATGGTGAATTTGCCACGACAAACGGCAGTGCGTTTATTAGCTTAACACATACTCTTCCAAGTCGCCTCTCTCTAGAAGATAGTTCCCTTATAATGGACAAACACATATCCATAATAATACAAGCATTTTGCCCATCCTAATTACCTACCTGTGCCATCAAACAACTTTCTCATGCTCTTACATTTCCTCTACTCTTTTTCCTCTGCAGATTGGATGTCCTGGATGCCCTGGGCAGTGGTGCAATATGCCAACTTCCAGGTGGGCCAGGCGCTCTGAGACCACTATGGTAGCCATTTGGCGCAGTATAAAATCCTTGAAATAAATACATGACTAATAGAAAGTGCAGAATGAAATCAGGGCATCTGCCAGGAAGGTTCCCCTCGGCCCAGGGTTGTGGGGCAGAGGGCACCTTCCTAAATCTAGGCAGATCGGTTCCTTAACCTTCAGCTCGTGAATTGGTAGCAGTCGTGGAGCCGTCCACTCAGAAGGGGATCGAGGGAACCACCGGAATGGCACGATGTGTGTTACACTGGTGGTGAAGGTACCACTCCTGGGGTCCTTGCTGGCTGTGCAACTTCAGGCTGCAGACAGCCTGGGTGTTTCAGTGCATGTGCTCTGGAATCTTTGTAGTCAGGGTCATGGCAAGCAATCTTCTGAATAGCAGAAGGTAAAGACTGTACAACCAGCTTGTGCATGTTTTCTTTTGTCCGGGAATAGCAAACGCAGGCCTCTGACTCCGTCGGTTGCCATTCTGTCCAATGCTTTTGCCTCTGTGCCAGGCCTGTGCATGGAGTGGGCACCAAGGCTTTCCTGGGAGCAGGCAATCAAGGGACGAAAGCACCATGATTGGGGTTTCTAGCTTTGGTCGATGGCTTTATGCAGATACCAGCAGAGCTTTGCACCTAGAACAGTTCTTGGGTGACTGCAGCAACCAGCGGGGCTTCCACACAATCCCTCTTTGGTTTAGCTAACTCTTCTGTACTTTGGGATTGATCCCCAGTTCCATAATGTGAGGATGCAGACCCTCGGTTAAATAGAAGTTTGGGACCAGAGTGGGAAATTCATTCAAATCACGGGTTGCAATCATGTACTATCTGCGGGTTTCTTTCGATGGGCCTTTTGACTTTAAATCCCAGACACCTTTCACAAAGCCCTGACTCTTTGAGGTAGGCAGCAGCCATGACCTTGTATGGCAACCTTTGGATCCCGCACGGTCTAGCCTTTGGACTCAGTATTGGATTTACATACAGATTCTCGGTAGGGACCCAGCGACCCCTCCCTCCCACCCCTTGCAATTCACAAGCTGAGAGAGGACTCTCACACAGGGAACCTGGGACCTAAGGGGCACAAAACTCTGAGGGGCTTGGGCTTATTCAGGGGCAGTGCCTGTCTTTCGGATATGGCAGAGCGCCTGCAGTCCATGCTGGCAGCGATTCGAAGTATAAATTCCGGTAATGAAGTCTTTGATGAGGACTCATTGAGGTGAAAATGAGTCTGCTAACTGGAAAAGAAACACGATAACACAGGAGCCTCACACTTTTAGGATATAGTCCTCATAGCATCTCCCGTTTTTGTGATGCAAATGTTGCATAATACTCGGAGAAATAAATGTATTTTTTCAGATGCTGCAAAATGATTCACCCTACCAGGGGTCATGTCCTAAGAAAAAAAAAGTGGGGGAACTCATTAACATACGCAATGGGATGTGACGTCACCAGAAACTAACATAGCTAGGTGAAATATGAAAATGTAATTCAATTGGCTTTGCATCACCATAAAAATTTTACAGGACTAAGGGTATTTACCTTTCATAGAATCAACAAACACCAAAAACCAAGAGAGGGTATTTTCTTTGAATAGTGTTTTGAAAATGTGTGCATGTGTTAAACTCGAAGAATCAAGCACAAAGCTTCCCCTGGAAAATGCAGTCCGGAAATATGATTTTTCATATTCAGTTGCTTGCCAGTTCTCTTTTGCTTATCTGGCACATTTGTGTAGTGCCAGACCTGCGAACCGGGCGACCGCGGATCGAGTCCCGAGGACGGTGAAAATTCCGAAGTTCAACAATAGGTGGTGAACAGTTTTCATTTTACACACAGCCTCTAAAATCCCAAGGGGGACACCCGCAGGTACCCTCGACTTGTGCTCTGCATCCTACAGAGCGGAACCTTTTCCCCCCAGAATCCTAGCTGTGACACACCTGACCCAGCGCCAGAGAAGCGAATGACCGGACTGATTCGTAAGCTAGAAATGAGTCATCCATCGCCGCATGAGGAAGTGCCACCCACAAATCTTCAGCTTCCAGATCGCGCAGAAGTGCCAACGGGCGAGTGTGCTCGAACTGAATTCCCATAAGCAATCATTGTAGGCTCCGCCCACTCCAGTCAGTGACCTCTTTGCCACGGCCACCAAACACACAAGCACTGGAAATACCTGCTCTGCGTCATTGCCCCCATGAACTTTATGAAAGGGTCTTTTATGCTATGCTGTCTTATTTGGATATTTGTGCGAGAAGAGCGTATTCTGGCAGTGCTGCACTGAGCAGAGTTTGCAGTATGTAATAATTGCAAGAATCCGGTCGCATAAAGGGACGTTCTTCTGCTTTATTGTCATCACCAAGTAATCAAGTGCATGAAAACACCGGCATCCCATCCAGCCAGTTTCATCCTTCTCCTTCCACTCCTACGGCTCCCTCAGAACCCCCATACATCACTCACCTCTCAACATTCTAACATTCTCACTGCAAGTGCTCATCACAACACAGTAGTTTGTAGCCTGACATAGAATACGTTAGGCCAGAATAATTAGAAGATCAAGAGACTGTCCCCAGGCTGCTCAGCAAACGTAGCAAATCATTCCTGACAGAAGTTGTGTGGGTCTGTGGTGTACTCTGTGAGGCTAACTAACTTTTGTACATTGTGTACAAAGAGTGTGCTGCCCCCCCCAATTCTCCCTTACCAAAGGATGTCAAGTGGGAGCCCAGATTCTTAAAAATATAAGCAGATTTTCTGCTGTTTATATTTTCTATTAAAAGCAGTCACTGTAATCTTTTCTATATTAAAAACAGTCATTGTAATACCTTTTTAAATAGCCCCCACACCAACACACCCCAGTTTGAAGGCCACTGGCGTACAGTGACTTGTTTTGCAATACAGAAATAACACTATTATCGTTGTAAGTACTAATTTGCAAAATTTCTTAGTTTCAGCACCTCAACATCCAGGCATGTGACTACCTAAACAAGCGCCCCCTTAGTCCCTATCGCCACGGACACTACCCGTCTCTGCACCATCGCCAGGGATTCAAGGCCACTGCAACTAGACGTGGGCATACGGTCCCCATGGTAACATATCTAATGCGGATATCATTCATGTAATCTCATTTTTATTATAAATACATTTTTCAGAAACAGCTGCTCTGGGCGGGGTAAAACAGCCAGTGCATTATCGTCCTCCTAATCTGACATTGGTTTTAATCTCCAATTCACTTATTTGTTGAAATAATAAATACATTTGTCAATAATTACAAAAACAATACAAAATTACGAATATTTAATTACATAGTTAAATTAACAAATGATAGTCACTATTCGAAAAGAACATATTAAATGCAATCCCAAATCCATTGTACGATTCGGAAAGCTTATGGCGCAAAGTGCCTCATACTGACATCACTGGGTAGCAGAGAAGCCAGGTCCACATCCATTGCACCATTCAGAAAGCTCATGATGCAAAGTGCCTCACACTGACATCACAGGGTAGCAGAGAAGCCAGTCTCAAATCCATTGCACCATTCAGAAAGCTTATGGTGCAAAGTTCCTCACACTGATTCTCGTTGTAGCAGAGAAGCCAGCTCCAAATCCATTGCACCATTCAGAAAGCTCATGATGCAAAGTGCCTCATGCTGACATTACAGGGTAGCAGAGAAGCCAGTCTCAAATCCATTGCACCTCTCAGAAAGCTCACGATGCAAAGTGCCTCATGCTGACATTACAGGGTAGCAGAAGCCAGTCTCAAATCCATTACACCACTGAGAAAGCTTATGGCGCAAAGTGCCTCACACTGACACCACAGGGTAGCGGAGAAGCCAGGTCCAAATCCATTGCACCATCCAGAAAGCTTATGGTGCAAAGTGCCTCATACTGACATCACAGGGTAGCAGAGAAGCCAGGTCCAAATCCATTGCACCATTCAGAAAGCTCATGATGCAAAGTGCCTCATGCTGACATTACAGGGTAGCAGAGAAGCCAGTCTCAAATCCATTGCACCATTTAGAAAGCTCATGGTGCAAAGTGCCTCATACTGACATCACGGGGTAGCAGAGAAGCCAGGTCCAAATCCATTGCACCATTCAGAAAGCTTATGGCGCAAAGTGCCTCATACTGACATCATGGGGTAGCAGAGAAGCCAGGTCCAAATCCATTGCACCATTCAGAAAGCTCATGATGCAAAGTGCCTCATGCTGACATTACAGGGTAGCCCCCTCTTCCTCAAGGCTCCTGCCTCTCCCCCACCCTCTACAACATCTTCACCCGCCCCCTCTTCCTCATCCTTGACGCCATGGGCATCTCTTACACCAACTACGCCGACGACACACAGATCCTTCTCACTCTGACAGGCGACTATGACACGGACTCTGCTACCCTCAACAACATCTACAACACAATTCAAATGTGGATGGCTATCAACGGCCTCTGCCTTAACTCCGACAAAACTGAGCTCCTACTCGTAGGCTCCCCTGACACCATCAAGAAACTTGACGCTCAGTTCAGCCATTTCACCATTGACTCAATCACGATCCCAGTACTTGACACGGTAAAAACACTAGGCGTCTACTTAGACTCCAATCTATCCATGACCAGACAAGTAAACGCCATTGCCTCCTCGGCCGCTTACCATGCAAAACTCCTTAACGCAATCAGACCTTATCTGTCAAAAGACACCTGCACTAACATAGCCAGGGCCATAACCGGCTCGCGACTTGATTACTGCAATATTCTTTTCCTTGGGACCTCCAACAAAAATCTTGAGAAGCTCCAAGTAATACAGAACAGTGCCCTATGCGCTGCACAAGGCATTGCCAAGAGAGAGCACATCACCGCTGCCAGAAAAGCTTCCCACTGGCTCCCCATAAAGGAGAGGATCCTATTCAAGGCTCTAAGCATCACCCACAAATGTGTCCATCTTGCCGCCCCAATGTACCTTTCGCAGAGGATCCACCTGGTCTCCTCCACAAGACCCACTAGATCACCCTATGCCAGCATGCTCTCAGTACCCAGGGTAAAAAGGACCAGAGCAGGGGGCTCCAGTTTCCCGTACCTTTCTGCCGTACACTGGAACACCCTCCCTAGCTCCTTGCGCTCTGAACCCTCACTGACCGCCTTTCGGCAAACCCTGAAAACGACCCTGTTCATCTAACAATTACATGGCCTAGCCCTCATAATTGTATTGTATGATGTATTATGTGATATATCTGATCACAGGTCACTGCCTTACTGTAACCCAAGGCACAACCTGCTCACATTGTAACTAAGTCTTCCTTGCAAGTAACAGTGCCACAATGCCCCTGGGCTGCCTGCGCGCTATATAAATTTAATAAATAAATAAATAAATAGCAGAGAAGCCAGTCTCAAATCCATTGCACCACTCAGAAAGCTCATGATGCAAAGTGCCTCATGCTGACATTACAGGGTAGCAGAAGCCAGTCTCAAATCCATTACACCATTGAGAAAGCTTATGGCGCAAAGTGCCTCACACTGACACCACAGGGTAGCGGAGAAGCCAGCTCCAAATCCATTGCACCATCCAGAAAGCTTATGGCGCAAAGTGCCTCATACTGACATCACTGGGTAGCAGAGAAGCCAGGTCCACATCCATTGCACCATTCAGAAAGCTCATGATGCAAAGTGCCTCACACTGACATCACAGGGTAGCAGAGAAGCCAGTCTCAAATCCATTGCACCATTCAGAAAGCTTATGGAGCAAAGTTCCTCACACTGATTCTCGGGGTAGCAGAGAAGCCAGCTCCAAATCCATTGCACCATTCAAAAAGCTCATGATGCAAAATGCCTCATGCTGACAATACAGGGTAGCAGAGAAGCCAGTCTCAAATCCATTGCACCATTTAGAAAGCTCATGGTGCAAAGTGCCTCATACTGACATCACGGGGTAGCAGAGAAGCCAGGTCCAAATCCATTGCACCATTCAGAAAGCTTATGGCGCAAAGTGCCTCATACTGACATCATGGGGTAGCAGAGAAGCCAGTCTCAAATCCATTGCACCACCCAGAAAGCTTATGGCGCAAAGTGCCTCATACTGACATCACGGGGTAGCAGAGAAGCCAGGTCCAAATCCATTGCACCATTCAGAAAGCTCATGATGCAAAGTGCCTCATGCTGACATTACAGGGTAGCAGAGAAGCCAGTCGCAAATCCATTGCACCACTCAGAAAGCTCATGATGCAAAGTGCCTCATGCTGACATTACAGGGTAGCAGAAGCCAGTCTCAAATCCATTACACCATTGAGAAAGCTTATGGCGCAAAGTGCCTCACACTGACACCACAGGGTAGCGGAGAAGCCAGCTCCAAATCCATTGCACCATCCAGAAAGCTTATGGCGCAAAGTGCCTCATACTGACATCACGGGGTAGCAGAGAAGCCAGGTCCAAATCCATTGCACCATCCAGAAAGCTTATGGCGCAAAGTGCCTCATACTGACATCACGGGGTAGCAGAGAAGCCATTCTCAAATCCATTGCACCATCCAGAAAGCTTATGGCGCAATGTGCTTCATACTGACATCACGGAGTAGCAGAGAAGCCAGGTCCAAATCCATTGCACCATTCAGAAAGCTCATGATGCAAAGTGCCTCGTACTGACATTACAGGGTAGCAGAGACGCCAGTCTCAAATCCATTACACCATTGAGAAAGCTTATGGCGCAAAGTGCCTCACACCGACACCACACGTAGCGGAGAGGCCAGCTCCAAATCCATTGCACCATTCAGAAAGCTTATGGCGCAAAGTGCCTCACACTGACTCTCGGGGTAGCAGAGAAGCCAGTCTCAAATCCATTGCACCATCCAGAAAGCTCATGATGCAAAGTGCCTCACACTGACTCTCGGGGTAGCAGAGAAGCCAGCTCCAAATCCATTGCACCATTCAGAAAGCTCATGATGCAAAGTGCCTCATGCTGACATTACAGGGTAGCAGAGAAGCCAGTCTCAAATCCATTGCACCATTTAGAAAGCTCATGGTGCAAAGTGCCTCATACTGACATCACGGGGTAGCAGAGAAGCCAGGTCCAAATCCATTGCACCATTCAGAAAGCTTATGGCGCAAAGTGCCTCATACTGACATCATGGGGTAGCAGAGAAGCCAGTCTCAAATCCATTGCACCATTTAGAAAGCTTATGGCGCAAAGTGCCTCATACTGACATCACGGGGTAGCAGAGAAGCCAGGTCCAAATCCATTGCACCATTCAGAAAGCTCATGATGCAAAGTGCCTCATGCTGACATTACAGGGTAGCAGAGAAGCCAGTCGCAAATCCATTGCACCACTCAGAAAGCTCATGATGCAAAGTGCCTCATGCTGACATTACAGGGTAGCAGAAGCCAGTCTCAAATCCATTACACCATTGAGAAAGCTTATGGCGCAAAGTGCCTCACACTGACACCACAGGGTAGCGGAGAAGCCAGCTCCAAATCCATTGCACCATCCAGAAAGCTTATGGCGCAAAGTGCCTCATACTGACATCACGGGGTAGCAGAGAAGCCAGGTCCAAATCCATTGCACCATCCAGAAAGCTTATGGCGCAAAGTGCCTCATACTGACATCACGGGGTAGCAGAGAAGCCATTCTCAAATCCATTGCACCATCCAGAAAGCTTATGGCGCAATGTGCTTCATACTGACATCACGGAGTAGCAGAGAAGCCAGGTCCAAATCCATTGCACCATTCAGAAAGCTCATGATGCAAAGTGCCTCGTACTGACATTACAGGGTAGCAGAGACGCCAGTCTCAAATCCATTACACCATTGAGAAAGCTTATGGCGCAAAGTGCCTCACACCGACACCACACGTAGCGGAGAGGCCAGCTCCAAATCCATTGCACCATTCAGAAAGCTTATGGCGCAAAGTGCCTCACACTGACTCTCGGGGTAGCAGAGAAGCCAGTCTCAAATCCATTGCACCATCCAGAAAGCTCATGATGCAAAGTGCCTCACACTGACTCTCGGGGTAGCAGAGAAGCCAGTCTCAAATCCATTGCACCATCCAGAAAGCTCATGATACAAAGTACCTCACACTGACTCTCGGGGTAGCAGAGAAGCCAGGCCACATCCATTGCACCATTCAGAAAGCTCATGATGCAAAGTGCCTCATGCTGACATTACAGGGTAGCAGAGAAGCCAGTCTCAAATCCATTGCACCACTCAGAAAGCTCATGATGCAAAGTGCCTCATGCTGACATTACAGGGTAGCAGAAGCCAGTCTCAAATCCATTACACCATTGAGAAAGCTTATGGCGCAAAGTGCCTCACACCGACACCACACGTAGCGGAGAGGCCAGCTCCAAATCCATTGCACCATTGAGAAAGCTTATGGCGCAAAGTGCCTCACACTGACTCTCGGGGTAGCAGAGAAGCCAGTCTCAAATCCATTGCACCATCCAGAAAGCTCATGATGCAAAGTGCCTCACACTGACATCACGGGGTAGCAGAGAAGCCAGGTCCACATCCATTGCACCATTCAGAAAGCTCATGATGCAAAGTGCCTCATGCTGACATCACGGGGTAGCAGAGAAGCCAGGTCCAAATCCATTGCACCATCCAGAAAGCTCATGATGCAAAGTGCCTCACACTGACTCTCGGGGTAGCAGAGAAGCCAGTCTCAAATCCATTGCACCATCCAGAAAGCTCATGATGCAAAGTGCCTCACACTGACATCACGGGGTAGCAGAGAAGCCAGGTCCACATCCATTGCACCATTCAGAAAGCTCATGATGCAAAGTGCCTCATGCTGACATTACAGGGTAGCAGAAGCCAGTCTCAAATCCATTACACCATTGAGAAAGCTTATGGCGCAAAGTGCCTCACACCGACACCACACGTAGCGGAGAGGCCAGCTCCAAATCCATTGCACCATTGAGAAAGCTCATGGTGCAAAGTGCCTCATGCTAACATTACAGGGTAGCAGAGACGCCAGGTCCAAATCCATTGCACCACTCAGAAAGCTCATGGTGCAAAGTGCCTCATGCTGACATTACAGGGTAGCAGAGACGCCAGGTCCAAATCCATTGCACCACTCAGAAAGCTCATGGTGCAAAGTGCCTCATGCTGACATTACAGGGTAGCAGAGACGCCAGGTCCAAATCCATTGCACCACTCAGAAAGCTCATGGTGCAAAGTGCCTCATGCTGACATTACAGGGTAGCAGAGACGCCAGCTCCAAATCCATTGCACCACTCAGAAAGCTCATGGTGCAAAGTGCCTCATGCTGACATTACAGGGTAGCAGAGACGCCAGGTCCAAATCCATTGCACCACTCAGAAAGCTCATGGTGCAAAGTGCCTCATGCTGACATTACAGGGTAGCAGAGACGCCAGGTCCAAATCCATTGCACCACTCAGAAAGCTCATGGTGCAAAGTGCCTCATGCTGACATTACAGGGTAGCAGAGACGCCAGGTCCAAATCCATTGCACCACTCAGAAAGCTCATGGTGCAAAGTGCCTCATGCTGACATTACAGGGTAGCAGAGACGCCAGTTCCAAATCCATTGCACCACTCAGAAAGCTCATGGTGCAAAGTGCCTCATGCTGACATTACAGGGTAGCAGAGACGCCAGCTCCAAATCCATTGCACCACTCAGAAAGCTCATAGGACCTCTCTGTTTTATATTTGTCCTGCACAAAATGTATTGACAAAAATGTTCGTTGATTTTATGTACTAATTGCACAGCTACTACCCTTTGTGTCCTGTTTGGAATAATGATTTATCACTCATTTCTGTATTTAATGACATGGTTGAAAACTAATATGCATTTGCGAAACAATACAAGAATGCCATTCGCTATGTAATTTAACAAATACATTAGTATTCCTGCCCCTTCTCCCCCTCCTCCTCCTCCGGATCGAGCCGTTAAAGGGCCGATTTGCCATCTCATAACCAACAGAATCGGTCGTGTGCATTCTGATAGATTTGCCTCCCTCTGTAAGCGGAGCCAGCAGGACCTGTATGTACTTCGTGGCCCATGGCCACCCCATGGGTAGTGGCCAGTGAAACATTCTGCATTTGGGTAAACTCTGTCCTGATGTTCAGGGCCACAGGAGCCACAGATTTGACTGAATATCTGAATCAGTATTAAAGTACCAGTAGCAGCGACATAATCCATTTGAGGGTCCTCATATTCAGTGCCCAGTTAGGACCAGAGGGATCCTACCCCTGTACCCCATATAAAGTAATGGGATATGGGACTCAGTTCCTCGAGTCGGTCTCCCACCATACATCTAAGCTCACACGCTTTTGGCAGGCATCACGCAGCTTGTACCCAGTACAGAGTCATGGTAGGATCTGTACCGTCCATGGGCTTCAATGGGCACTCACCAGCCCAAACTAAAAACATCTGATTTCATCCATCCAAGTAACACAAATCGTTTTCCCCACACACACCTTAAGGACCAAGTCGGGAACATTGCCACAGGGCAGCATTTTGAACATTTAAGGGGCAAATCATTACACATTAGCTCTGGGGTAGCAGAGATTCAAGTTGCAAATCCAGTTGACCAATCATAAAGCTCATGGGGTAGAGGGGCAACACATCCGAGTCTCACTTCCTGGTATACCATCACCCAGAACCTCAAATTCTGCGAATCCAGAATCGGACCAAATCCATGTATGTCAGACGTGGAGGTAAATCCATGATGCCGATGATGAGGGCTTCAGCCTCTGGAACACATCGGAGCCTTACCTCCGATCCCGGACCAGCCTCTCGGTGCTTGGAAATGGCTTTGTTTAAACAAAGGGGACCCCTCTTATCAAAAATGGGCCCTACCATTCAGATGCTTTTGCCATCATCTAATCTTGAGGTTCATAGAAGGAACCATCAAGATGGGCATCCACCCACGACAATCCCTTGGAAGACACAAAGCCCCTATTGCAACAGCATTCAGCAAATGAAGAGCTGTGAAGTAACTGCAAGATGACATGTTGGAACAAAATCCCTAAATCAATCAAATTTAAAAAGCTTATGCCAGAAGATATAATGTTTACAAAGGTTCAAAAGGGACCAGTTACCTATTCACTTCCCAGCACACACGCGTTGTGTGTGTGTATTCACTGACAGTTTCTTTCCACCATCTGCTATGGTCTATTTATACAGAGCGCAACTTCCACCAGCGAGGGCAAAGAAAGAGAATCAAACAACCCACAACAACCTGACTAGAACATCAGAGAAATGAGGCTCAATGACCCGTAAAGACACGGGTATTCCACAGTTTGGCTGCGGCCACTGAGAAGGAACCGCCCCCTGGTCTCGACTGCTTAAGTCTAGGAACTTGGATCAGTAGTGCCTCTGATGAACGAAGTGAGCGAGACCGGATATAATGGCGGATTTCTTTCCTGTAGATACTCCGGGCCGGCCTGATAGAAAGCGCGGTGTATCATACATAAAGCCTTACATTCCACTCGTTTAACAATTGGGAGCCAATGCAGGGGGCGCAAGACTGGAGAAATATGGGCCCGTAAAGCCATCAGGGTGGCATCTCTCGCAGCAGAGTTTTGAAATATCCGCATTCCATGCAGTATATATGCCGGTGGGAGAGATATATGTAGTTACAATAGTCCAGAATTCCAGACATGAAAGAGGACCCAATCGGTGCGTGAAAATGCTTCGGTATAGAGTTCGAAATACCCCTTTTGTCAGACCGTGCTTACTTGCACCAGAGGCGTTGTTAGGGGGGGCTAAAGGGGCTATAGCCCCAGGTCTTTTGGTTGTAGCCCCGGATAGAATCTCAGGAGCTACAGACAAAAGGTTACCTAGCCCCGAGTCCCGGCAGTTCCGACATCAGCGTAGCCCCAGGTCTTCTGCAGACCTACCAACACCCCTGCGCTGCCCTCAATAGGGAGGTTGACACTTTCACAACAATATTTTTCACAGTGGTCACAGGTGTAAGTTAAGCACCAAGAGAGGGGGGGCAAAAATCCAGTGTACAAAGAGAGAGCCCCCTAGGTGATTCAGTAAAAAGAAGTTTTGTTTTGGCACTGTTTAAACACAACCAGTTGTTGTTCATCCAGAGATGAAAATCCTGCAAACAGAGATGGCACGAGCAGCTGTTTCCTGAAACACAAGATCAAGCGGCATAATAATCTGTGTGTCGTCCGCGTATGAACAGCACCGGAACACAAAGAATTGGATCAGCAAAACCAGAGGCTGAACATTAAATAACATGGGAGAAAGTGCAGAACCCTGTGGAACTCCACATGAAATAGAAGAGGGAGCAGAGGAAAAAGAGCATAAAGACAGAGACTGAGTGCAATCCAGCAGGAGAGACCGAAACCAGGCCAGAGCTCAGCCAGAAATGCCTGCTGAATAGAATGATTGCTGATGTCGAACGCTGCTGAAAGATGTAAAAGAATCTGTGCACCGACACCACCTTGATCAGCTGCCATAGTGAGATCATCCAACACAGCCTCAAAACAGACTGGCAGGAGTAGGAAAAAACAGATTTTTTGAGAAAAGAGCACAGATGAGGGCTGACCAAGATTTCCATGAGCTTCATAGGAAACAGTAAAAGCGAGAGGGGCCGAAAGGTGGCTGGATTAGAGGGGTACAAGGAAGGCTTCTTTAGTAAAGGGATCACTAATGTGTGCTTAAGACGTGGAGAGATCGCACCAGAAGAAAATGAATGGTTCACTGCATCCGTAACACAGGAGACAATATCGGGCAAAACCACTTTCCAAACTGAAAGTGTCATAGCATCCAACGGCAAAGCCGATTTCAGTCTCTGTATAGCACCCAGAATGTCAGCAGAGGTAAAAATAGCAGTTGCCGCAAGTACAAGCAGTGAACTATTTTTTCATCGTCTTTCACAAGTGGTCGCCGAATTTTCAAGGCCGTAAACCCTGTGCAGTTTAGACATCAATCAAGTGGTCGATCAGAAGCAGGGCAAAGACCTCACTTGACAACTCAATTTCCTCAACACCCATGGAGAGCAACCCTTTTAAATTCTGCCCCAGGTACAACGCCTAGTTTCTTTGGACGGACACCCACCATTTGTGCAACAGCTGCCTTTCAAAGGACCATGACATAGATCATTGCTGGGTTTGCCACCAATTTAACCGAACACTTTAAAAGAGTGCCATACCAAGTGCTGGGCAGCAAACACCAAGTCAGGTCGAGTCCACTGTCACCGCGTGGTAGCTCGAAGTGGAGGAAACTAGCACTGGGATTGACAGCGATCCTGAAGATCCAGAAATCGGGGAGCCAAGAGGCAAATCCACGCAGTTGGCCCCCAGCTCTGTAGGGGCGTCAGATCATGCCTAGGAGAAAACTGTTGTCCAAAGGACTGCACACCCAAAAGCCATGCTGAGTCCGCCCTCATACTCTATTGTCGACCAATCGGGGCTATACGCCTAAAATACCAGCTTGACAAGCACACAGCATCGAGCACAGTAGGAGTTGATGCCAATAAAACTTGTTAAAAACAAAAAAGAAATACTCATTCCTCCCATACTAATGAGAAGTCACTGGAAAAAGAAGGGACAGTGTACAAACAGAAGGCTTGGTGAGAAATGGCTGAGTGGGGAGGATCCCTTATAGCCACAATGCACAAAAAAGAGACTCTTGTCTTTTTCAGAGTGAGGAAGAGCGGAAGGTGGAATCTGAGGCTATGGAAGCTGCTTCATCTCCTTCCTTTTTCAAACAAACATTATACACAGCACCAACGGGGTTAGACTTTTGAGGAATTCAATACCACAATGGCAAACTGGGGTCCTTTCTCTCCACTCCCTCTCTCTCCACATGTGGTGTTCCCCAGGGCACTTACCCTGGCTTTTCAATGTCTACTCGGCCCCATTGGCCCGCCTGATCTCTACCTTCTCCTCTAACTTTCAGTGCTATGCCGATGACGCTCAACTCTCTTTCAGGCTCCCCTTAGCCTCCTCTCTCGATCATTCCTGATTGTCTACCCACGATTCAGGATTGGTGCGCCTACAATGATCTGTGCCTTAATGCCAGTAAGATGGAGATCCTTCTCATTGGGACCTCTGCTCCCGCTTTCCCTCTTTCACTCTGGCTGGCCTCCTTGGGCCCTCTTCCATCACCTTCCTGTGAGGCAAAAAAAACATGGTGTCATCTTTGACCCCACGTTCTCCTTCTCACCTCACATCACAGATCTTGCCAAGAAAGCCCACTTCCAGCTGCACCTTCTTCCCTTTCTCACTTTGACCCAGAAGCTCACTGTCTCCAGAGCCCTGGTTCTCTCTAGGCTGGACTACTGCAACAGCCTCTTACTCAATCTGCCTTCCTCTACTTTCCACCCTGAAAGCACACTGAGAATGCAATGTTGAATGCAACCTGTAAGGCAGGCACATGTTAAGCATACTTATCTAAACAGATTCACAAGCCTCCTCATTGTTTACCCAATAATTGTTTTTACCCCGTCTTAAACTAAAGGTACAGTCTGTGTTCGTGGCCCGGAGATCGATGGTAGTGATTTTCTTGTAACCAAGCAATGACTTCCTGAAGTGCCATCATCTTAAACTTTTGGTTTTTGCTCAGATGATCCGAGGTCTTTAGTCTAGAATTGGTCTTAGATTCCCGTCTTTCTTTGGTATAAGGAAGAATGTTGAAAATGTAAATTGACTTCTCGGTTAACAGTACTTCCTCTATGGCTATATTTTCCAGAAGTCTTTTTTATTTCTTCTGAAAGGACTAGTAACTTATCTTGTTTTGTCCTCCTGACCTTTGGTGAAATGTGTCTTTGTTTACGCGTAAACTCTGCAATAACCATTCTGCATTGTGCCTTGCCCGCATCTGCCTGTGATCTTCACCCGCAGCAGAGGAAATAATGTTAATCTTACACCTTCCTGAGTGCTGTGGTTGGGCGTCTGTCGGGTATAGTCACTGTTTTGAGGAAGTGGCTACTCTACTCGAGCCTCCTCTTTCTCTAGCCTCAGTTCTCGCCCTGTGCGAAGTGCTTCAAAATGAGCCCCGCCTCTGAAACCACCATGAGGTTTTGGGCTGAAGGACATGTCCATCCGCTTGCAATGTGTAACTAGGTCTGTGGAGTCTTCTCCTACTGGAGATCCCTTCTTTGAAAATATTTAGATGGAAGGGATCCCAAGAGACCCCTTTTTTGCCTTTTGTCTGGTGTCATTCACTCATTTACTGAAGAGGGTATGTCCATTGAAAAGCACACAAAAACCATACGTACCTCAGGCCTGAGCCGTGGCACTCGAAATCACAAATGCTCGTTTAATTCAGACCATGTGGCTGCCTCTCCACCTGCAGTCACTGCTGCAACCATACCGGTCTGAATCAATGTACTATATGCTATTTGTCCTCGGACAATAGACTGGGCTTGTGCTCTTGCATTCTACGGTATTAAGCTGATTGATGGGTCCATCTCATCCCACTTACTGCGGCCATACCTTTCTAAAAAGCAGTGGAATACGCTATTCTAATATTATGAGCTGCAGCCAGACACACTTCAACCAAGAGTTTTCAATGTCTTGCTTTCTGTATCAGGGGAGCCCTTGATGTAAGAGGTGTGGGTAACATATCTCTCACACGCCCTAATGACTATAATGTCTGGGGCAGGGTAACGCTCTAGTGTAATGATTGTATACTATGGGGCCCTTTCTCGATTATTGGTTTAAATGACAGTGCCATGGCTGGTGTAAAAAGAGTCTCCTTTACTTGCTTGTCAATGTGAGCCATTGGAGAATGTGATTATATTTGAGTTTAAGGAGGTTTTTGAGTTTCCAATAAAAATATGTGCATCCTGGTCTTGCTCTTGCAGTATGAGGTTGAACCAATCTGCTGCCCTTCTCATGATGGACCTCGGTCATTTGAGAAGACGACAGAAGATGCTGGTTCTAGTGTGCTCGCCACAAACACTTTGGCTCTTCGTCAATCCTGCCCTTGTCACTCTGTCCTTCATCATGTGCTTGTTTTGTTCCTCATGGGATAAAATGTAACTATTTGAGCTAGAGGTAGACACAGCAGAGAGAGGGACACAGAGAAAGGTGTGACATTGGGAGCTAGAGACATGAGACCGGTCTGCAAATGGCCTAGGACTAAGTGCAGATTGCTGGTTGTTTTGCCTTGTAAGGCCTGTTCCGGCCTTCCACAGACTAACCGATTCCCCTCTAAGATCTCCTACCATCTTACACTACACCTACACCCACACCCACACCCACGCACACACACACACTCCACAGGCCTAGCAGTTAGCATGCCAGAGTAACCTAGCCACGACTAAGTTCTCCTCTTTAGCCACATCACACTCTCTCACATCAGCTTCTATCACACCTAAAGTATTGTAGTCTTTTGTGAGAAACCTGAACGTGTCCCACCCGCTAGTCCCCAGGGATCTGCCATCCAGGTGGCCAGGACACGGCCATCGCTATTGGATCCAGTTCCTGGGGGTGGACCAGTGTGGGAGGTTCACCTGGATGGGGGGTGTCTTCGAGGAGTGGAAGTGGGACACCGAAGTGTGAGATATGATATGATATGGCATTTGTAACGCACCTATACACAGGTGTTTCATGCAGAATCCCCTACCCTATGACACCTTTTCCCCCATCCTACCAGGGAGGATATCTAGAAACTCAAACCCCACCCCCCCCTTTTCCGACACAAACACTTTCTCACGGGCAGTTCATCGTGAGCGACAACGGACTAACACCAGAGCCGTATACTTAACATGTCCCAACACAAGGGTCAGGTAGAGCCAGGCAATTACTGATAACTACACACAACCAACTTCCCTACACAGATAAAAGGTGGAGCAAGAAAGTACATTCTGAGAAAGGCCAAAGGCACAAGGAAGCAGCGATTCCAGGATGGCACCGAGGAGAAAGGCGGAGACTTTCAAGAAGCCTCAAGGAAAAGGAACATACGACCAGGAAATACAGCCGACGACCACTGTAACGTGTGTCAAAAGGTACACAGGGCCCTCCCGCATTGATAGCCAAGGTGGGGAGAAGCGATTGCCACTGTGGTACTTTCCTTGAGTCTGACAGCAAAGCAACACCAACGTGTTCAGCACAGCTGGTGTGTCGGGAGAAACTGATAGCATACCAGACTGTGTTATGCTCAGGGTTGCAAGCAGCAAAATTGTATGAACAAAGAACTTGTGTAAGATTGAATGTTATGAAACCAAAATTGGTATCAGATAGAGTGGTACGGCGCCACGTGGGTGCTCACTCGAAGGTCTCTGTTTGGTACCCCACAGCGTATAAAAGATTATTGAACGGTGAAATCGAAGTGGTCCTGCAGCGGGTTAAGTTGAATCCTGTGCACATTCGAAAGTCTGATTGCCTACGAACTGAAATTGGTCTGAGCCAGGAAGAGGGGGACTAATTTCTTTAAAAGGGGATCTGAGCCCAGAAGAGGGGGATCCGGGGTGAACAGTAAAACTCACCAGCAAAGATATTGTTGTGGCAAATGTTAACCTGACTGAGGGATGCCTGCAAATTAAAGTGCGAACCCGTCGGAGGGAGGCTAATTGGGAAAGAAGAATCTGAGCCCGGCAGAGGGAGATCCAGTGCGAAGAGTGCATCGCCCAACTTGAATATTTGGAAGGAACGTTTCTTTGTTGTTTTTGATACATTAGCCCCTTTGAAGCAAGGGACTTTGAATGAAAGAGACTTGGGAACAAACGACCCTGATGTTGGTAAAAGGAACTCTGACCTTGTGCCGAAGACTGTGCCGTGCTCGAGTAACCTGCCTTGTCCCATGCCAAAAATGTGGGGAAGGTGGACCAATGGCCTAAACATCCTTACTTATTATTTTGTGAACACTTCTTTCTTTTTGTGAACATTATCCGACATTATTTGTAGCATAGCAGTAAGGATTGGCAATAGGTTTCTTTTTAGTATAGGCCCTTTTATTTTGACTAGACTGCACTAGGACTGTATTATTATTATTTGATGGTCGTAGCTTGCTCTCATCTTAGATTTAGATTAGGTGTTTATTCAACTGCAAAATGTACGAGATATACACCCTTGAACTGTGATTACTTGTGTGTCTTACTTTGATACCATGCCTTCCTTACACTATCAGATCTTGGGCTCTTTCATATGGATAACACACTCCCAAGTTTCTCCACGAAAACCATAAAAAGCAGATTGGCTCTCGGGAACCGGGCACTTCCGACATGCACTCATCAACATCACAGGTCTTGCATCTGCCTTTTCCAGAGTCCCATAATGAACCCCACCCCTCTTTTCTCTTACAGTGCTAAGATCAGCAAGTAGTAGGGTGAGAGCGTTGCTCCAATCGAGATATCTTGAATTATACTTTTAAAAGGTCAGTGTGGGTTCTTTTGTTACCCTCTGCAATAGCCCGAGGCTTCAAATACTCATTGAGGGTAGATATTGCATCCTGGAGAACTATTTTCTGAGTAAAGTGTACCACCTGAGTTTTTTGATCTTGTAACATCTGGTGTAAGGGTGTAAAGGGAAGGCTCGGACACAAAAGTGGCATATTTGTAGCTATAAACCTTTATTAACCAATAAAAGGGTTGGGAAAATACCACTCTATCCTTAAATACTAGGAGAGGTTTGCCTGCCTCAAAGGAAACTAAGGAATACATCTGGATGTCAAAACAAAATGTATGTTACCATCGTGTCCAAAAAACCTACCTCTGTCCCTAAAACTAATAACCTAAATCAACTGTGTGGAGTCGGTTTCTTCCAAAATAAAGTGTTCATAATAACTCTTGCCATCTTGCCAACAGAAAAGTCCCCAATGTCGTGGGTGGTCCAAAAGACAATATAAATGTTCTACCAGGTAAAAGTCTTAGGTTTCTAGGAGTTTGCTCTTTTCCCCTGAATTCCTTCTGGTTCTATTTTCCTTTTCTTTGGGTCCCAAAGACTTGTATCTTCTCAGGTAAATGTCACTGTATTTATATCTTCATAAGGGTGCGAGTCCCAGACTCTCAGTTCTTTATAATACTGGCTTGGTGTTTTTCCCTACCGAGCATGGGGTTCTCATCAAAACAGTCTCTCTTATCTCCAGGGTCCTCGACCCTCTTGTTCTCAAACTCTCTTATGGATGCGAGCCCCAGAAGGTTGAACATAATAGCTTGGTTCACTCTCTTGCCAAGTATATGTCCAGCTTGGTTTACTTTCTTGCCAAGCGTTTGTCCTCTTGTGGAGTCCCTTTATATCTCTCAGGGCCCCCAGACCATCTCCTGCTTCAGCTTTCATATGGGTGCTGGTCCCAGACTTGCACTGTGCACTTGGAATAGCTTGGCTTACTCTCCTGCCAAGCATGTGCTCCTTTCTGTAGTGGATCTGCTTTATTCAGGGTCCCAGACCCCTTTCTCTTTAATTCTTATGTGGGTGCGGGTCCCAGACTCGCAGTGTGTTTTTGCAATAGGATGGTTCACTCCCCTGCCAACCATATGCTCCTTTCTGCACTTTCCCAGCTTCTCTCACAGTCCCAAACCTCTCACTTTCTTATCTTCATATGGATGCAAGTCCCAGACTCGCACTCTATGGGTGCAATAGCTTAGTTTACTCTCCTGCCAAGCATATGTCACTTTCTGCACTGTTTCGGCTCCTCCCAGGGTCCCAAACCTTCTCACTCTTGTTCCTGTTACTCCCGGACACTGCCCGGGCCCTCAGCACCTTCAGCTCTGCTGCGTATCTGTTTATCTGGTGCACATCTTCTGGGCAGCTGTGATTCCTTCTAGGGCTCTAATAGCGTTCTGTTGCTTGCTTTGGTCATCGGCATCCGCGCCAATCAGTTTCTCTCTAGTTTCTCATTGGCGGTCACTCTGCCGGAATCATCATACTCCTGATCCTCTTCTTCGTCACAATAGTCATGGTAGAGGTACATGGGAAGCATTTGGTCTTTCCAGGGTTGTTCATCAACTCTATCATATTAAGTGGTTTAGTCTTACAATAAGAGTTATTAATACTGCCTGAAGAAAGTGAGGGAGAACTTGATTTGGGGAAGGAGGGTGGGTCTGCAGCTCGATACCACGCTCTCTGTGAATGGTTGTCCCTAATCCCAAAGGAGGCTTCCTCTCCCATGTGATCCTCCCCCGATGCACCACCCCCAGGAGGACTATTGTACTGTGGAGGCACCGCCCTGGACCCATGGGAAAGGACTCCCCGACGGGAGAAGGGATGACATCCTCAGATTTGACACACTGGGAATGTGCCTTGTTTGGTACCCTCTTCGTGCTCAGTGATGTCCTGCATATATCCTTGGGGTGTCTACAGTGAGTTTCCCTGAAGTCAAATGGTGTTCACTTTGTTTGACATGGTGTTTGATGCCCTTCTCTTTGGCATCATAATTCTTGGTCTCATGCCGAGTTATTCCATCTTTCTCAGTGTTATGTGTCAGTGCTTAGAATTTTGGTGCTCAGTTTGTTAAAACATTGTTTATTGCGTCATACCGATCACCACGGACGTTTTCAAGGTCAAAGCTACAACCTTTTGCTTCAAAGCAGAAGGCTGCAATATGTGATTTAGTTATACTTTTTGTTTAACCTTAACATAATATGATAATGTTTTTATTTATTGTCTGATACAAATCATTGCACAGGACTGGGGTTCCACCGGTCTTCATCTTGGCGAAACATCTCAAACTATTATAACTCCCGGCATTCATGCTAGGAGTAACACACATCGCAGTTTATCAATGTCCCCCTCCCCCCCCCCACAGCCCCCCTGCAAGCTAACACTGGTGTTAAATGAACATGTGGCACAACGAATAAAAAGGAGAGTTGACGGGTTTTCTGTGCCACAATATGGAATCGGGCTGAAGATTAAAAACAGAAACTGGACAAATAGTTGGAGATGTATTTACTGTGGCCGTGAAGTAATTTATAAAACATATATTGGCCAAATTCAGAGCACTACCATTTTCGGAAAATAGGCTGATCCGACAGTTTAGCTAGGCGGAGACACAGGAAGTAAAACTCAGTCCCCAGTTATACAATCTACAGCTTAACTACTAGACCACACAGTTTGGAAGAAAGTATCCACCCAAAACCCTTCTCCAGAAGAAAACGCCTGTTATCCGTGCAGCTCACACACCAGTTTAAAAAGTAAAGCCCTATTTTCATATTGGATCTGTTCATCAACACGTTTGGGGCGAGAAGACCAGGATTTCGAAGATATATACAAATACTTTGCATGGTTCCACTGAGGTGTTTTTGTTTAGCCTTATCCTGGAATGGGTTAAGACGTAGCACACTCTGGGAAGAATAATTGTAACTAGTTTCTACGTATTGGGTGCTTGCTGCCAGAGCCGTGGACTCGGTGTACTATTATCAGAGTCAATGGGACTCAGTGTACTCATTTTGCAAGAGCGATGCCCGGATTGTGACTGTGGTTCGGGCTGCAACAGCTTCTCCTTTTCAAAGGGTCATTTTGTGCTCCGCTCAAACTCTATTTGAATGGAACGCAAAAGTGGCGCACATTGGTATGTGCTGCTTTTGCTACAGTCCCATACAGATACACGCCACAGTGCGTCACAGAAATGTGTTATACCCTCCTCAGTACCGCCTGGGCATGCAAGGCAGCATGAAAGAAAACACGTTTACAAGGGGTGAGAGCTTGGTGTCGGGACAGCCGGGTCCCCTGCGCAACTTGGCGTCTATGTTCGACTGGAACAAACCGGACGTACACGGACCTCCTGCCCAGAACTGCTATCCAGCAACCACACAGTACCCTACTCAGGGCTGTTATCTACTTGCTCTAATGGGAGCCCCCACCCCAACTTCAATGCCTTGAGAAAGACTTTGGTTGAAACGCGGGTCGGCTGTTTTTTTGTTTTTATGTTTCACCAACCTGGTACATTGTGCCCCAGGTGTCATGCTGCACTAGAAACAATAAATATTCCCTGCACAAACATAACTCGGGACTGAATTGTGAAATAACTAATGACAGTATTGGAGTACCAATCCTCTTGCCAGCGCCACCAACCAACAAGGTTTTGTCAACCCGCCCACTTTTCATGAAAGAAAACACAGCTGCACTTTATTTGAACAAAACATTGCCATGTTGAAGCACAAGTGACAGCAGTGTGAGGCTTTAGGGCAGGGGTGCACAACTGATTTTGACAGAGGGCTTACATAAGGGCTATAGTGGGCCGAAAAGTAAAAGTGGGCGGGGCGGTAGGCGGGACATGTCAGGAGGCTTTTTCAACCCCCAATTTGTATTAAACACACGGAAAAAGAATATGTTTTTGAGGGGTAACGACCAACCAAACACTATGCCCCATGGCTCCCACTCCCAACCAAACACTATGCCCCCTGTCCCTCTCCCCCAAGCAAACACTATGCCCCCTGTCCCTCACCCCCAAACAAACACTATGCCCCATGGCCCCCTCACCCCCAACCAAACACTATGCCCCATGGCTCCTACCCCCAACCAAACATTATGCCCCATAGCCCCCACGCCTCAAGCAAACACTATACCCCCTGCACCTTACCCCCAACCAAACACTATGCCCCATGGCACCCACCCCCAACCAAACACTATGCCCCATGGCCCTCTCACCCCCAACCAAACACTATGCCCCATGGCTCCCTCACCCCCAACCAAACACTATGCCCCCTGTCCCTCACTCCCCAAGCAAATACTATGCCCCCTGTCCCTCACCCCCCAACCAAACACTATGCCCTATGGCCCCCCCACCCCCAACCAAACACTATGCCCCATGGCTCCCACCCCCAACCAAACATTATGCCCCATGGCCCCCACACCTCAAGCAAACACTATGCCCCTGCCCCTCACCCCCAACCAAACACTATGCCCCATGGCCCCCTCACCCCCAACCAAACACTATGCCCCATGGTCCCCTCACCCCAACCAAACACTATGCCCCATGGCTCCCACCCCCAACCAAACACTATGCCCCCTGTCCCTCACCCCGCAAGCAAACACTATGCCCCATGGATCCCACCCCCAACCAAACACTATGCCCCCTGTCCCTCACCCCCAAGCAAACACTATGCCCCCTATCCCTCACCCCCAACCAAACACTATGCCCCATGGCCCCCTCTACCCCAACCAAACACTATGCCCCATGGCTCCCACCCCCAACCAAACACTATGCCCCCTGCTCCTCACCCCCAAGCAAACACTATGCCCCCTGTCCCTCACCCCCAACCAAACACTATGCCCCATGGCTCCCACCCCCAACCAAACACTATGCCCCATGGCCCCCTCACCCCCAACCAAACACTATGCCCCATGGCCCCCCCTCACCCCCAACCAAACACTATGCCCCATGGCTCCCACCCCGAACCAAACACTATGGCCCCTGTCCCTCACCCCGCAAGCAAACACTATGCCCCATGGATCCCACCCCCAACCAAACACTATGCCCCCTGTCCCTCACCCCCCAAGCAAACACTATGCCCCCTGTCCCTCACCCCCAACCAAACACTATGCCCCATGGCCCCCTCTACCCCAACCAAACACTATGCCCCATGGCTCCCACCCCAACCAAACACTATGCCCCCTGTCCCTCACCCCCCAAGCAAACACTATGCCCCCTGTCCCTCACCCCCAACCAAACACTATGCGCCCCTCACCCTCAACCAAACACTATGCCCCATGGCTCCCTCACCCCCAACCAAACACTATGCCTGATGGCTCCCACACCCAACCAAACACTATGCCCCCTATCCCTCACCCCCAACCAAACACTATGCCCCATGGCCCCCTCATCCCCAACCAAACACTATGCCCCAAACACACTCAAGCATGCACCCATACAGACCTAAACCCCCCAAATCAGCACACTCTCAAACATGCACCCATACAGACCCAAACCCCCCACCCCCCACCCCCCAACTCAGCACACACACTCTCAAACATGCACCCATACAGACCCGAACCCCCACCCCCCAACTCAGCACACACACTCTCAAACATGCACCCATACAGACCCGAACCCCCCACCCCCCAAATCGGCACACTCTCAAAAATGCACCCATACAGACCCGAACCTCCCCACCCCCCAACTCGGCACACACTCTCAAGCATACACCATGAACCCATACACACCGAACCCCCCACCCAACTCAGCACACACACTCTAAAGCATGCACCCATACAGACCGAAACCCCCCAACTCAGCACAAAAACTCTGAAGCATGCACCCATACATGCATCTCAACATACACAACACGAACATTGAAAAACAAACATTCATACACATCCGACACCCCCCCATCTCAACATACACAACACAAACATTCAAAAACAAACATTCATACACATCCGACACGCCCCCCACCCCCATCTCAACATACACAACACAAACACTCAAAAACAAACATTCATGCACATCCGACACCCCCCCACCCCCGCATCTCAACATACACAACACAAATACTCAAAAAGAAACATTCATACACATCCGACATGCCCCCCCCACCCTCCCCATCTCAACATACACAACACAAACACTCAAAAACAAACATTCATACACATCCGACACACCCCCCATGCCCCCATCTCAACATACACAACACAAACATACACCAGACCCGACACACAAACACAAACACACAGACCACTTACCGGAGACGTGCTGGAAGGCAGGTAAGCTGGAACGGTGGCGAGGTAAGTGGAATCGTACTACGGCTGGCGTGGCAAGCAAGGCTGAAATGCCTTCCGGCATCAAGCCTTACTGGCCACGCCAGCCGTAGTGCTGGCACTCCATTGGTGCAGCACACATGCACTACGTGGCTCGTAGGAGTGACGTGGTGCATGTGTGCTGAGCCATTGACGGCCAGTGTTTTGTCCGGCCCGGAAGACAACAAAGACTTTCCTAATGGAGGGCGGCCGATGCTGCTTGCGGGACGCCCTCCATTAGGAAAGTCTTTGTGCCTCGCGGGCCGGACAAAACAGCATGGCGGGCCGCATGTTGTGCACCCATGCTTTAGGGTAACACACACTGGTACAGCTTATATGTCACCCAGAAAATCATATACAGTTATATGTAGCACGTATACAAATATGAAAATAGCTAAATAGCTGGGAGGGATTTCATTCCTGCTTGTAGCGGAGAAGAGCTTTGTTGGATTGTCAGTAACCGCTACCTACAAACTACTTTTGACTTTCCAGGCCAACTGGTGCCATACAAGCATGCATATTTGGCATTCACCCTGTGTGTTCGGGAATGATTAGGAAAATGTAAAGGATTATTAGAGCACATGGAGGGACAGAATATTTAAAGCACAATGGGCACAAATGTATAGTTTGCAACTAGAGAACATTAGATTTGTGGCAATATATGTCACAGGTCTTCGTTCCTCAGGGGTAGGCTCCTGCTCGCTGGGTGATGACTGATACCCAATGGCTGCTTTAAGCTCCTGATCATCACATCTTCTAGTTCCATCCCTGTAAAGGTCATCTTTATGTAATATATTGGATATGTATTAAAGGATCTGCGATAGCTCAACTCATAGGAAGAGCACTTTTTGGGCGGCTTATAACTTTACTCCCCCTCGACGAATCCTCACCAAAGTTTGCAAAATAAGTATATGGGCCCCTCTGACTTTTTTAGAAAAGGTTGGATAGGTTTGATAAAGAGGGGGCAAAGTTGTAGGGGGAGGTCCCAAATTAGATTTTTCTCCATAGACGCAATGGAAAAAAAGATTTGCTCACGTCTACAGCCCAAACCGCTGGATGCATTTTCAACAAACTTGCGGCAGGAGTGGTGGCTTGGTCTCATTTGGTGTAAATCCGTCCAGTCGTTTTAAAAATGGCCCAAAAGTAGGTTAAAAAGGAAAGTGATATCTGGGTTCGGTCCGCTGACTCACTTCCCTGTTCGGTCCGCGGACAGGCCTCCCGATTGGTTCAGAAGGTGACAGGAGGTCGTCGGACAGCGGGCACGCCCGGTGATTGGATGGTGCAAACTGTGAATTGCATCCGATTTTTGGAAAACCCGCCGGTGTCCGCGAACATTGCCATAAAAACCTATTAAAAAACACAACATTGCACTTGTCAAACTCATCAAACAATCTCTGGGGAGGTGGGGGTGATGAGGATGGGATGGGATATGGCCGTAAGAAGCCAAAAAAATGTGTGTTCTTCATCCCCGAAGTCCATGAACAGTCCGGATGGTCTGGTACAGTCCTGTGATGTTCGCTAACACTTCAGGTTTTCGGGGACATCTATGCCTATTACTGGGTTGGTGAACAGCCGTTCTTGGATGGCTTATACCTTTGGCACCACTCAATGAAACTGCATGAAATGTTGGGATTTTATTCTATACCTGATTCTGAATGGTTTCGGAAAGTGTGTAGCTGTTTTGTTGAGAGGGAACAAAATTAGAGGGCCAGTCCCAAAGTATTCTAAAGGACCGCCCTCCATACATCTAGGGTGTAGAGTTTTACTTCAGCTGAGCTTTTTGGGTTCTGGAAGAAAGCCGGAAGCTAAATGGACTGATTTACATGAAATTTAGAGATGAACTTAGAAGAGATCCTAGGATGTGTACATTAAACCAGCTTGTCTTTATGTATGACATTGAAAGGATCCTGCACTGACAATGCTTGCAATTCACTAGCTCTTCTTATGGAAGTAACAGCCACTTATAAGGCAGTCTTGTAAGTTAGGTGTTTAAGACTTGACTTGTGCATCGTCTCGAAATGTGGTCCCATGAGCTTTGCGAGTACTACACTGAGATCCCAACCTGGCGGTGGGTTTGAAATTGAAGGGTTGGAGTCTCTTTACTCCCTCCATTAAAGCTTTGATGACCAGCACCTTCCACCACAATACTCTATTGTGGAAGGTGGTGTAAGCCGACAAGGCCGCCAGGTGGACGTTTTATAGAGTTAAATACTAACCCGAGTTTAGCAAGTGGAGCATATAGTTTAGAACGTGGGATGTGGTACATTCTAGGAGGCTTATTTGTTTAGTCTGGCATCAAATTACAAATCTCCTCAATTTGTCGAAATAACAGTGTCTAGTGTTTGGCTTTCGTGCCTCCTTGAGGATATCCATACACCTCTGTTGTAGGTTAAGAAGTACAAACTCTAGGACTTCAGGAGCCACGCTGCCAAGTTCATCGAGTGAGGTTGCGGGTGCACTGTTAATCCCCCCATGTTGAGGGAGTAAGTTGGTCTGGCACGGGAGTTAGATGGGATTGCACATCGCCAGTTTGCACAGATGTGGATACCATGGCGGTCTTTCCCACATAGGAGCAACTAGGATGAGCGTCACTTGTTCCTTGTGGATCTTGTTCGCCAGTTTGTTCATGAGAGGAGTTCATCCATAGGGCGTTCCCCTTGGAGGCTGGTTGGGGGAACCTGGATGCGAAGTCTGGGCATTGTTTGTTTTCGCTTGTAGCGAACAAGTCTAGCGTGGGGAAACCCCACTGAGAGAAGAGGTGGTCTATGACCCTTGTGTCTAGTTGCCACTCGAGTTCCTCTGGTTGGGGATCTCTTCCCAGCGAGTTGGCTAGAAAGTTGAGTTCCCCTGGATTGTGTTGTAAGGATAGGAATATTTTCCATTTGAGTGTCCATTTCCAAATTTGTAGTGCTAGTATGGACAGATTTGGAGAACGTGTGCCCTGCTACTTGTTGATGTAAAACATTGCCGTGGTGCTGTCGGTGAGGACTTGCACCGACTGGTTTGATGGGTGTATCTCGAATGCCTGAACATCTCGAACACCGCCAGTAGTTACAGCAGATTGATGTGGTTCTGCGCCGTGGCATGAGTCCACAGACCTTGTGCTGTGTGATGAAGGTGATGAGCCCCCCACCCGGCAAGAGACGCGTCTGTCGTAACTATCACCTGCACTTCTGGATTGTGGAAGGGTTTCCCCTTCAACAGATTTTCCCTTGTCCACCAGCGAAGGCTTTGTATTAGTGTTGGCAAACTACCACTAGATCGTCCCACTGACCGCTTGCCTGAGACCACTGTTTCGCCAAACATTCCTACATGGGTTGCATGTGCCAGCGTGCGTAAGGTACCAGGTAAATGCAAGATACTATCATGCTTAGTCCGGCCTGATAATGAGGTATTTGCAGCAACATATTTTTGACTCTTTCCTCTGACGGGAAGACTGACCCCTCTTTTGAGTCCATTACAGCCCCTAGGAACTGTTTGGTTGTGCTTGGCATTAGACTCGATTTTTTTCTCATTTATTGAAAAGCCCAATTGAAAGAGAAGGTTGATAGTTCTTTGAATGTTTTGCCTGCAAATATGGGGCGTCTCCCCTGTAATCAGCCATACGTCACGGTGAGGGTACACTAGGATAGCTTCCGCGCACATGTGCGCTGCCACCACCACCAGTAACTTTGTGAATACCCTTGGTGCGTATGCTATTCTGAAGGGTAGCATTTTTAATTAGTAGTGCTGGTTTGCTATCTTGAACCACAAGAATCTTCTGTGCGCTGGGAACATTGAACTATGAAAATAAGCATCTTTCATATCCAATGTTCCCATGTAATCTCCCCTCTTTAGCAGTGGGATTACTTCTTGTAGCGTAGTCATGCTGAACTTTTGTGGCTTGACATAGATGTTTGCAGGGCGTATGTCTAATACTTGGCACAAGAAGTATGTTAAATAAATACCTTTGTTTACCTGGTTCGCCGGGACGACTATTATGGCGTCCTTTTGGAGAACACGTTGCGATTTCCTCAAGAAGGATGCGTTGTTCTTCCTTCGAGTGGGTCTTTTGACGCGGGGGATAGTTCTGGGGTTGCTGTATTAGTTCCACACAATAACCGCCTGCCACGGTGTTTAGTACCCATTTGTCCGAGGTGATTCCCTCCCATGCTTGGGTTAAGTTTGAAATAGGTCCTCCTTCTGGAGAGGCATTGGAGTGCACCAGAACCGGGTAGTCACAGTTTTGGAGGTGTGGCTCCACCTCTAGAAGTGAAAGACCTCCCCCAGCTGCAAGATATGCGCTGTCCCCTTTGGTAGTCCTGTGAGGCCTGGCCTTGATTGTTACCCCAGGACGCTCCTTGATTCTGATTGTAGCTTGAACCCCTCGGTCAATTTTGTCAGCGAAAGCGTCGAAAATTACTATTATTACCTCTTTGCCCTGTGGGTTTACTGGTAATTTGGCCCAAGGACTTTAAGGTGTTGTATTCCTCTTTATCAGATTTTAGGACATCTTCAACGGCCTTTCCGAAGAGGACACTGGGCTCAATAGGTATAATAAGAAGCGTAGCTTGAATCTCTTGCTTGAAACCGGACTGGAGTAGCCACGCATGTCTCTTAATAATTGTTCCTTCTGCAATAAATTTGCCTGCATTGTCAGCGGCGTCTAAATTAATCTTCAGAATGCAGCTAGAAACTGCTCTGCCTTCTGCTGCTACCAGGGTCAATTAAGTCTTAAGGGTTTCAGGAGCTGAAGACAATAATGCGGACACCTCATCCCATTTATGGCAGTTATAACTCGCCATAAGTGTGGCATTGTTAGCGATGTTAGCCTGAAAGGCAGCCAAAGAGGCTACTTTCTGCCCCATAGTATAACGTTTCTTACTTTCTTTGTCTGGTGGTGCCTCCGAAGAGGCTAAGGGTGTCCATGCTCTCTTCCTTGTCAGTAACTACAAGAGAGTCTGGTTTGAGCTGTCCCCTGATATAGAGAGGATCTGTGGGAGCAGGGCGGAAGAACTTCCCTATGTGCTGATTAACTGCCCGCATCTGGTTAGGTGTTTCCAGGGATGGCTGGATTCTCCGCTGGATAGATTGCAGGATGGGAAATAACTGTGTGACTGCCTTTTTATCCCCTAAAATGTCCTCAAAGTGCTCGTCTTGTTGAGTTTCCTGTGTTTTTATCTGAAAATGCTCAGCTGCCTTGGTGAGCATGTCATGTTGTAGTGGCTGGTTATCTATAGGCAAAACTGCTACTGGGGAGTCTAGGGTGACGGGAGAGGCTATGTTATACATATCTTCCTCTTCATTGTCAACTCCATAGTCCTGTTCTCTGCCCTCCTGAGCTGTATAGGTATCTTCAGTGTCAGTATTTGCGTCATTGAGATCAATTAAGGGTCGGTCCACCTGGGATGGGATAGCCGGATTTAGGCACAACGTCTGTGCTGTCTCTCGACAGTCGGGCCTGTCATGCGGGGATCGGGACCTCGAGTGCCCAGAGGACAGGGATTCTACAGACCTCTCATTAGATGTTGTGTGTGGGCCCTTCGTTGACGAATGCATTGAGTCATGGCCCTTGGCTGTGTGCTTAGTGGTAGGGGCTGTGTGAGCGCTGATGCTGCCGGGGGTCCTCCCCGTAACAGGGCCGCCTGCCTGTCTGCTGGGGTCGGGGGATTGTGCTTGGGAAACCGACGTTTCCCCGTCGCCTTCGCTGTCCAAAAATTCGGTGTCACTGTAGGTCCCCCCCATGCCCATGGTGGCCTCAGCCTGCATGGCGTGGTGGGCCCAGAGCTTAGTTAAACGGTCCTTTAACGTCTTAGGTTTAACGAGCGTACAGGCTCGACAGTTCCCTTCAACGTGATCCCGAGGGAGACAAAAGTTGCACACCAGGTGCTTGACGACACAGGGGAATTCTTTATTGCAACTTGGGCAGAACTTGAAAGGGGTTCTATCCATAATTAAATGAAATGGCAGCTATGCGAAGATAATGTATGAAAAGGGGTAAATACATTCTCCAATGTCCTCCCCCCTCTTTCCCTACTGTGTGGGCCAAAGCCCATCCCAGAGAGGATCTGTCGATGGGAGTCTTCATCGGTCGTTTTCTTAACCGCTGTCGGAGATGTTATCGATAGTCGGTGAATGAAAGATATAAAGGATAGGAAGAGTAAACTAACTCTAATTTGATAAATCAATGGCATTATGCTGAAATCAGAACTTCGCGATATACCGTCCGTCTACGATGGCGGAAAGAGACAATCGGAGGGACCTCGACACGTGAAGGACCATGGGTACAGTGGATGTCACACTAGGGGTACTATTACTTGCACGCCCTGTCAACGTCCCTTTTCGAATTTCGAAAAACAACTGTAATACTCTGCAACTTCCACTAGATGTCAGCCTATGCACAGCATGTGATCTAAGCAGATTCCACAAGCCTCAGAAATATATATATATATATATATATATATATATATATATATATATATATATATATATATATATATATATATATATATATATATATATATATATATATATGCAGTCTGTAAAAGTGGTGCATGCCAGCTTTTCCAGCAGACATGCAATAGTACCTTTGTCCTCTGGATAAAAACAGGCGCAGCACACCTTAACTCCCAATTACTCCCTCTGTGGTCCCAGAGCCTCAATATAGCCCTCCAGTATTCCAGTCTGTAACCTTGAACCTGGACACGCATTTTGTCAGCAAGCAGATTAACTCAATGAGCCATTTTACCCTAATGAATAACATAGCATACAACATTGGCAAATAGGACCTAAAGTGTTTGATGAAAAAAATGCTGTCACAAATCCAAAAAGCCAACATTTGAAGTGGGTGGGAGACAAGATGAGGAAACCTTTGTGATGAAGTCCCACACCAGGCTCTGTGGGTATTGAATGGTGCGACCATCGGGACCATCTGCCACCACCCGCTTTATAATGCTGGGCCTCTGCACTGTCCCATCATGCCCCAATGCCTGGTGTACAATTTGCATCTCTTCTCTGAAGCCCACTTTGTGAACACTTGCCTTGGAGATCATGCTGCTGGTAAGGGGAATAACAAAAAAAATCACTTTAAATGAGGAAGTGGCTAGGTCCCGTTCGACAGCCGGCAGAGCAGATGCCAAAGCAGCCTGGCAGTAGAATGCTGCGTGAGGGATGTCTGACTGGCAGCAGTCAAACCAAGCAGGACTCATCCAAGATGGTGGATGAGCATCTTGAGCTCTCCTCAGGCTCACCCGGCAGCCCCACAAGTCTGCATTACATCCAGGTTCCCACAAGAGTTATTAAACTAATTCTCCCCTTGAATCCAACATGGTCCACAGCTCTCTTGCCCCCGATAGGCACAGCCGACAGGGAGGGCTTCAGCAAAATAAAAGCCACACACGTTTTGGGTGGACGCTGGGAGTTGGCGAGACATACACACACACAGACAGGTGGTGGGAAGGTGGAAGCAATGACGCATGAAGGGGAAGAATTGTGGTGAAAGGAGGCTGGTTGGAGAGAAGTTGAGGAAGGAGTAGGGAGTATAGAGGAGGAGATTGGAGAGAACTTCAGGAGGAGATTTAAAGGAGATGTGAGGAGGGAGGTTGAGAGAATATCAGGGATGTGGGTGAATGGAGTGCAGGTGGTAAAGAGTACTCAGCAAGAGGTTGGAGGAAACCGTTACAAATAATAGGGAGAGGACATGAAAGAAGAATTGGGAAGTTCATCAAAGGAGATGTTGGAGTTGACACCAGTGAGGAACAAGAGGAGAGACAGGAGGCAAAGAGGAGGAGAGAAGGGGGGAAAAGTCCACTTCAGAGAGAGACCTCTACCAATATTGAAGGAGGAAGACAAAGTTGGGTTTCAATAAATAGAGCCAGGACCCCAAGACAGGGAGATGTAGAAAGAGGAGCTCAGACTAACCATCGCCCTTAGCAAGCCCTAGCACCTGCCCCTCACACGGGAGGCATGGGAATCCTCTGGGGTACCCCCCGCTACAACGAGAAATAAAGCAGATGACCTGAGGGTTCAGAACTGTGAGACCAGAAAGAAGTGGTCGGGACGTTTAAAAACTCCAGGACTCTTGAGTGACTGAACCAATAACCCTCTCAGAGAAGGGAGCCTAGATTAAGACATTCCAAACCCAAGAACTATTGAACAAGTAGAAGCCACCCTGTTGCTGTTAAGTCTTGTTTTAAGTTGTGCATTTGGCTCAATCCTGCAAATATCCCTAGTTAGCACGTAAAAGGCATTGCTGGCCTCCTCCTGCTCAACAGGAATGCATTCAATATCATCTGATATTGACAGCATTCCAGACATTCTGACTTCAAAAGCAGACAGCAAAATAACAGAATGCTTTTCGCTGCATTCATGAAACAGAAATGACATTTCCTAGCAAGATGTATTTCAACAAGACACTCCCTCTGTGTGAGAATCTTTCTCTCATTGCACCTTCAATGTGACAGGCAACATGGAATTTAAGACACCTAACTGACCGCTAAAACATGGAACAATGCTGCCACTTTCATACAGAGACACTGGTCACTTTTACATTAGAAGCAGATCGTGGTCTTGCTAAAATGGTTTGTGTTCAAACAAGTTTTTGATTAAAATGCTCATCTCATAACAGAAGCTGGTACATATATTACACAATTGAATCAAGTGTATTTACTAACATGTTGTGTGTATTTACTTTACTCTCTATTAAAGTAATGTTTTCAATTTCCCTAGTGTGTTAATAGTTGTATAGACCTTGAGAGGGGACATTATCGCTTGGGATAATGGCCAATCCCTAACTTATGTCTAAAGGCGGGTCATTATGATAATCAGGGTCGGACTGGGACAAGAAATAGGCCCGGACACCCAAAAAAAAAGTGGCCCACCCTCGCCTCAAAAAAGTGACCCAGCCTTCAAGGTCACGTCAAAAAGTGGCCCACCCCTTGCATCAAGAAAAGTGGCCTTCAAACCATCGTCATCGTCAATGCAAGCAGACGTCCAAAGCCAAATGATAATATGTTATTGTATAGCACTTACTCTTCTGCAGGTCTGTGCAAATTTGGCCGCATTTCAAGACTGCGTGCATCTACTTTTCAGGCTTCGGATCAGGGGTTGGCAAAATAGGGAAAGCAGCGCACTCACAGGACATGCCATACTCTGAGCACTCGTTACCTCATACATGCAAACAAACATCCTGAACAGAATGCCAGTGAGATGGGGAAAAATAGACACATTACAACAAGGCATTCATTGCGGCACAATGAAGACTAGTCAATGGCCACTTGATGTGCATGGTCAAATATTTCTACACTGAGCACAAGGATTTCGACATTTCCAAGAGGCAGGCAGCATTTGAAGAAGGTGCATCCGTTGCACCTTTTTTTTTAATTCTTTCTGTAATGGGGCAAAGGAAGCAAAGTGTTTTGCATAGGTTCAATCACACTGACATGTAAACTGGAGTATGAACTCTGGCATCCTGGGGCAGTGGACTGCTTGATTACCGAGCATCAGGTATTCCCCTCATATTCTATTCCGGGGAATATGGTTTGTGGTAATACTGCATGACAAATCTGACTGTGCATTATTCTAAATAATAAGATGGGCTACTTCCATTCCCATCCCCCACACTGACTGGGGTGGAACTTTTGTTGGTTAGCTAATAGCTACACATGGCATGATTTCTGAAAAATCGGCACATTTTAGCAGTGGCAGTTGGGCAGCAATCCGTAAGACTGCAGCAGGCCCTCATGTAGTCCGTATGGTGTATACTGTATGTCATCAGTTATCATTACATTCGCTAATTTAAAATATGTAAAATGCATGTTTTTTGCAAAAATGTGAGCCGTTTTTCCAAGGTATGTTTCTTGCTTGGGCCCAATTATACTGGAGCATGTTTACTATTTATAGTTCACAAACCACATACATGAAGATCTCATCTGTTGGACACATGTGTGCCCTCAATGATTCATTCAGCAACTCCTCTGTGCGTCTCGTGTTATTGTTAAGTGGATGTAAAAATCAGGAAACTGGAGCTCGTCTGACTAAGCAACGGGGAGGAGAAAGGGTGAGGACTCAGGAGCCTTTGTAATAAATCACGCGTTTTATGGATGACACACACTAACCCACTGACCGACCACCCCGGCGAGTGAATGAACACCGAAGAAGGCAGAGCTGCTAGGGTGTTGCAGAAAATAACAATGAAGGGCATCTTAGGCTTCGAACACAACAACCCCCAGTAAGGAAAATCCACGAGTGTCTCCTAATGTTACAACTCAGACTAGAGCGTAGGGCAGCCCCCTCCCTCCACCCAACAGCAACACACAGGCCCCCTTTGTGCCTGCGCGGTGCTCATCCACCCTGTCGATTCGTCGAACAACAAACATGAATGCATGTGACCGCAGTGGTCCCGTCAGCTTCAGCCTTTTATGGGACAGTCTGACAGCCAATGACCCAAAACATTTTCTGGAAATGAGTTCACACACAGGCGCTTTCCAAATGCGGCGAAATTTGTGATAAGAGTATTTTTTTAATAAACTACTAAACAGTCAACATGAGCAAGCAAAGGTGTGCCAAAGCAACGTGGAACATTTGCTTTGAGATGTAAATGGCCCCAGTCCACTGCTAACTATCCCAAGCATTCCCCCGTGTGTATGATGTAGACCACGCTAGATGTTTTTCCATTGCAGGCCATCATCAAGTGGAGGGGTCTGCGAAGTTTATGAGCCAAACCCAACCCCTCCATAGACCTCACTGTGGCTAAATCATCAACAAAAAAAACATCCGATTTCATCTGCATTGTCCATTAACCAGATTTAGAGGACAACCATAGTAGTCTTTCCTTGCTCCTAGCTGCCAGTCACAACTCTCCACAGCAACGCCCAATTGCTGTGGCAAGCAAGCCACTGGCTTGCCACTGGCAAGCAGTGAGTAGGAGCGCCCCCTGCGGGGACGCTATCTCATGTTTTTGCCCCACATGCATGGCAGGAATGTTCCTCTTTCACCCCAACAGCATAGCTTGCTGCTCCTGGGATCTAATGATGCTGTGGTGGGCACTGGTGGAGAGGGAGTTGTAAGAGTAGTGAGCAAAAAGGGTGAAGGGGAGGCAGTGGGAGAAAATGGAAGGGCAACAAAGAATGGAGCTTTGGTTATCAGGGTGTGGAGCTAAGAGAGACAAAGTGAGACAGGTGGGGGGGACATGAATGATAATGATGTCTTATTTATATAGCGCCTTAATCCAAAGCGCTACAGAGCACATATTTACATACAATATCACCCAACCGAAATTGGTACTCATTTATCGACCTCGGAAGTATGAAAGGCTGAGTTGGCCTTGCCGGGATTCAAACCTGCGACCTGCTGATTCAGAAAAGTGTATGCAAAATGTATCCCATGTTTTAAATGACCTTTTACAAGTCTCAGTTTGGTTGTGCACTTTTGGTCAAATCGACCAATTACATATACACATATATGTGTATGTGGGGGAAGGGGGGTATGAGGGTGGGATGGTCAGGGCGAGGGTAGTGAAGGGGCGTTGGGGGACCTCCCATAACAAACAACAAAAAGTGTCAAATTCAGGTGGTCCAAAAGTGCACAAGCAAAGGCTTTGTACGGCCGCATAGACATATTTGAGTCAGTCTACCCAAAGAATGCATGCAGGTGGGATGCCGTAGGAGCTGCGGCTGAAGATCAAAGTGCATCCTGGGCTGAAATGGGAAGGCGCTTTGATCGGAGCATCTCGGTGCCTCCCTCCCATGTGGCTCATCCGCACTGTGGGAAGACTCATGGGAACATGCAGCTCTGCTAGAGGTCGTTTTCGATAACCGGAATCTGAACTGGCTGACCAAAACGGCCATGTCCATGGTTGGCATGAGCATTTCTAATTATTTTTCACATTAACTTCAGTCTAACTTGAGGAAATATAAAAAGTTAAACCACCGTGATAAGCTCTTTAAAACCCATCACTGCAAATGTACTTCCTGAAACCACATGGTTGCAGGGTGACACCTGCTCACACGCAGATGGGGGCAGCAAGCCTCCGCATACTTAGGTGCCAGGAATGTATATGACACATCATGGGATTGCATAGGTGGGCTTCTTGTGAGTCACAGGCACTCGCAGCAAGTCCTCCACCTGCATGTAAATCCCTGGTGTGAATGAGGTATTTCCTTGCACGGAATACCCGGGACATCCAACCAACGCTGCAGATCACGCTCAGATCGCAGCAGTGAGCGCTCAACCCGCTGAGCTATCTTACCGGCCATAACCGCATTTACGGCCGGTGACTCTTACCTCCTCAGCTCAGCCAGGGGCGTCTCTCCATCTCCGCTGCCACTGTGGGCTGGTGACTGTGGGTAGGGGGCGGGGGGGTCGCCCGTGCCCGAGTGCCTGTGTGCCCTCCTGTGCTGACCTCTGCTGCACTGCTGGAGACGAGTCGACGGACTTGCTGTGGTGTGGAGACAGGGGCCTCGTCGACCTCGCCCATGGCACTGGTCAGGTCCTCCTTTGTGCGCGGCTTCCTGCAGGCTGCAGCTCCAGTCCTGACCTGGGGCTGGGAGTGAGGGCTGGTGGCGGCACAGTCTCACCGCATTTTCATTGGCCATGGCCAATAGTTGCTTTCAACTTTGCAAAGTGGCGTGCAACAAATGTGTTGCTTGCTTCCTGCAAAGTTGAAAGCAACTTTTCGCGCCTCTGGCCAAGCCCAGCCCTAGGCGGCCTCCAAGCTCCTCCATCAGACTGCCTGCTGCTGCCCCAGGTCCTTCAAGGGTGAGCAGTTGCAGGAATATGTTACTTTTTTACAAAACACTGGTAGCGGGCCGGGCTGAGTACAGCCCGACCCACTACCAGTGTTTTGTAAAAAAGTAACACTTCCTTCACAATCACCTAGCGTGGTAGCGCCATGGTGTCAGTCTCGCGCGGACTTGCTGCCCGCAGGCCCTGATTATGCAGAGCAGATCAGCACTGCAGGCAGCCCTTAACCAGCGCGAGACCGGCCCAGGCATGGGCTTGAAAACCGGCCCCTCGCCAGCCTCTAAAGATTTCATATCGGCCATGGGCCGATCGGCCGACGGGCCAATTCGACCGACACTGATGATAATGACCACTCCCCCTTAAGTCTACAAAGCTAGATTAACCTTCTTTAACTATATCCCTCTCCTGGTCTGCCTGTTGATCCTACTTGAGTTTGAGATACCACATACACAGCACAATAGCACCCCATGCAGTGTCCTCTGTGCTTCAGATGGGAAAATGTAGTCATGCCAGTACCGCCACTACTCCTACAAACACGAAACAGAACCAATGGATACTGACCTTGTGTAACTCCACAGGAGTTGGCGACATAATTTCTTTCATTTCTTGCTTCAGTTTCCTGAGTGCCACCGACTTTCTTCCCACATCAGTGGGCAAGGTATTGCTACGAACGGACTGGCTGTAATGGGTTTTCACTGAGCTCTTGTCCTGGAAGCTAGCTTGCCTACCCAGCTGACTGCGGGGCTGCGGGCTCTCGTGGTTCAGGCTCAGCGTGCTTCCGGACATGATTGTCGCCTAGAGTATTAATGAACAGTGTGTTATTAAATGCCTAGAGTCAAGTGCAAAAAGACGAAAATAATTATCATCACACATGCAATCTTCCCACCATTGTGAAAAGCAACAAGCTAAGGGCTAAGCAAAAGGACGCAGAAACAAGGCTTGCGGTTGGCTTGTTTTCTGAACACCTTAAAAACAACTGGAAAGTGTTAGGAACATTTTTTTAGCAATAAACAAAGAATATTTTAAACACATCCAGTGTTGAAAACCTCATAAAAATCTTAAGTATGTCTTTAGTGTTCAATTGGAACCACATAGAGACACAGTGTGCTCTTTTTTTTGATTCATTAAGACTTAAAGGACCATATTGTGGACTATGTTCCATGTAAAAGAGTGGGGTTTCCATTTCTCTAGCAACACGTTCTGTTGTAGAAGATGGCTTGTGATTTGAGAGAGGAGTAAATATTGCAATATATTGATATTTCAGACATAGATCTTGGGGGACACAGTATTCCAGCTTCAATCCTGGGAGAAGCACACTCCTTTGCTATTGTCCTCGAGCTTCTAGAAGCAGCCTCCTGGTGAGGGTTCCGTTCTATCCATATCAACTATGTTACGGATCTCAGCATTTCTCCCCGATTTGAGCCTCTGTCCATCTCCACTCCCATCAACTCTTAAACCAACCCTGCTCTCTCCATGATCTGTTTGACAATGTACTGAGCTGGAGATACCTACTACACTGTGTAATCAAGAGAATCTCCTTGAGTCCTGCAATTTTTAGCATTTGGCTGTTTTTTCTTATGCATTTTCTCTTGGTATGTGCAAACCACAGCAATAGACTGCATCAATCTTCTGTTCACCTTATTTGAGAGCTATATCATTTCAATACATGACATTGTCTTCTTTTGAGGCATTGCTATTTTTTCGCATGCCTCTTAACTATATCCTAAGTAGCACTTTGTCCCGCAAAATGTTGGTGGAGAACAGGCTTGGGTAGATTCCTTTCACATCATTTTTGAATATATCTAAAAAGGATTTTCCAAATGCATACTTTCAAAACTGCTGGTGGAATCACAGCCACCACCGGTTACATTTACACGCTTGCTGTACGGGGCCGGTTAATAAAATTACTTTAGAAAATGTGGATAGTGGGCGTGTCCACAGGGCATACACTGAGGTCGGCTTCCACCAGAATGTGTATGTCAGGGTGTAAACAAAGCGAGAAAACTAGGATCTTTTGCAGGCTGGGGCCATAGTACCTTCTACTGACCAAACCGAACCATAAAAGGGCGAGTGAGTTTGATCACTTGTTTGGTGCACACAGCAAATTCGGTCGCCTCTTGGCACTGAGGGTGGGGACAACTTCTAAGAACTGGGAAATGTTAAGGTGAGAGAAGCGCTTTTGGTAGGGAAGATCTTCTGCTGGATTGGGAACCAATGACCAACCCATATAACCTATACGCGAAGGTCATCTATTATGGGGAGCATGCAGCAGTCTACACATTTCCGCTGATAAACCCAACACAAAACAATTATCATACTCATGCCAAAAACTCAAATCAAAAAGGCACCTAATTATTACTGGCCCAGCATTTTCCTTCGAGTGTTGGACATGCAATGCAATAGCAAAGCGATAAACCCCACTGGGCAAAGTCAGTTTGAGCACCCGCCTCCCATTTTTCTGCCTTGTGTGCTTTTGCTTTCACTGACATTTTTCCACGATTCAGAATTGGACAAACTGCAAACATTTTTCAAAGGAGTCACCGCAGCCGCCACAGACCAGAGAATTTAAATGAACATAAAAGAAAGTGTTTCACCAACCCTCCTGCCAAACCGCCAACAAATGTCACTGCATGCTCCATTTTCCACATCCGGGGAGAAACGAGAATTCATTTTATATCCCACAAGACTTGCTATGTTGTTTTCCGTGCAGTTTTGTCTCGATGCTGTCAGAGCCAAAATAAATTGGGAGTAGGCAGGGCACAAGTTGGACATTCTAAAGGAGAGTATCTGTTTAGGGAGCCATTTTGTTTTTGCATTTTGGCAGCAAGACCAAACACTGAAAAACTATCCTTTATATTCGTGTTCTTACAAGAAATCACACTTTGAAGCCACATAAAAACGCATCCCATGCGTTTGTAAAGAAGCCAGTGATGAATTTAATTGCCCCCCCTGCAACTATTGTCCAAGTAGTATAACGTTAATGCCTTATGCAAGCAGTTTAGAGCAGCGCAAGCTACAGATAAGGAGGCCTCCACGAGGCACAGTTACATCTTTTCCAGCCCATTCTCAAAGAGCGTGTCAGTGCTTTAAATGGGGGGAAGGGAGGGCTACCGTCAAGGTCAGAGCACTAGAAACACATATGTGAAGGTCGAAAATGGCATTATTGGCTTTTCATGGGGTAGTGCTCTTTCCAGAAGGCAGCAGGTAGTGCGATGCAGTCTAATTAGATGCGTTTTTTGTCCGGGAGGACTTGAAGGCAGCCACACAAGCAAAAAAATAAAAGATATTAAGATAAAACGAAAAAACAACGTATGTACCAGGAGAGCCATGTTTCTCAAATACAGAAGCCTGCCAGCTTTCTCCTGTGGAAAGGGTCAAAGCAATTAACGGATTCTTCTTGGTCACCAGTAAAAAGGAGGATGAAACAAAATAAAGGAACTGAGAAGAAGCTGGCGGCGCGTCATACCTCCAACTCCCGCAGGATCCCCGACTGGCCGCAGGTTTCCAAGTCTTCTAGCGCCTGGGACCAGAAGTTCTCCTCTTGCTCGGCTTCTGGGCCATCGTTGCTGCTGATGAAGCTGAAATGGCAAAGCGACACAATCAAACGGTGTGCAGACAGCCGAACCGCCTTGACGTGTGACAACCGTCCATCTCCGAAAAATACCAACGCCCCCTAATATTAGAGCGGAGAGGACTCGTGATATGGACTCACAATATAACCGGACAGGCCATTTTCAGATGTCTGTAAAATGCAGCGGTAAGAGCTCTGTCGTCTATAAAGACCGGTTTGTTGTCAAGGCCATACTGGCAAATTATACAGGAGGGTTGGTTTCCCAAAGTACGAGAATCAAAGTAATGTCCTTCTACCTCCGCCCCTGTCCTAATGGTGATCGTCAGCAATTTATCAGGAATTGCTGTTCACTCGGCGACAGGGTGGAGTTACTATGCAACATCTTGGAGGTGGAAGAGGGAACGTTTATTACTGTGTGTGGAAGGGGACGGTGTTGCCCACACTTCCAGGCAGGGAATGGAGGGCAAAGGGAAGTATGAGCTCTTGGACTCAACGTACACAGGGTTAGCTGTTTATTTGCGCCCATCATTTTTAAATATACAAAAAATATATGAGGTGACCATGTGGTTATCCGACAACAGGACATCATGTTTGATCCTGGAATTTCCTTTAAAAACCATGATTTTCTAGTACTAGAATTCCAATACTTCCCCGGTGTGGTGAAACCATAAGGTGGACCTAATTACAGATAGCAATTACTTGCAACAAACAGAGAGAAATTGCAGGAGGTTCCCCCTGCTGCTATTGGGATGACAGCAAACGCACCTAAAGGAAATTGGTATTCTGGCTGCCAGTTTGCAAGGGGTTTCACTTTTAGGGAATGCTTGATGAAGATTTGCCACCTACTAAATGTGCCAAATTTTAAAAAGATCATAAAAAGGGCAACCCACCTGTGCACCATACAGCACATCAGTGAGTTCAACAATTCATTAAAATCATTGCACAATGAACAGCTGCACATAGAAGTGTGTCACTTAGTGAAATGGCGGACTTCATCCTTACATATGGAGGGCGATGAGATTTTCACGAATGTGCTTTCACAGCTTTATTGATTGATTATTGACTCTACCGAGATTTTGGGAATTAGAATTACTTTTGGAATAGGTTTGCACTGGCTGTATGTCGTGAAGGAGGTTATAGGTGCCAACCTAAATAACGTGAATAATATGTTATCAGCGCCAAGAGACGGTTGGGTTCGTGTTCAACTCTATAGCTGATCTCACTGAAAAATGTCAAACATCTGCTGCACAACTGATTTCAGAATGATGGCTATACTAAAGTTAACAATAAAAAGTGTGTTTCTTCATTAGGTTAGAGTTGCTGTAAGTGGTATTATTGGGTTGGGGTGGTTGTAAATGTACAAGTCACATACCCCATGGTGTACATGGATATGAATTCACTTTAGAATTTTCTCAACTAACAACTTGTCCTATGCGATTATATTTAATCAACCTCAATGTAAAAGCATAGTTATTAATGTACTGTGCACATTGGTCATTGCAAATCTTTTTCAAATGGACTTGTCCGCCAGTAGAAAAGTAGAGGTTTTATGTTTTACATATATACTGCATTACATAATGTGCATTACAACATACGTTTATCCTCTCGACAAGATCATTAACGTTGTCACCAGGACTCTTTCAACTCCCTCACTTCACACCTACTTCCTTGCACTGTCACCAGACTGGATGGATCAAAGGAGACTTGTGATCAAAAGAGCATTGTGTCATAATCTGTGCTGGGGCCTGATTATGGGCTATGTGTGTTATGATGAGTGGTGATGTCACTGACATGGAATGTGGAGTGTTGGCGGAGGTTTGGAGAGCTGGGTTCTACTAGTGTCAGTTGGACCTAATGTGCTGGGCTGGATGGGTGTCCCAGTGCTTTCTCTACTTTATATCTGGAGAATAAACCTACATGTAAACTACTTACCTTCAAGTGTTCCTATTATGTGAAGGAGGCATAGTTTACCACACATTGTTCCTCCCATGTGTAAATAAACAAATACACATACAAAAATAAATGTTAGCAAGCTACCCCTTAACCTACTTTTCTGGATGGGGTGTAAGGAGAAACCAGAGGCTATTCTAAATTCGTTAAACAGAATATTTTTTTATTTATATTGTAGTGATATTTTTTTTTTATCAGGTGGCTGGTTTTCACCAATTCAAACGCTGCGTTAGGGTGTTTATTAACGTATGTTAACTAAAATGCCCTTATATGATCTCTGGCTCTCATGACATTATCTAAAAAGGTTAAAAATCCTAATATAAACTTAACGATGTAATAACCTTGAAACAGATAATGGCTATTTTAGTTAATGTTAACAACCATACATTAACTAGCGAGCTGTCATGATATGCCATTCTGTAGTTGTGACATAAAAGGTGCGCAGCTATGGCATGCAAAAACGAACCTACAGTTAAAAAAAAAAAGCTTCCAGTGGTTTAGGAGGTTATTAACAAACCAAATAATACAAGGTTCACTTCTGCTCCAAGCAATTACTTAGAGTACTGATTCATCGAATCACTGAGCTGACATGCGTTTCACACTTATGTCTTCTTCAGGACCCATTGCAGAGCATGATGGGAGCTTTAGAAGAACCACTTTGCAGAAAGTAGGATCTTCTACTGCCATGCCTTCTGTTTGCTTATAGAGGAGTGTGGGCTTAAGCCTCTTAGAGCTTCTCAATGGACATCAGGTCAGAGGCCTTTTGGCTCCGATTAAGGAAGGCCTGGAGGTTGCTCCACCTTCCAAGCCAGTGAACATCACTGACTGTGAGCTAGTCCTGAGAAAAAGGATGGCACTAATTATGTCTGAAGCTACAGAGAACTTGAAGGCTGGACAAGCACTGGTGAAACACTGGTATAACCAAAAGGCTAACTGGGTCCATCGAAGGAAGGAGAGAATAGCACCCCCACCTCCCTTCCTTTGCTATGGCCTGGTGCCTCCATTTGTGCACCATACCACCAGTACTACAACAACGGTGCAGTGTATTTGAAATAAGCTGGTTGTCATCATGTATAGCTGATAATCTGCCTTATAATAAATATCAAAATGGATTTTTTTGTTACAATGGATACTAACCCCAATCTCCTGGTCAGATACGTTTTTCAGTGTCGTCAAAGATATTTCATAAGCAATGGGGGTGTAAATGAAGGAAAAAGCAGTGGTAAAGCTTTGCTCAAATCCATTGCCATGGCAGCCTTCTCATTTTTAATATTTAATGTTGTCATTTTAATTTCTGCAGGAGCAATCACTTGAAACATTGATTGCTCTGTGGGCTGCGAGGGGAAGCTGGACAAAGGGGTGAGGGAAGAATGATGAAGGGTTTTAGGATAATCATCATTTGGTATCCTAGCATCCTCAGAGCCCTCCCGGTAAAGTCTCGGCAAAGGTTCGAAATAATGCAGCCTTCAGATGCTGCAGAATCTAATTTCCTAGCTATGGTTTCCCAGCTCTACATTATAAGATTTCTAGGCTCATGGGTTATCGCATGTTAGGAAGAAATCCTGCGATGTAGGCCTTACGCGCGATGATCTGACCAGGATATTGAGTGGAAGGGCTATTTTGTAGTTGTTTTCAGCCACTGCTTCCTCCTTTTCAGTGAAACACTGCATTCGTCTGTTTCCCAGGATGGACATGTAATATCACACAGCTGTGGCCCCAGGTTTGCAACACTGGGCTTTAGAAGGTCAGTGAGCAGTGTCCTGCTTAAGAGTGCAAATCAGAGCACCAACAATCATAGTTCGTGTATTCTTCTGGAGTGTGTAAAATCGGATTTATACATTAGTTTATTTTGTTAATCTATGTGGGGATTGCTTCTATTTTATTGATGTGGTCTTACTTTTTCTCCATGTGTTACACATATTTCATTGGTTTATAGAGAAAAGGAAGCTTGTTTTCTTCTCTAGTGGGTGTATCAAGTAAACCTATGGACTGCAAAAAATAAATAATACTAAAACATAGATGTACAAATATCCAGTTACAAAAAAGTGGACTGAATGAGATCAGTAATGGTTGGGGGCTATGTCACTGCCCCCTCATCGCCGTTAGTGGGTTGCAGGTAAGGACCTGACAATCTGGGGATTTTCTAATGTATTACCACTGAAAGACCTTTGTACTGCTTATAATGGATTACAAACTTGGTGAGAAGAATGGGACTATGGCTTCACCAAACAAACGAATCCTGGGAAGAAGGTCAAGGCAAAGAATGCAATGCCCAAACCCTCAAGATGAATACAACAGCTAGCGATACAACGCCCCCATTAGCTGTAGACTAGCAACCGCCTGCAAGTTCATGTCAAGTTTACCCGTGAACCTGGTGGCACAACCATGCTGGGACTAAGCAACCCATTGAGCCTGTTTTGGGAGAACAGCCAGGATAAGTAGTTATTGCACCCCATTTCATCACAAAATTGCAGGGTGGTTCTGGCCAGCTTCAGGAGACAAATCAAATCCAATATGGTGACACGAGAATTTAAAGACTTGGTCCCATGGATAACTGACAGCAATGCGTTTGCTGATTTTAGAATTATGGTGGAACTGCCAAATTATCCAATGTGTGAACCCCTTTAGGTATAAAGGGGCAAGAAGGAAGCGGGGCAAGCTGACACCCAGGGTCAGTGTTCCTGATGATGAAAGGAAGCAAACCCTGCGATGATGAAAGGAAGCAAAGATTGACACTGCGAGGGAAGGCAAGATACAGAGTGATCGTGCTGTTCCCAACTCCATATCTGAAGAAGAGTAGTGCCCAAGACAGGTACTGCGCTGCTAGGAAACATAACCCAAGTACCAGAATGTCCAGATTGTGAGAAGACAGATACTGCGCTGCTAGGATGCATAACCCAAGTATCGGAGTGTCCAGATTGCGAGGAGAAGACAGGTACTGCCTGCTAGGAAGCATAACCCAAGTACCAGAGTGTCCAGATTGCGAGGAGAAGACAGGTACTGCGCTGCTAGGAAGCATAACCCAAGTACCAGAGTGTTAAGATTGCGAGGAGACACACACAGATACCACCTGCTAGGAAACATAACCCAAGTACCAGAGTGTCCAGATTGTGAGAAGTGGGATGCTGCCTGCTGGGAAATGTAGGACAGATACCAGACTGTTCAGATTGTGAGGAGAAGTAGGACACTGGCCCTCATTACGACCCTGGCGGGAATCGCGGTGCAAAATGCACCATGGAGCACGGCGGAAAGCTGCCGATAGCGCCATGGGGGTTGGCGGATTTTCCGCCCCATTCCGACCTTGGCGGGGCGGTAAATCCCCATCCCCCATTTTACCCTTCCCCATTCCCATTTTTGCCCCATAGGGTATAATGGGAGTGGGGAAGGCGTTAATTACGCCACCTCAAAATACGGTGGCGTAATTAACGACAAGGTCCCGTAGCGCCATGGATTTCTCCGCCCGGAAAAACCAGGCGGAAAACGCTCCATGGCGCTACGGAAACTCGTAGTAGGGCGGACGGGTCCGCCGCGAATAACGCTGGCGTAAACCCACTCCGCCAGGGTCGTAATGAGGCCCACTGTCTGTTGGGAAACCTACTGAAAGTACTATAGTGTCCGATTGTGAGTACATTCCTGAGAACTGGAGCATCAGTCATGGAGCTAAGCGTCCCCAAGTGCCCTGAGAGGTGGGGAGAACAGTTGTTCTTGGTACTTTAAGAAATGAATGAACAGAGTCAGCAACGAGCCTCCGAGTTCCTTATAGACAAATAGATTATTAGAGACTGTGAATTGCAGAAGATGGATTGAAAGGAATAGCTGTTAGAAGGAAGAGGTGTGTCGACTAGGGAAAAGCACAGGCAAAAATAAGAGAATTCAGAAGTAGGCAAACAGCATGCTTAGCCAGGGACTAGCAGTCGTAAATGACCTCCTTAGTCTGGGACTAGCAGTCGTAAATAACAGAGTTAAGGAAATGCCTGTCTACAAAAGGCAGCAAAGGGAAAACTCTTGTTTTTGGGGTTATTAGACACAAGAAAGATGAAAACACCAAGTATGGGTTCAGGACCTGAAGAAGGAGATGTGCACTTGTTAGGACATAAAGGACCAGTGAAGAAAGAACAAGGAAAGTAGAGATGAAATAGGTACAGGGGAAGGACTCATCAGAAACCCCTCAGCCTCGCTGCTGGGAATTGTGGGACAAACAGACCATAGGGAAGTATCTTCATGACCCAATGTATGTTGAGTGTTTGTGAAAGGTAAATAAGAGAACAGTGCAGCAGATACGAAACCAGTGCTTAGTTGTAACAGCCCTTTTCATACCTAATATAGACTATGGCAGTCATCCCAAAAGTTTACAAAATGGCTCCAGGTGTATGGAGAAAGATTATTTACCAAATGGGTAACAACACTTTTTAAGAAAAGAGACAGAAAGGTGTAAGAATAAATTTGGAAGGGAAGCATACAGCACAGATGTTCCAGCCATGATAGCAGCTGGAGTCAGAGTAAAATACCGCTAAGCGAGTCAAGCGCTCTCTACATACATCGGTGTTCAGCCTTAAGGACACAGGCCTGAAGATCGGCGCCACAGACTCATCTCTTCATCTGACCAAGTCTGTTAAATGCAGTACCCTTAAAATGGAGGATGACAACATCTACTGTTACAACGGTTGAAGCAGGAGGAATCTGGCAGAGGCCAGTACATAAAACATGTTAATGCTTTTATTTTAATAAGCATATTTGGAAGCTGGGTTAAGCAAGACGAGCAGGTGAGGGGTGAGTAGACGGGGTAGAGAAAGATCAAATGTTTGATTAGTTTCTGGTAGACACATTTTAAAACATCAAATAGGTAAGAGCTGATATTTGTGTTGTTCATATTTTCACATAAAGCAAAGAGGCTTGTTGAAATGTGATGACTGGGTCATACACAGAGTACAAAGTGTCTTCCACAACAAACAAAATCGTGCTTCTGGTTTTTCTAATCCTTTCTTCCCTTTCCTGACTCAGGAGACACAGCTGCAATTCTCCCCAGTGGGATGACATGTATGATATACTTGTGTGCATTGGCCGGGATGGGGACTGCTCATTTGGTTTCCATTTGGTTTCCGCGCCTTGAAACACTTGTGTATAGGCGCGTTACAAATGCCATCTCATATCATTTTCCACATCCGCGGAGAAACGAGAATTCATTTTATATCCCACAAGACTTGCTATGTTGTTTTCCGTGCAGTTTTGTCTCGATGCTGTCAGAGACAAAATAAATTGGGAGTAGGCAGGGCACAAGTTGGACATTCTAAAGGATAGTATCTGTTTAGGGAGCCATTTTGTTTTTGCATTTTGGCAGCAAGACCAAACACTGAAAAACTATCCTTTATATTCGTGTTCTTACAAGAAATCACACTTTGAAGCCACATAAAAACGCATCCCATGCGTTTGTAAATAAGCCAGTGATGAATTTAATTGCCCCCTCCCCGCAACTATTGTCCAAGTAGTATAACGTTAATGCCTTATGCAAGAAGTTTAGAGCAGCGCAAGATACAAATAAGGAGGCATCCACGAGGTCCAGCCCATTCTCAAAGAGCGTGTCAGTGCTTTAAATGGGGGGAGGGGAGGGCTGACATATCATATCATGTCATGTCATGTCCTCCTCCTTGCTCTAAGCACTTTGGAGTGACTTGGTCGCGATGTAGCGTGTTACAGGACACCAGTAAATAAATAAGCTACTCACTAAAGTGTGTACCGATATTCTGGGATGTATAGGGCCTGATTCACAAAAGTGTTTCATAATGTTGCAATACCATAGGAAAACGCTCCATGAATCAGGCCGATAATGTGTTATGCATGTTATGAAATGTTTACTTTCACAAACAATAATGTAATGTTACACTTTGTGATGTGGATAATTAACTCCTGTGCGACAGGTAAGAGACTCTATTCCCAATGGACACCACAAAGTAATCCTGTCACATGTATCTCCCAAACTCTGATAATGGGAGCCCAGACCGCTGGACCCGTTCCCTACTGTGAGATCATTAAATCCTTCACCCTGAGGCAGCTTCTGGGGCGCATTCAGCCTTTTCCATCAGACTTACCCGCTGTTTGCCGGTCGCTCCCATTCGTCCTCACATAGCCCAATGTCGTTGAAGGGATTATTTCGTGGTCGGCTCGCGGGGGATACGCTTCCCTTTTGTTTGGGATTTCTCCACTCGTACGCGTTGAAGTTGTATCCGCCTGAAGCCTGGTAACTGGGACCTGAAAGTTCACCAAAATGTTACTGTGTGGTAACATGAATAACCTATATATTATAGCCAGCATAGGCACATCCCCAATATTAGTGGGGCAAGGCATTCTCTGGTAGGTGTTGCTTGCCATTAATTAGAACTCTGTACATGTATTTATGTATTGGTTATTTAGAATGCGCCTATACAGCAAATGGTGTTTCAAGGCGCAACAAGACAAACGGGGGAGGGGGTAAGGATGAAGAATAACTAAACATTCCTACCAGGCCTTGTGTCATTCAGATCATGCAAGTGCAGTGACAAGAAGTGCAGGAGAGTGGGGAGGTGGGGGGAAGTGCCGGTCAGAGCGGAATGCGCTAGTGCCAAGGAGGGAAAGGAAGTGCAGGGCGGAGTGAAGAGCGCGCAAGTGCTGGAGGGGGGAACAAAGGTGGGGGGCAGGGCTAGGCGAGTACGAAGGGGAGGCCAGGTGAACACGTGTCAGGGGAGTGCAGGGAATGAAGGTCCACAGGCTAAGTGCGAGGACGGGGCTGGATGGGCTCAATAGGGGTGCAGGCCTAGCCAGGCTAGTGCAGGGGGAGGGAACCCGGTACGGCAAGTGCACGTTAGGGGGTGGGAGGATCAGGGTAGACTGGGCAAGGAGGGCCTGGTGCCCTGTAAGAATCAGAAGGAACCAGGCTGCCAGTCAATGCGGCGGAGGGGGGCATTAGGAGGGGAGAGAGAAGGAAGACGAGAAAAGGAGGGTCTTGAGAAGCTTCCGGAACTTAAGGAGATCCGTCTGAAGTCTGAGAGGGGAAGGGAGGCCATTCCAGAGGGAGGCTTCTGCAGAAGAGAGAGAGAGATATCTACCCCCACTCTTTGCTTGGAAAAGCGTCTGATCTGCAGAGAGTTGGAACTAGAAGACCGAAGGGCTCTAGCAGGGAGGTATTTAGAGAGAGAGATTGGCTATAGCAGGCCCCAGAAAGTCTTGTGGATGATGCAGAGGGTCTTGTACTTGATCCTCGCAGCAACCAGGAGCCAGTGGAGAGATTGTAGGGCTGGGGAGAGGCAGTCCCTGGGCTTGAGGCCAAGGATAAGTCCTATTCTGGGTTAGTTGAAGGGGCGAAGGGAGGATTTAGGCAGATTGAGGAAGAGGCTGTTGCAGTAGTCCAGCATAGAGTGAAACAGAGCTCTTCAGACATTGGGCCTCATTACGACCCTGGCGCTAATGGGTTAATGGCGCCGTAAAAGGCTGCGGCGCCATTAACCCATTAGTGCCTGATTACGAGGTCCCTTTGCGGGACCCGACCTTAACGGCTGGTCTACACCAGCCGTTAAAGTAGGGACCCGCAAAGGGACCTTGGTGCTAAGTAGGGTACCGCAATTTGCGGTACCGTACTTAGCGCCTTCCCCATTGAGCCCTATGGGGCAAAAATGGGAATGGGGAAGGGCCATGGAGGAAGGGGGAATTACCGCCCCGCCAACCTTGTAATGGGGTGGTAATTCCCCCTTTCTCCATGGCGGAGTCGGTAAGTTACCGGCATGGACCATGGTGCTATTAGCACAATGGTTTTCCGCCTGGGTCGTAATGAGGCCCATTCACTTTCTGGGGAAAGGTGAGGAAAGGGAGGATGCCTCTGAGGAGGTGAAGCTGAAAGTGGGCCTTCGTGGCAATGTCTGTGATGTGGAGAGAGAGGAGTCGAAGATAACACCAAGGTTTTTTGCCTCACAAGAGGATGTGGGGAGGAGGACCATGGAGGGCAGCCAGAGAGTAGGAGGGACGGAGGGAGATATGTCAAAGTTTTAAAAAAAGAAAGAAAGAAAGATTCAAACACATAATCAAAAAGGGAAGCTCTACACATTTTAGAAAAACATGATTAGAAACGTCAGTCACATAAAATGCAAACAAAAGTAGAATTTGTGAAATGCAAAAAGAGTGAGGAGCCATGTTTTTTAACTTTACAAAATACGCCTTTTGCATCGCTGCATTTCTGATTGCGGTGTGGTGCTGCATGCTTGCGCTCCCAGACAGGCTATCCTGTGGCATTTCTCTAGAGTAGTGGTAAGGGAACTATCGCTACTGCAGGTGTACCCACTATGCACAGCTAAATTCATTTTGTTCCTCAGGTTATTGGGTTATTTACAAATGTATGATCAGTGGGGGAGGGTGTTGCAGCGCTCACGGCATGTGGGCGCTGCATGGCGAGGGCACACTGGTGGCATTACCTTGAGTGGCGCCTCGGCTGTACCACAGTGGAGATAGCGGTCGTTGCAGTGTCCCACAATGGGGGCCGCCATGTTTTTGGTACTGGCATGCATGGGGGACCATGGACCCGCGCACGCGCAGCGCATTCTGCACTGTTCATTGCTGTGGCAATGACGGTGGAGCCTCAGCTTCATGCAGACTCCCATAAAAGCAGCACTGGCCCATTGTTTCACACATTGCAAACTTCTCTTGCTCTGGGGAAGTGATGCTCCTTTGCTTCTGTCCTGTTTTCTCTGACCTTGTCCTGCGTTTCTCCAGTTCTTTGATCCTGCCTTCTGATCCTTTCTGGATCCTCGTTTTTCCTTGCTCTTTGGCGCCTCCAAGATACGTGCGGCCAGTGCCTGGCACTGGTCCTCCACCACGTTAATTCATGGGTATCATCTGTCTCGTGGTGTTGGAAGACTTAGACCCTGTCTTGTACCTGGGGTGTCTATGCTACCTAGTTCCGGGTAAGGAAAGCCTTTCGCGCCACCCTCATCCTTGCTAGTCTCCTCCGGTACGAAGACGACGGAATCCTGGCCCGGGCCCAGGACCGTCTAGCATGTACGAAAGTGCAGCGTGCTGCGAAGCTTGACAGGGGGGAAGGTAGAGGTACGATTATGTAGCTTACCATAAGTGCAAGTTTGAGTAATTGGTAAGTTTGGCATAGTAACTAAAACACCCTTTCAACTGAATGTTTTATTAACAAAGGCAATCATTTAATATTAGTAGTGAATCATATATTCCTTTGAGAAAAGATTTTATTTTCATTGATGTTTTGGGCTCATTAGGATTATGTACATGGTCCATTTAACCCTGGCCATTGCTAGTGTTTCCTACATGGCCTGGCTACAGGTCATGTTCTGGTAATATTGCCCCTGTGCGGTGTCTGAAAATCTTGGGGAAACGTATCAATTGTCCCTTAAAATATGTTCATTTCTACATGTCTTTGTTATGGTCTTGTCCTCCATGGGATCGGGAAAACATCTAGGAGGTCCACTATAGAGCCAATCTTATTTTCTTTCTCCAAACACTGTGCACTAACAGTGCATCCTACGATACACCAAAACGCTGCTTGCATGGAATATTTGAGGAGGTGCTCGGCCAATCACAATCAGGTGCTGGATATTAGAATCAGGATGAATCGGCAAACCCGACATTCAATATATCCTTATTTTTCTTTTCATATGTAAAAGTTTCTTTTGGATCAATAGAAAGTGTAGTGTGAATCTGTCCAGAAGTGAGCAAAAAAATCCAGTACTTTAATGTTGGAATACAACTTTTAGGAATCCAGCTATAACCCCTCGTCCCGTCATCGTTGACGTCCCAACACAAAACGCTTCCCAAAAAGACACAAGGTGAATATTTGTGTGAACATTTCTTGCATGTCTGTCACCAGAGACATTAGCATCAGAATTCGTACATTTCGTGTTGAAGAGAAAACTTAACCACAGCTTTCTCTGTCTCACAGCTATACATAAACACACATGTTTAAAAATATGACTACGCTTATGTAAAAAAAAGCTCGTCTCCAAAACCAGTGTCCCCACCAAATGAGCAGAATCCAAAAACCGGATACTAGTCATCACCGATCCTTCCATCCATGTGTGGCCTGGTCAGATGCCGCAGGCAACATGTTTCGTTCACAGTTGAGCTTCTGCAAGCGAAACTAAATATCAAAAGGAGTGAAATGAGAAGCATACATCAAGAGCAGCTATTGAACGGCTATTTAGCCGTAAATGATGACCCCGAAACCTGGGCCAGATTCAGAAAAATAAAAGAAGTGTGCAGATCTGAGATGCGGCACAAAGGCACTACAAATAGATGTGCCACATCCACCGAAGTGTGCATCTCAGAAATGCACCAGTTTTTTTAAAAAAGAGTGCAGTATGTGGGGGGAAAAGAAGCACTAATTGGGAGAAAAGCATGCAAATGCACCAGGTTAACATGCAAAGGGGTAGTGACCACAGAAGGAGAAAAAAGGTGCACCAAAATCTTGGATTCACAAAACCAGACCATAAAAATTGCTAAAAAAATACATGCCCTATGACATTTGCTCCATTTAAAAGTGGAGCAAGCGGCCAAGAAAAAAGTGCAGGTGACCAAGCTAACCAAAGAAGCACCCAGAGAACACCAATCACAACACAACACAGTATAAAAGCAGAGCAGAGGAACACAGTCCCAAAATGGGCAATCCAGAAGGCATTGTGCTACTGCACCGAGTGACAATATATGGGCAGATCATAACCTTTCAAATGTCCGATGAAGAGCTCATCCAGAGCACTGCCTCCCACCCCATAATCGTACTGGAAGTGGTGAGTCAGTCAGAGGGGGCTCCTACCACATCCACGGCAGCCCATGCCACGCCACTGGTGTGATGTTATGTGGTCTTGTCTGTCCACCCACCAGCAATCGGTGCTATTGTAGAATGTTCAGGAGTGGTATGACTGACAGTTTGGTAGAATATCGGTGTGTGCTTCTGGTGAGAGTTCCAAGAGTGACAGTTAGACCCAAGCTGTGAGTGAGTGAGTGAGGATGGCCGGTGGGTGTACCCCTTCCCCTTGTCCAGTCCCTGTCCTGTCCAACTCTATATACTACAAAGAGTAACTGGAACTGTACATATGTTCATACAACTGTAAATAAAGATACCTGGTACCGAACCCCGGCTCCACAGGTGCACTGTGTCCTAGCCCAACAACCATCCTGTATTTACAACAGCCACCACCAGTCAATGTACTTTCACCCTGTATTTCTTTTCAAATGGCTCCTCCTAGATCCCCAGTGCTGTCATGGTGGTGATATCATAGCCCTCACAATCACAGGCTGATTGAAAATGATCCTTACCTCAGCCAGGATACATGTAGGCATGCCTCAGTACATATGTACCAAGGCAGCATAAGGCAGCAAAAGCGAGGACATGTTACGACACAGCTGGGTAGTATGCGTGTCTGCTGCCAATCATTGCACCCATGTGGCCTGCATACCCCTGCAGCCACGCAACACTTGTACCGGAACGAGAGGACATGTTGCTGTCTAGCACACTACTCTTCATCAACACAACCACAGACCTCACTCTATGACATCGCAAAACTACCACCTGAGAGGTTTAAACGGGAAGTGATCCGCTTTACAAAGTAAGGTCGCTGCAAAGCTGAAGTTAAAAAAGAAGCATTGCCCCATTCTCAGACGTATTATCCGCATAAGACAAAAAAAGAAAATGAACATTAAACAAATGGTCCAAAATATTTTGCTCATCTTTGTCAGGGTAGGTGCACTCTTTTTTTTTTTGGCCATATAATGAGATGCACTTTTTTTGGCGCGAAGTGATGCTCATGTCAGCATTTCCACATGCAAAGAGGGTATTTGACAGATATGCCTAAAACGTGCTCATCTCATTAGGTGTGCCATTAAATGTCCACTTATTTGTGCCTCTTTTGTGCCACAATTTGTGCACTGGGCATTTTTGGGTGTTCCGTTAGTGAATTTGCCATCTCCAATGAGTTCCGGGGCAACGTTGGCAATACCTGCAGGCCCTTGGATTCCATTGCCTTCTCGTTGTCACTCCGCGGCTTGCTTTCCATAGTGTCTGCTTCCTGGATGTGCTGGTTCTTGTCTTTGGAACGACACAGGGATCGTGACTCGGCCTGGGAGCTGCTTACTCCCCTGGATGGCCTCAGCGCTGTTGTACAGGCAGAGTGCCCACCACTCTGTCATGCCACCACCGCTCTTCCTCTTTGCTTGGCTCTCGCACGCCAGTTGCTCAGTGTTCCTGGAACAGAGCTGGAGCAGCTCTGTTGCACGTCAGCTCTATGTTGTCCCAGAGCCCCACCTCCTCCATCTCCATTACGCACAGGGTGCTTTCCCGGCATCTCTCGGGTTTTCGCTCTCTCTTTGCCTCCTCTATCTCATTTTTTGGTCGTGTACCCCTTTTCAGCCCCCTCGTTGCAGTCCACTGGAGGCTTGAATTTAAAGGGATATCTTCCATTTCATGTTGTTCATAATATAACTTCACGTTATCTTCATGAGTTTGATAACAGTTTGGTATATTGTAGAAATCCATATAACCATCACTTGGAGGAAATCAGGGAGTTCCTCACTGGTACAGGAGTCTTTGTACACAAAGGTGAAGTCTCTCCCGTTGAATTCCCACTTGCCTCGACCCCTAGGGATGGTGTTACAGAGGGGGCTCACCTCCCTAGCCTCACAGGGGGAATAAGTGACAAATTCTCTCAATTTGTCACAATACGAATGCTTCAAAATGCTTATTCTCTTTTACTTAAGTGTGCTCCCAATCAATCAATGATGAACATGTCATGGTTAAGCATCAAGAATGCTCTATGCATGAACACTGTGACTGGTTAAGACATCACAGACATGTAGATCTTCATCCTGATTAAGTCCATGAGGAGATTTTGTGTTTGGATGCTTGTTGTCTTAAAAGTAATTGTCTCCTTTCAGCTTTGGGACGTGGTCGACTGCATAGGAAATAAAATCTTTGAGGTTAACATTCTGAGCTTAATCTAACTGTTTGGTCTTTGGATAAGTCAAATACATGTGTCACATGTCACATAAGAAGTGTCACGTGAAGCAATGTTGGATTTTTCATGCTTTTCCTTTTTGTGGATCATGAGATATTTTCAAATGAAGCTATATGTCAATGCTTCACACCTGTTCCACAACTTTAAACTGTTCAGGGATTAGAACAATCTACACCACAGTAAAAAGTTTGGACTTCTTGGAAGTTGTTGCCCTCAGCCCCAATTCTTTCTAAAGATCAGGATCCACCAAGAAATCATTCCATTGCTTTTGCATGATCCCTGTCACTTCTTTTGAACTCATGTTTGACAACACAGCTGCAGATACTCACAGAGACTCTGGCCTCGGGAGAGGAGTTACAGAGCTATATAAGCTTGGTCTCTCAGTCTGAAAGTGTGGATGTTCAGAAAAGCAGCTGCCAATCAGAGGAAAAACAGTGTGAGGAGGAATTAGACTGTGATGCAGCAATGAGAGGGGCCCAAGACCAGAATAGACAGGCGTCCATGCTCCCCAACCCTGCCTAATGCACTTTGCAAGACTTAAACTGTTTCCACTAAGTTGTATAGCAATATACTATTGCTTTCAAGGAAACATGGGAACTGAAGGCCAAACCTGGACTGAGGCCTAAGTAAGAGAGAGAAGCAGGGTGTAGGAAACCCATACACAAAGATGGAGAATAATTCTGTAGTAATCCTTCAACCAGGCGTGAGTCAGCCAAGGAAGTTCATTTCTCACCCCACATTATCCCAGAGCCTAGAATACTTTGGATGGCATAAGAATCCATTCCCCTTACAGATTGGTTTTCTTCTTGTACTAATCCATTCATAAAGGCTGTTTTTTTCCCTTGTAAATGTAATCTTGGTCTCCTTGCTAATCCCGGTCACCCACAGATTCCCAGGGATATTTTTCACATTCCCTTGTCTTTATCTCATTTTTTTCACTAGATGTTTTGGACTACGACTCCCTTGACCCTCACCATTGAAAATGGCAGCGAGGGCTGATGGGAGATCTAGTCAATTATTTGGTGAGCCAGCGGTTGCAAGCCCCAGCGGTAGATACGTCATTACCATGTATTGAAATAGGTCCATTTGTTGTTTGCTGTTCGAGAATATGTTTATTTCTTTTTCAAACTAAATGGTTGTGAGGCTGTGGTAGGAAACTGTTTGGAATTTTTCTCTTATGTGAATTAATCAAACTATTTTTAAGCGTTAACGAGATAATTTTATGATTGTGAAAATTGTCGTATTAATTGCATTGCACATCAGTTGTTAAATGTTTATCATTCACTGTGCCAATCGAAAAGTACATTGTAACAGATAATGATGATAATGACTGTTTATTTTAAGATGGATTCCAATTTGGGCCTGATGTTAAGGAGTAACAGGCTTAGTTTACATGAAGATGTAACAGTCCGAGGAGCTGTGACTCTATGGCTAGCTACATGGCCAGCCAATAGCAGCTCTCAATATCTGCTGTTTATTCCACTTGGTTTGATGCTTGTAATACGTTGAAAAAGAAGAGTTGGGCGATGTTTGGTGCGTATTGACCACTGCCTGCACCGGCGATGGAGGGTGGTACGAGGAGGCGTGGACATTCCACCTGGATAAACATATCATGTTAAAAGGTTTGGGTAGGTGTGTGCATGCTGCGTGCATGTTTGTGTGTTTATGTGTGTCGGGCAGCGGCTATTTGAGGGGTCTGAAGGCACAGTGGGCACTTCCGGAGACTTAGGGAGCACTCTGGATAGAAACATGGAGAGATCATCTAGCTGGGTAGGAATCGCCCAAGCAGAGGTATATGACGTCTTATGAGCTCGTGAACATGTGGAGTGATCCCCATGTGCAGACAATGTACTTTTTTCGGTCTTCAGTGCACAACTCCTTAATGCGTATTAACCTGATGTTGCTGTATTCCACCTCACACTGAGTGGGATCACTCCCCAGTACCAGTACAGTTTTCAAGACCCAGAATCTAATGGGCTTTGCCTTCTTGCTGATTCAAGCCAAATGCAATGGCGGATGTGGCAATTAAGTTGTCGTGCACTGCTAAAACTAATATGTATTTTGCCAAGAACTTGAAGAGAACATACCATATAACTCATTCAGGGATTTAGTGACCCACTCGACAGAGGGTGGCTTTATTAAATGATACGCAGTGACCTTGAAAGCCACGAGGGTGCAATACAGGTGCAACAAAAACATCATGATGGTAACGGGGAGGATGTGGCATTAGGAGAGTTCAGGGAGTTCATAAACAAGTTTGAAAATTCAGCACAGTGGGAGGTTGGATTTAAGTTGAAAAACGTGGCAGGAAAATCATACACAAGAAGACCGACCTGGATAAGAACTAGCATTGGCTAAGCAGAAGGTGACAAGCCCCACATTTCAGGGAGGCTATATCCAGGGAACGGTGTGATAAAGGATCCAGTGGGAGGGAACTAGCCAGATGTTCAGGGACCTGTACACACGTTTATGGAAACAGGGGATCCTGAGTTGCAGTGGGTGACTGGGCGAGGGAGAAACAAGGGCACTCCTTCACAATATGGGGGAGGCATGCAAAATGATGTTATGAAAGCCAGAAGACAATACCTAGAAATGCGGGTCCCATAGATTGCTATCCCCGATTAATGCAGACATTGAGATTTAAAGAAACCCCAAACGAGATCCAGAAAAAGCAGACGCGTCACAGTTTGCACAACTTTACCAAACATGGGAAGGTTGGCAAATATGATGGTAGTATGTGGCAGCCCTACTGAAGAGGCAGTGGTGGCTCGTGATGCCAAAGAAGGTATGTGACATTCCATAGTGGGTCTACCTCAAACAACAGCTGATGTGACTGAGGTTTTGGGGACTACTAATTTGGATTGACAGACCATATGTATAAGGTCCCCTGAGTGAGTGTCAGGACCAATGGTATTGTACACTTGGGAGTTTCATCTCCAGCAGGGTATTAGACAGTGTTGTCCACCTTTACCCACTACGGTTTAGAAGTGCATACATTCTATGTGAGTAAGACATTAAGAAGAAAATGCAGAGGTTGCAGAATGTTATTGAATAGAATGCAATCATTAATAGCACTCCAAAGAGATTATATCTTCGTTTATACTAACCGCCCTCAAGAGCCATTGGTTAGAGTGGATCACTTTGAAGACATTAAGCCTGAGGATAACATAGGCAGTCAGATCTGTTGTGCTTGGATGGGACAATCCCAGAGCTAATACCAGACACATAGCTCAGAGTAACAAACCAATTTAATTAGGCGTTTGGGGTAAAAATCTCTAGGAACATTGAGTGGATTTGCTATCGGAACACAGGCCTAGAACACTTTAAGGAGCGATCAGACAAATGGACAAAACACCCACAGCAGTGTCAGGAAGAGTAAGTAGTTCAGCTGACAATTACTACAGCCCCCAAACGTTCACTTCTCATCTATATAGTGTACGATATGATATGATATTTTATTTATATCGCGCTCATACACAGGTGTTTCATGTGCCACCAGATGCAAAACTATGATCTTCAAACTGGTCTGGGGGATTAAGGTGGCCAGGAGATCTATGAATTGGCTAGAGTAGAAAGTTCAAGAGAGGGAGACATTTTCAACTGCAGAATACATCACACTGTTGGGAAAACATTTGAGATTGGCTCTATGTAATGATAGAACAGGGAGGCAATACCTAATTGGTTGTGTAGTGTGCATGGTGACACCAAAGAGAATGGATATCAAATGGCTAATCGAGAAGGGTGATGAAAGAGAGGGTGTTTGCTACAGTATTGCTCATGTACTAACTTGCATACTCTACTACGGTACTGCCATGATTCCCCACTACCCCGATCTCACAGGATCTTGCTACACATTCCGTGCACATCTAGTTTACATTTCAACCCAACCAGTTCCTTTCTGACTGGTCGATGGCCGGTAACATGGTCATCTACATGTCTGGTAACGCTTTTGCCTGGTTAACACCCCTGGTGACTGCCATGATCCCTGTACTGGACAGTTTCCCCACCTTTGCCACATCTTTAAGGGACATGTTTGACTGACCAGAGATGGCTTACCCTCCCCAAGAAAATCTATCGGACCTCTCTCAAAGAAATTTAGATCTATGTCTTACGTTTCAAAATGTCAACAATTGGCCGATGAGACAGGCTGGCCTGATGAGATGCGTTTTACCCTGTTCAGAATTTGACTGTCCTGAAGAATTAAAAGACAAAGTCGCCTGAGTTCCCCGTCCAGCTTCCTTCCTGGACCTGATAACCATCGTCCTACAACTTGACTATCGACTGCAAGAATTAAAGGATGAGCTCAGATGACATTGAGCTCCCAAATTAACACTTGAAAACCGTCTACCGCAGCTGCATGCCGAAGCAGACCCTTCTCAACACCTGCTGATGGGAGTTGTACGAGGCCCACTAACTGAGGAAGAGAGAAGACAATGGGCCTGATTACGACCCTGGCGATACGGAGTGAACGGCGCCGTAAAAGGTGCCAGCGCCGTTCACTCCGTACCGCCGCATTACGAGTTCCCCTCGCGTGACACGTTAAGCATGCCTGGGAAAACCAGGCGTGCTTACCGGCTCCCACGAGGGGAAGAGGGAGCAAACAACGGGCCATCTTGTAATGGCCCGTTGTTTGCTCCCTCTCCCATTCCCATTCAGCCCTCTGGGGGCTGAAATGGGAATGGGGAAGGACCATGCCCGGGTCCTTGGAGGGAGGAATTACCGGGCCTTCCGAACTCAGAATGGCCCGGTAAATCCTCATTCCGAGGACCCGGACCCCGACGCGATTTCGGCGGCAGCCATGCCGCCAATAGCGGCATGGTTACCGCCGAACTCATAATGAGGGCCAATGACCGTTGCAGGGTCTCTGCATGTACTCTGGTGGTTGGGGACATCTGGCGAAGGAATATCCTGTGGCACTCTGATGTAGATGGGGAAGTGCCCCATTCCATTCCTGAAAGGGGCCTTGGCTCTGGAGATGGATTCTGGTCCCACCTATCAGAGAAGAAGAGAAGCAGACACTGTACTTTTGGTTCTCAAGGTTCAGCTTTCGTGAATTCCAAAAGATGTTTTATTCTTATGGATCATCAATGGACTGCACAAAAGGACATATGTACAGAAATCACAGTAACTGGTCAGACCACAGACGGGGTGATGGTCAGCCCTTGAGTTCTGGTTCAGTGATGGAACAAACCTTGATAACAGTCATAAGAGTGGGTCAACACATTGAGAGGGTGAAATCTGACTTGATTCATTTTGTGTACACTTTCATATCATTTTGGGAATGCCTTAGCTGAAGAAGCACAACCCTTTGATTGTTTGGGGGGCTGGAAATGTATCTTTGGGCTCTGAGTATTGTACTCCGGTATGTCTACAGAATGATCAGGGATGTGGACAGGGGACATCAGGCAACCAGAACAACATGACTGGGCTCACATACAGATTATTCCACATGAATACAATGAATTTCTTGATTTTTTCTGAAATTCAGGAAGCAGAGCTTCACTGACCTGAAGATTGCTCTGTTTAGGTGTTACCCAACACCACGATACTCTTGTATATATATTTGTCTAAACCTGAGAAAGAGGCCTTCGAGCATATCTTGATACGAATTTGAGGAACAGGTTAATCACCCCATCTAAAGTCAGCGGAGGGGCTTCCTTGTTCTTTGTTCCAAAGAATGAAACAACAGAGCTAAGACCCTGTTTGGACTTTGTAGGTCCAAACAGAATCACGGTCCAAGATAAATATCCATGCTCTTTGATCTCAGATATTCTTGAAGTTGTCTGGGAAGCTACCATCTTCTCCAAGCAAGCTCTTGGAGGAGCATATCATCTCATCAGGAGACTAATGGAAGACCACCTTCAGGACACCCTTTGGATTGTATGAATATTCCATGATGCCCTTTGGGTTGGCTAACCACCTGGCGGTCTTCCAGAGTTTTGTGGAAAAGGTGTTCTCCGTTATGTTGTACTGCTTGGTTATGGTTTACCTCAATGACATTTTGCTGTTTCCAGAACTCCATTGGAACATGTAAGCTTTATTAGAGAAGCCCTGCTACGGATACCGTCGAACCAATTGAAAGGGACGCCAGAACATTTTCTCTTGCATGTATCCTCTGTTCCTCACCTGGGTTTTATACTTACTCCTGGCAGCGTTAAGATGAACCCCTGAAAGGTTATAGCCATAGAACAGTGGTACGCGCCCAAGTCAGTACGCTAAGTACAACAATTTGCACTGGCAAACTTTTATATAAAATTAATTTCTAATTTCTCTGCTCGAATAAAGCCCTTAACCCATCCTTTGACTAAGGATCATGTCAACAGATTCCTGTGGAGTAAAAAGGCTGATCCAGCATTTGTGCGACACAAGAAAGCCTTTACAAAAGCACCCATCTTATGCAAACCAGACACCATGAAACCCTTTTAAGACTGGATGAGTCCAAGCCATTTCTTAACTGGTGACGTTCATTTGGATGCGAGATACAAGAATGGATAAAATGCTGGTAGGGCTGGGCAGGCCTTTGTGTAGGACAATGGGTACATTGCGTCAATATGCACGGATACAGGATGTGAGCGGATGGAAAATTTAAATTGAGAAAACTCAATGCAGTCATTCAGATCAGAGGCGGGTGGGCAGGAAGCTTGTCCATTACATCTGTGCTATGCTGGTGGCTTGAGGAGTAGCGGGGCCTGTTGTGGTATGCAAGAGGAGGAAGGGTGATGTGGTTTGACTAACCGCATAGGTGGACTGAAGAGAGACCCGCGCTCAGACCCATGAAATGGTCATGAATGCTGTGTACCTGTAACGCTCACCTGATTCCCACGGAGGCGCTGATCCCGGCTGGGCTGCTATCGTTTCTTCAATTGAGAAGCGTAGAGCTCGGACGACTCTCAGGACTGGGCTTCCTCTTATCGAATGTCTGACTTGCAGGGTAAGTTTTCTGCAGGTGGAAGAAAAAGGGTTAATCACCATTTGATGGGATTCCTTCTCCCACCAATCGCCAGTTTCTCCCACAGCCTAGCTTTCTAATTGTCTCGGCGAGCTCTCACCTTAGGCGTATAAATGCTGAGCTCTCCATCCTCCGTCTGGTGCCGGGGTGCGTGGATTCCAGTTACGTCACTGGATGAGTTCAGTGTTGAGGCTCAAGTCTTTTGCGGCCTTAGTTGTGGCACTGGTGCTGGGATGCCAAAGAGCGATGCCGCCGTTACTGCACGAGCGGATGCCTGTAAGTATACTGTAGTCTTTAGGCTTTAAAAGATGGGCACCTCAATAATGTCCCTTTTCCTTTGTTTCAGGCCTCGGGATGCTGTGGGCGTAGTTTTCCATTGCCGCTGCACGTGCCGATGCACGTAAGTATAATGTTCGTTGGCCGCTTTTAATGGCACCTCTAATAATGTCCTTTTTCTAGTTTTCAGGTGCCGGGATGCTGCGGGCTTTATATCCGTTGCCACTGCACGTGCCGATGCACGTAAGTATAATGATCGTTGGCCGCTTTTAATGGCACCTCAAATAATGTCTTTTTCCTGTTTTTCAGGTGCCGGGATGCTGAGGTTGATGCGGCCGCTACTGCGCGTGCAAAAACTGGTGAGTTAAGATGAATGCGACTGCCTTCACCCGAACCCCTTTTTAATTATGTCCTTTGCCTTTCAGGTGCAGAGAAGCTGCAGAAGAGAAGGCCGCGGTTAGCTCCGTTGCAATCACGGATGGATCAGGTAAGCAGGCGCGGCTGCGAGCGAGTTGCACTTTTCTAACCTTATGTTTATTCTTTGCAGGTTTTGCCGGTGACTGGATTCCGGGATCTGGTAAGTATTGCTCTGTGTCTTTCTTCATCCACAGGTTGCTGCGCGGAAGCTGAAGATGACTCTGGACCTGGAATGCAGGAGCCGACTCGGTGAGCGTCCTGCTGCTGCTGCAGAATAACGCGAAGCACGTGTTTTCCATCGGGCGTGGTTTAAATAGCAGAGAAGTGCTTCCAGTGTGTGTTCTTCCACCGGTTCCACCCAGGTAAGAAAAGAGTTCCTGAATGGAGGGAATAGTTCCTCCCAGCCCTGATGGCTGGGGACTTCAACCAGACTGGATTGTTCTGGGTAAATATGCAGCATGGTCTGCCTCAGGTAAGTCCATCCAAGCATTATTACACTGTTTATCAATATGAGCCTGGCGCCTATGGTGCCGGGACTGAAACCTTTCATGAGCCTGGCGCCAAAGGCGCCAGAACACGGTCCAAAGGGCCCCTGTAGGGGTCTGCTGGGTCCGGAGTAGTGGAAGACGGGTCTGCTTCCGAGGGCGCTGGGCCAGTCCTGGCCCCTCGGGAATAGCGCCCATGACAGTACCATGTAATTCACTGCCTTACACTTATGAGGCCCTTATACCGCACAGAATACAAACGTACAGCCCAGAACATAACCCAAAGAGTATGAACTGTGGTGTGGATGATGCTACTTTTATAAATCTGATATGGGACGGTCAGGGCATGGCATACTTCTGTTCTAAAGTGGGAGATGGTACAGGGAATATATTGCCAACTGAAATTCAAATTGTACTCTTCACAGTACTTCTGAGTGGATAAAATGGAGTGGCCCAGTCCATTCAAATTGGGTTCTATAGCCTAGCATTGCATCTGTGGTCACCAAAAGACTAGCACTGAGATGGGTGTGCATGCATGGGGACTCCAAGCTATGTAGGGTTGGGCTGTGGAACTCACCACGGGCAATGGCAACAAGTAATGAACTAGGAGAGCAGCAAAACCTAGCGTATATCTCGATGCACTAGGAGCGTCCAGTTTAATAAAGAAGGAAATGGTATGGATGGAAACTCAGCATGGCTACCAAAAAACCTGGATCATGAAGACCGAGCATATATAATATATAAGGCATAAGCAACAGGAGGCAATGAAGTGGAAAAGCAGACTTTCAGGTAGAGGCACATGTTTATAATGGCAGCTTTGATTCCCTAGCCTCTGGGGAATACAGAAAACTATAACTTATGGGTAGATTTAACAGACTAAGGTATGCACTTATGGGACCGAAAAGGCAGATATCATTGTGTGTGATTTACTTATGTGGGTTAACAAAGATGCAGATTTAACTGCAATTCTGTGCACATTGTTATGCACAAATCTAGGTGTATTGACAATTTCTCGTATTCTAAACATGCTCAGCTTCTACACTGATGGCTCCACGGAAGTGGACCACCTCCTCAGCTGTTTGCAATGGGACACACCAACTCACTTGCTGAATGCTGTGCAGTTGACTGCCACACACTGGCATCCTTACACTCTTGCTCTGTGCTGCATTGTGCAAAGTAAGACCACAACTGAGGGTATTACCACTACACCTTACCAGATCTGTACCTTTCCAAACTATTACAGTAACCTGGGCGACTCTCCATTCTTTCTGCCTATATTAGACTCTGGCTGACTGTTCTAGGCGAGTAGAATGCATAGTAGTGGCTTGATGACAAGTGTCGGCATCTTTTATATGTTGGACCAATAATAGGGTGGGAATGTCCAAAGAGTTTACCTTCATGAGACTGAATGTGGGGAGCAGATCTCATCCGAGCAGAGAAGTGGACACGAGGCTAAGGAGTCACTACAGGAGAGGTTCCAAACTTGATGCCTTGCAATAAAGGTGAGCCTGCATATAAGTAAAGGACTATTTCACTAATTTTCTATTGGTACTGTGATGATCTCCCTTTTAACCTAGCATCTTGTGAATTCTTTGTCAAGCACTATATGGATTAAGTAAAAATAATGGGAAGTGCAGGAAAGTAGCTGGTCCTCAAAAACAGAGCTGAGAACTTCAGGTTAAGGGAAAACTGAAAAAACAAATCTTTAGCCATCTATCAAAAACTTCCATCGGGCTTTGCCGCATTCCAGCAGTGCACACGCTTGAAGAGTCATAAATAAGGCTATCTTTATGGCTCCTCGTTTCATTGTTAGCAGCAAAGCTGCCTGCCATCTCTGTCCCATCTGGTGAATACATGGAGTGATCTGTGAATGAAGATGAAGGATGGCAGAATGCCAGGCATTTCCCATCCTAGATGCCAATGGAATGACCGCACACCTCAGTGCTTGATGGCGCATAGAAAGAAAAAAGAAAGAAAATGTACCCCGAGCTTTAAAACAGCCTTTTGGGAAATTCTAGGGGGACCAAGTCAAAATAACTGACTGATCTTAATCAAATGATGAACATGAGGTTCTGATGAAACAGTCCCCATGCAACACTCATCCCTCAGCAAAAAATGTGTGGTATGCACAGCTAGTGCTGTGCCCTTCACCAGAGCTGCTTCATAGAGCAAGTGGCTGCCCTGGGTGACAGTGCTTTCAGGGTGCATCATTAGCTGTTATGAGTGAGCCTAATTTCTGAGTTCAGACGGGAAGAGCACTGCTTTTGCTTAAATTTTTCATTTTGCATTTCAAGCACGAAGAAAGAATTAGTGTGGCATAGGGTCTCACACTGGGGTCTTTCAAATATCTTCTCATCGCGCCTCGGTGTCCACAGAGCATTGAAAATGTGAAGCGAATAGTGGTCGATGGTTGCACACAGGAATGGGTGGGTAATTGGGAATGGCTCATTTCTGGGCATGTACATTAGGAAGTGTTAACATTTGGTGGTTAGACATGAGAGAGTTTGCATGATTAGCTATATGTTGTGTCCAACAATGACCTTTATATGGCCGTTTGTCTTTAAGTGTTAATAATATAGTTGTAAAATTGCATGACAGCATTGGCAGTCTGCCATTCAGGAAGGGGAATATAAAGCAAACATCATACTCCTTTTGCTGAGCATTTAATGTGTTATATATTGTAAGGTTGGTTTATTATGCAACATATGTATTTTTCAAGTCAGTAGTCTTAAATGGAGTATTTTAACTCATAAAGCCCAGGCCCCGCAGCTCCACGCCATCAGTCAGGCCTCTCCCCCACAGGATGTGGGTTATCAGAGTAATGTTCTTCTAAGCCTAGCACTTAAAACTCTGCATGCAATACCAGAAGGTTCTGGCTCTGATTCACTGTTGGCTGGAATGGGGTTAAGGCGGGAGATAAGATAAAGAGGCACGCAGAGAAAAGATGAGGGATAAAGGCAGGGGAAGAAATGGGGCAGATGTAGAGGCGGCCGTTGGAAGGAGGGATATGGTGTATGGTCCAAAAGGAGGGAAGCAGGTGGGGGTGGGACAAGAAGCTGCATACTGCTTCTGGGTACATGCCCCATTTTCAGTGGCAGTTCTATTTAAATACTGTAGCTTGTGGGCAAGTTCGCATTTCATTTGCCACTTGCGATGTTGACAGGGAAAGCTTTGCAGCTACAATAAAGCATTCCAATTCGATGAAATCATAGGCAATAAATGGGATTATGAGCAAATCATGTAAAGGGGAGCCTAAGGTAGGCTTATCTACTGGCCTGGATTGTATAACAGGGAAACCTCTCATTGGTGCAGCAGAGAATTTCATTTACATTATGATAGTGACATTGTCTGCTAATTGCTACAGCGCAGATGGACAAGCCAACACTCAACTCCTCAATGGACACATTCATTCATGCAAGGATCCTATCAGAAATAAACTATTAGCCAAAACAAGGAATGACGCCATCATTCATCATACTCTGGGGCCTACGCCTAGACCTGCGGTCACATGACCATTGACTGATCCAATTAGCCCCAGGGTCTGCATCCTTTCACTCGCCAGATGTTTTGGACTACAACTTCCATCAACCCTAGCCAGCATAGTCAATAGGAGGGCATCTCAGGCATCAAAATACAAAACATCTGGAGAGGCGCAGGTTGCAGACCTCGGATTCTAGCTTGTAGGTCTTTTGTTTGCTTTCCTGTTTGTCTCTTTTGGATACCGGGCACTTTTGAACTCATCTTTTCCCCGCCCCTCCCTGGTCCCCCTTTGAACGACTTTCCATGCCATCTTGCCTTAATGCTACTTTGGATTTCTGGGCTCCATAGCAGCACTGCTTGTGGCTTGAAGAGGCCAAGTCCGGCACATTGTCAAGTCTTAGGTATTTCTATCACATTGTTCCAGTTCCGAATTTTCAGAATTGAATTCCTGGATCGATGTCGACAAAATGTAAAAAGGACTCTGCATACTATTTGCCACTATCTCTTTAGAATGATCCAGGCTCTCTTCTGTGAGGTGCAGAAACACTCATCCTCTGCAAAGGTGAACCTGCTTCCACATCCAGAGGAGGTGCCACCTACATGAACGCCATCTTCCAGGCACTGACGGAGAGTCCCAATCAAACAGTCCTGTGAAGAGGTACCTACCATAGACAGTTTCCCTTTGAACTTTAATAGTCCTTTTAAACATTTAGGTTTAGAGTTTGTGTATGGCTTACCTATTTATTTGATAACCAACAGTACAGCCATCATCATAAGGGGCCATCAAACTTTGCTGCAACAGAAGATGTCCAAAAGTATGACAACGTCTAGGCATTACTGGCCAAACGTGTCCAGCCCCATAAAGTATAATGCAAACCACACAGGAAAACACACAAGGACTGAACCAGAAGGGGGCCAAGACGAACGACACGTGGGGAAATCTCATATCAGGAGAAGCAATGGTGATTATACAGAACAGACATTGAAGGTGGACCATATGGCGGACCATATGGACGCGTAGGTATTGTGGAGGCCCTTGCTCATGAACAGGATGGGGGTCTTTGCAGAGAGAGAAATAAATAAGGTCTGAATACCGGGTGTCTACATTTCACTGAATGCGGACTTTCCAGGTACTTGGCTACAACCAATGCTCTGTGACTCCAATTCAGAGCCGATGGTGGAATCCTCAAGGACTGGGGCGTTAGGTCAGGACATACACCACAGGCAAGAGTGGAACACAGGAACTCAACCCCAGATCAATTTGCTGCCTCACCCACTTCTCAAATTATCAAGACTTTGACAAAGGACCTGAACACAAATAAGCTATTCCCAGTACCAGTTTATTTACTCATTTAATTACTTATAAAGCACAACTTACACCAGCAGAAGGCATCATGGTGCTACCAGTGGAGAGTTGGAGCAGCAGTAAGAGGTGAAAAAAGCAGAGAAAAGAAAAACCAATAAAATGAAGTCTTTAGGGAACGATCTACCCGGAAATTATCCTGAATTTCATATAAACACAGAGGAAGAGCATTCCAAAGTCTGGCTGCCGCAACTGAAAAGGCACGGCCACCACATCGGGAACAAAAAAAACGAGGAGTCTGAATGTGCAAAAGAGAAGCAGAACGGAGAGACTGAACAGGAACATTGGGAGAGAAGTTTTTTTGCAGAAACTCCGGTCCGAAGCCATAGAAAGCCCGATGTACAAGACACAGCGGCTTGAATTCTACCAGTTTAACTATGGGAAGCCAGTTTAGAGAGGCCAAGATCAGAGCGCCAGTCGCCCTTGTTGCCAGTCTAGCAGCAGTATTTTGTAACACCTGAAGCCGATGGAAAAGGTAAGAGGGCTGGGCAAGGTACAAGGCATTATAATAATCCAAAGAGCATGCAACCAGGGAAGATACCACAACTGCACAAAGATGATCTGGAAGGAAGGGAAGCACTTTACGTAACACTTTCAATTTAAAATACACAGTTTGACAAACAGCACCCACCTTAGGCTCAAATCCCTTGAAGGATAGGTTTTAGGCAGTGGACCAAGAGAAGATGGACAGAAGTCAGGGGTCCATGAGGCAGAACTCTAAGGGGCACACACTATCAGCGTCCCGGTCTTACTCCCGTTCAAAAGCATCTGGTTGTCACTCATCCAGATGTTGATGGCGAGAAGACCTGCCTTGCAGTGTGCCGCCATATCAAGTGGCTTATGGTCCAGACGGACCAGAATTTGGGTGTCATCTGCATAAGAATAGCATTTAAAACCAAAGAGTGAATAAGTTTGACCATGGGTTTGATATAAATATTGAGGAGAAGAGGGGATACCCCCACAATAAGTGGGGAAGGACACAGAAAAAAACGGGGAAAGCAGAAGAGATTGTGAACGCTCAGACAAGAAGGAATGGAACCAGATGAGTACCGGGCCCGTGATGCCTGCCGCGGCGAGCAGGCACACCAAGATGGAATGGTCAACAGTGTCAAAAGCAGCTGAAAGATCTAACAAAATCAGAGTCCGACACCCCCCACATCCACCAGATGGGCCAGATCATCCACGACGACACCAGCACACACTCCGTACCACGGCCCGGGCGGAAGCCTAACTGAAAAGGATCAAGAAAACCAGAATCTTCCAGAAAAGGAACAAACCAAAGGCATAACTAGTGACTCCAAAAACCTCATAAAAAAGGAAGCAAAGAAATAGGCCGAAGGTTAGAAAGAACAGTAGGATCCAGAGAAGACGTTTTTTAAAGCAGGATCACCATCGCGTGCCTGAGACTAAAAGCTATTATGACCACATGAGCAATTCACAGCGGATGACACCCAAGAACTGATAAAAGGAATAATCTCTGGGAACTAATGAAGAAGTAGACCACGGAGCAACAAAAGCAGTAGCTGCTCAACAGATCCAAGCTGGAAAAAGACAAATTCACTCCGTATCTTTTCGGTATGGCAGCAAGAACCACAGTTTCTGTGCCTGATGCATCAGTAAGGAAACACCCACCAAATTACGACAGGCACAGAAATGAAGGCTCTGACAGTAAAAGCTTTACCGCGTTCGGGCCTATAACCTGGGCCCTGCACCGTTGCAACATGATCCAGCGAGTTGGATTAGGAACAGTTATTTTTTAATTCTTTCATGTTTCGTGGTTGGCACCAGCCAGCACCTTGTGAGGGCTTGAACACAGAGTTGTTTTAATTCATTCTTTTCCATAATCCCTGCCCTCTCTGCCAACACTGAATGTTGTTACCTCCCCTCTGGCTGCCAATCTCTCCTCCTCTACTTGACTCTTTCTCCTTTCAACTCTTAGGTTGTTGCTTCTAAGCCTGCTTCCCCTTCCACTCAGGTCCGAAGGTCCTTGCAACTTGTCTTGGGGGTGCTAGTCTAGTTGCCTTCTACCTCTCATTGGTCACGTGCACCTACTGTGCTCCCCCAAACATTCAGCCTTGGCCCAGACAACACTAGCACCCGCAATTCAGATATTATGCCTCAACTTTACCTTTGAGTGGCTAGAATTCTTTTACATACCGTATTTCTCATGTTCATCTTAGTTTTTGACAAATTTTTTTTGGTCACATAACACCTCTTTTGTTACTTGTTGTTCCTTGCGAAGGCATCATGAAGCAAGACATAGAAAACAAATTCAAATTCATACTCAAAAAGTTTATTTAACTTAAAATGAAGTGTGGAGTAAGGCCTAACTTGCCCTATGCTAAGGTGGGATTTCCATACATAAAGAAAACTAAGGATAGTCTGTGTCAGGATGTCCAAATTAAGTATCTGTCTGTGTCCAAAACTGTCATGATCTCTGCTTCCAAAAGATCAGGACTTGCCCGACTCCCTTGGAAGCAGACCCATAACCCCGGTTCCGAGTGCCAGCCAGTCCCAATTGGGACCTTTTAGACCCTGTCCTGGCGCCAGTGGCACCAGGCTCATAAAGATGCCCAGTCCCAGCGCTGGAAGCGCCGGGCTCATAATGCTTGGGTGGACTTACCTGCAGCAGACCATGCTGCTTACTTACCTGCCAGTTGATCCCCTGATCCTCTTCTGTTTGGGACTACTTTTCCTGTTGGGTGGGGCAGGAGCCACTCCCTAGGTTCAGAACACTGGAACTCTTCTGGAAAGCAGGAACTCTTTTCTTACCTAGGCGTGGCTGTGGAAGGAGACACCTAAGCACTACAGGAGGCTATTTAAACCACACCGATGGATGAATCTTGCTTTGTGTTATTCTGCATTCTCTGCAGCAGAACGCTCATCGTGTCTTCTGCTTCTGATCCTGGGCCTAAGGGAACAAAGGCTTACCATCCTGGAATCCAGTCTTCAGCAGCACCTGTAAAGACAAAGAAAGAACAGGTTAGCACTACGGTCTTCAGTGGCAGCGCATCTCTTACCTGGCCCATCGGCTGTCACCAACGCCTCGCACTGCATTCCGGCATCTGAAAGACAAAAGCTTACCAGCTCTTTGCACGCTCCGGAGGCCTTCGGCGCTGCATCCCGCATCTGAAAGACAAAAGAAGGTGCGTTTAAAGACATTGGGCAACTTTATTACTCACGTGCCATTACTCCTTCCCACGCCGAATCCAGTGGGTATTCCAGCACCCTTCAGCTTCTCTAAAGCTCCGAACTTGTACCTGCAAGATAAAAGGGACAGTTAGTGGGCATCCTGAAGCAGGCTACAAGCGCTTACTTACGTGCTTCCAGGCGCTTCTATTCCTCACGCGGGTTCGATCCTCAACTCTCATCAGCCCGCCATCCGCCATCGCCGGAACCCTGCAAAACAAGAGATATCATTACAAAAGACTTTTAACACATTTGAAGTGCCCAGAACTTACCGTTCGTGCAGTTAACGACGGACAGCAGTCCTCTGAGGTCAAGAGGCCTGCACCCTTATCCAGTGAAGAAACTGGTTACGGCACCCTGCCCCGAGGCAGATGGAGAGCTCGGCGTTCACTTACCTAAGGTGAGGGCGTTAACCTTTGGGGTTCTACAGGAGAAGAGAAAGGGAAGAGGAGAGAGGCACCCAATAACCCCAGTTCATTAATCCCATATTTTCTATCTGCAGACATCTAACTCTTCGAGTCAGACATACAGTGCACAGAGGTCCAGCCCAAAGAGCCAACCGTGTGTTACACATCACCTTTGAAGATACGGCATTCACCCAGTCAAGACCGGCGCCTCTGCGGGAATCAGGTACTACCCTTGCCCTTTCACCTAACTGTATATAATGTGTAGGGATGTCAGCCTCAAGAGAATAGTGTTCAAAGGAAAATTCAGCTTTCCCTCCAGCTCTTGAGGATCGGTTTCCCCAAGTTCAAAATAGTTCTCAGAATATTGGGATTCGCATCCCCAAGAGTTCAAACCATATTGCTTCTAAAAATAACCCAGTTCCTTGGGACACCTCCCAAGTCAGGGTTCCTTTCCCCAAGAGTTCAAATCTTGCAGCTTTCAAAATCAACACCGTTCCTTGGGACACTTCCCAAATTGGGCGTTCTTTTCCCAAAAGTTCAAAGCTTCCAGCTTTCAAAAATAACAGTTCGGTTTCTTTACTTCAATTTCTCACACAGGAATGTGGCAACACAAAAACCTTAATTTCAAACCTACTTTTCATTGGCTTCTTCCAAATAGGGCCCTCGGTCTAGGCGCAGTTGTCGGACCACACGGTCCACCCATTGCAGGTCACGTAAACGATACCCCTTCCTACTGCTTCCATCAACACTTACCCACTAGTTCCATCTGATAGTGATGCTTGGCTGACTCTCTGTGTCACATTCTTCAGACACTGTCCCGTGGCTAGCTGGATCCCTATGCACTTTATTTTTCTTGTTCGTATTCCTCTGGCTCTTGCCAACACAAATGTCTCTTAGATTGCAATGCCTGGGCCCCTCTTGACTTTGGGCCACCATATAGTTTCCCCTCTTCATACCCTGCTTGGTAGTCTTTTGGCTTTACCACTACTTGTTTCATAAACTGTATTTCTTGATCTCTGTTTCATTCACTACTTTGCTTTCACTCCATTCATGAGCCTTAAATTGGCTTTTCACTCTATGCGGCATTCCCAAGTGCTTCCCATATTTTTTATTCTGTGCAGCGTTCACAAATGCATTCGATCAGTTCACTTGATATTTTGACAATACTTGTTCCGGCATTCAACAGTACTTTTAATCACTTGCCGTTCGCTCAGTGTTTGCAAAGGACGATGTCATACGTTACGGGAGAGCCCTGGTAGGAGTGTGTATTAGCTTTAAACTCACTGGTCACACATTGCAGCGTTCTCCCTCTTGGCGTCCATCGCGACGGGCTCATACATGCTTCGGAGGCTTCCCGGCTTCTCCAGATTCTGCCTTACCCTTGCGGTCTGCACAGCCTGCTCTCCTGGCTTCCATTGGTGGCGGTGGAGGTTGAGGGCAGCTACACAGCTTTTCCCAAGCAGATCTGCTCCAGCGGAACACAAGACCTCCGGACCCTCGCAAAGCCGACCATGGCCAAGTTGCCCCGTTCTCCTGCGTAGCACTGCCCGAGCCACCTGGGTCCCCGGCTTCCTTTCTTCCAGCCTGTTTGTCATCTCTCAGAATGGCAGGCATTTTATAGCCCTCAGGTGTGTTAAGTGAACCCAGGTGTGGGTCCATTGAGTTCTCTTGCCTGACTTTGAAGGACTCCATTAGGCAGACATGACTTGTTGTTCCTCTGGTACGCCTCCATAGCCCTGCTCCTCGTCTCAGTACCAGAGTGGTGTTTGGTACTGCGTAATTTAATAAATGAAGAATTTAAACCTTGGTTTGGTCTCTGATACATGTGTATTTCAGTAAAATGAGGATGTGTCCTCCTAGGTGGTCTCTTCCACGTCCCAGTACTAAGGTGTTGTTTCTGGGGAACAATTTGAAAGGAGGAGAATGGAAAAGGTTGACAATATTCCACAAAGGCTTTAGGGATAGAGGGCTCATTATGAAAGGGGAAAGGGGGAGGCTGTGTCTCGCCTAAGGACGTCCTCTCCCCATTCTCCAAGTTCCCTCCACCCAGGTGATCCTCCCTTGTATATCCAACCCCAGAGTTGGGATTCAAAAGTGATGGCCTTTCCCTGGCCATCTGAGAGGAATGTTCTGGGGAATAAGAGGTGTGGACACCCTCGGGTTCTTCACATCCTCTTGTTACTTTAATTTTCTGAGAAACGGCTCGTACACAGCACACCAACACTGCACACATCGCTCTGAGGCCATCATCTAAACTCTATAAAATAGCAATGAACTTCAATTGTGTTTCAAATATTGGCCCATGCGCAGAATGTGGGTCTTTTCTTCCAATACTTAGCTGAATACATGGAAGCTGCGTCTTGATCCCACTTAGATAGTCATACAATGAAGGTGGGTATTTCCTCCCCACCTTTATCCCCATACGCAGAAGCAGGGTCTTTTCTTCCCACCTATACACTCATATGTAAAAGCTGAATCTTTTGTTTCCACCTTTATTCCCCATATGTCGTAGCATGGTTTTCTGTTATGGCCTTTATCCCCTTACGTAAAAGCTGGACCTTTTATTTTGGCCTTTATCCCCCATATGTAGAAGGATGGTCTTTTTTCCCTACCTTTATCCTCATATGTAGAAGCAGGATCTTCTGTTCCCACCTTTATCCCCCATATGTAAAAGTTGGATCTTTTATTCCCACCTTTGTCCTCATACGTAGAAGCAAGGTCTTTTGTTCCTACCTTTATTCTTATACGTACAAGCTGGATCTTTTATTCCTATATTCGTTCCCATATGTATAGGCAGGATCTTTTGTTCCAACCTTTATCCTTATGAAGGAGGTTTTGTGACTCATCATTCCCGTATGCAGAAGCAGGGTCTGTTGTTCCCTCTTGTTTCCCTTATGTAGAAGCAGGATTCTTTCTTTCAGTCTTCATTCCTATATGTTGGAAGGGTCTATTGCAGGTCTTTTCTTTCCAACTCCTTTCCTGTACGCTCTTTTCTGGCTACATACAGCCACAGATATAAAAGCAGGGTATTTTGCGCACACCAACATCTCTGTATTAGAAGCATAATCTTTTCTTTCCACCTTCATTTCTATTTGTAGACAATGGCCCTCATTACAACCCAGGCGTTAAGGGGTTAACAGTGCCGTAAAAGGTGTTGGCGCCGTTAAACCCTTAACGCCTGATTACGAGGTCCCTTTTGCGGGTGGCACTTTAACGCCTGCTTTTAGCAGGCGTTAAAAAAACCAACCCGCAAAGGGACCTAGGAGCTAATTACGGCACCGTAATTTACGGTGCCGTAATTAGCGCCTTCCCCAGGCCCATTGAGCCCTATGGGGCAAAAATGGGAATGGGGAAGGGCCATGGCGGCATGGGGAATTACCGCCCCGCCAACCTTGGAATGGGGCGGTATTTCCCCATTCCACCATGGCGGACTCGTTACAACACCAGCACCAACCATGGTTCTAATAGCGCCATGGTTTAGCACCGGGGTTGTAATGAGGGCCAATATCTTGTGTCCACCATTTATTCAAGTATGGAGAAACAGGGTCTTTCCATCTTCGTTTCTATATGCAGAAGCAGGGTTTTTCCTGTCCACCTACATCCACAGATGTAGAAGCAGGTTTTGTTGTGCCCGGTGAAGGCATCATGAAGTAGACACAGACAACTGAATTCAGGTTTTGGGCTATAGACTTTTATTCAACAAAAAGCTGGTTGGAAAAAGGCCTACCTTGCCCTATGCTAAGGTGGGATTTCCCTAACTAAATAAACTAATGATAGTCTGCATCAGAAAGTCCAAAGTAAAAATCTGTCTGTGTCCAAAACCTAAGCTTGCCCTCAAAACTACTTGTATACAACGTGCAAGGATGTCAGTGTAAAAACAAGACATGTTGAAATAAAAGTTCAGAGCTTCTTCCAGCTCGTGGTTTTGGAAAGGGCATTCCCTTCCTCAGGGTTTGCGATTCACAATGCAAAGGGGGTCCCTTCCCCACGCTTTCAAGTGTTTCAGCTTTTCCAAAATACAGTTCTGATAATCGCCAAGTCCTCTGGGTTGGTTACCTTTTACCAATTTCCCAAAGTACAGTTTCTTAACTTCAGTTCGCCAAATTCCCTTTATATTCAATTACAAGCTTCTTGGCAGATAGTTTAAGTGGCTTTCACATAAGTAGGTGTCCTCAGTCTCAGCGCAGTTGTCGGACAACACGGTCCACCCATTACAGGTCACACAACCGATACACTTGTCTTGCCTTTTCTTCCTGGTATACACGTTGCCACAATTTCAGTTCTACAGTGGTGGTACTTGGGTTCTACCCATTTCATATCCTCCTGATGCTTTACCATTTGCTTGTTTTCCCACTATTCACTTTTTGCACTTTCATATCTTTCCATGGCTCGTGCCAATGCTTATTCTCTCAATTCACACAGTTCCTTTATAATGCAGGAATTCACAAAACTGCTTTTATTCAGATCAGTTTTCAGCAGTGCTTGTTTTCACTCAAATCGGTATTTTAAAAAATCCTTATTTTCTTGCTTTCATTCTCTTACCCTTGGCAAGGCTTACAACCTCCTCATGGCACTGTAATGAAGCTTGCTTAAACTCAGATGTTCATGTAATTCACCCTGGGGTTTCGTTCAGCTCCAGGTTAGACTTTCTTTCAGCTCAGTTGCAGTTCGAAATTCACAAAACATTTCACTCTGTTTTCTTAGCAGTTTTATGTCATCATTATTATTAAAAGTATTCAGCAACTTGTCCAAGTTCAAACTTGACTGGCATTCATATCGCCCAAACTGTCTCCCGCTCACTCGCGAACAACCCGACCGGCAGCAATCACGCGGCCTACATCTCAGGAACCGGGAGACACTCAGGCTTCTCTGACTCACTGGGTACGTTGTCTCCAGGTATCCTTCTCCGTATCGGCAGGCTCGCTGATGATGTCGCTTCTCCCGGCTTGTGGGCCTCTCCTCCAGGGTCTCTGCTGCCTCTGCTGCACGGAGAGAGAGTCGCTCTCACTCCAGGAGGTATGCAGACCATCTCTGCCACCAGTGATCTCTCGAATGCTCCTGCCACAATCAGCTTCCGCTGCAACAACTATGCAGCTTGTAGGCGCTTCAGACATGTGTCTCTCTGGCTTCACCTTCAGCTTCTCCGTCAAGCATTTCACAAGTGATCTCCCTAGCCTCACCTGAGCGGGACATTTATACCGTCCCCTTGTCTCCAGGTATAGGCAATGTTCATTCATTGCATAACCATCTTGGTACTCGGCATCCCTCTTTCTCGTCCCAGTACTAGAGTGGTGCTTATTCGGGAAAGGTTTTCAGGAAAAACCATGTAAGGGATTGACAACAGCCTTTAAAGGCCTAGTACATGGTGGACTCATTGTGAAAGGCGCATGGGGTAAACTGTGTCTCACCCAAGGGTGCCTCCTCGAAGCTCCCCAAGTCTCTTCCACCCAGGTGATCCTCACTCGCATATCCAACCCCAGGGTCACATTCCAAAGCGACAGCCTTTCCCTGGCCATCTGGGGGGAGGATATATTGGGGAAAGAAGCGAGGATGTCCCTCAGGTTCCTCACACCCTCCCCATCTCTGTATATAGAAGCATGATCTTTTCTTTCCATTTTCATTCCTGAATGTAGATGGGATCTTGTGTTCAGCTGGTAATCCCAGAATGTGTAAACAGGGTATTGTCTTTCCGTCTTCATTCCTGCATGCAGAAGCAGGGTCTTTTCTTTCTACCTAAACCCACAGATGTAGAAGCAGGGTTTTTTGTGTGCCCTCGTCTCTGTATTAGAAGCATGACCTTTTCTTTCCATCTTCATTCCCATATGTAAATGGGATCGTGTGTTCATAATCGAGTATGTTGAAACAGGGTATTTTCTTTCAATCTTCCTTCATGGGATCTTGTGTTGACCCGTTAATCTGATGTATAGAAACAGGTTATTTTCTTTCTTCTTCATTCCTGTATGCATAAGCAGGGTCTTTTATTTTTACCTACAGCGGCAAAGGTAGAAGTAGACCTGTTCTCCCACCTTCATCCTCACAAAAACTTTGAATAAGCTACAAACCCACAACGGAACACGAACAGCCTAAAGCAGCTCTGCTCTCTGATGCAGTGAGGGACTTTCTTGGCACAGAGTTCTTCACTTCCAATATCAACCTGTCACAGCGTATTTGCTTTAAAGAGATTATTTACGATTCAGTTGTCAGTCGCTGGTCAATAAGGAGGAGGAAAAAAACAACCTGATGAAATAGCAAGAGCTTCTGGGAGTCAAAATAAGTCTGATCAGTTTCGTCAAATTCATCTTTCTATATGCCGTGTGATTACTTTGGGGGGATTACAATCCCACTTTAATATCGAGGGGAGAAAAATAATAAAGAAATAAATTGGAGATGAGATAATCCCTTCCCAGCACACACACTCATGTCTTCATTAGCGCATGCTAAATCACCGATGGCGCCAGGCGGTGTCACCGCAGCGAGGCTACCAAGCTCAAATTAATGAACTCCTTCAATGTGTAATGTGCTTTGGATCAATCTGGGATGGAAGGGTAGGACTCATTTATCTGTGGAGGGCACAAGCAAACATTAGTAGAGCCGGGGAAAGCAAGATTAATAATAGATGGTGCAATATTTCACGTCATGTCAGCCTGCCACGAGAGCAAGAAAAATGAGTTCCAACCGAGTTTAGTGCGCGCACACTCACCCACACTTCTGAAATTCCAGGTCAGAAGTACAAAAGCCAAAATATCTAGAGACAAAGCAAGCATTGACAAAAAGTCAATAAGTCTAGGTTTGTGTTCACAGTAACACCTTTTGTGAACAGAGTGTAATCTAGAGTGTAAGAGCAAGTACAGGCAGGGAAACAGCCATTGCTTCACAGGCTTGCGGTCCACATCTGACAACTCTATTTAGCTACATGGCAATATACAGAATGGCGTTCTTGCAAATTTCAAAATGAATGCACTCTTCGAAACGGTTTCATGAGATTGTAGAGATGCAAATATGCCCTGTCCAGACTTCACACAATATTTTCTCTTTCAAAGCCAGCCGGCCTTCTCCACTCAGCAGCTGAGAGCATAGCTCAACAGGGTAAGTCCTCACCTCAGACATGAGAGACAGTTAAGTAACATAAGCAGAGCCGACATAGGGCCTCATCACGAGTTGGTGGACGGTAGCCCTTAAATGCGGTGGTAACGGTGTAACTGCTGCATTTAAGGGCTGGCCCGATCATGAGTCTGGCTTATTTACCACCAGCTCTCAGCTAGGGGTAAATTCTCCAGAAAAATGCCAGTTTTCAACACAATTACTACTGGCGGTATTACTGCGTGGTAATTGCACCAAACAATTGCCCATTTGGGAATGGAGATTAACAGTTAGTGCCCAACCCGTGATCAGGCCGTAATACCGCCAGACCAGTGGACCCTAACGCTAATATAGTTGCCCGGGATCCCAGCCGGGATGACACCCAACTTGTTATCAGGATTCGAGTTCTTTATCCTTATGAGGTCGATAAACAGACTACCGTTAAGTTGGGTTTTAATAACAGCTAACAGTACTTACAAATGGGAGGAACCATACAAGAAGTGCTATATGAAACAAGACCGTATTACTTTCTCAGCATACCCTCAAACACTGTGAACTTTAAAGCCAGCGGCTTTCAGCACCCTTGAAACCAATACTAAGTCAAAGAAGTCAAAGATGCATGCACAAAAAGTACTATTTTCTGGCAGAGGAGCTGCTCACGTGGTCAGAGTCATTGTCTTATTTTAAAATGGCTATTAACAGGTGCGTGCCAACATATAAATGAAGCCCTATACAGCGAGGGCTTTATAATAAACAGCAATTATCACTGTATGCAGGATTGTGCTAATCAGGGTCGTCGGACCAATGCTTTACAATTTCTTAGGGGGACATGCCAGAACTATACCCCAAAAACCACAGAGCTACCCGTGGGTTCATTAGGGGTTAGTTCACCACATCTTGACTGCCTATGTGCTTCGAAATATGAAGGAAAAACTGTTGGGAATGCTTAGTTCTAGACTGAAATTACCACAGCAGTTCTGATGTGCATTTTGGCTCACAATCAAATTAGGCTGGATTTATTTTCTGTGACCAAAAGATTTTTTTCGAATTACTGCTTTTTTTTGTAATGCAAACTTAGTATTCAGCACTTTGGCTCGCAAAATAATGTATGTACTTTTTTGCTACAAAAGTAATAAGTGTTTGAAAGAAACAGATATTTAGCAAACTTACTAGCTTTTAAGTTAATAAAATAGCAGATTGTGTACAATTATAAATGTTATTGACAAGTTCAAGTTCAGAAATGTGTAATTTCTAATTTAAGTTATGAAAGATGTTAGTAGTTTTAAAAGTTGGAAAAGCCTCAACTTTTAGCAAGAAGTAAATATTGGGCTGAAAATAAAACTGATTTCTCATTGTTGCACAATTTGTAAATCAAGAAATCCAGTTTTGAAATTTTTTTCTCAACTTCAGGAAGTTATAATATAATTGGAAGACTTCATGAATCTCTATTGTTCTGAAGTAGCAGTTTGCCCAAAAGTACTAGAGTTGGAGTGTGGAACATCAGGCTCATGTGACTACCAGGAACGTCCTTATGTTTGACATTGCGGATGCCGTGAGAACTCAAAGGGAGGGTTCTAACACCCTATATTCACACAGTCAAGAAATCTCTTGCCCTAAAAAGAACTTTAGCATTGAGGAGCAGACGCAAAGTCTACATAACTGGCAGAGTTTTGAGTGATGAACAAGGGCCTTCAACGTACCTTGGCTTGCATAACCGGTGTCGATGCCAGAGCCGTCCCAGGATTCTACGGCGCTGTCCACGCTTGGCACAGTGTTGGAGTACATGTCCGAGAGCTTCCCTGGATTCTGGCCAGCCGATGTATCATCCTCCCCGTCGCTGAGCTCGCTCAGGTGACCCGAGCTGGAGAACTTCTTGGGACTGGATGCTAAAGAGACTAGAGTCATCATGGTGGCATCTACATAAAACTCACAACCCAATGCACATTTAGCAAGCTTGCATCCCCTCCAAAATGTCTACTAATTAGGCAGTCCACGGGCTCCCCCTTTCCACCGTGGAATAAGTTATATTGCATTACTGAGCCAAGCAAATCATTCTTGGAAGCTATTGGTGTGTTTGGAGGCCGTCACGCTGGCACTTACCATCTGTCTGCTTCTTGATTTTCAAGGTGACAGTTTCTCCTGCCATCTGCAACAAATGTATGGCTTCGCTGAGAGGCTTTCCTTTCAAGCTGTTGTTGTTTATTGCAAGAATCCTGTCTCCTATGTGGATGGCACCAGTCCTATTGTGACAGACACATATGACAATGTTAAAAGAAAACACACACAAAACATGTATTCATCTGACATCTCAATACAATACGGCTGGGAAGACCCTTCATTTACTCTCCACTCCACATTGTCAGAGCCATGGATGCTCTGGGACTCTGTGCTTTGCCTTATCCTCCTCTTGATCAAAGGGCTAGAATTATGATCACGAGTCCTCATTCCTCACTGTTACCTTTTTAACGCGTTTGATTTGGCTCTCTTCAACCGCGCAGCCCTTTACAGACAATATATATTGCACCAGGAGCATCTAAAAAATGAGGGGCAGTTCCCTGAACTTTAGGAGCTAAGGGGGCAAGTGGAACTGGGTGTAGTCAGGTTATAGAGCCAGCGTGTGATGTTTGGACAGACGGGACATGTAAGTGCGACTATAACAGACAACACATCTGTAAAAAGTTGCTTTCGTATATATTTAGATACACATTTTCAATATGGGACACAAAGAGAGAATTATTTACCCAGAAACACAAGTGTTTTTCTTATGCAATGAAACAACGTGTAGACCTCAGCTCTCCATGTTGCAAAGCAAGTAATTGAGTGGAAAGACAAGCAGTAAAACCTGTCTTTTAGGGGATGCAGGTGACCGCCAAGTAGTGGTGTGGAGCCAAGTGGCAGCCACTCTGAGCCATTCAATTACCATGGTATCAACCCAGCACAGTTTAAACCTGGGGTCTGCAAACGTTGGCTCTCCAGATTTCTTGACCACAACCCCTACCATTGTCTATGCTGGATAGGGCTGATAGGAGTTGTAGTCCAAAACATCTGAAGAACCAAAGGTTGCAGACCCCGGATTTAAACGCTTTCTGGGCAACAACCGTCATTGTCCTCCTTGACACTATTCCCACTTTTCAACACACCGGAATGGAAAGACTCCCTCACAGTGGAAAGTAAGTTGAGCATGTTATCCTAGGAGTCTTGATACTGCAGGCATCATCTGCAAAGTGGTATTACAGAGGCAGAGCCTTGCCCTGATAAAAGGCGTAACATACCCCGCCAGGGGTGAACCAGAACATGGTCTGTGGGGGGGAAGGGAAAGAGGGGAGTAGTTGAGCTGCAATGATGAACGGGTGAAGCAATGAGAAAAACAGATTAATAGGTACGGGGGTTAAAGGGAAGGGGAAGATGACAGTGGCCACAGGCATGCATGTGTAGTCAGTGGTAGTTGAATCACACGAAAGATGCAATTGTATTTCCTGAGGCCTGCCTCTAGTATACGGGAAATATAGTACTAGAATAAGTCAGAAGTGAGTTGTGTAAAGGACTTGAGATGTGCCCAAATGTTCCCTTTACGCGTGGGGGCTTTTTCGCCATAACAGGTAATTAAGCTTCCTCCCGATAAAATCAGAGAGTGAACTAGGGATGCCAAGCCAGCTGACACAGAGAGCCAGAGCCATGATGTGGCCATGCACAGGTGAGTGCGATGAACACACAAGGGAGAGAGGGGAAGAAGGGGGAATATCAGTCCCCCCACCAGCGCCAGATCTGCTTGACCAGTAGATAAAGGATGAAACTGGGATGATGGTGGGATTACGTGGCCCCCGACTATAACCCAACTTTTCCTGGTTCATCTCCTCGGGGCTCGGCCTAGAGTGCTGGAATTTCCCCTTTGCCCTCAAAGGTACCACCAGGATGTAATAATTAAGGAATATCTTGGCGGCTTCAGTTTCTGTGTAGAGTCCCATCCAGCTCTGGCTTCCTGGTCACCACAGGTTTCAGCCCGTATTATTTTTTTGCAGGTGTGGAAATTACCTACCGGCCCCTGAGGTAGTGGAGAATATTTTTCACATATAGAAGTCTAGAACCACAGTGTGGGATCAACCTGATCAGAACATGCAGATCATCAGAGCTGCGGGCGATGATGGCAATGGCTTGTGTTCAGGTTCACGAGTGGGTTATTGTCTGGAGGAACAGATTTAGAAAGCGATCTTCTCTACCTCCACGCTTTGTACGTTTCAAAATTGTATATCATTTGTTGTTTTTAGGAAATAAAAAAAATATTTTAATGGAAATGAAAGGAAAAGCAAAGTGCTGACCCAGCTTGCCCCAGTGTAGCTTCGGGGAAAATGCCACAGGGTATTTTCTGAGCAGAGACATTCTAAATGTACTTTTATTTTAGGAGTTTGTGACGCGGATCCCAATCTTCAAATAGCAGAAAAGTGCTGCAGAGAGATCATTTACAGATTTTCAGGTGATATTTAAAGACTAGTTAGAAAATAGAAGGTGGCAATCTTCACATTAAATAGCACAATACAGTTCCCTCCAGGGATCCCGGGTTTTGGAAGGCTACAACAGTATGCAGGGATCAGATGATTGACCCCCATACCCTGTCTCCCCAAAAATGTAGCCAGGAGATTAAAGGCATGCTCCGAGAAGCATCTAATGGGACTCCACTGCCCCCATTCAACACCTAATAGTTATTAATGCTTATTAAATGCAGCCCAACGGGCGTGCCTTTTAACTCCCTCTTAAATTCCAGGAGAAAGGCGGCTGGGCTGAGCAGGGATCAGTACAGTGTCTCTGGGCATAACTCGACATCTATAATACACCAATGAGGGACTGGCCTGAATCCAGCAATCCGTTTTCTCAGAGTACCTGGAACACTTCTACTCTGAGATCAAGATTCAAATGTATGTAAGCCTTTAAAGTGAAAGTCTCGCTATAGTAAACCTTAAAGGTGGACAGGAGGTCCCCATGCTCTCACCTCACTCGCACAATTTCATAAGAGGGATGCAGGCGAGAAAATATGTCTCGAGGAAATTTTGGAATGCAAGACCCATTACCGCCATATACCGCGTGTCTAAGTAGCGTGCAGCTGGGCCCCTATACAATATGGAGTCTATACATCAACTGCATCCCAATTCCAGAGCAGAATTATTAAGATACACATTTGAAAGTACATTTTACGTCTCAAAATAACTAGTTAATTGATTCCTAATAACAGACCAGTACGCTATTTGAAAGGACTAAGATTTGGTGGAAATAATTAGACACATTAGTTATATTCGAAGAAAGTTTCTAGGACAGTAACAGGACTTCAGTTCTCTCCATGAAGTCGCATGGTAGAACAATGCCTCCCAGTGCGACGAAAACCGCCAAAATTCCATAACTTTTAAGTTGCCCGTAGAGCAATTGTACCACAGGCTCCTTCATGCTTTTCCAATGAGAAGATTGAACCATCTCAGCTGATGGCTTAGGGAGTTCCTGCTAAGCTTGTTAATTTACCAAGACACCTACATGTGGGGAGAGCTAATACAACAGAGCAATCCATGCCCCAAGGATTCTCGATCCGCGAATCCAGACCATCAAAGCAGTGCCCAATGGCAGAACTATAATTACTGAGTAACCGGTTGTATAATACAACACTGTTATTCCTGGTTTAGCTTTTAAATAAGTGAGCAACAACCAGAGTGCAGAACAGAGTAATTTCCTCTTCCAGCCCAGTTCCATGTGGGGTCTGACATAGGTACCCCCATCGCTCTGTTTCGCATCAACACGCGAGGCAGCCCTTTGGCTATTCAACGCAAATTTTACTCTCGCTCCTAGTCCGACTCAGAGGATCTCAAGATTTACCTGTGTCTCTCAAACTGAAGCACCCAATTCAACATGATCACTGAAGACCATGTGTCTAGGATGAATCAGAACGACAAACTCAAAGTCTCAAGGATGTGAGTTGAAGCAATGGGGCTCTCAAGCTCACACACCACGCCGGACCAGCAGGTAAGTTTATAGGTACCTTTATTCCAAGTATGTTACTTGGTACAGAGACAATGGCTCGATCCTGCCAGCTTCCAGATCTCAACTGAGACACTTAGAACTCCGAGAGCCACTCACACATCAACACTCCACTCTGACATAGGTACATTCCACAAACCCTGCTGTCCATGACATCACGATCCGTAACTCACATTACAACACCTTTCCCTCTGTACTACCTAAACACAGGCAACCCAACAACAAAACAAGCTCCTCACAAAATCCAACGTGCGGCCAGCACGCAGATAAAATTAGAAACCACAGCACCACCGATCCAGATAGATACACGGGCCAATACTTAAACCACGTTCATGGAAAATAATATGCACACCAACACCCGTCTAACCACATGAAGATGGACACACATGGAACGGGATTCAAACCGCACAGCCAATAGGGAATACAACACTACGCAGAACTCGCTACTCAAGAACTCTCTGCCACTACACTGCACCACCCAGCTACCACTACACTACACCACAATCCACTCCGTCCCCACCAATTACAAAATCAGGGAAGAACACCCACTGACATGAAACAAGGTCATTAAACCTTCCCATATCAACAATCCAGGACCGACAAACAGCCTTCAAGGGTTCCATGTGTTAAGATCGCGGCAAAAATGGCTATGAACACAAAATATTGCGGCAAAAAGGCTGTGGTTTTGCCACCGCAATCCATGTAAAGGATGCAACCCTTGGACCCATCATACCATTTAGGGTAGCGGGGGACACCCCTGCACCCCTAGCTCCCCATAAATGGTGTAATGGGTATACCTCTAACGGGTAAAACCACAGCATATTTTACACCGTTTTTTGTTCAGGCGACATTTTTGCTCCAATTTTATCACTGCATACCCCTTCGAGGACCAAAAATAAAAATACATGCACATCCACCTGTCCCGAGCTGACCCTTGAGACCTCAGGCCTGCCACACCCAGGCGTACCACCACCCATAACAAGCAACTTAACTAACCAACATGCCCACCAGTGCACTAACACCTTCCACCCTGGGCTGCCCCCCCAGAGCCTCAGGCCTGCCACGCCCAAGAATAACACATGGCACAAACTACTGATCAGCCCAACCTTAAACCTCACCAAAAGAACAGCGAAAACACCCCCAACAAAAACCAAACTCCCTAACACCAACAACATGGCTACCAGTCAAAACTTCCCTCACGCTTCTTCGAAGGGAAAATAACCGGTACCATCACAGAACTCGCAGGGAAAACTTGCTCCCACCAAAGAAAACACTACACACCACTAACACCACGACTGTACCCAACAGTCACACCAACCACGGAACCCATCAGACATTCCATAGCCAAGCTTACTGTAATCCTCAGAAGAGGACTACACTCCTAATACACCATGAACGTGACCCACAGTCACCAGCTACAAGCAACCCGGCACTCAGCAGCTGCCACTACTGTGATCAAGATTTTAACAGTGCGCACCTAACTTGCCCCGACTGCAACAAAAGTCACCACACACCACAGAACCTGGCCAGTATTCTGTGGCGTACTAGACCAATTTGTGGTTTTAACATCCTACCACAATTACTTTACTGTAACTAACAGCCACCACATTACAGAACCCACCAGGCATTCTGTAGTCACCCCAACAGTTCCAACAAATGCTCCACTGCCACAACCCAAACCTCTGCCAACCTGACTGCACACACAGCCACACCGAAATACGGAACCCGTCCGCTATACCCCACCTGGAAAGGAAAAACATGTTAAAGCATAAGGACTGCATGACAACCTTACACCCACAAATCCTGACACCACCACCTAAAAAAAGAAATGCAATGTTAAGTTATACAAACTGTCAGTAAACATAATGGACACAGGGGGAAACAGGGCCACAACACGAACAGTCATTTCACACTGGCCCTAGACACACTTAACACCAAGACCACCCCAACAGAAACACTAACCCAGAGGCCACAACACTAAACACCACAATGAGACAATTACCGGCCTCCCCGACACCTACCAACTTAGTCCTCCATTAACGGAGACCCTTCATCTGCACATAGAAACCCCAGAGATCTGGGTCAAGCTCCCTCAGGTTCTCCACAAAACCGCTGCATAAGTCACAAAACCCTTCACGGAACTGCTCTCCCCCAGCGCAGACCCAAACTCTCCTCCTCAGTACAGGCAGAAAATGCCCACACAATGTTTTTCAAATAACAGGACCTCATAAGAAGTAAAGTCAAAAACATAAGGGTCTCATTGTGATGGCAACATTAGCCCACTTCCCAAGTGACTGCAGCACAACCAGATCAACTTCCTGTAGCAAACCATTCATCTCCTCCACGACCTTCCAAGAAACACTAAAGGGTCCCGGGTGCCACTGGGAACTCCTGACTCTATTACACCAATGCCCTTTAAGCAGGCACCCCAATTCCTGAATCCACAGACCATCTCATATTTGGTCTAAGGAAAAGACAACAACATGTAACCACACAACTACAAATATTCTACGGCCGCCCAGCTCAGGCTAGAATACAAATCTAAGCCTGAGCTATGAATGAATGGCACAGTGCAGAAATACCCACAAGATAGGGCCGAGCACTGCCACACAAGCTTGTACTTTGTGCATGCTAACATCCTGATCATCCTTAGGGCTACATTCGAAGGATGAGGTGGGAAGACATCTCTGCTACAACGGCCTTCCTCCACTAATCCGCCACACCCTTCCTCTGATGTGGTTAATAGATTCCATCAAGATGCACCTATCCCACCCCATCCAGCTTTAGCACCCCTCTCCTCCCTTGCATCTGACGCCCTGTTCATCTCTATGCTAGTGCAGAAGACACTGATGGTTAATTACTACATCGCTGGGCATCAAGCTCCCCTGCTTCATCGTCACTGTGAATTCATCAGTTCAATACCTGCTCTTTCACCATTTGTAACCATGTTCCCTGCTCCTTTGGTAATGCTTCAGCATTTAAATCAAGTGCTTGCTGCATGCCTTGTCGCCAATTATAACCTGACATCCGGTTTTTGCTGCTGTGTAAGTGCCTAGAAGCAATCAAAACCGTATAGAGCGCTATACAAAATAAAATAAACATTGCCTCTTTCGGAGGGGAGGTTCAGAGATGGGAGCACAATGGTGGCAGGAGTGAAAGTGATCAGTAGGGAAATCCCATTGACGATGGAAAGACAAAGTTTGTCCCTCTTTCACGGGCTGTTATAAAGGGAGGAACAATTGGGGTGGACCTTCAGTGGGAAGCGTGTACCCACTGTGACAATTCATCCCTTCTCCCCAGAGGGGAGCCACGTCCTTTGAGGCTAGGGAGGTGAGCCTGCTAAGCAAGACCCTCCGTAAGGGGCCTGGGCAAGTGGGTCCTCACTGGGAGGGACTACACTCTTGGGGATAAGGACTCCCATTCCAATTAGGAACTCCCAGTCCAAGATACACTTTCTGCCTTTATGGGAGTTGGAAAAACATTGGTATCAGGCTATAACCAACAAAGACCCTTTCTTGCACTCTTTTGGCTTCAGGTAATGCTGAATGCCGTGTGAAGGCCATAATCAAAGAAGACTGACAATACATTTGTTTCCGATGATGTGTATAAGAGCAAAGTGGACTGCGAGTCGAGGAGAGACTCCTACGGGGGGAGGAGAGTAATCCCTATGAGGAGATGAACCTCTCTAGAGACGACGCCCTAGAGGGGCGGAAGCACGGTAAGCCGCTGAACCAGCGGTGGTGCGGAGGATGAGAGAACCGCTAGTTGGGGGCTTAAAGGCGCTCACACAGAGCAAAAGGTTCCAGTCAGGAGAAAGACAGAGACGGAACCACAACTGTCTTTACTGGTGGCGCAACCACTGAAGAGATCCACAGCTGGGAAAACCATCAAAGGTGCAAGAGCTTGAGAGAATGGAACGGGCCCAGGGCCTATGTAAAACATAGTGAAAGAGATACAAACACTTTACATCATGGCTGGAGAAGCCGACAAACATACGAGAGCCTGAGAGAACTGAATGGGCACACGCCCTAGGTAGAGCAGACTGAAAGGGATGTGTGTGTTTTCTGCCAAGGCTGGGAAAGCTGACAAAGGTACGAGGTAGTGATCAGGTTTACAGGCATGCGTGAAACAGATTGAAAGGAGTATGAACACTCTGCAACAAGGCTGGCAAAGACAATTACGTTACGGGAACCTGCAATACCTGAGCGGGCATACGCCCTACGTCTATTAAATTAAGAGCCTGTACACCTAACCAAAAAATCACAGGGCTCTGGGGAGTCCAACGGCCACAAAGGTTGGGCCGAAAAGAACTGTGTTGAAAGTGATCCTGGAAGGATTTAAACATTTGTCAAAAAGTAATCCAAGAAGAATTCTTTTCCATGGGGGAAGAGGAAAACGTATAGAGGATATTTGTATCAACAGAATCTACAAATAAACTGTGAATTGTGTCATTATATTCTAAAGGAACTCTGTAATCCATGAGTTGGGCCAGGAAGAAGCCCAGACATGTGCTATTATATTGTGCAGGCCTCCTTTTTTTTCCTTTTAGTTAGATTTTCTAAAGTGGTAGGGCCGGTTAGTTAAAGGACTATTTTCTATTGACTTCGACAAACACCCTTTGTTATGTTTTGGAAGGTAGGGAACGTCCCTTATAGCGATAGGGCGAGAAAGGCATTTTTCTTTCATTTCAAATAACATGAATCAGCCACACCACGCAGTGCCTCTGCCATGTTTATCCGTGGCCAATGTGGTGAAGTCTTTGGAGGTTTTTTCTGGATTCCCAGCTGAACCTATACCATCATGTGCCAGCTGTATACACCCTCCTCATTTCAAATGTCGATGCTGAAAAGAAAAATGTGCCCATGATTTTTCCTGCTGGAAATTTAAGAGCTTCAGAGAGACCTTAGTTCTATTTTACTTTAACAGCATAACCTCCAAAGATGGCTGATAGGAAATGGTCTAGCCGTTGAAATTCAGCACCCAGAACAATCACACTTTGAACCAGTTGTGTTGACTTCCGCTCCAACACAGATCACTTTTTAAAGCCATGTTCATTGTCTATTGTGCATCGCATCAGAATGTACAGGTAATGATAAGGTGCTACGAAAAAAAACTCATATGCACATTTCAAATGTACAGCTATTGGTCCGAGTGCTCCAGGACCTTCATTGGCATCTATGATCTATGGTCTTGAGATGTATCCTGGACATGAAATCCTGGTTTCCCTCAAGGATGCTGATGCTCCACGTAGATTAAATGATCCTGAGGTGGGATTTTCTTTTTTTTAAATCTTTCTTTATTGGTTTCATATAAACACATAGGCCCTCATTACGATACTGGCGCTAAACCATGGCGCTATTAGCACCATGGTTGGTGCCGGTATCCTAACGAGTCCGCCAATGTTCAATGGGGAATTACCACCCCATTCCAAGGTTGGCGGGCGGTAATTCCCCAATGAACATTTGCCCTTCCCCATTCCCATTTTTGCCCCATAGGGCTCAATGGGTTTGGGGAAGGCGCTAAGTACGGTACCGCAAATTGCGGTAGCGTACTTAGCACCAAGGTCCCTTTGCGGGTCCCTACTTTAACGGCTGGTCTAGACCAGCCGTTCAGGTCAGGTCCCACAAAAGGACCTCGTAGTACGGTGCTAAGTGTTTAACGGCACCGCAGTCTTTTACGGCGCCGTTAAACATTTAGCGCCAGGGTCCTAATGAGGGCCCAAATAATAACAACACACTCACCGAAACAAAAATTCACTACATCCCCCACCCACCTACGGACCTAATGCAGCGCAGCACGTTTGACCATTCCAAATACAATAATTAGGTGTGAGATTAAATAAAGCAGTTTCCCCTGCATGGCGTGATTATTGAGTACATTTTGTCCACCGACCCTCATTTTCCTAACTGCATTAGCTCCCTGGTAGTGAACCTCTAGTGAGTAAGACAACGGCGGCCACCAAATGAGAACTTTCTAATACATAAAGAGCTGTACACGTTATGGAGAAGGGGGCCCCTCCATATTGGCGATCCAACCTGTAGAGGGGGGCGAATCCGAGTTCTCTGCCTCTCCAGCCATCTAGTTCCTAAAGGGGGCCAAGTAGGCCAGTGGTCTGCTGCTAGTTGGTAGTGATGCCGCGTATTGTGACTGGAAGCACGGTGCTCTGCGCTGCCCCCAGGTGCTAGCAATTAAGGATCTAGCAACCACTGACGCCACCCCCAGCAGTTTCCACTCTGCACCTCAATCATTGCCAATAACCACATCTCAGGGGGGAGGGTAAAGCCTCTGGGTTAACATTTGAATCACAGCATCTTCCACTCCATCCCAAAACAGTCGGATATGCGGGCATGTCCAAGCCACATGATAAAAATCAGCCTGATCTGAACCACATCTTCTACATAGAGGGGACCTATTGGGAAAATACTGGTACAGCCGGGCAGGAGCGTAATAACCCTGGTGTAGGAATTTAAAGTGAATTAATCAGAACCGACCATTTAGGGACAGGTTGCGAGTCTGTGTCCAAATGATCCTCCACTGTTCTTCAGTTATCAACCTTCCCAATGGCAGCTCCCATTTAACCCTATAGTTCCCTCCCTTAATTACCTTCTGTGATCTATTATCTTGTAAATGGCGGAGACCAGTTTCCTGGTGGTTGGCGGAGCGATAATATATTGAAGCATTGGGGCGGCAGTAGGGGCTACTGGAAAGGCTGGCCATTTGGATTTCAGTACCTCTTTTAAGTGGAAATGCAGCACACAGTCACTGCCGTTCACTCCCCCTTAGCTTTCAAGGTGTCACATGTGATGACCCTTCCTTCCTGCACAAGGTCCCCCAGGGTTAGAATCCCCAGTATGTCAAAATGAGTCTGAAATTTTTTTTCATGGGCGAGTGGGACACCACGAATTCTGAATATGGCCAGATTTGGGGAGTAAAACTCCCTCCCCCACCACCCGGCACACCTGGCTCCAGGCTTTACAAGTGGTTTCCACTGGTTGGATCTTTGATTGCTCCACTCTCTCCGGACTCCCCCACAGCAATCCCCTCAGATCGTTCGGAGAGGTGATCGCCTTTGCTAGACGAGTATGAGGTAAGTCCACAGTGGGGGACCACCACCAAATAGTATTGTATCTGTTCGTCCAGGAAATGGATATATATATCCGGGTATTTCAGCCCGCTGCATTCATAGGGAAGGGTCAAGGTGTCATACGACACCCTGGCCTGTTTACCGCCCAAGTGAGCCGAACTATCAGGCTCCTAACTCGGGACAATAAGTTTGCAGGAAGCCAGGTGTCAAATATGTATAACAATTTCATCTGTAAATTGTACTACCGTGCTTCTCCAGCACCCAGATACGAACGAGTTAGGTGCACTCTACAAATGTTAAATAAATAAATTAAATAAATACATTTCGGAAGGATCACCATCTTGGCCAGAGATATACGGTCAGCCTGAGAGATGGGTAAAAGAATCCAGGATCCAAATTTATGCTCCAACGTCTCGAGTGCCTTCGCATAATTTTCCCTGTATAAGACTCCCGTTGATGGGGTCACCAGGATGCCCAGATAACAAATACCCTGCGGATACCACCTGAAGGACTCCCCTAAACATGACTGCCGCACCCCTGGAGTCAGAGGAGGCACACTTCAGATTTAGACAAGTTTATTTGTAACCCTGAAAGGTCCCCAAACTTGCTATTTCTTGCACCAGTGGTTGTAAATTCTGCCCGGGATGTTTCACATATAGCATGCCATCCGCGTATAGGGAGATTATGGAGAGATGTGAATGGCGTTATACTCCAGTAGGCAGCATCCCAATAGCTCAACCGCAAGGGCAAATAGATTAGGTGACAGGGGGCATCCCTGTCTTGTCCCCTGCGTTGGTGGATGTATTCAGAAGTCATTCTTTTATTTTATAATGCAGCCCTGGGTGCGGTTTACAGTGGTCAGCCCCACTGTAGATAGGTCAGCCCCACTTGGCCATTCCAGAGTTGAAGGCCTTCTCTGCATCCAGAGCCACCACTGCGATCAGGATTTCAGGATTTACATTATGTATTAGTGTTAAAATACGTCTCAAGTTGTTCTGGGTTGATCTCCCCGGGATGAAGCCCACTTGGTCTGGGAGGACCAGAGCTGGCATATATGGTAGAAGACGGTCAGCAAGTATTTTGGCCAGGATTTTATTGTCCGTATTATTCAGGGAGAATGGTGCATACAAGGTCCATTTTTTCGGGTCTTTTTCTGGTTTAAGCAACACCGTCACAAGAGAAGTTCTAGTGGACTCATGGAGAACACTTGAGGATCTGGCAGCTATGTACATGTCCCGCAGATGTGGCAGTAGGAGATCTATGTATGCCTAGTAAAGCCTTCCTGTTAGGCAGAGAGAGGATTGCCCTAGGTAGCTCCTCATCCGAGGGGGGGAACATTCAAACTCTCCCCTTGAGCCAGATCCAGCCAACCCAATGCAATCCTGTCCAGGCATTGTGCAATGGAGTCATGACCAGTGTTCATCCAGGATGTGTACAGGCGTTCATAAAAGTCACAGAAGATATTATTAATCCTCTCGAGATCTCCATTAGGGGTCCCCTCCTGAGTCCTCAATTTCTATGATAGCGCCTAGTTGCTGCTCACGTTTAATGACCCAGGAAAGTGTCTTGCTGGAGGGGGGGGGTGCCCCTCACCATATGCTACTGCTGCTACAGGGTCTCCGATAAACCTCTCTTCTGTGGCTGCCAATAAAACACATTTCCTTCCTTTTTTCCCTCAATCTGATACGAACATCTGGGATGTCAAGAGATCCCTGGTGTGTCTCCAAGTTTTTGATCTCAGCTTCCAGGCCAGACATAGACTTGCGCAAAGCCTTCAAGACTCCTCCCTCTTTGGAAATACAGCATCCCCTGATATATACCTTGAAGGCTTTCCATACCAACCTGACCTGGAACTGAACCCACGTTAGCCTGGAAATAGGTCTGTATGTCTTATGCAATTTGTTCACGAAATACCATGTCGTCCAGAGCACTAGACCGGAAACCCCAGCGCAGTTGTATTGGGGATCGGGTCGGCCCTGTAAAATTGATTAATACCAGTGAGTGATCCGACAGGGACCAGGGAAGTATACTAGCCCACACAATATTCCTAGCCAGGCTGCTGTTGTCATAACGTAGTCTATTCTAGAGGAGCTACTGTGTACACTTGAATAAAAGGAGTATTCTCTCACATTAGGGTGTGCCATGCACCACGCATCAGAGTCCATGGTATTCTGCCATGGTAGTCAATTCCTGAGCTGCCCTAGGCAGGGTGGGCTGCGCCGTAGATGATCTATCCAGACCCAGGGTGATTGCCATGTTAAAGTAGCCTGCCCATACAACCTTGTAATTTGGGAATTTATGGATATGCTTAGCACATTGTTGGAAGAATTCTGGACAATCAGTGTTGGGAGCATATATATTCACCAAAATAATCTGCAAACCCCAAATCTCACCCGCCAGCATAATGTAGCGACCTTCCTCATCCCCAATTTGTTTGTGGAGCTTAAATTCTAAGGACCGGTGGATGTAAGTAGCCACCCCTATGAATGAGAGGTGAAAGAGGAGCTGTATCTGTGTATACCTCAACCAGCGACGTTAGGAAGGGCTCCATCCCGTGTTAAGTGTGTTTCCTGTAAACATAGAATATTTGCACTATGATTCTTAACGTAGTTGGTAATCAGACAGACCTTTTTATGATTGGTGAATCCACGTATATTCCAAGTCATCACAGATATAATATTGTCTAACCTATCCCTAGCCTTAGGTGTCCCCATAATGTAACGAGTTGGATAAGTCCCTTTAAGCCATTTAAGCCGCCCACATGCCCCCATAGTATCCATCTGGGGGAATAGATCGATTCCATGCCACAGAAAGGTCACCATTACTCACTAGCGCTGCATCCCAAACCCTCCACACAACCCATTTGTAAACACACCAACGCCTGATCACCTCCCCCCATCCACGCCAGAAAAATAAACCTACCGGCACCCATGCCCCCCCACCCCAACATACCCCATCAATCAATACCAAACAATGTCCGCAGTGCCTGTGGAAAGTGGCTAGTCGTTGGTGGCCAGATTAGCTCCTTATCACATAGCCCGACATATTTGCCTCAATATCAGTCCCACTTGGCATTAGCCAAAAGGACAAAAATTCCACAATACTGAAACTCATCCAAGTAAAGCAGCAGGATCAGCGTGGTGATCGACGAGGAGATCCATTACGGTTAGGATGGTCCAGTGCGAAGCTCTCTGCGGCTTCAGGAGAAGTAAAAAAGATTGCTTAACCATCATGCACCACCCTGAGGTTGGCCGGGTATAACATTGAGTGCTGCACTCCCTTTCTCCATAGGATACTTTTACTAACTATGAAGGTTTTTCTCTGGTCTTGTACTTGTGGGTTAAAGTCCGGGAAAAGATGGATAGTCGCTGCTCCCCAGCGTAACTCTTCCTTGTCTCTGGCAACACGGAGCAGCATGTCTCTGTAGTTGAAAATCCTAGCAATAATGGCCCCTCCGGCGCCCCCAGAGGAGGTCTGGTCACCAGGGACCTGTGCGTCCGTTCCACCATAAACATACTCGTGACCGCAGGGTTCTCCAACACCTCCATTAGCAATTTCTCAACAAATGTTTTCATATTGTCCACAGGCATGGATTCTGACAACCCTAAATGCGGATGATGTTCTGTCTGGATCTACCTTCGAAGTCCTCATTTTTCACTGCCACCTTCTTGACTGTTTGCATGAGTACTGCAACTTCTCGCTGCAGGACAGCCACTTTATCCTCCCCATCGCTGATCCGCTGTTCTGCCTCGGTCATACGGCCACAGAGCTTGTCGATTTGGATTGCTGATATGTTGACCTTACATGTTAAAGCGTTGATTTTAGCACTGAGGTTGTCGGTGCTATTCTTATGAGCCAACAGTATCTGGTGCAAGGCTGAGATATCCAGTTGGGATGGGCCGTGATTCACCTCAGGAGGAGCTGGTGCCTGATCAGGTCGTGCAAACTGGACCATTTTGGCCTGTTTCTTGGGGTTGCCCATTTCTAAAGGTCAAAGATATTTGTGCCTGATCCGTCCCACTGGTGATCCATAGGTTCTTCACACTGTGGGATATGTATAGTTATTGTATACTTCCGTTATAATATGGGCACATTGAGACACAGCTTCGCAGGATTTCAATATTCCTAGTCACGGACCAGCAGCTCCAACACTTGTGGGGGGTACAGGCAAGCAGCAGACCGTATGGTGAGGTGTGGGGGGCCGGTATAACGCAGATCTCAAACGTTGACCCTCAGCAGTGGAGTGCAGGTCCGGTTTGCCTCGCAAAGACTGTCAGATTGTGGGCTGCATCGTAGGGCCAGCCCCCTCTGTCCACCCAGGCCTATCGGTCAGAAAGGATGGTACTCTGGGTCTCCACAGAACAGTGGGTCGTATGGGTGCTTCCCCCGCTACAGGACCAAGTGCACGAGCTAAGCAAGTACCGGGGGCGCAATCACCACCGTTCCCACACAGGACTCCCCGTTCACAGCATGTTGTTCCTAGGTGTCGTCCACAGTGGTTGCTGTGCCCACTATAGCGGAGGCCAGGCCCAGTCTCAGGCTGTCGTGCTGGAGCGCCTGCCAACAGACCAGGGCACTGTCACCAATAGCTGGGGTGGGGGGGGGCACATCCCCACTTCTAGTAGGGCAGAAAGTGTGTGCAGCCTCTGGGCCAGCAACCGGTGTGTTCCGGCAACTAGGTCCAGGTGGAATTGCTGTTCGTTGTAGGGCCCTCACCTAGTGTGCATGCACCTCAGATCCTCATGGCTATCCCCCCACATAGGTGTCACATGGGCACACCCTTTAGTATGCCCAGCGGATGGCCCATGTCAAGCACCAGAAGCGTGAGTTCCTTGGCCGTGGGTGGGTTTCGTATTAGACAGGGACAACAGGTTGGAGCACCGCCACGGGTAGGCACTTCTCCTGGGTGGACTACAACTTCAGGCCAGGAGCGTGATATATGGTCAGGTCCACAGCTTTCCACTGCTTCACCCCTCGGACGAGCTCACATCATGTTTCAGATCGGATCGGATCTCTGGAAGGCAGGATATTTTCAAAGGATTTACAGCCTTCGTGGGTGCAGAAATATGTGAACACACTGTTGCCAGAAACAAGGCCAGCATGTCATTCCGAAATATCAAGTAACTGAATGGTGGTTTCAGAAAAAATGTTAAATTAAATTAAATGGGCCTGAGTGCGAATGACAAAGCCCAAATACCAGAGGCCTACTAAACCAGAGCTGCAAGGAGAAATGTGTGCATTTTGCAGCTTGGAAGCAATGAACATTTTGAATAGGAAACTCCATTGACAGAAGTAATTTAAAGGCCCACTTTAATAAAGGTGGTGACTTTTTAAACTATGGAAAAATACTGACATAAGCAGTGCAAGGGAAAACAAAGAGAAATGTCTTGTATTTATTGCGAGATGTAAAGCAGATTTCATGTATAAAAATGCAGAATGTAAAAGCATCATGTATTTTGAATTGAACTAAAAGCTGGATTTAGCACAAAAGACCTTTACCCTTGAGATTCAAAGGCCAAGAACTGTTCCAATTTCCACCTACACTTACCAAGCCCTGCCTTCCCATCTATCTGGAAAATCTCGCTGAAGCTTCTGCCAGCCAGCAAATGGTTGGAGTGTGTGCCTGACCAAGGTTTATTGGAGTGATGGAATAACAACACTGAATAAACAATGACCCAGCTAATAGATGTGAACGCCAAATAATCCCCCAAACTTCAAGCCATTTTGTGGTGATACCCCGAGCTGACTCACAATTGAAATGCACCAGAGAGTGTCACATGAGTGAGGGGATGCAGTTGTCCCCCTCTGCTCCAGCAATATAAGAACACAGATGGGTCATAAACTCAGAGAGAAAGAATGATTTATTGAAGACCAAACCAACAAAGAAGCAAATGGCCCAGGTCTACATGGAAGGCTTGGGAAAAAGAAATTTACTGTTTATTGAACTCATATTATGCATGCAATTAAAATGCTCCTAGGATTGTATTGGAAAATCAGATTTGGTTCATTAATTTGAGAACCGTGACACTTACAAAAATGGTTCAAATATGTCCGAAAAGCTTATGAAAAGCCCCATCATCTGATAACATTTCCTTATTCAACCTTGGGAACCACAGTCGGGAAGAAGGTAGCTTATTAAATCGGATACCAGTATATAGAATCTCATGACGCTAATTTTTCTCCTGTTCGAATAAATCACAAAAATCTGCCATTCGTACCTGCAACTATGTGCCAACATGTGACACAGTGCATTGCGTCCACAATGATTAGATCAATTCAGAAGTATATAATTTGTGACTCTTCTGTAAATTGGAAAAGTTGTCATCTTGAAGATTTTATGTTCATAACTGAAGAGGTCAAAAATGCAATTTCAATGGATGGAGTTATACCTCCCAGAAAGGAAGCCTAGTAACGAAAAGGCACCAATCTGAACAGAGAGGCTCAGCCATATTCAAGGTGAAGGAAAATAGGTGTCCAATCCAGATCATGAGTCAATAAGCTGGCACCTGAAATTTAGATATTTTGGGGTGTGATTATGAGTTTAAAAGGAGATGCACAATGTCTGTCCAGAATGAAGAGCTGACTAAAAAGAGGAGATCTGTCTGAAATACTCTGACCTGTCTATGATGACTGTAGTGTTATAGAACACTGTAGTGTTATAGAACTATTGGAAGGGAGACAGAAGCAGGTGGATTAGACCAGGAGAAAGATTAAAATCTGGAGGGAACCAGGACAGAGGGATTGATGCTGGAGGCTATCCATAACTGAGTCTGGAGGGGCAGTCTTACCAGATCCCTATACTTCCCATTAGATGGCCCTGAAGCTTGATGACTATCCTGAGCATACATCCAGAGACATTCAATGTAAGTACCTGATTCCAACAGAACAAATAATTGGTGGGGTCTTGTTAAATTGGTAACTTTTCCCATAAAGAGGTACATTGAGATGTATTCATAATTTAATTCATTTCCACATAACCAAATGACCTGGGATGATCTTGGAGAAGCTCGAAATCTCAAACCTCTCTCCCAGTGTGAATAATGATATAGTCGTACAAAGTAATTTCGGGCCACCTGTATCCCTGTTGCAAACCTCAAATGTTTCCTTAAGGGAAGGGGGATGCACAATGAAATTTCAAACTGTAGAACACTCCCTGCACCTTAAATTGAAGTAGACAGGGTGCCAAATTCCAATTGAATATCTGACTCTGTGCTGTTCAGGAAAGTGTTTTCTAGGTTAAACAAAGTAAAACAATTGATTTAAAAGCACACTCTAATGAGAGTGAGATACTCCAAATTGAATGAGAGGTTGTTCAATGCCTCGGGGTAAAGGAAAAGGGTTCATTATATATTGAGAAAAGAGGTGGTTCATTAATGAGGTTGTGCCAGAATCTTGCAAGAACTGAAAAGTGTGCAGGGAGGAACGAAATAAAAAAAGTGCTGCGCATGTCTATTCTGGTACCAAATAGGAAAACATTTCATTTAATTTAAAGTCAGACCATCCACAAGATCTAAGGTAAAGAAAAACTGTCATGTTCTCGGGTGCTGCCTAAATTAGCTTGATACTAAGAGTATTTTGTGAGTGACCCAATGTAACATTTCGGGCCCGCGCTGTGGGCGCACGGCCCGTTTAAATACATTCAGGCGGTTTGCTTCTCCATTCCTCCAACGTTGGAGGTTGCCATGGAGACGCGGGGCTCGCTTCTCTCACCTCGGCGCCGAGTCACGTGTAAGTCAGCTGACGGCGACACACCGAGTCTGCTCCCCTCCAGCAAGGCATTCATAAATGCCAACCGCGCATCAGAACGCTGCTTCTAATTAGCATTCCTCACTTTTTCTAAATACAAACCTTGATTCCTGTTACCAGACTTTGGACCTCGACCCGACCTTGCTGCTTGTCTACTCCTTTGGATTTGTCTAACTGGTTCTGGTTTCCGTACCGGTCTTTTGGAGGTAATTCCTCCTTAAAGTCTTCACTGCCTACTGCAGTGTTCTGGACTTGCCTTTTTTGCATGCTGCCTATTCCGCTGTTAAAATTCCGCTCGGAGCATCAGTACGCTTCATTCATTCTCACCTCCAGCGGCAACAGGCAACCTAACATCACCTCCAATACTTCTCTCCTGGAATTCATGACACAGCCCTGTCAGCCACAAGGTGAGATCTCAATCCTGTTTTGTCAACGCTGTATTAGCCCTGTAGTATTAGCCCTGTATTACCCCTGCAATACATTTATACTACCGCTTACCAAACCAAAGGGTGGATTGCCTTTGTTTCTTGACACTCTTCTTGAAATCAATCCGCCTGCTTCCAAGTGGACCTTTTTGATATCATCGCCTAGTAGTGACTCTTTCTGTGCGGAACTGTACGCCTTGGAACCCTTGTGCACTGTGGACGCTATCCTGTTGTTAGTGCACCATCGCGGCTCTAGTTTGCGTTCCGCTTGTCGTCCGGGGTACTTCCCGCTACTAACCTTCCTATTTGTTATTTTCTCCTGTCGTTGTTTCACAACCACTTTGCCCTTCCTGCCACACCAATATCTAAATAATTTTGGGCTCTTCACTAAATCTGTTTTTGACTCATTTAACACCAATCTTATACTTCAGCCCCTTTGCAATAGGCAAACCAAGAATCAAGCCGGTGTGCAGAAAGAATATATATATATATATATATATATATATATATATATATATATATATATATATATATATATATTTATTATTTAGTAGATAAAATCAATATCACACAAGAATGATCACTAGACACCCCACCTCACTCCACAGCCCAAATTATTGAGAGGCAACAAACTCTCTACATTAATTGTTGCCCCATAAATATCTCTTACAAATCTTGCATTGATGGACTGAGTCTGTAGGGTGTAGGGTGTAGACGCTGCTTGTATCCCATGGTTTGAGTGCCTGTTCATCTATGTTACCTTTTTGCATTCTTGTTCAAATCGGTTTGTAGAATATCGATGGTATGTATTGGGATGCTGCTGGTTGTACATTATAAAGATACTCTGTGGACAACACGATGTGCTGATGATGGTCCGTCAGTGTAGACTAAAATATGCTCATAAGGATTTCTGTCTTTCTTACCTATGGAATTTTAACGCTGTCATGTGCCTTCTTCTACTTTTCCAAACTAATTACATGGTCAAATATATAAAAGAGGGAGATCTGTACTTTAAAGAATTTAAATTAAATAAACAAATTCATGTAGCCAGAAACAGCATTCTTGAAACCAGGCCCTCTGCCCAGCATTGGATGGGGGTGCCATTGAGTCAGAAACTCCGGTCACATCCACACACTTCCAAAAAAGACACTAAACATAACTGTTCGACAACAAAACAAAAAAATCCAATGAAAACAGAAGAGGTATAAGTAGATGGACAATAGAAGCGACAGAAGGAGGTGGGGTAAAAGAAGATTACGAATAGAAGAAGTAGACATAGGTGTAGATGGCAAAAAGAAGAGGTAGAAGTAGGTTTAGATGGAGAATAGAAGACGTAGAAAGTGGAGATGGAGAATCGAAGAGGTAGAAACAGGTGGAGAATCAAAGATGTAGAAGTAGGTGGAGATGGAGAATAGAAGGGGCAAAAGAAGATGGAGACTAGAAGAGGTAGATTTGATGGAGACTACAAGAGGTAGATTTAGATGATGATTGAGAACAGAACAGGTCGAAGGTGGAAATGGAGAATAGAAGAGGAAGAAGTAGGGGGAGATGGAGAATAGAAGAGGTATAAAGTGGACGTGGAGGATCAAAGAGGTAGGTGCAGATGAAGAATATAAGGGGATGAAGGAGGTGTAGATGGTGAATTGAAGGGATAGATTTAGATGGTGAATTGAAGAGGAAGAAGTTGGAGGAGATGGAGAATACAGGAGGTAGAGGTAGGTGGATGGACCCCATCATGGGACTAATGTCGTAGCAACATGGCCCTCATCCAGGCAGAATATGTAACCCTGAAACGGAGTGCCAGAAATGAAAAGATGTAAACACAGAACGCAATACATCGGGTGTTTCCATTTACCTTTCTGCTAGGCCTCCTTTCGTAAGGCTGGAGATGATTATTGGATCAAATGGCTCTTCAGTTCCCGATATGGTTATTCCCAGGGGCCCACCATAGCGCTTGAGCTCTACGGTGTATATGATGGCGCCGCTGCTCTCCTGTTCATCTGCAATAAATGCCAAGACGCGATTGGTTTCTTATAGAAGGAGGAATGAGAAAGAACACAAACATTCAGACAGGCAAAGAGGGGACAGATGGAAACGCGACAGAGCATGAACGATTTCAATCCACAGGGTTACATTTCATGCATTATTTAGCCAATCATCACCTCCTGAGTGTGAGCGAACAACCTGGCACCGGACATGGTAGAGGCAGCACATCAATGACTAATGTGCAATACCAAATAAGACAAACATTGCCAGTTGGACACGGCAACACAATTACCCATATTATTACAACTGTAATCATGCGTGACCTAGCATTTCCAAATACAAATCACACTGGCATTCTTTGATTACAGCCAGAACTGATGTCTAAACAGATTTGTAAATAGCCTCCTACCCAGCTAAAATGCTAGCGTTGAATGCTCAGGCAGGCAGGCAAGCCAAGACACACAAAGGGGGCTCACAGGTAGATGGTCAGGAAATCGGGGAATGCAGCTGATGTATTCAATTATTGCAGAATCCGTCTCAAAACTATGATGGAGTGTGTCCAGGGCTCTGAGTAGACCCCTGGAAATCAATTTCCCACAGAGAGAATTCTTAAACCCCGGGTCCTGCGTGAGCATGTTTCAGGAGTGGAGTCTTCCGTGGGGCACGCAGGAATGATTTCTTTTCTTGTGTGTGCAGGGTCAGTATTTGATGCAACCTTCTAATGGCTGTGCTTCAGTGGACCGTGTCAGTGGCTATAGTTTAATAACATTTTGTGGTTGGAAAACCCCTCGATATTCGTAGGCGAGGATGCTGGAGCACTTCCTGTGGAACGGGGAAGCAGTTAATCTTTGTGTGTAAGGGAGAAACATCTCCCAGTCCCTCTTGAGTTCCCACATTGTTTACTGACCCTATAGCAATGGGTATACTCATCAATGTTCTCACTAAGTACTTGCCGCCCTGTTCAGGAGTAAGTCCCATGTTCTAGTGTTGGCTACGCGGTGCTTCAGAACCACTAATAAGTTGAGATGATTGCACTGGGACACAGATAAACTGGCGAGGGGATCAAAGGAAGGAAACAGCTTGTGGGTGTTTATTATTTACCCACTGTAGTGGGGCAGGTGCATATGCAAATAATACCCACCGCCGCTACTCAAATGAGTATGCAAGTACCACTCCTATCCCTACCAATCGCCAGTATCGTCCAGGTGAGAAACGATACCAGTCGGCACAGCCCTAGCACCACAAGAGTCTGGGGTGAAAGACGATACTAAGATCATGAAGGTGTCGGTTCAAATAGAATAGATGGTGTGACCGGTAGAGGGACAGGTAGATGTTACTATGTTGCTGACGTGGCAGACATCAGGCACACCCTCTGACAGACTGGCCTGCTCCAAAGGCAATACAGACTCTCCATTTGCTCGAAGAAGAAGGCCCATTTTAAAGCCTGCATCTCTGGGGCCTCTACCAACACGGGCAAACTGTTTAAAATCTGCAAGGAACTCGCCAATCTTACTGTAGTTTCCACTTCTCCCCTGCCATCCTTGGTCCTCTGTACTTCACCGGCCTCACACTTCTTAACCAAGACTCAGGGCATCCTGCCCTCGCTCTCCTCTACTCCCCTACCTCCTCCCTCCCCAGCTCTCAGGCCTCCCTTAGCCCCCCCTCCCTCCTGCCCTCCTCTTTCTTGCCCATTGCACCAGATGAGGTCTCCACTTCTTGTTATTGTACTTGCACATCCAGAAAGCCACAGGGCCTAGTAGGACTCTTGTGTTCATTCTCCATTGTTCCCCCCCTTTTTTTGTCTTGTGGCGCCTTGAAACACTATTTGTTGTATAGGCGCCTTACAAATATCCAATAATATAAAATAGATGGTTACACACATACACACAAAGTACACATAACAGACACAAGTATCTATAGACACGAACAGCACATAGGCACAAAGAATATTCGCACATAGACATGAGGTATATATGCATGCAGACATGAAGAACATGCACACGTATAGGTGCAGCCGCTAAAACCATTAAACTGTAAACGAGCAGGGCATAACATGATGAAGAATGAGCCAAGGAACAGCCATTTTCCTAAACGTTTAGGCCGCAGCAGATCTCAGAATTTAGCAAAAGCCTCAGAACCCAAGATCCAGACTTTACAAAAATACATGTATTGTAGAAACTCGTGCAGAGCTCAGAACGTAGCTCACGGCTAGAGCCAAGGTCAGAAACTAGGAAGGGAATAATGGACAAACAGAATGCAGGCATGAGATAACAGGTCCCAGGACGCGGAGCTAGTAGGCTCCGCAGTTAATCAATTTTAATAAGAGCACAAACAACTATTGATGTCCTGGTGCATTAGATCAGCAAGCCAAAAGACTTGCAGAAAATAACTGAAACGTATCTCCAGTGGTCATAAACAACACAACATGCACATTAGAATGAGCTAAAACCTTAAATCGAACGAAATCCACTCTCAAACATGGTACCCTGGCATGTATGTGACCCAGATACAAGAAACACCGGCTATTCATTAGGAGCCAAAGGAAGATAGGATACATGCACACAAATACCAGGCGGCACACAAGGCCAAGTTCAAACAATAGGGAAGGCCTCATTGCCTTGGATGATTAAGAGTATTCTTTAATTGGATATATGGAACTCTCTTCCCCCACTTGTGTCTCGCTCACATCTTGACGTCCTATCAAAGTGTCCAAGGTTGGTAAGCTAGATGCCAAGCAATTAGAAGTCCCCTTGCCACACCGCCCATGATGGATAGTGCCAACCAATCAATTATCCCTATAATGATGTAATAGAAATAGTACCTGTGGTGGGATGGGTCCAGGTGGAGCCATCAGGTATTTTTTTAACCAATAGTGATGAGCCGCAAAAAAATCTACATATAGTATAACCCATTATCCAACCCCATTTCCCCATAGGTTTTGTAAACAAACCAGCTTGTAATCATTTGAAATGGGAGAGTTCCGAGATGCAACGCTTGTATGTTGTCCTAATTAGGATTCGTAGTTTGAATATACCTCGGTTTGACGTGCATCCAAGTCCTCCATTATTGAGTAATATTTTGACTGATTGTGATCCTGGGCGCACTTTAACACTACCCATGTCCATGCTAATGCCCATGGCTTTTCCCACCCACTAAATGCCCCTATCCACCTAAAATATACCCTCCTGGTAACTGTTTGAAGCAGCTCTATCCCACAGCCACCTCAAACTTTGTGCTGTTTATGGCCTGCCAGTGTTACTTCCCAACAGTCTTCTGACTGTTAATGACTTCATTGCAGCTGTATTAAAATGGTCTTAAACGAGGGTGCTTTGGCCACTTGATTTAGAAGCAATCTGAGCACCTCAAATCTGTTCCTTGCACTGACCGTCTGTTCAAAACAAGCATTGGAAAAGCTAACAATACCTTGTTGTGTATAGGTACTAAACAGGTGTTTGCCAGACACTGACATCATATGGCCAGGTACTTAGAGTTTCCAGCTGTACCATTTTATGGCCTGGTAGTGCTATTAGGGCAATGCCTATCACATCCATACACAAAAGCCAAATCGGTTGGCTTTGCCAATGATTATTCTTCTGAAGTTTCATAAGGGGGCATGAGTGTGTGCATGTGGTTTCCATCAAAATGACTGCACCGAAAGTTCCGACCCTTCAAAAAGTCTGAAAATGCATAGCACCTAAGGTTCGAACACCAAAGGTCCGAACCTTTGGTAGTATGTATTTTAGGTAGGTTAAAAAAAAAAGACTACAGGGGCTGCAGGGGTGTCCCCCGGCACACCCTGCTCACCATACTATACAGTATAGTAAACGGGGGACACCCCTGGAGCTCATCGACCAGATGTTACAAAAGAAAAAAAAAAAAGAAAAAGGACCCTGCGGCGCCGGTTCCCGATCACGGAAGTGAAATTGAACCAGCGTCGCAGGGAAACAGTGCGTCAGAAAGAAAGGCAAGTAGGGGAGTGTGTTTGGGTGTGGGTGGGGGTGTGTGTTTGTGTGTATGTGGTGTTTTTTTTAATGGATGCCCGCATGGGAAATGTACGAGCAATTTTGTAGTTCGCACATTTCCCATGCAGACTTTTTGTATGCAGTGATTTCCGCTGCGGGAAAATCACTTGGATTCGTGCACGTATATGCTTGTGCCCATGCTGGGATAGAAAAGTGCCCCTGCACAGATCAAGGTTTAGTGTGTTGATAAGATACTGCAGCCAGAACTCGCAGTTCAGAGAGGATTCTCAGTTGGAAAACCCTTCTTGGAGCCTTTCCTATCTTTCGTTCATTCTCAATCTCTTGGATGCAGGGGAAGATGAGCTCTAGGACTTACCGTGGGGGTTGGCAGGCATGTGTTGGGTGCAGTGCTGGAATGAAAATAATTACTGGGGGGAACCCTCTCGCCCTTGGAGGGGCATGGCCATGGGGAGGAGGGGGCAGGGCTGAAGAGATGGCCCCAGGCCAGGACCCGCAATATAGTCTCTCTTCATAGAACCCAACCCTGGCGATTTGCATAAAAGCAATGAGCATTATGGAAATGTAAGAATGTTCACAATTTTAATGTAAAACATGTCTTGTAGTGATTCAGTAAGAAACCCTTATGAGTGAATGATGGAATTTGGGCCATCCAATTTTGATTGGTCACACCATAAGAAAAACATGTCTGTACATTGCAGGACATATATACCAGTTTGGACAGCTGCAACAAGTATGTGAGGCTTTGGATGTTCCTATATTCAGTTTCCCATGCTGAGTCTACCAAATGTGTCTGCTTGTTGAAATATGGGTTGCTCGTGCCAGTGATAACTCGGCTTCAGGACACATGTCGCTGGGAATATGCCGTTTTAAAGCTGAGTTATCACATGCACGAGCAACCCACGCTTGTGTTGTTAATGTTAAAGGACATTTGTACCACACACTATCACCACCGTAGTGGTCCCTTGGCGCTCTTGCGCTCTGAAAAAGGGGGATGGGGGTTGCGTTAGTGGGAGGAGGCAGGAAAAGTGCAAGAGAGCAGTGATATGCTGTTGGCGGCCTCAGCCGGGTGGGTCCATTGGCTGGGCCTGGGGTGTTTAAGGCCGGTAGTCGTCGTGTAGTGTTGTGCAAGGCTATGTGTGTTTTTGTTTTGTTGTTGCAATGTAGTGATGTTTGTGCGGTTTGTTGTGCTGTAGGTTTTGGTTGTGTTTGGTTTGGAGTTTGAGAGGTGTATGCAGAAAGGGAAATTGTTAGTAGTGTTGGTTAGTTTGCATCTCTATCCTGAATTGAAGAACTCAGCTTGCGTAGTCTCCCCTGTTGCGGCTCTATCCTGATCTGGGTCTGACTGGCCTACAGGTTCCTTACTCCTCTGGCCCCCACCTCTAACATGCTCTAATGCCCATAGCCGATATAGGGAATAAGGGGGACAATGGAAGCAAATCCCAAGAAAAGCTAGTTCCTGGTAAATAACTTTTCCAACCTTAACCACATTTCAAACTTGTGGGAACAGATTGCTAAACAAGGGCAATTTTGGAGGTGGTGACAGCAAGGCTAGGAAAACAGATACAGAGAGGACCAGCTCTTTATGGAAGTCTAATTGAGCAGGTTACAGAATGCAGGTGGGAGGGCCACCAAGGGTGTCCTCCATCTTTGGATGTCACATAGCAGTTTATTTCAATCAAATGTATAGGGGTAGAGAAATTGGCATAACACAGATACACATCACACACACAGTAATGGACGTCAAATTGCTTTCCCCGATGAGGGGGCCGGTCACTCTTTAATGAACACTGCAGCATGTTAATAAGCATTGATCAGAGCACAAACAACTAGCTAATAAAACTGGAAAAAGGTTCAGACATACTTTAAAAATGCCAGTAGTTGGATGATGTACACCATAGTGGTTGCAAAGCTGTACACAAGGCTTGCAAAAGAGGAACACTGGGGAAGCCTTTGCCACCACTAGCTGACCCTCAGTGACACTGGTGATGATATTGCAATGGAAGACGCAAGAAACAACCCAGTGTGACTCCGAAAGCTTGGGGCCTTCACATCAATCAAGTAACCGCCACGAGTGGTACAAAAAAACAGGGGGGAAAACGACAAATGCGCCTGAACCCCAAGGCACAATCAATGAAAAGCCACAGAGCGCTTCCAGTTGGAACAAGACCTTTAGAAAACAAAAGACCGAGAGACCTCCTTGCTTGAGGTAGCCACATGTAAATAAAGGGTGGGCCAGAAGCCCCACTACTACTGTGAACACCCAGATATGCTAATGGTATGTGTAGTGGGCTATGCACCGCTGTCATGAGTGCATTCTGCAGTGCACCACGACCGTGACCTAGGAGAGCAGATCCGAGGGTGTGCATTTATTTATTTAATTGTTTACATTTATATAGCGCACAGACAGCCCAGGGGCATTGTGGCGCTGTTACTTGCAGCAAACTTAGTTACATTATGCGTAAGTTACAACATTGGAGGGCAGAGATGTAGTACATGTTATACATAAAACGAACATAGTTAACATATCCATGGACGTCATGACAGGGGTATGGTGATCAGGCAAATAAGGTGCTTTTCAAGGTTTTGCGGAAGGCGGTGAGTGAAGGTTTAGCTCGCAGGGCAGTGGGGAGGGCATTCCAGTGCAGGGCAGCTAGGTAGGGGAAGCTGGCACCACCTGCTCTTGCTCTTTTTACCATGGGTACGGTGAGTAGGTTGGCATAGGGGGTCCTAGTTGGTCTTGAGGATGAGGCAGGGTGGGTCCTTTGTGATAGGTATGCTGGTGCGGCGAGGTGAATGCATTTGTGGGTGAGGGTCAGGGCTTTGAAGATGATCCTCTGTTTTATGGGGAGCCAGTGGGAGGCTCTTCTGGCAGCAGAGATGTGATCCCTTTTGGAAATGCCTTGTGCTGCACGTAAGGCATTGTTTTGAATAACTTGCAGTTTCTCAAGATTTTTTGTGGAGGTCCCTAGGAAGAGAACGTTGCAGTAGTCCAACCATGATCCAGTGATAGCTCTGGCTATATTTGTGCAGGTGTCATTGGAGAGGTAGGGTCTGACTGCGTTGAGGAGTTTGGCATGGTAGGCAGCTGAGGAGGAAATGGCATTCACTTGTCTGGTCATGGCAGACTTGAGTCCAGGTAGACGCCTAAGGTTTTTACTGACTCGCACACTGGAATTTTGATGGAGTCAATGATGAAGTTGCTAAACTGGTCGTCAAGTTTTTTTAGAGTGTCGGGGGAGCCTACAAGCAGGAGTTCGGTTTTGTCTGAGTTGAGACAGAGGCTGTTGGCAGCCATCCAAGTTTGGATGGTGTTGTAGATGATGTTAAGGGTCTTGGAGTCAGTGTCATAGTCGCCTGTCAGGGTAATGAGGATCTGCGTGTCGTCCGCGTAATTAGTGTAGGAGATCCCCCATGGCGTCAAGAATGAGGAAGAGGGGGCGAGTGAATATATTGTAGAGGGTGGGAGAGAGGCATGAGTCTTGTGGAACCCCACATAGCATGATGGTGGGTGAGGCAGTAGCTAGATCAGAGAAAACCTGCATGGTTCTTCCTTGTAGGAATGAAGTGATCCAGGCACTAGCATGGGCTGAGAAGTTTGCAGTGGAGGTCAGGTGGTGGCATAGGACGTTGTGATCAACAAGGTCGAACGCGGCGGAGAGATCGAGGAGAAGGAGCAGGACGGGTTTGCCTAGGTCTCTTGCATCATCCATCTGGTTTTTAAGGTCGAGTAGGGCGGTCTCAGTTCCATGTTTGGGGCGGAAACCGGATTATCTCAGACCTAGTTTATTCTCTTCGAAAAATTGTTAGACTTGCAGGTAAGCTGCTTTATCTAGAATTTTCAGAAGGAAGGGGACAGTGGTGATGGGCCTATAGTTGTTGGGTGAGGTGCGGTCGAGTGTGGTTTGTTTTATGAGAGGCCTGACCCACGCTTCTTTGAGGGATGAAGGTACTTTCCCTGAGGTGAAGGAGGCGTTGACAAAGGCTGTGAGAAATGGGGCGAGGGACTCGGCGCAGTCTTTGATAATGGTGGCGGGGCAGGGGTCTCCTTTGCAGTTGGAGGGTTTGATGGCTTTCATTAAGTTAATGATGTCTTTCTCCTGGATGGTTTTGAAGGAGAAGGTGGGGGAGGCATCTGAGGTGTGAGGGGGGCAGGAGTGGGGGGGCTAGGGAGAGTGAGTCTGGAGTTCATAATTTTGTCTTGAAGCAGGTCCAGTTTGTTACGCATGGCTGCCATCGCACCAGAACCTTATCTTTAGTGAAGTTTTGGGGTTCCGGGGGTAGGGGTTTCAAGTTCCCTGAATATGGTGAACATTTCCTTCGTGTTGGATTTTGCTTTGGTAATTCTGGCTTCAAATGATTTGGCTTTGGCTTGAATGATGGCTTTTTTATACTCCTTGGAGCGGGTTTTGAAGTCAAGTTTGTTTTTGTCATCTTGGGAGGTTTGCCAGCGTACAAGGGCAGAGCGGTTGTCCGTCCGGAGTTTGAGGAGGTCTGGGGTGAACCAGGAGTTGGTGTGGCTCGTTGGTTTGGATTTCCGAGGTTTGAGGGGAGCAATGAAGTTAATTGCTGCCGATATAGCATTGTTGTAATTTTGCGCCAGGGTTTCTGGGTCATTGGAGAAGGGAGGTCTGAAGGCAGGTCCCTGAAGAAATGGTTAAAGTCTTTCTTTGGTGAGAAGGCGGGCGCTTCTAGTGAGGGCAAGTGGCAAGGGTTGAGGAGGGTAGGGTGGGGGAGTGGCGGTGGGGATGTCGAAGGTTATGATGTGGTGGTCCGACCACGGGGTGGGGGAGTTGCCTGTGATTGTGAGAGGGCAGTTGTGCTGTGCAATCCAGTGAAGTGTCCTCCCTAAGGAGTGGGTGGGGTCTGTGACAGTGTTTGTGAAGCCCAGAGTTTCAAGGGCTGAGATTAATGATTTAGAAGCAAGGTATTTCGGGTCATTTCGTCCAAGGTTGATATCTCAGAGGAGGATGGCTTTGGTTGACTTCTTTAGACTGTCAGCCAAGAGGTGGGTAATGGCGGATTGGAAATCCCCTATGGGGACGGGTGGCCGATAGATAAGATGGAGCGTAATGGTGCAGTGGTGGGAGATAGAGAGTTTGAGTTGGAGGTAGTCACTGTTGTCATTGGGAGTTTTTTTATTATTATCATTTCTATTTTTTTATACTGATCATTACTTTTCCTGGTTATGATTAGGCATAATTTAAAGTAAGTGGTAACGATGGATGTAAACATCACAGAGGATTTCTGTTCGTGAAAGTATAAGGTTCTATTTAGCAATGCACCATTTCAATATGGTTGCTAAACAGGCATGAATTGAGCTAGTGAGTAATCCCATTCCAATATGGCCGCTACATATAAAGCAACGGTTGCCTAGGCGACAGGTTGCAGCCATAACATTTTCTCACAAGATACTGCAGAGTGAGCGTGTGCGAGCGTACAGCTCCGGCGGATAACGGCGATTTTTGATTTCCAGTAAGTAAGCACATGATATTAGTAATTAAGGCTTTTGAAAGATGGAGCGAATTGTATCTAGTGTCACGCGTTCAATCTCTTTGCAGAGACCGCTGTTGTACGCGTTGGTATCCCGCGGATATGACGGCTGGTGGAAGTGGAAGGCACCCAGTCAGACAGTTTCTGGTCTAGTGAAATATAGCGTTGCTATGACTGATGTAAGTTTATATTTATGCAACCAGATGCTTGTTTTTCCGAATTAAGTTGGGAGTGAGGATTTACTCACAAATATGCGGTCAATCTCGTTACAGAGACCAGTGCGGAATAGATAACCCCCCCACGGACGAATCCGCGGGTGACGTGAAAGTCATTTTTGAACACTCGCATTTTTTGAAGGTTAGTGGATTCGACGTGGCAAACCTGTCTGAAAGGAAGGTTATGTTATGGATAAGGAGGTTTACACCTTGACCATCACACTGATTATTGTTCTTTTGTTATTTTTCATTATTTGTTTTTTATGGTGTCTCAATCTTGGTAATCTCGACATGATTCATGGAACCTACATCACCAATATGAAAATGGGGTAATGTACTAACGCTATTGTGTTTTAATTTATTTATTTTGACTTTTGATGATCTGGTCAATGTATGTATGAATACATTGATATGTGAATGTTTCGGGAACTGATGATTTTTCTGTTTGATTTTGTGATGCAATGTTAATTATGCTACGATAGTTGAAATGTAATACCTTAGGAAAAGGTGTAATCACAGGCCCTGAGGAAGGGTTCATACCCGAAATGCATAGGCCATTTATGTGATGAATTCTGTCATGAAAATTTGATTTGAAGAAAACGTATGAAGGTTGATGAATTAAAGAGCATTCGGAAAGAAAGACGCAATTCGAGAATATTCTTTAACATTATTTTTGAATTATACCACTGTATAGTAGATTAAGGGTGTGCAGCCCACACCGCTGGCCACACGGCCAAGGTCTGTTTTTGTATGGTTTTTTTAGGCGCCGCATGGCGGAGGCACCTTTTTCAGTGGGTTTGCACCCTAAGCTTACAACATCACATCAATAGAATTAATATAACCGATTTGGAAATTGGGAGAGCCCGACTCACCATCACCATTCATTGGGAGTTTTATCATTTTTTCTAATGGTGATTGAGTCTTTGGCTATGATTGCTACTCCTTCACCTTTGGTAGGGCGGTCTTGCCTAATGACAGCATAGCCTGGTGGGAGGGCAAGGGAGAGTGCGGTACCTAAGGCTTCGTGCAGCCATGTTTCGGTGACCAGGAGGAGGTCTAGGTCATTGGTAATGATGAGGTCATGGATGTCCAATGCATGGGCATTGACAGACTGGGGCGTTGATCAAGGCACATTTGAGGTGAGGGGGAATGGGGGGAGTGGATTCTGGTAAGGGTGCAGAAGTTTCGGGGGTCACAGGCATAGTAACAGTGGTAGGTGCATCAATACATTGCATGGTTATGGTAGAAGAATTGGCAATAGTAGGGGTCCCATTTTCAGGGGTCATAGGCATAGTAACAGTGGCAGGTGCATCAATACATTGCATGGTTATGGTAGAAGAATTGGCAATAGTAGGGGTCCCATTTTCAGGGGTCACAGGCATAGTAACAGTGGCAGAAGCATCAATACATTGCATGGTTATGGTAGAATTGGCAATAGTGGGGGTCCCACTTTTAGGGGTCACAGGCATGGAGGTTAAGGTTGTGCAGACCGTAGGTTCGCCCCCTTAGGGGGTTCCAGTGCCTTGGTGGTGGGCATAATGTTTGTTGCCATAATGACAGTACTGGTTGTTAGGCTGGATAAGGGGCAGGGGCCTTGGAGAGAAGTCAGCTGGTGGGAGGTAGCGCATGCGGGTTTGTGTCGAGAAAATGTACTTGCAGCAGTCGAGCAGGATAGTCGGGAGGCAGCACATGCCCTAGATGGAAGGCGTGTATTACGCATGCTTGTGGGCTGCGGTAGAGATCTGTGTTGAGGAGTGAAGCTACGTGAGTGTAGACGTTCACGTCTGGATTCAAATAGGTGGGGCTGCATAGGAGGGGATGCGAGGACCCTCTTACCTGCAAGCATTTGCAGCAAGTCGTGGCGGTGGTAGGCGGCGAGCAGCGAAGAGCTGCAAAGAGGAGCGCTGGCTTTTTTCTGCGGCCTTCTTCTCCTGTATGACATAGGACTTCGTGAATCTACATCGGCGAGACTCGATTCTTTATGGGTGCTTCTGAAATGTGCATGACCTCCGAGGGACCTGTTATCGGGGAGCAATGGTGTGCCTCCATACGCAGGACCTAACTGAAGCAATGCACAGAATATGCCCATCTGGTAGTGGGCTTAAGTGAGTGATTACCCCCTTCCCTTGCTATAATTTAGCTTCAGTGGGTCAGGTTACCTAGGTAAACCATGAACACAAGGTGCCAATAGCGGAGGCTGGTGGACCTTGTGCACACTGGAAGCTGGTTCCCACTCGGACGATCCACCTAAGGCCCACTCTTCTCTTGGTCACCAGGACCGTGGGACAGAAGACCTCAGAAGGGATGTGATAGGAACATTGCCATTCTGCCAGGATGGAGTGGCGGTCTGACCAACCCTTATAGGAAAGCTCAGGGAGATTGAGCAGGTCTTTCAGCTTGCTCTATCTGCACTCCTGCACGGTACTGTAGACATTCTGCTGCTGGTATTTCCCACAGATGTAGAGGCTAAAGGGCCTGGAACACGAGGGAGCACGAGCACCACCAGACTGTCCAAGCTGGCCTCTGGAATAACTAGAGATGCGATTCTCGTACATTGGAGGAAACGCATAAGAAAGTCATTGCATACGTTGATTCTCATTGGCATTTTAAGCACGAAGCTCCAACGTTTGTAGTTATAAAAGAACATTAGCGGCAGAATATGGCTTTCACCAGGGGTGGGGAGGGCGGACATGGGCGGTAATGGACCGCCAACCTCGGCGAGGGCTGCTACTGACCATGATCCTCCCCAGTCCCCGCGTGAAAGCCATTCGCACCACCAGTGTTTATCTGGGGTGCAAATGGGGGAAAGAAAACAATGAAATAAAGATGGTCGCCGCCATTTCTATGGTGGCGGCTGGGATCGGAAGGAGCATGGGGACGGAGCTCAAAGACCTGGTCTCACAGGTAAATTGAGAAGCGGCTAGTGGGGAGTAAACAGTTTGGCTGGTTTTGGGGGTAGGGTTGAGGGAGGTGGGGAGGCAACAGAGAGAGACACCCTGTTGTCTCCCCACATAAAAAAAAACAAAACAACAATGGTGCAAACCGGGCAAGGGCCTCGGGTGGCTGGGACATTGTGCAGAGAATGTATATTCTCGCTCGCTGTTCCAGCCACCTGATTGGTGCGAATTCATTTTGGAACATTGCACTGATGTAACATGTGTGCTACCCAGAAGAATCAAATCGCTGTCATTGTCATGCAGTGGAGCCAGGCTAGGACAGACGTCAGCAGCTGCTTAGCCAGGAACATGTGGCAACTGGCACATGGTTTCTTTGCAAGGTACACATAGACAATGGCATAGCAAACGTGGGAACTGTAAAAACATCCTGGTAGTTTATGAAGGCAATGAGTAAATCGGAAACATACCTTTTACTTAACAGACCCGAAGCTGACACTGCCAGTGGGTCTTCCATTGCGTCCCCGAATCTGAATCCCAAACATAACCCTTTTGGGAATGAGCTCTCATAGTTGACACTGTCTAGACCCCAAAATAGCTATAACACAATGCTGCCAACCCGTGCCTCAATGTGTACTCTTCTCTTCATGCTGGCTCCACCTTGGTGCCAATGGGCCAAGTAATCACATGTTGTGTTAATGCAGATGTCGACCTGGATTGCCTCAAGGCTGAAGGGCAACTTTGACAGATGTTCACCCCCAAAACACTGTCATAGCGAGAAAAATGGGGGCCTTCATTAGATTTCCATTTCTGGATCGACTTTTATCAAATAACTCATATTAGGAAACACTGAAACACATACTCGCTGCTAGTACAACAACTGGGTGGGAAAACCTGGGGCAACTTCACAAGAGTGGGCAGGTGGTTTTCCTTCGATATTCACATTTTTTCAACTGTCCTTGAATTCTTTATAGACAAATGCACGTTGGCTTGCAGTGTTGTCTTTTCATGTCTGGTTGCCTACAGTCACATGGTATTGTAATTGGTTATTTATAATGAAGCACGGACCCGGGGATCGAACCTGTGTTGCTCCACGTCATCTTGCTTCGAAGACGAGCGCCTTGCCCCTGAGCTGAGACACACCCCTCTGAGGCTATGAAGAAATCGGGTTCTCCAGAATAAGGCATGGCAGGAAGAACAAATGCGGGGAGGGCAAGGCACAAGGAGATGAGTGCAGACGAGATGAGTGCAGGGGATGACGGCGTGGGATGGTGGGGCCAAAGAGTGTTATTCAGCCCTACTCTGTGACCCACGGTAGGATGAACCCAAACTAGCAAACCATGAAGGGTGGGAGACCAAGAGGTTGGCACAAAGAAGGGGAATGGAGCTGTATGAAACCATTGTGAACTGTAAGAAGAACCCAACACGTGTTCCCACTTGAGCTGTAGTCTCCTTCCCTACTGACCCAAGAGGAGCAGAAAACGCCATGCAATGTCCACTCAACAGAGTGACGCACACCTGGATAACGTCGCTAGAGTTGCTGGGATGGACAGACGAGCATGCCATGCTACAGTCCTGAGGGATCAGTGATGCCATGTCACTCCACAAATGTCCTTTGAGCTTCTTGTCTGCATATCTATCTGATTTTAGGCAATGCACTGTAGACATGGCAGTTTCTCGCTTTAGGATTCCTGCTTTTAAGTAGGTCAATAGCCTCAAAAATGCAGGATTGCTACATAGGTGCCTGTAACTTCTTGTGGTCATCGTGCATATCGGGCAAGACTTGCCATTGTTATCCAAGTGGCTCCTTTTCTCCAGCTATTTGCGGCTTCTGATCACTTTAAAGATGAACGATGCTATAGGTCTTGCTCTTTGCTGCTTGCTGCTCTAGTGGAATTGCCATACTGCCATATGCAAGCTATGCTGATATCCCAATCATTCCAAAATGTTTCCCAACAAAGTGTTAATGCCACACACACACACTAGTAGAGTTGCGGGGCGCCAAGGGCAACAGACTAGTCTTAAAAGAAACAAATACCTTACAATACTTTAACTTTTTAAAGAACAGAGGTCCCCTCTAACTATGGCCTCTTTCAAGAGCTGTAGGGCTGTGGGTACCTGAGTTATCCTCATCCTTCCGGACCTTCAGCTTCACCAGGTCCTCGCATTGCTGGAGGATCTGAACGGCGTCCTCCATGGAGCAGTTATCCAGCCGGATATTATCGATGGCCAGGAGCTTGTCCCCGAGCTCCAACGTCCCCGTCCTGTGGATGAATAAACAGCGGCATGTGGGCACATTTATCAGAATTCAGTACTGCAAAATGATGCCCGCTTCGGCTTAATGCACCATTAACATTCACATTTCAAACATTCCATTGTTTTAATGAAAATGGTTTATTTTTCGCTCTGCTCTTTAATTTCAAGTTGTTAGAGTAACCTGCTATAGAAGAACAAGTAAATTCCATAAAACATCCAGAGAAACCAAAACACTACAATACAGCAGCCCGAGCGGCGAGTGGCACACGCCTTGGTGGCTTCTGCAGCAAGGGAAGAACATTTCTTTAATTATGTCACCTTGCCCCCAACAAGTACTCAGCCGCCAGCACTGAAGAAAAGAGCACTGGTGTATTCATCTTGGCCACATGTTGGTAACCGGTTTAGTACCTATAAAAGAGGAAACACCTAAGTTCTAGTTCAATCTCACAATAGCTACCAACACTGGAACTCTCTTGCACTGCAATCTTGACACCCGCACACTTTACTTCTAGACACCAGCATCCAAGCAAGGCACAATTGCCACTCTCAAAAGATGCGCTTCCCCGCCCATAACCAAAGACCAGCAAGGTAATGGGAGGGGAAAGGAGCGACCTGCTTCTTTTGAAAGCCCCTCAGCACATCGCACGCACACTCCTCTCTCCGGAGACATCTCAGGCTCTGCTCCATTTCTACACGACTGGAGTCATCCTAGAAATGAAGATTATTTTTCTGATCTTCTAATCCCTGCCAGCCGTGATCTGCACCCCAAGACTCCATTACTGGGCAGCTTGGTGCATGCACTGGCATGGATGAAAAGGCTGGCAGCATGCATGCCTTTGAATACATTGCCATTATAAATACATCCCACTAGGAATAGCTGCACGCATGATTCACTAGATGTGTCAGGATGACTCAGATTGTGTTTCGCCAAACAGATGAACTCGTCATCTGACTTCATATTTATGTGGCATAACGGATGCTCCTGTGCATAAACCTGTCTTATGCAAACACAGCTGGTGCGTTTTCTTACATAGCATAAACAGGTGCTGAAATGAATGGACGCAAAAGTAATCTCTTTAGAAAATAAAACACTGAGGCGGTCTTTTTGTTACTCACTGTTGATGCTAAAATATATGCTTAGTCCTGGGGCTCCGGGCTCGCATGTCTGACAACTCAGCAATTTCACGAATGCCCCACCATGACCAGGAGAGAGGTACAATAGGTCAGCAGCACTCAGAATGACTAGTCTAGCAAGGGCTAAATTGATACCAGCTTTCACCAGGCAGCTCTACCGGCGCCGTGGCGTCCCATCCTGGTAGGACACACACCTCTCCAGACAGCTCTACCGGCGCCGTGGCCGACCCATCCTGGTAGGACACACACCTCACCAGACAGCTCTACCGGCGCCGTGCCGACCCATCCTGGTAGAACACAAACCTCACCAGGCAGCTCTACCGGCGCCCTGCCGAACCATCCTGGTAGGACACACACCTCACCAGGCAGCTCTACCGGCGCCCTGCCGACCCATCCTGGTAGGACACAAACCTCACCAGGCAGCTCTACCGGCGCCCTGCCGACCCATCCTGGTAGGACACATGCCGTTGCAGTCCTGACCCGATCTCTGATGTCTTCCTTTGCGGCTGCATGCTCCGTGCAATAAGAAAGCCATGCACATCTGCCATTCTGAAAGTTTGTGCGCTACCTTTATTTCGTTTGTACCCCACACACTGGGAACTAAGTTGCTTCTTGGCATGTGACAAAACAGCAGGTGGGGCGAGGGTGATGTGTTTGATGCACTGGACAGTCCACAAGTGCAACCAGGGTTCCAGTGCTCCTCAGCATTATCGGGTGGGGCTGTCGCTGTAGCAGGGAGGTAAAGTTTCTGCAACATCGTTGCATAGCCCAACCAGTCCTAAATTAAAAAGCGGTGCTAAAATGCCTGATTGGCCGAGGAGACCATAAGGTCCGTGGTATCTGTGGATGTTAGTCCGAAGATATGTTGTGGCCAGGTTGTTCATGCTTTTGAATACTAGGCACAAGGTACTGAATTTAATTAAGCATATAGAGGTCATAAGCCCCATAAGAATTTCCCAAGAATGAGTCAGAATCTAAGGAATGAAACATGTCGGACAATGTAACGGGCATGAGATCTGTAATGTGATCTCTAGATTAGCTGCATTAGTATCTTAAATAGAGGTGTATAGAAATGATAGTATTGAGCGCTGTGACACCTTTTAGCACTCAGCACTTAAACTTGGCTTTTATATGCGTTTTCAAATGTATAGTCGCATCTAATGTTGGTTTGTACATTTGTGGTGATACCATCTAATGATTCTGAAGGGTGAGAAATATTGTACTGTAAGAATATTAAAAAATCGTTTTAAAAGAATCAAAAACTGCGCAACTTATATGTGGATGTATTAATGAGTTAGACTCTAGCTATATAAGCAGTCCAGGAAGGTTTGGTTTACTTTAAAAGTGCAGAAAACCAGGGATACCCTGCCTGCTGCTAGATCAACTGTACCCTGGTTGAAGTATGCTTCCGACCCCTACACATTACCCTGGGATCTCCCTATAGTTGGAGTATGCTTCCGACCCCTGCACATTACCCTGGGATCTCCCTATCGTTGGAGTATGCTTCCGACCCCTACACATTACCCTGGGATCTCCCTATCGTTGGAGTATGCTTCCGACCCCTACACATTACCCTGGGATCTCCCTATAGTTGGAGTATGCTTCCGACCCCTACTCATTACCCTGGGATCTCCCTATAGTTGGTGTATGCTTCCAACCCCTGCACATTACCCTGGGATCTCCCTATAGTTGGAGTATGCTTCCGACCCCTACTCATTACCCTGGGATCTCCCTATCGTTGGAGTATGCTTCCGGCCCCTACTCATTACCCTGGGATCTCCCTATCGTTGGAGTATGCTTCCGACCCCTACTCATTACCCTGGGATCTCCCTATCGTTGGAGTATGCTTCCGACCCCTACACATTACCCTGGGATCTCCCTATCGTTGGACTATGCTTCCGACCCCTACACATTACCCTGGGATCTCCCTATAGTTGGAGTATGCTTCCGACCCCTACTCATTACCCTGGGATCTCCCTATAGTTGGAGTATGCTTCCGACCCCTACTCATTACCCTGGGATCTCCCTATCGTTGGAGTATGCTTCCGACCCCTACACATTACCCTGGGATCTCCCTATCGTTGGAGTATGCTTCCCACCCCTACACATTACCCTGGGATCTCCCTATAGTTGGAGTATGCTTCCGACCCCTACTCATTACCCTGGGATCTCCCTATAGTTGGACTATGCTTCCGACCCCTACACATTACCCTGGGATCTCCCTATAGTTGGACTATGCTTCCGACCCCTACACATTACCCTGGGATCTCCCTATAGTTGGAGTATGCTTCCGACCCCTACACATTACCCTGGTATCTCCCTATAGTTACATTGCCTTGAAAGTGACCCAGAGGGGTTGAAACACGTGTCAGCATTTTGTATCAAAACCAACCAGACCGGTGTTTTACAAATATTGCAGACATAGTAGTGTTTTGCTTCTCAAAACAGTAACCCAGCGCATGTGATAAGAGTTTGCACCTGTAGATTGTTGAAACCTTACCAGGGACGGAAGGGCGCCGTCCAACCAGAACCCAACGCATGCAGCAGGGCATCATAGATTTACCTGATCAGCGCAGTGATCCCCATATTCTAGTGCCCTCACCCACTCCTGGTCATCACAAACGTGTCAGAATGTTAAAGTCAAATGACTGGAAGGATGGCTGCATTCGGTTCCATAATGGCCATTACCAGGATTAATATACATCCGTGGACATCACTAGCTGCCAGAATCTTCCCCTTCATAGGGTCCTCGATATATTAGAAGGAAGAACCAATCACATACAACAAGCCGAAAGTCCCCCCCCACGCCCTTCCTTGGGTGAGATACTCTAAAGCAGCCATACGACCCTAGAGACAGGCCCAGGCAGCTCCAGAAGCAGATTTACATGAATTATTCCACTTACCAGTCACATCTTTCAATTCTTGGAACTGATTAAAAAGCCTGCTACCTGCTCCACCCCCAGTGTATTGCAAAAACACATCAGAAGACAGAGTGTTGTTAAAGGTATCCATGTGTACTTTTGCTCTGTTGGCATAATTAATGGTTTTAAAAGAACGTGAGGACACAGATAAAAACCCTCCTTGCCAGTATGCCGGAGTCTCATTATGGACCGCTCCACAAGGACTACAGACCGTCCAATTGGGATAAGTGCACCTTCCCGCAGACAAGTTAATGAAGGCTTCCAACAGGCTACCATTGCCTCCAACATCACAGAGTGCTCACCGGTGAGCGACGCTTCCTTTCTTGATATCAGAAATAACAAGCGGGTCACCGGGCTTTCTACTGGAAGGCGCTGCAAGAAGAAAACAAGTCAGAGCATTAATCGACCTACACAGACAGCAGCCCATACATTACATACATTTGTATACATATCAGTGAAAAGACTTGAATTAGGAGAGATGAGGTGATTAGATTTAACGCAACCAAACCCTTGAAATTCAATGGATATGAGAAGTGGTGACATCTTAACTCAGTGACCCCTGCCCCATAGAAGTCCCCATAATATAATTGTATGTGTCATTGTGAACCCCTTCAGTTATATTATGTATGTGCTCATTGGCTATGTATGTGGGACCGGCGTTAAGATGGTCGTCACTTCCCACATCTGTTGAATGTGAAAGGTTTTGTTGCATTAACTATGATCACCTTAACTCTGTCTTAATGAACGTTTTTGCACTGAATTTCAAGGGTTTTGTTGTAGTATACTTTCTTCAGGGCCCACTACTCATGGCCCCTATACATGTTGTACCAATACATTTCTTTAGGGCCCGCTAGCCATGGCATTTCGACTGCGGCCACTGAACATGTTGTACCAATAGGTTTCTTTGGAGCCCGGTAGCCACAGCCATTATACATCTTACACCAATACTTGTCTCCAAGGATCCATTGCCGCCTGTCTAGTAGATGTGATCTATGCAGGTATGAAAAGTGTTTTTTCCACTCCATATCCCCATGAACATTTCAAAGAAATTATTTCTGATTCTCGCTGTAACTTAGCAGTGTGCCGATTCCCCCGGTAAGCCAAAAATGCTCCAAAATTAAAAAGTCTTCCCCCTCTTCACTGGCACACACCATGTATCCCCATCCTCCTTTCGTGGTCCCACCACTCCCCTCAATTGATTTTCCACTGCCTGACCCACTCTCATTACCCCTTTAAGGAACTCAAGGTGGCAATATAAAGACAGACACAAGTGATCACAGTTCAAGGGTGTTCATTAAACTGAAAATGCAGGGTGGAAAAATGCCTAACCTAAATCTAAGGTGGGAGCAAGATTTGAAAAACATCAACTGATAAATACGGCAGTCCTTGTGGTGTCTCGTAAAAAGACCTATACTAAAAAACGAAACATTGCCAAATCCTTACAACTAATTACAGAAAGAGTGTGGGATATGGGTTTCAATAAAGAAAGAAGTGTACACAAGTATTAAGTCAGAATGTAATTGCCAGGGGTCTTCCTTCCGCACGTTTTGAGCACGGACAAGGTGGATGATCTCAGCACAGTACATGTTCGAGCTTTCCCAGAACGAGCCGCCAGTTCTTATCAGGTCCTCCAATGGTTAAGTCTCTTTTCAATAAATGTCTCTTGCCTTCGAGGGCCTGATGTATTAAAAAAATAAAACAAACAAAAAGTTCCTTTCCAAATGAACGTTGGGTTGATGACTTTCCATCCCCTGGATCTCCATTGGTCGGGCTTGGATCCAAATGCCAAGGGGGACAATCCACTTCCCCTGGTCTTACACCACTTCTTGAATTCACAAGATTTAATGTCTTTTTAAACAGCTCCTCTTTTGTAGGCCTCCCTCTGCCGGGTTCACTCTTGCCAACCTTTAAATGAACTGTGGGTGATTACTTTTCACACCTGGACCTCACTCGGTCGGGCTCGGATCCTGTCGTGTCATGGGACTTCAGGCTTCTTTCTGTCTTGTTAGCATCTCTCCGCCGGGTTCATTCTTGCTAAACTTTGCAACACACTGTTCATGCACTAATTTCACCAAGCAGGATTAATTTCCCTTATCTTCACAGTGCCCGATCACTCAAAGACATCCATATGACCACTTTGACCTGCTTTCGCCTTTTTCCAAGGCCTTCTGGTTACTGTAGTCTCTACCATCGGGTAATCGCCTGGAGTTTCCTAAGTGACCACCCATGTGATGCCAGACTGCTCTGTTTGCTTGTTTTCCTGCTTTTCTATCAATAGCTCTTCAAGCTTAACACAGTTCAAATTAGCCGTTTGCCACTTTTCGTTCAACACAGTTCGGTTTCTTATCGAGTCACCCCTCGACTCACCGGCTGTGATGAACCGCTTGGCTTTTCACAGTTCGGTTTCTTATCGAGTCACCCCTCGATTCACCGGCTGTGATGAACAGCTTGGCTTTCCTTCTCTTTGGAGTCAAGGTTGGTCGCACGAGACTAGCGTCTCTCCCCGGCTTGGTAATCAGCAGAGAAGGGTTTTGGATACCATTCACATCTGATGCAACACACGCTGGCTATTGTTCGCAGTCTTATGTTTTCGCCTGCAGAGGTTTCACAGGCCTTGATCGGAAAGGGCAAGATCGCTTCTCTCCTTTCCACCCTCTTGGTATGTGCCTTCGTTCTCCTCCTCTTGAACTGCTGTGCTGAGTTAGCCCTCACATTGTGTGGTCTGCCTTGCTCAACCTGTGCTCTCGGGTTCCACCTTTTATCCCCCTGGATAAGGGAAAGGGCCATCAGGTGTGTGTGTGATTCTGGTCAATTGCCTGACTTATCCACACTAAATGACCCCCGTATTGGGACAAGTCAGGTTAATAGCTCAGGTGTTGTGCGAAAGTGTTTCTGTCGGTAAAGTGGGGGGGAGGGCAGTGTTTTAGACTAGCCTACATGGTAGGATGGGGAAATGGTGTTGAGAGAAGGGGGTACAGCGTCTCATCCGTCGATGTTCCACTCCCCAAGGACCCCCCCATCCAGGTGATCCTCCCTCACTGGTCCACCCCCAGGAACTCGATGCAATAGTGATGGCGGTGTCCTGTCCACCTGGATACCAGATCCCTGGGGACTAGCTAGGGAGACACCTTCAGGTTTCTCGGTATCATCCAAATTGACCTTTTACAATTGACCTTTTGCACAATTGACCTAATTACAGTGGTCCTAATTGACCTTCTGCACAATTGACCTTTATATTATTTTCGTTATTTTATATATGTATTGGGTTGGTTTTGGATTATAAATCATATAAGGGGATTGGGTGGGGGGTTACAGGGGTTTTTGGATTGGGTGGAAGATTGCGGGGGGGTTCCCCCCTGCATATATGTCCTAATTGACCTAAATTTGGTCAATTCTTCCGAGGTCAATTCTCCCGAGGTCAATTGTGAAAAGGTCAATTAGTATACAATCAGATTCCCACACCCCCTAGTCGTGTGACGCAGTTTCTTTTCTGATCACGTCCTGCAAAGTTTCTGCTGTAATCTTACGAGATGGTATTCTGCTGATAAACCGAAAATGTTATACCAATAACTGGCTTCTTAGCCAAACTTCACATGGCGTCCTCCCCACCTATAGTCTGATGTGATTGTATCCTTTTTCCTTCTTCAGAAAGCATTTTGAGCACTTTTCATTTTCAGCTTCCCCCGGTTTTATTGCGGGAATCTCTTGCACCTAACAAAATAAAAAAATGGCATCTTTTCATTCCTGAAAATTCGCTCAGCCTCTCTGCTGCAAAGCACCACGAGAGATATATGCAGGTTTTTGGGGAACAAGGGCACCCCCCTCACTCTTGAATATTTTGAAAAATACTGGATGGATTTACCCCAAACTAGCAATAGGCACATCTGAATTGTAGTGTGACCAACTTCTTTGTAATTTGGTGCAAATCCTTCCAGCTGTTTTCGCACTATGGGTTTTCATTCAGAGTCCTTTCTCTCTATGGGAAAAATTGATGGCTTAGGCAGAAAATAGTTTTCTTTTTGTTTTCTTAACAACTGTACAAACATACACATCTTCCACAAAATTTCCAGTTTAGAGGGGCCTGGGACAAGATTTTGTTTTGCAGAATTTCATCCAAATCCATCAAGTGAGTTAAAAGTTATCAGCATTAAACTTGCCTCCCTAAACATAACACCAACTCTCAGACATCCCTATTCCCTGCAGGTTTAGAGAAAGAATATAGATGTCTGATATATATCACCAACTCCCAAACTTCCATATCCCCCATAAAGCATGTTTAAAGCTGAAAAAGCACAAACTACTTATTAAGAAGGGGAACAGATTGGGGATGTCGCGAGGAATCAAACACTAAAAACGCAGAGCAAAAACAAATCACTTGATGTCACATTTATGCAGAAAAACAGATGGTCCTTTGCATAGAGAGTTGCAATTAAAGGAAGGCTTTATGATAGATTGTCTTACAACTCAACCAGGTTTTAGGATTCGGCTTTAGGAAAAGAGCAGCAAATAACCCTTTTTAGTTTGGGTTAGTATAAACCGAAACAATTGCATTAGAGCACAGATGGGGAAATGGTATATGAGGGGCCGGGGGGGGGGGAGCAAGCTTGTAGGTGCTGCATGGTTATTTGCCCACCCATTGACTGCCCATGGCCATGCTAATCCCTATGGCCAGTCCCACCCAGTTCCTGCCCCAAAACACCTCTTCATGGGAAGTCTTTGAGCTTACTTTAATCAAGTCTTAACATTAAACTTTCCACTCAAAGTGCCTGCCAGTGTTTTTTAAAAGCAGTCTTCTGGGAGTAAATTATTTAATTAGAGCTGTTAACCTGCTGCTGGAGAAATAAAAAAAAGTCTTAAACAATTCAGGCCCTCTTTCAGCCACGCAATGTATAAGCGCTATGCATGTCTTTCACTGAAGTTCTGTTTAAACAAGCATTGTCAAAGTCAACAGTTTTAACTTGTGTACAAGTATTAGGTGTTTGCCAGGCACCGGTATTAGAGGCCCAGGCACTTGCACCATTTTGCACCTGCTACCATCAATGGACAGTTAATACTACAACGGCTGTGGCTGGGAAGTGCCTTTGACATGCCTACACAAAAGCACAAACTGTTGGCAATGCTTCTTTATTGAAGAGCGGGCTTGCATCTCCAATTAAATATTGCTTTTATTAAAACAAGGGGACAGTTGAGTTTTTAAGCAGGGAAGAATCATGAATTAGAATTGACACAAACTAGGAGAGACCAATCAGATCCCGGTGCTGCTGGAATGTGGTCGTATAAGCCATTTCAATGGAATGTCTACAAGGCTTCTGTGTGAGGAGGAAGATGAGCGGCTCTCTCTACAGAGAACCTCTGGCTGGCCTATCCCCCGACTCCCCTCAACTTAGATTCCAGTGCCATAGCTGCAACCAGTCTGTCACCTTCTTCCATGATTCAGCTTTCAATAAATAATTCAAGGAGTAATTGGAAAGACTCAAAACCTTTCACTGCAACAGTTCCTAGGAAGAGCTATCTTACAGGCCCCCTAAAGGCTGGCACCCCCTGAATGCCAGTTGGGGCTGGGATAAACCCGTGCCTAAGCCAATTGACATTTCTGAGGCAGAAATCTCTGTCTTTTCCCACAGGCCAACCTGACCTCCTCTCTAGGCGCTATGCTGAAGGCTAATCAGAGAACCTAGGGCAAGGACAAAATGGGGTGGAGATGGAGGGTTGGAGGGTGAAGACTTGAAATGAGGGCATTGTGAAATGTGGCTGTGCAAACTGTGACATGCCTTAGCCGCTTGATCAACTGACTGAATCTACAGGTTACAACGGGGGGCTTGCGGAGTAGCGGTCAAGCATCCATACTGGACACGGGCTGAGATTCTGGCAGATACAATGGCACGTGCTAAGGCTGGCACGCGAGGGTCAGACGAGTAGGCTTGAAATCAAGCCTGCCCTTAGGGGAATCCAGCAAAGGATGCAGCACCTGCAGTAACCCGGCCGATTCTCTTAAGGCAAATAACCCAGACATTGTGAGGCATGGCATGGCTGGATGGTGGCACTGGTCTGAAACGGGACCTGTCCATAAACTCATATTTACACGCCTTAGTGCATGTAACTGTTGTACACTAGAACATAACTCCAGAGCCGTGTTTCTGAAGATGGAGATACTTCTGGATCACAGTGAGCTGCACCCAGCATGCTGAATGCCGGTGTTCTGTGCAAAGGCCCCCTGAAAGAAGATGACCGGATTTGTTGGTGCAGTGACACTGCATAGCCCGAAACCGAAGGGGAAAGGTGACCATCTGGAAACGAGGAACGGGCGAGGAAAATACATGGTGAATAAAGGAAGACGGCTGCATCTTGCCAAAGGTCAGGCATGGATATATTCATTACAGACTTGCAGATGAAGCGCAAAGTCTACAGCTGGACCTTAGAGGGGCCTCCATCTCATGACACTGGCCAGCCTAAAGACGCTGACAAACTCAAAAATCCACAGTGAGGCAAAAGAAATAGTTTAGATTTCCCCTAGTGGGAAGCCTGGCCTTTCCTTATGTTGCTGGACGAAATGTGATTTTATTTTGCAGCAGGTCTGTGCTTTGAGCCCATCACACCTCTCCATATCTTATGTGGGGACCAATTTACTGCACGTGTGCTCAGACGATTGACTTTCTGAATAGCCAGGGCCTGTGTTTCTAGAGGAATATCATGATTTCCGCAGAAACATGGCCGCAGTTGGGAACAAAGCTCTTCATAAGTTTCTCGGTTCTTAAAGTCATTAAGATCAAATATTTTGTTCAGCCTGTATAGGGCACATGAATCTTGGGGTCCAGAGAGAGGTTCTCTCATATTTTGGTCTTAATCTCAGGAACACTCTGCCTTCTACCTGCAACAACAACAACAACACTTTCCCCCATTCTTTTAGCACACTCTGGAAGAGTCTTAGTTTCTCTCTGATCCCTGTGTGAATTCCCCTCCAGTTAATATCAAGGCATTTGTAGCGCCTACATGATGTTCCTACAGATGGTCAGTCCCTATTGCGCTACAAACATAATCGATAGATAATAAGATATTGACATGACCATGAAAAATTATCTTCATCGTAAGACTATGAAATCATCTACCGTAAACAAAGGCACGACATTCCCAGCAGGCGCATATTTCATCATAAACGATTAGAGGACCTCGGAAACCAGTGAGCAGGCTTCATGACTCACATGGAGTCAAGCCGAAGAGGAGGTCTGGCTTGACCTAAGACCCATATCACGAGCCAAGATGGCAAATAATTGCATGCCAAATTTTGCATTGTCAGATAAGCATGGTATCAAGAGAGGTGACATAGCCGAGAGATGACATAGCCAACAGATGAACAATTTACTTACCCATGGTAACATTCTTTCGATTGGATGTTCCTCCCACATATTCCTCATCTTTATATAGATATCCTCCTCAGTTTAGCTGCTTCAGAATGTTTTTTCGGTAGAGGGCGTTGTGCGTCGATGCAGTCGACTCGATGTCTCTCGAGGGCCCCCGCCTCGAGGTCGACGTCATCACTGGTACATATAGCATGCACAGATCCTGTAGCTTCAGTTCGGTTTTTACGCCCTCATGCACAATTAAACGGCATTAGTGTGTCCAAGACAGTATAAGACCTTGAAAGAGCATAAGGTGTAATGCTCTGAAATTCTACTACGGGGTTGGTTGGGAGGGGTGATGAGGAATATGTGAGAGAAACATCTAATCGAAAGAATGTTACCAGGGGTAAGTAACTTGCTCTTCGAATGGCTTGTGTCTGCCCACTCATCTTAATATAGACTCCGAAAGCAGTGTTAGTTTTGGAGGAGGGAGTATGAACTTTAGATGCAAATGTAAGAAATGCAAATATCATGCATCGGCACCCCTCTCTGTAAAGCAGAAGATGTTGCTATGCCCCTAGTGGAATGGGCCCTGAGGCCTTCTCAGCCAATCTATAGCATTTTATAATGCCCAATATGATGAGTTTGTTTTGTAACAGTTAGTAAACCACGTATCCAACAAAATGTGGTCATCCTGTTCTATTTTCGCCATCCTAGAAATGTAAAAGATAAGTGCTCTTTTTGGATTAAGCCAATGCACCCTTTCCTCATCCTTGCTAGAATGTGGAGGCGGATAAAAAGATGGTAACACAATTTTATGGGATAAATTAAAGTCCGATACAATTTATGGTAGAAAAGTTGGTTTGATTTTAAGAACTACCTTGTCCTTAAAGAAAGCAGTATATGGAGGCTTACAAGATAAGGCCTGTAGAGAGTTCACCCTGCGGACTGATGTTAGTGCAATTAATAGGATAGTTTTAAAGGTCAACAGCCTTAAAGGACACAAATGAAGTGTCTCAAAAGGAGTACACATAAGTAATTTTAGTACAAGGTTGAGGTCCCAATTCAGAACTTGAAATGGAGATGGAGGGAACACGTTAGTGAGTTCATTTAGAAATTGTATGATTAATGGCTTCTTGAAGTATGACACTTCATCTGAGGTGAGCTTGAAGATTGAAAGCGCTGCCAAGTATCCTTTAATGGTCCCAATCTGGAGCCCCAGATTTGCCAAATGTAACAAAAAAGACAATACCATAAGTGCACTACATTGAAAAGGGTCCACATCCTTTTCCCTGCACCAGCTGCAGAATGTGTTCCAACGGCAGTAGTACAGGGATTTAGTTGCTGACATTCAAAAGCAAAATCTCCATTACGTCATCTGGGAGGTCCCAATCCTTATATCTCAACCTCTCAGAAACCATGCATTAAGGTTGAATGTCTTGACGTCTGGATGGAGAACCAGACCCTCCTCTTACGAGAGAAGGTCCTCTCTTTGCGGAAGATGTATTGGAGGGCAGAAGGACATGTCCAGAAGGTCTGGGGGGTACCACATCCTCCTGGCACAATCCGGAGCAATTAGGATCATGGATTTCCCGAACCTTCTGAACCTCCTGATCATGTGAGAAATGACGGGGCCTGGAGGAAACGCATACAGGAGTGGAAACTCCCAGGCTACTATGAACACGTCCCCTAGAGCTCCTCTTGGTGGAAATTCCCTGGAGCAGAACAGTTCACACTTTTGGTTGACACTGGTCGTAAATAGATCTACTTGAGGGGTTCCCCAAAGGCTGAAGATCTTTTGAAGAACTTCCTGAGCTAGTTCCCACTCGTGGGGGACTGTGCTCTGCCTTCTCAGAGCCGTATTCTCCTCTACGTCTAGGTGAACTGCCGACAGGGAGATTCCTTTTTGAATTGCCCAGAACCAGAGCTGCATTGACTCTCTGCACTGTGGTAGTGACCCTACACCACCTCTTCTGTTGAGGTAGTACATGGCCACCGTGTTGTCTGTCATTATAAAGACATTCTTTCCCCGTACATAGGGCAGAAAAGCCTTCAGTGCTAGTCTGATTGCCCTGAGCTCCAAAAGGCTGATGTGTAGTTTGGACTCTGACAGAGACCAACAACCGCTTACAGTCAGATTGTTGGCATGTGCTCCCCACCCCGTGAGTCAGGGTGTTGTTCTCGCAGGCCCACCACAATAGATCCTGTATTAAATCCAACATCTTGCCCGAGAACTGAGACCACTGTGTCCTGAGGGCCCACTGAAGAGATCTCATTCTCAGGCGAGCCTCTGGCACCAGAAAAATGCAGGATGCCATGAGGCCGAGCAACCTCAAAAAGTCAAAGGCCAGAAGACGCTGGGCACTCTGGAATTTGTAGACCATCTGCAGAATGTGCTGAGCCATCACCTAGGGTGGCAAGGCTTTTCCCAAGGATGCTTCCAGGACTGCTCCGATGAATTGGAGTCTTTGAGAAGGTATCATGTCAGACTTCTTGTAATTGGGAGAGAAGCCCAGTCTGTGGAGAAAGTGGCAGGTGAGGCTGAGATGTTCCAGGGCCTGTTCAGGAGAATAAGTCCTGATCAGCCAATAATCCAGTTAGCGGTAGACGTGAATCCCCCCTCTCCTGAGACTCGCTGCCACCACCACCATTAACTTGGTGAAATCCCTTGGGGCGAAAGTCAGCTGAATGGCAGAACTCAAAACTGATAGTGAAAACCGCCAATGGCGAACCACGGGTACTTTCTGTACTTTTGATGGATAGACAAATGAAAGTAAGCGTCCAATGACACCATCCAATCCTGAAGCTGGAAGCCCTGAAGGATCTGAGAAAGGGTACCCCTTCCTGAGGAACGTGTTCAAGCATCTCAAGTCCAGGATGGGTCTCAATCCTCCATCCTTCTTGGGGATTAGGAAATAGGGAGAGTACCACCCTTTGTTTTTCTCTACCACAGGTTCTATAGCACCTCTCTCTAGCAGGCTCAAAACCTGCTGCAAAAGGAACGGATCTGGAACTTTGAACGAGTGGCTCCCCGGTCGATGATCACAAGGCCTTTTTAGAAAGGGACGGCAGTAACTCTGGGCTACTGTTTCCAATGCCCATGCATCTGAAGTAATACCTCGCCGTTCTTGCAGATGCTGTGAGAGTCTGCCTCCCACCGGGGCCTTGTGGGGTAAGGCTTCTGAGAGGTTTTGGGGAAGCTGAAGTAATGGCTGATGGTAAGGTTTCAGTTGCTTGGGCGGACTTGGCATCCCTCCCTCGTCCACCATGAGGGAATCTTCTTTGGCCCCTTTGAGTAGCCAGTCCTCTCCCTCTTCAAAATGAGTAGCAGCAGCAAAAGGACTTACACCTCCAAGATGTTCCACTGGGATGAGATGTTTGTGGCTGTCTGATAGTAACACCAAGGGATTTGCTGCCGCCTTTGAGGTCTGCAGCTTCTCTAGGCTTTCATCAGCCTTGCTGCCAAACAGCTGTGTGCCATCAAAGGGCATGTTGGGAAGCCTAGACTGCACGTCCGGTGCAAATCCTGACTTCTTCAACCACGCAAACCTGTGCATCACAGAGCTTGCTGCCATGGCTCTACTGATGCTGTCAGCAGAGTCCAGTCCTAATTGAAGAGACTCAAACATAGTCTCCTTTCCGTCTCTTACAATATTCAGGAAGCAGTCTCTTTCTGCCCCTTCGGGAATATGCTCAGCCGCCATGGCAGTCCCACAAGGTGAACGTAAATTTGGCTAAAGCGCATGTGGCATTTGCATACTTAAGAGCCATGCTGCTGTCAGAAAACACTTTCCTAGCCCAAGGGTCAAAGCGCTCATCATCCCTGTCTGACGGATTGGTTGGATAAGCCGCTTGTTTAGAGGCTTGTGTTCTTCATAAATCGAACACAAAGATTTGAAAAAAATCCTTTCTAGGTAAAACCTAATATGATTTTTCAACCTCCTTAGAGGCTAATGAAGACTTCATGGGAAAAGGCATAGATGGGTTTAATCCATATGTCAAAGGTTTTGGCACCAGTGGTGTTGATGGTTTCGACACTGATGCCATCAACCATTTTGACGCAAATGGCGTCAATGTCCTCGACAACGTTGGCATCGACGGAGCCCTCGAGGGGCTTGGACCCCAACTCGATATAGTCTTTGATGACTTTTCGCCGAGTCGAGACCTCAATGTTTCTCGTGGGGTTTCTGGCTTACGTCCCGGGCTCGGGGCACGCAGGATTTTGTCTTATCCTTTTCCTTGTCGGCTTTTACAGGCACGACATAAGCATGGCTTTTATGTTTCTCCTCCTTCTCGAAGATTTTTAACAATCCCTGTCTGAATGACTTCCTCGCAGCAGGAGTTAACGATTCTGTTGGGCATGTAATACTCCTCCTCAGGAAATTAATAGGAAGAGTAGGTGGAAGGTGATCTATGTTGCCTTTTCTTCATCTTCTTAGACGAAGATGAAGAGTGGCAAGATCCACTCCTGGATTGAGAGCGCTTTGGGGATTTTTTCCTTCGAGGAGAGTCACCTCTCGACTTGTCGGATGAGTGCTTTTTCGACAGAGTCGAGGGGGATTTAGTGGTTGGCCTACCCGCAGCTAATTTCACTTTTCACTCTTTCGTCCCTTACCAGTCATAGACTGACAGGACCCACAGTCTGCTGTACGATGTTGCACGCCCAGGCACCACAGACACACTCAATGAGAATTTCTGTGACATTTTAGCACTGCAATCATGGAATTTTTTAAACCCGGTCTTCGGGATCGAAGATGTTGAAGACGAGGCCATTTTTTCTTCGAAAATGCCTCCGTTTTCACTGGAACCGAAGTGCGCTGTAATTTCTCGAAGTGTCAGCTATCGCGAAAGAACAGAACTGAAGCTAACAGGCGCTGTGCGTGCAATAGGGACATTGAGTTGACCACATCGACGCACAGCTCCCTCTACCGAAATCTTTTTGCCGAAGCAGCAATGCTGGAGAGGATATCTATCTAAAAGTGAGAAATACGTGGGAGGACACAATCCATTTGAAATGTATTTCTAAACAAAGCTTTTTTAATATAATAATCAGGATTTTGTAACGCCTAACTAACCATATGCTATGGTGGGGTTTTCTCTGCCTAAAAAATCTAAGGAAAGTGTGTGTCCACAAGTCCAAACCAAAATCAGTCTGTCAAACCCTATGCTTGTCCTCACAACTTGGACACGACAAGGCCGCCTTGCCTATATCACTGCCCATTAATGATGCAAACCAATCAGACAATACAGAGCTAGTCCGGCCCTCCCACGTAACTCTGCAACCACGGCAACTCCTTGTTTTCCTCCGCATACCGGGCGACGCCGGCGTTTTGAAGCATTTGGCTCTGGGGGTTTTTTCGTCAGAGCTCCTTTGAACCTCCAGGTATGTGCCCCTCCTGCCGCCCGCACACACATGCTCTCGGGATCCATTGCTGCACGTACACAGTAGCTTTTCATTACGGAGGGGCACGCTTTCTAAACTAGTTCCCCATATGTGCTCTCCTCTCTAGATGCACCCCGCCCAAAGTAATATGGGCTTTGCACTTTTTGGACGGATTTCCACCCAGGAGATTTGACTTCTTTCCATGTTTTCTCAGTCCTGCTTACCAGGAAACTTGTCCATCTAAGAGGCGACGAAGCCACGAGCCTCACGCAACCGCAAACAGCTGCAAGAATCTTCCCCCAATAAATACAGGTACTTTCCATACAAACTTGTCTCATATCATAGTACCTTTGAATTTGCATACATTATGTATGGGACCCTAATCAAATACGACTGCACAGGTTATTTCTATTTTTATTTTGACTTCCAGGCATTCTATATTGATCATGGATGCCAGTCACTAATGGTCTCTCCACACCACAGCACCCATAGATCCCGACTGCAACCTGAGCCATCTGTCCAATACCACGTGTTTAGACTTGGACGCATTGAGGTGAGATACCATCCTTCCTGTTGCTTTTTCATGCCCCCTCTTTTTAGAATGAACAATACGGTTACTACAACTATGGGAGTACGACCCAGGCCGTGCAACTTGGAATCCATGTGGAATTGATAGAAGGGGGACCTGTAACTAGGATTTCCTTTCCCCCTGGTGATATTTCTTCCCTGTAGTTAGAATATCACTATCAATGGGAACTAACATATAGTTTTCGGTTGTATAAGACATGATTATTCAGATAAATATATATCTTTTTAACTTGAATAGTTCTACATTCCCTACACGTAGAAGACTTCACCTTATGTAAGTGGTCACCTGTACCCGCTTTCAATACTTTACCATTCCTCCTTCTCTCTCCCTTTTCCTTCTGGAATCACAGGGTCCTGTTACCCACTGCCCTGATGAAGGCAGATCTTTTTCTCTGAGAAATTGAACTCATATGTTCACAAATGCATGGTTATGAGAGGGGATTGAAGGTCTTCCACAGACCGAACTGCAATTTTGGACCACAAATCTCAACAGGTCCAACAAATGAAGGAACTCCCCGTTGGCAGACCCGATCCCAGATAAAGAATCATTTTGACTCTGGAACACTAAGACAGCTTTCTTATTGAAAAGGAAGCGAATAGATTTCACGTGCATTTACCACAGGCTAGGTGTGTCTTTTGCAAATAACGGCCAATTTGAGCCGGTGACCTCACTGTGTCTTGTTTTAATTATGTTTAAGTATTTTGTATGATTATGCTCCTTTTTCGATCAATGACTGTCACTTATTTCTTTATTTCATTACATTTTTTTTGTTCAATGTATACATTTCCATATACATGATCTCTCAAAGAAATGCATATGTTGATGTGCCCTTATGAGTCGGGCTTCACCTGTTGTCTATTTGTTTTTTCTTTGATTGTCCCATTGAATGCTCTTACATTATATGTTGTCCTAAATAAGATGTTATATATATTTTCACATTCAAGGCTGATATGGCGTCTTTCTTGTGAGGGAATGCATATTTGATCTCTTTGAAAACAGGTTGCACTAGGAAACTTTGTTTGAATGATTTAACCTAGTGACCAATGCTTTACGTAACAGTCTCCCTCTTTTTGTTTGGACATGTCCTCACAACTACAACAAGAACTAGTGGGTAAATGTTCTTGTAGGGGTGGACCTTTAATCACCTCAACCCAAGATAGTCCCACCACTTAAGAAGAGAGTACACGGTTGTACAAAAAGCAAGTTTATTATACAAAAGCTCTGTGGGGCGGGTAGATGGTGTTGCAGGATTAAAGGTCCCTTGAAACAATCCAATCTCCAAGGCTCCCATTTTATTGCATGATTGAAAACTTCTAAATAGATTTAGGCACTTATTTTACCCTGTGTTGTACTACTGTAAGGAACTCATGGTGGCAACAGTAAAGGCAGACACAATTGATCACAGTTCAAAGGTGTTTATTAAACTGTATAGGAAGGTTGGAAAAACGCCTAATCTAAACCTAAATCTAAGATGGGAGCAAGCTAACTGTAACCAGAAGACCTTGAGAAAAGGCAAAGAAGGGTGAAAGTGGTCATACAGGTGTCTTGTAAAATCCTCTGTACCATCGAAAGTCTTTGACCTACAGAAAATTGTGAAGGAGAGGGAAATGAATCCTGCTTAGTGAAACTAGCGCATGAACTGTTTGGTAAATGTTGGCAAGAGTGAACCCGGCAGAGGAATGCTAACAAAAAGGGGCTAGGCCTGAAGTCCCTATCAACAGTGTGTTGATCGGAGTGAACCCGACAAAGGGATGCCCACAGTGAACTGTTTTGAAAAAGAAGCCATAGTGAACCTCAAGGATGGAGGCTGACATCTAAAGGGGCCAGACCCCGGCAGAGGGCGATCCAGGGGGTGGAAAGCCATCACCCCAATGTTCATTTGCAAAGGAACTATTTATTTGTTCACTTTGTTGAAACCATCAGGCCCTCGAAGGCAAGAGACTTTTTATTGAAAAGAGACTTAACCATTGAAGAACCCGATAGCTGGAATGGATCGGTTGGCTCGTGCTGGGGAAAGCTCGAGTGTGTGCTGTGCTCAGGAGATCCACCTTGTCCCGTGCTGAAATCGCGGGGAAGAGAGACCCCTGGCAATCACATCCTGACATATTATTTGTGAACACTTCTTTCTTTATTGAAAACCCTATCCCACACTGTTTTTGTAATTAGTTGTAAGGATTTGGCAATGGGTTTTTTAGTATAGGCCTTTTTACTTTGACACAACACCACAAGGACTGCCTTATTTTTCATTTGATGGTCGAAGCTTGCTTCCACCTTAGATTAAGGTTTAGATTAGGTGTTTTTCCACCCTGCATTAACAGTTTAATAAACACCCTTGAACTGTGATCGCTTGTGTCTGTCTTTAATGTTGCCACCATGAGTTCCTTACAGCAGCTACTGGCAATTTAAGTTAATCTAGAGTTCTCTGTCTCAAGTTCAATGCAGTTCAATGTAATTTCGTTTCAAGGAGTTCTGAAGTTACCTTCTGTAGGTTCACAGGCATCACAGTTCACCTCAAAATAGGATCTTGGGTTTCCCATCTACAAGTTCAAATATAATCAAGTCCATACAACACTGTAATTTTGGGACTCCCTTCCCCAAGATAAATATTCTCCAGTTCTTTGGTTCTCAGGGTTCCCTTGCCCAAGATGTATAATGAGCAGTTGACTTGCTTCCCCTGTTCACACGTTCACAAGAGAATACCGGGTCTGTTTGACCTGTCCTTTAGTTAGCTTCACCAAGTGCACGCACTTCTTTGCTGCTTTTCCAATACTCACTTCTTTTCTGCTATTCCAATACTTAGTGGTTTCTGGTCTAGGCGTAGTTGTCAAACCACACGGTCCACCCATTACAGTTCACGCAACCGGCAACCACATACCTTGTCTGTGATGTGACTCTTGATGTTGGCAATGTGTGTGTTAGGAAGCTTCCTGATCTAGGCGCAGTTGTCGGACTATATGGTCCTCCCATCACAGGTCACGGAACCTCAAGTTTCCCCAAAGCCATTTGGTTCAGTAATGTTCAATACAACTCTTCAATCCTCTTATAGGTTTTCACATTATTCTTAAGGTGCTTTTCTGGCAGTGGTTTACTTCATATACTTGACTGACCCAGAGTGTTCATGCAGTATTTGAGCACTTCCATGGTCTGATCAAGTAACAGCTTTCTTTTCATTCAATATTTCATAAATGCAGCATTTACTTGTTTTCTTTCAAAGCACGAGTTTCCGGACGCTCAATATTCAGTAAATGTAATGTTGCGTTGTATTAATCAGGATAGCGCTTTTAATTTATTTTCGGTTTTCAGAAAATGTAACTAAATTGTGCAGGCTTGACTGGCACTTTTTAGGCTGTTCAAAATACAGTTTTCAATTGTGCTTGCTTAAACAGCACCTTTCATTCAATATGACATTCAGACTTCTGTGGACCGTTATCGTTTCCAAGGTCCCTTGCAGTGCTCCGGCGTTCCTAGTGTCGCCTGCAGCTCCGTTCTGCGGCTTTTCCCTGAGTGGAAAAACCAACTCGCCAGTTTGCTGGGTGCTCGACTCAGCACAGACCGGCCTTCGTGCTTGGCTCTGCTCCCTGACAGTGCCTGCTGTACGCCTTCCCTCACAAGGGCTCCCTGTCCTGCACAGTCACCTTGGCAAGACTCTGGGATCTTCATCGGTGCATCAGTGTCACGGCTTCTCGCTCCTCAGCACGGCAATTCCTCAGCTCTTTTACTTCTGCGACTGCAGCTCTCATGTGTTCTGGATTCCACCTTTTATACTCTCCTCTACTACTAACAGGTTGCAGGTGAAAGGAGGTATACTCAATTGCCTGACGCTGCTTGAACCTGTTAGTGTGACAGGCCTGATCTTCATTGCTACATGCCTCCAGACCAGTCTTCTTCGTCCCAGTACCAGAGTGGTGTTCATAATAGGAAATCTGTACTATTCCTAGTTGCTGCTGCTTCTTCTCAGTACTTAAGGGAAAACTACAGAGGAAGATGGGATGAGATTGACGTTAGCCCATTAAGGCTAAGGGAGGGGAAGGTAGGTCAGAATAAGGAAAGGTGGGGATACCATGTCTCGCCTTCGGGTACCCTCTCTCCAATCTCCAAGGACCCTCCACTCAGGTGATCCTCCATTGCTTTTCAATCCCCAGGGTCGGGAACCAAAAGGGATGGCCCTTCCCTGGCCACTTGAACAGAAGATCCCTGGGGAGTAGATGTGAGAGTATCTTCAGGTTTATCACAGCATCCACATAGTTTTCATTCTCAGACGTGACACAGCGCAGTGATTATATTATGTAACAGATGCAGCCCAACATGCTCTACAGAATTACCAGAGTGCACTCCCTCCTTTGGAAGGCAGCTAAACTGCAAGCATTCTCAGTACTGTTAATGCAGACAAGGCAAAACATGCTTTTCGTTTTGATCAAATTATTTCTATTTATAGACTATCCAGCCTGTTTAACTTAATTTATTTTAATTTGCTATCTAACCACCTCCTACTCAAAAGGCAGGGCGTTCTCTCATATGACAAAGATCAGGCAGGCTCACCGTGCAGATTCCCCTATCCCCTCCCCCCATATGCTTGGTGCCATTATGGTTGCTTTAACGAGACACTGCAGTGACCTTTCGATCGTGTCATTACTCTGCGTGCAGTGACCATGTGAACGGCCAAAGATTCTGCCCGGGCCTTAATCTTGAAATCATGCCTCAGTAGAGGGCAAGCAGAGGGCTTTGTGGTGGGTTAATTTGCAGGGGCGAGGTATATTTGATAGTATACGGAAACCATTTACATGGCTCAAAAATACTTTAAAAAATATGAAGTCAACTTTAGGAGCCCATCGCAACCCGAGGCTCCCAAGTTTGCTGCAATTTAAAAAAGAAACATAAAAAGATACCAGCGAGTGCGTTTCTTATCGCGGTGTCCAGTAAATCCGAGATCATCTTCCCCTAATTCTGATAACTAGGCCTCTGTTTCACAGACTTCACGTCCCTACTCTTGCCATTGAGATAGGTGAAGGATGAAAGCAACCACGCCACAGTACCTGAATGTTTACTATTCCACTACAGTTTTATTTCACCCTTGAGCCAGAGAGCAAAGAACTTATTTGTGCATGAGTGCATGATGCCCCTCTGTTCATCCCTCGAAGCACAGTGCCGCCTTTAAAACCTGCTGCAGCAACTAGCTTAAGGGCCTGCACCAGACTTTATCTCACCCCAAGCACAGTGCCATTTTGGCGAAACCACCCAGTTACCAATTGCAATTGGTCAGATTTGATGTTTGCAGGACCAATCCGGCACCTCTTGACACCTCCTTTTGGTGGCGCCCCAAGCAACACCCTAGCCTGCCTTTCTGTAGCTCCTGCCCTCAAACGTGCAGAGATTTCTACTCTGCCAAACCTTTGGGAGTTGGGGGGTGTCGCGGGACTTCTTGCCAAGGCACGAGCACCAGATCCAGAGAGTTGCTGTGTTTAAGAATCGGAGGCTGGGAGTTTAATCTCGTGTTTTACAGCTAAAAACCGAGGTCCCAAGTTACGAGTCAAGCAAGACGTCCTTGCAACCGTCCTTGCAAACTGCATTTGGGGTGATCTTTCCATAGGAAAATGAAAATAGTTTTTCCTTGTGACCATTGATCTGATCCATAAAATCTCAAAATTGACATGCAGTTGATCTGGCCGGATGCAAACATACATGCCCACTGTGGAGAGGTTTCATGAATGTTTTCATATAGGAAAAGTATGCTAAAAGGAGGTGTTTTTTGTGTTGAGGTCTTCATAAAATGTGCACTGGCCATGTATATGCACAGCAAAAATATTGGAACACACGTAGAAACATTAAAATAACGTTATGGGTGCAAGAGGTTAAGACGCCTTGCAATCCTCAAATAGGTCTGAGGAGGAGAACAGCTTGCCCTATGATCGCTTGCATCGTGCTTCTGTGTTAGGTTTCAGCAGGGGGCACACACCCAAGCTGCAAGGGGCCAAAAGGTTAGCTCAGGCGCAACCTGTTTGTCCTGGAAGCAAGACAACGCAGAGCAGCAGAGGTTCAAACCCAAGTCCCGCACTTAGAGACTGGACTCCTCTATTCAGCACATTATAAAATATTAATTAATTTAGATTTCATTTAATTAGCTAGCCATAAAAATTCACAGTTACAGTTCTGTGGGATTGCTACAAATCCGGCTCCTACGATGTACGGATATCTGAAATCATTCAGGAAAGAAGATTCGAGGCTGCCAGCAATCTGAGCGGATGAGTTAGGAGAAGAAATTGATTGTATCTGCTGGCAGCGCTGTTGTGAGAATACCCGGTTGGTGAGTCTGGTTTGGGGTCTTAGAGCATCACAAACCAAACTGCTCTTTAGGTCCTACTGGACACCGGTTAGGTTATTGAAGAGACAGCTCATGGACAATGAACTCTGTTGCAAGTGCAAGGGTGCTAGAGGATCCCTCAGTCATCTGATATGGTTTTGTCCTAAAACGAAGAAATTCTGGGAATGCGTATGTGAGAGGTTAGGACTGGTTTTGAGTTGCACGATTCCCCTCTCAGCCACCTTATTTATTCTAGGGGACATATCAGTGATTGATGACATCTCTTTTGGGCAGGCGACTTGGCTACTCCGTGCCAGTACGGTTGCTAAGAGGATGATATTGAGATCTTGGAAGTCGAACAGCTCCTTTAACATTGATGAATGGGTGGATGAGCTTTTAACAATTTCAACCTATTAGAAAGCAATTTACAAGAATGCAGATGATATTGAGAAATTCTGGGAAATTTGGTGCAGGTTCCTGGAGGTCTACGGTTGAATGAAAAAATTTTGTACAAAATGTGGTGTCTCTGAAAATGGAAAATGCTCTTGCTGTATTAATTACTTCTTAAAATGTTATAATCGCCATTTTTTGATTTTGGATTAATGATTACATTGGCTGACCAAATGCTTTCTGGTTCTCTGTCCTTTCTCGGTTTGTGACTTTCTTTCTCCTCCCTTTCTGTTTCTCTCTTCTCGATTTCTTTCATTAGCAGAATTAGTTATTGTATACACTGTTAGTTATTTGCCAAGATCATTAGGCGTGTATTTTTATGGTTATTAATGATGTTTGCATATTGAAATATTGTAATAAAAATTTTAAATTGCGAAATGACATGGAACCATTTTTCCCTGCACATCGCCTGGAAATGGTGCTCTTAGCCACATCTCATCCACATCTGCCCTATGGCCGGGCACTGGCCCCTGTGCGGAAATTCAAATCTGCATCTGTAGCATGGTCTCTCTCCTTGGGGCCTGCGGTGTGGGCTCCAGGGTTCTTGTCTTCCTGGCGGCCCTGGGTACCGGGTGTATGCTTAGGGTCCGGTGGCCACCGTTGCTATGGTCGCACCCTTCTTTGGGTTTTCTATGGACGCCGCTTGAACATCCACCCTTTCATATATTCTTGCTAGGTTGATGATTTCTTGTAGTGGAAGGTTTGTTTTTTTAGTAGGTGTTCCCTGAACTGTGAAGTCTGATTGCTTCATCGTCATTGAAGTTGGCAAAGTCGCAGTAGGTAATTTTCTTTTGATGTCGGAGGATGAATACTCTCATTGTTTCATGCGGTAGTTGTGCACACTGATTGAAAGTGTACCTCTACTAGTCTCTGTTGGGGAGAATTATTCGTTTTCTGTTGACGGCAGCAATTAGGCGTTGGTAGGTGTTATTTTCGTGTGCTGGGAATGTCTTCATAATTCCCTTGATCTCTTTCCCCGTAAGATTGGCAAAAATGTCTGTTTTGTCTTGGTCACCTATGGCCCTCATAAAGTCCTCAAAGTCCTTCATCCACTTTTCCCATCTCTGACCTTGGTCATGGTGCTGCCCTAGATACTGGTCTTGTCCCGATGGCGACTTGGGCTGCTGCTCCTGCAGCTGCTTGTGCTCCTTCTGACATTTTGTCGGGTATTGTTGTCTTTGCCTGTGGTAAGCTGAGTTAAGTGTCCATCTCGCTGCCTGTAGGTGGTTGGCTGTGGCTGTGAGGTCAGCAAGGCCCCTCCTGTGGTGGCACTGTCTAGTACGCAGGTGTGCTGATGCCTCTGTTTATTTTCTCTGGTTTGGGGTGGGCCTGTTGTGGGGATTGGTTGTCCCTTTAAGTGCTGTTTGCAAGAGTCACTTCCTTGGTGGACTAGTGAGTGTTGTGTGTACTCAGGCCATTTTCTGGATTATTTGCTTTGACTTGGTGGTCTCATGTTATACGCGTGTTTGCTGGTGTGCGTATGTGCGTGCTATGAGGCCTAGCTGGTGTGCTTTGCTTTCTTCCCCCAGCCTCTGTAGTGGGCCTCCTTACCGCTGTCGTTTGACTGGTGCCTCTTACTCGCTCACAACAGCCTCCTTTGTCGGCTTCTCTGGTCCATTGATTGGTGTCTCCTTTTCTCCCTGATGTTGTGCTGTGGTGTCGTCTTCTGTGGTTCTCCTTCCTCGTTTATTGCTTGAGTATTTTGGATCGGTCTCTCCTCGCTGGTTCACCACTGACTGTGTGACTCTCCTCGCACGCGGGCCGGTCCGCAAGTCTTTTGCGGCCGCTTCCTTTGTGGTCCGGCTATGGTCCGCACCTTCTCTGGGTTACGGTGTCAGCAGCGGTCTGTTGGCTGTGCACAGGCCATGGCGCTTCGTCGCCAGTTGTTGGGCCCCTCCCACCCGATAACAGAACACACAGGAGCTTCTACGGTTCACGTCTAATCTCCTTTATTTTCTTACATCAAGTCTTGTTCCCCTCCATTATTCCTCCCCTTACTCCCTCCTTCCGCCCCGTGCTCACTGGTCCTTTCTTCTTAAAGGGGCTATGTCCTTTTCTAGCCACAACAAAAACCACTGCATTACAAAAAACCCTAGTATGCTCGCATACTAAGACATCACTGTGAATGTCATGTAAGCACCACCTAAGGGAGAGGGTACTTTTATGTTCATTACGATTTGCATTCTTGAAACCACAGCTTTATTCTCTACCCAAGGCCAGGAATGCCATGGAGTTTGCTGCAAACACCAAAGATATGGTTGAAATTAAGGACTAACAAAAATGGATATTATTCTGTAGCCTTGAGGCAGCTCCAGTTGAGTGAAACATGCATAAGCAGATAGGTTGCAATATGAATACATGTGAATCACCAGATCGGTACAAAAACACAAATGTGTACACTTGCTATTTTAGAACTGATAAGACTGCCAGAAGCTGTGAAAATGTAGTTTGTGCAAATAAAATAAAATCTATTTAACTACTGCAATCGAGAGGTGCATTTTCTTATTGCAGGGTTATGTTTAGATTTAGTTCATTGTAATATACAACTGTGGCTTTACAGACCGCATACTGTATACAGGCCTGCCCTTCTCGAAGGAATTTTATAAACATGCACCAGAATGCACCAGAATGGCGTCTGCAGCCAAGTTACCTCCTTATGGAACTGGTCCAAATGTCCACTGTAGCCACTTCGAAGCACTTGCTCACAATCACACTATTAGGTTAAATGGGAAAACTGCTAGACCCCATCACCTTCCAAATGAATGTAAACAACCAAGGCAGGGTTTAACAACTCCTAAATGAACTTAAAGTCCTCCAGACACAGCACACTGGTTACTTAAGCTTAGTTACCAACATGACCCATTCCAATCTGTAGGTGCTTATCCAGTCCTGTTTTTTTCTTTTCATTCTGCGACTTGTAGTTTTATAATGGGATAAGGATAACTCCTAGTCCCAGAATACAAAGAGAAAAAACAGGTCTGGATAAGCACCTACAGACTGGAATTGGTCACGTTGGCAAGTATGCTTAAATATGAAAAATCTGTTTTGTAAGTTGAGCACTGCATTATTTTCAAGAAAACAAACCCTTAAACTACACTCCATACAAACCAAACTACAACGTAAAGGTGGCGGTTGGTTTGTGCCTCGAAGATGGGCAAGGACATAGCAGAAACATGTAATTACACAGCAATGTAATTACACAGCAAATAAAGGATTTGATCGATGTTGCTTCCAGAAAATCCAGTATTGTATGTACCTTCAAAAAACAATCAAACCCCGCCAACGAACTAATAAAGTGAGAGCAAATGTTTCAAAAATTGAGGGAAATAAAAGGAAAAATGAAGAAATAGGTCAACATTTAAACATTGAACACAACGTTTTCTCTGTGTCTTGGCAAGGTCACTCCCTTTACTAATATTATTTGTCAGTGTTGCAAAGTGACTTGCAGGTTTAACTTGGGTTATATCTTAGGTTTATTGAAGGTACTTAAGTTACAGTTACATGAAAGTAAATACAGGAGTATGGAGTATGATCAGCACTGGCCCCATCACCCAGGCAGGGGAGCTCTAACTGCCTGCCTCAGTATGGAACCCTCAGATAAACATTCCATCATCCACACAAAAACATTCCATGTGACATCACAGCCTCACATCATGCCTGACACAGACAGCCACTACATAACACATCTCCTTCCCTTACCAGACACACACACACACACATAGAAGGTCACTACATAACACATCTCCTTCCCTTACCAGACACACACACACACACAGAAGGCAAAAACAATACAGCATTACTCACAAACTCAAACGCCAAATAGACTCAGCCTATTAGGTGCAACCAACTTAGCCAATACATTCATATACCACAGATAACCATGAGACACTGGCCAGACATCCCAAGTTCATCTGCATATCCGGCATTTGACCACTGACGACCCAATGGTAGCATTACAAGAGTCTACCATGCCAAACCCACGTCTGGAGACAGCACAGTCTTTGGCACAACAACCAAGAGGAAAAATAACACATACAAAGGCGCTACCTCCTTTAAATAATTGTAGAAACAATCCAACGTGGCACTAATCCACTCTGATACCAGCTCCACTTCATACTGGCAGAGGCGCTACCTCTCGCACATCACAATGTTCCACAAACCAGAGGCGCTACCTCCCTCAAGTACACTTGCGTCCATGCACACCAGAGGCGTTACCTTTCTCCAATACACTTTTTCGCAATAACCGGAGGCGATACCTCCCTCAAATACCCTGGTGACACGCACAATCAGAGGCGCTACCTCTCTCAAGTACCAATTGTGCCACACAGACAGGAGGCGCTATGTCCCTCAAATACCCTGGTGACACGCACAAACAGAGGCGCTGCCTCAGTCAAGTACCAATTGTGCCACACAGACCGGAGGCGCTACCTCCCTCAAATACCCTGGTGACACGCACAATCAGTGGCGCTACCTCTCTCAAGTACCAATTGTGCCACACAGACCAGAGGCGCTACCTCCCTCACATACACTTGCATCATACTCACCACTACCTCTCTCCATCATGATGCCTACATCGGAGGCGCTACCTCCCACAAAATACACTAATGACACACTTATGAGAGCCGCTACCTCAAATAACTACCACAGTACCACTCATCTCAGAGGCGCTAACCCCTCACTAATATCACTTGTGACACACACACCAGAGGCGCTACCTCTGCAGTGACAGCCTGACTCATACCATCTTCATGCCCGTCCTTGTGCATCCATTGCACATCCACTTTAACGGAATCAGGCCAAGACATTTTGCATTACACCATGCAATGATTATAACTGTGGTATAATTAAGTTAACCAACACGTTTGTCCTAGAAGTCCATGGTCATCTTTTGACCCTAAGATAAATACTATGCTCCTAAAAGTCCATGTTGCTTGTAGCAACCTACACCTGAAAATCCTTAATAGGTTATGTTAGCCCATTGCTCCTCAAAGCACATTCTTGGAAGCACAAGCATACTTCAATCACTTATTTCTTACTTTTAACACACCCTACTTTAAGCTGCATGTTACATTGTGTAAAAGAATAACACTACTTTTCTAATAGTTCATGGTTAGTCCACACCCTTAACCTGCAAATCCTCTACATGTTATATCTAACGCACACTCATATCACACAGTACTTCACTCAATAAAAAGGATACAAATTATCTTCGCCTCACTAGCATAATGCAGATTCGTGATGTCCTATCTTAACTTATTTGCCATGCTCGAACTAAACCCTCCAATGGACATTTACAACACTGCCTCACGACCATGAGCTCAAAGTCTCCGCTGCTCCTGCCGTCCAATTTTATATCTCCTTCAGAATACTGATTACTTCTTATGCCGCTCAATTCCAATTCCATGTATTCCTGTCCGTAAGAGCAATGCTGCGTAGACACATAGCGTGAAGACGGCACACAGCAGTGCACAGTAGTTCCACCGCACTCAGGTAATTGCAACTCTTGCCTTGGACTTCTTGCTGCGGCTCACTAACATACGTTATACGCTGCTGCTCCCAAAAACCTGAAAGGTTGGCTTCTTCTGCCATGACAGCTGTTTGTATCAGATGTCATCCGAGGGCCGCTACGCAGCGCTGCCACTTGATACATCCGATAAAGCGGGTTCTTTTCTCAAACTCGGCAACGCATCCCAGCGTATCATCAGCCAACGAACTTACGCGTATGCGCTGCGTCTCGCATCATCACGCCTCAGATATCAACTTTGAACAGTTCTTCATTCGAACGCTACACTCGCGTTCCTTTTGATCACCAACACTCCAGGGCCTTCAATGACGTCATCATTGCTATTCAAAAGCCGGCACCTAAGGGAGCTCTCTGTTACCAATTGCCACACACGCACAGTGACTGGTGACTGTTACTTCTGCCACCGATCGACATCTACACATGTGCACATCGCGCCATATACAGCAAAGAGTTATATAAACATTTCTGTGAGAAGGGATTCTGGATGGCTCATGTCATTTCTCCGCCTACATTAAAGGGAACTTCGCACCCTAGTGCTGTGGGCTTCCCATTGCTTCCCTACTCCTGGTGTTTGGCGGCCCATCAGAACAGACAGTGTCCATTTGCTCCCAAGTTGCTCGATGGGACAGTCCTCATATTGCATGTCCCTTTAAATCGCCCTATTTACTTCACTAGACCCCAGCTCTGGGGCCTCCAAACTCTACTTTCCGACAACTTTGGGGTTAGTCATTTCCGCATGAGGGCTACTTCACCATTAACCCCTCTGGTCTTCTTTCTTCTGCTAATGGACCAACTTATTCTCAAGCTTCCCCCCCAAGGGCCTGGCTCTTCTTGGGTGGACGTCACCCTGCAGCATTTGACCCTTGGATCCCTCAGGACTTGGGCTCTTCTAGCTCTGCCTTCTTGCTTGAGGGCACTTGATCCCACGATACGGACTTCCTTACTCTTCCCTTCCTGAACCCTGGGTGATGGGTCTCTTACTTGTAAAGTGGGGGCAGTGCTGACCACCGCTTAGTCCTCCTCTCTCCTGCACCCCCCGCAGCAGGTTCTCAGACTTCAATTTCAACTTCTTCTTCTGTTGCGCAGGTTCTTTTCAAAAGACCAACTCGTCGCCAATGTTGCGAAGTGACTTGCAGGCTTAACTTGGGTTATATCTTAGGTTTATTGAAGGTACTTAAGTTACAGTTACATGAAAGTATGGAGTATGATCAGCACTGGCCCCATCACCCAGGAAGGGGAGCTCTAACTGCCTGCCTCAGTATGGAACCCTCAGATAAACATTCCATCATCAACACAATAACATTCCATGTGACATCACAGACTCACACCATAACAGCCTGACACAGACAGCCACTACATAACACATCTCCTTCCCTTACCAGACACACACACACAGAAGGTCACTACACAACACATCTCCTTCCCTTACCAGACACTCATATCACACAGAAGGTCACCACATAACACATCTCCTTCCCTTACCAGACACACACACACAGAAGGTCACTACACAACACATCTCCTTCCCTTACCAGACACACACACACAGAAGGTCACTATACAACACATCTCCTTCCCTTACCAGACACACAGACACACACACACAGGTCACTACATAACAGTCAGTTATTTCTTTTATAGAAATAAAGCACACCTTAGAAGCAGCATAAGGACGATGTCGCAAGAGACCTACAAAGCCTCAAAACATACCTGTTTCCCCACGCCTAATCCAGCCCCACACCACCTCCCCGGCCATCCTTGGTCTATCCCGATCTTCCTACCCGGTCCTGAAAATATTATAACTTCTTTTTCACCTCCTCCCTCTTGAACTCTGTAAGGACACTCCGAGATCCTCTGTGTACCACCAGTGCCGGACAAAAATCCAAATAAAATAATAAAATTATCCTTTTTTTAAAAAAAAGTGAAAATACACCATGATGTAGCAAAGCAAACTGCAGTTTAGCAATTTACAGTATTACAAGCAGTAGCAAAAAGTGAAACTACAGTTTAAAGAGCTTGGTAAGAAATGACAATGTAATGTGACCATGGTAGCAAAAACAAGCTGCAGTTTAACAAGGTGCAGTAGGACAAAGTATAGCATAGCAGACACAAACTATAGGGTGAGCTTCCATAAGAAAAGCTGTAGGAAAGACTACATGATAATATAAGGAGAGTTAGCTAAATCAGCCTACAGTGTAATGGGCCATAGGAAAATCTGAAAATATGGCATAGCGATTTATCACACTGTACCATCCAGTGTGACGAACTCTAGCAATACAAACTACAGCAAACGAAAGGAGCGATGGCTGGGAGGGTTAGACCTTTTCTTAACCTCTGCCATTGCTCTGAGCAACCACCCAGACCATCCTTTTGCAGCCCGCCAAGTCATTACAGAAATGGGAAGACCACATGCAAATACTACTTGGTCCAACCCCATGCTGCACTTCACTGATGAGACCCAGGGCCGAACCATGTCTGTGGTTGCTTGGGTTCCGTGTGGAAGGGACGTAGCCTAGAGGTTCGGGCTGGACTACTCCCATTGATGGCAGGACCAAGGCTGATCTTCATATGGCTGGTCCCCTTCGGCAATGGCACAGACGGGCTAATGGTGTGGAAGGTTGCCCAGAGCAATGCCAGTGGTTACGATTCATTCATAGCCTTCCACCCATCAGATTTATTTTGGTTATAGCAATAAAAACTACAGAATGACCAGCAGTACCAAAAACGGAAACTACAGCATGACCAGCAGTACTAAAAACGGAAACTACAGCATGAGTTGATGTAAATGCAGATCAGCGATTTTCAACAAAAACAAACTAAAGTCGAACAAGCCATAGTATAAATGTAAACTTCAGTATAACGAAGGTACAAAATAAAAAAAAGTAGCAAAATGAAAAAGTGAACCAACAATAAAAGGCGTGGTACAAACATCTGACTACAGAATAACAAGACGTATGATAATCTGAAAGAATGTTATAACGAATTGTGTGCCGAGCAAAAACTGAAGCCATAGCATAACCAGATGAATGTCAAAATCTATCGAAACGTGTTGCCTCCCACCACCACATTTACTTTCTTGTCGGTTACCCTTACTTATGAACACACAATCAAATTAAGAATGATTTACTCCACAAATAGTCCAACACAATTTTCAAGGACAATCACAATAGAACATTGACAAATTGTGATGGACAGCATATTAAGTCTCACAAAGGACACCCCAAATACATACAGCTGATGGTAATGCCGAGTTCCACATTCTGTTTCTTGGGTAGCTTCACGTGAAAGGTCCCACTGCTGGGTATTACGGACTCTGGAAAGAATAAGAGAGAACGTTTGCAAGATGGTACAAACATACGTACATCTGCTTCAAGTTCAACCGGCCCATCAACCCCAATAATATCTTATTAGCCCCTTGTATGTGAACACAATCAAAGTATCAAGCAAAACATGACTTTTTTCAGTGGCCTGTTAATTTACACCTGTGCCATACTGTGGGTATTACCACCACCCTGGTGGTAGCATACAGACCAGCAAGGCTGTGATCATGGTGGGCTGCTGTCTGTGGTGTCAGTATTTTGGCCACTGTCAGGGCTACTGGTGCCATAATTGCCACTTTACACCGGGCACCACCAGGTGCCTGTATCAGCTTAAACGTTCGATCAGGACCGAGATGTGCAGGACGCCATGCTGCCATGATCTGAGTGAGAACATGCTGGTTCTAGGTACCCCTTTCTGGTGGCAAGCTGGCAGTATGGGTATTGCTACTACTGGGACACCAAAAGGGGAACAGTCCCCTCCTACCAGCAGGGCCCTGCCGTCGCGATTCCATCTAGCAGTTCATGCCAACTCTGCCAAGCTAGAAGTACCACTCAACTTTATACTACTCGATTCCATACACATGAAAGTTCTTCCTATACACAATCATTTGGACAATAGGGTCCAATGAACACATAATTAAACATCTGACAGAAACCAAATGGGTTTGACCTCCATTTTCTTGGCCTTCTTGGTCACGTGTTCTTGAGCATTTTACTGTCGTATCTCTCGTGCCATTTGGTCCCCTGGCACGCATATGCTTTTTATGGACTCTCTTACAATGCATGGCAGCCTGCAATACCCTTATAAAAGACTGCAAGAGATGGTATGACGTCACTACTGGCCTGTAAAAATAAAATGAAATCAGTACCGCTCTGTAATCAGTTATTATGCTTCAGTTGTGCCAGCTGAGGGCATAATCCGTGACAAGCTTTTAAAATTCCTTTCCTGTGAAATTGCTTTCTGTGACCCTTTACAGCTATTAACCTATAAGGAACAGTTTATGGTTGTGTTTTCTATTTTTATTTTGCACGTGGAGTTTAAAACCGGAAAGCATGAATCTACATGTCATTACTTGTTTTAAAGCACAAAATGAAAACTTTTTAATAAGCATTTTTTCTGCAACACAATAGAAGCTGCATACTAGGTCTTTTTAAACGCAGACTACACTTATATATATCAGGAAATGGAAGATTGCCTACATTATGTAGAGCAAGAGGCTAGGTATTAAATGGGATGGTAGTTCATGGAAATGTATTCCAAGTAATAAAACGTCTCCTACCATAAGTAAAAAGGATATAATACATATTGGAGTCTACTGCAGAGTCGAGCAATCTGCAGTCCTGAGCAGAGTCTGCTTTTCGTTGCTATCGTTTGTGGGAGGACCCACATAAACACGCCTTCGACCGCGGAGCGGACCGCGGAGCTACAGCGGAGTCTACTGCAGAGTCGAGCAGTCTGCAGTTGTGCAGAGCGTGCAGAGGGTCAGTGGCCTCAGGTCCTCGACGAACTCCCCTAAAAAAGAAGCATATGGTAGTGCGGCTAGAAAACGTGGACAGTCTCGAGCTGATGGAGGAGACGGACGTGGACGACCCGAGCAGCTCGGAGCCGGCAAGATGCCTCAGAAGTAACTCAAAGATTCCGCTCCAGCCAGAGAAAAAATCGCCTACCTTAAAGCGAGGTAAGAGTCACCTTACCGCAGCTACACCCGCCCCGAACGGTGTAACAGAGACACTTTTTGACTTTTTTCCGGAATCCCTCACTAAGAGCCCTCAAAACTCAAAGAGAAAGCCAAATATCGTTGCCATTGCCACTGAAAGGGCCGTGGAGAAAATGTTACCAACGGCGATGACAGAGACAGAGGAGGGTCCTGTAGTGTGCGGCGGGGATGTGGACCGGAGGCCCGCCTCGGTGAGAGGACTGTCAGCCAAGACTGCCGGGGGGCAGACTGGGATGACCCTTTCTCCGGCCTGCCCCGCCAACACACGCAAGCCCTCCGAAAGAAGTCCGTTTGCAACGGCACTGCCAGACACTTGCATTTACATCGCAATGCGTGAAGGGTGACACCAAGGCCCAGCCAGTACGTGAATTGAAGGGAGGGGGGGACCCGATAAAAGAGCAGGAGCACCGACAACTTTTGGATGCTAGCACAGGGGAAACGGAGGGACAGAGGAAAAAGACATTGCTGATAACAGCTCAAATCCATCCTTGAACTCAAACTGAGGTGCAAAATCAACAGGAAACAGCAAAAAACCGCGTCAAGAATAAAGAGGCATCAGAAATTACTGACAGAACACCAGGTCCGGTAAACACAAAGGAAAAGCCTACATGCTCAGGGGAAATCATGCAGGACACCATGGAAGAGGACAATGTCTTGACCACGAAGCCCCTGGTAACCAACGACCAAAATATTCCATCCGGCCCTGAGGAGACGACGGTGACTGGCACAAACAAGGAGGGAGGGACAAAACACACATAAAAAACCACAATAAAAGACAAAAAGGGAAAGCCCTTAAACCAAACAAAAAAAAACAGAGAGACTAAAAGGTAACGGCCAGGCTAGCAGTAATTACACAGGTGCTAGCTCTGGAACGAAAAATCAAAACATTACTCAAAAAGCAACAAACAAGAAGAACGTAAACGGCACAGAAAAACTACCTAATCCATTAATCTCAAATGCACTCCTCAACTTCTTCAAGAAGAAACAGCACAAACGGAAACTCAACATTGATATTGAACTATCCGATGCAGAAATGCTGGAAGTAGTAAAGGAGATTCTGCCGGCAAATAAAACAAGAAAAATGGACGATCTGAAACTAAACCCTAAAGAGAACACAGACAATGGGCCTGACCACAACAAAGAACTAGCCGTGTACGCCAAAAAAGGAGACTCTATTATAGCCTTGCGAGGAGGAGACGTAAATCACCCCTAAACTGCTACAAAAGGTCCTCAACACCTGGACAAGAGGGCTCAAGAATGTCCTACACCTCCACGAGAAGACGTAAATCAAACCTCGACTGCCACAAAAGGTCTCGAACACTCTGACAAGATAGCTCGAGATACAATACGTCCAAAGCCAAATGAGGCTTCTGATGCAGCAAAAAAAGTTATGGCCAACGCTGAGATTCGGCAAAAACACAATCACGCCGAACAGGAAAACCTAGACGCCCGAAAGGATGTTGCCTTTGCAGATCCTCACGGGCATGGCACACCACAGGAGGACCAGGCGAGGGAACATCCTTACATCTCGGGCGTTGGAAGGAAAATGAATGAACAATCGTGGGCTAAAATTAATCTCCAACACCTAAACGGGAGTGAAAATCGATCAATGCAAACGGCGGAAAAAAGGAGCCAGACGGGGAACCACAGGGAGCAGCGACCCTCAGCGACTCCCCCTCGGGCAGCCCTGCATGCTGAAATTCCGACCCAGCCCTCTATGCTATTCTACAACTCAGAGCAAACACCAGGGAAACACAGAAGACATAGTGAAATTACGACAGACATGCAGAAAAACTTGCCAAACAAAAAACCAGACATGACAACAATTATGGCAGCAATTACTATCTCCATCGCCCCGTTTGGGAAACTCTATGAAACCATAAATGAAGCTACAAAAGATAACGCAGTCATTCTAGGGAAACTACTATCAAAATTTGAGTTCATTGAAGGATACCTAACGGCAATGGAAGTAAAAAACCAAAAACAGGCAGCGACATGGGAGGCAAAATGGCAAACTATGGAGGCGAGGCGTGAAGAAGTAACTCAAAATAACAACCTCAGAACAAAAACAACAGGAAGTCAAACTCAAGAATGGCCAACAAAGGAAAAGGCCGTTGTGGACCATATGGCGGGTGAGTCTAAACAGACGCTATTGACTGAAGATGCACGGCTGCAAAGCCAAAAACCAAGATTGGATAAAACTACAACATCGAGAACTACCCAAAGAGAAAAAAATAGGCCTTCAGTTAACACCACAAACAGAAATAACTAAAAACAAAACGCCAGCCACAGAGAGCAGTAATGACTTAACCAAGAGCCCCAACCGAGACGACCAGAGAACCACAAAAAGTCCAAAAAAGATCAGACACACAGAAAAATCTCCTAGAACAGTGGTTGAATTTTTAAGGACAAGTACATTAACGGACATATCGATATACCCGGACTCAGAGTCAGATAAAGAAACAGCCCAAGAGAAAGGATATCCTAAAGGCAGCTCAGACCGAGACAGAAGAACCCACAGAAAATAAGACACCTAAAAGGGGGGTAAACCTAGGGTCCAGACAACAAGGACTCAACTCACGAGATCAGACCCGCAGTGAATATTACAAGGAAAACCGAGAAATAAACCAAAGAAAATCATACAGACAGGCATCAACCCCAAAAAGACAAAGAGCACAAAGTACCACAGAGGAGAGAACAAGAAGAACATTGGAGCGAGAAAGACGAAGGCAAAAAGAAATCAAACTGGAAACAACTAGACTCTACAAGTTAGAACAAGCATCTTGCAAAAGTGACTACATTGTCCTAAATAGGAAAATAGTCCTAAAAACTCTGAGTAAAATTGTATCGCTGCAACATCTAAAGACAGACGATTTCATCTTAATTGAACCCTACCATCGTGATCAGAAGGCAAAAACATATCTGCACATTAAAAGTGGGGCAATCGAGAAACTCACAAACGAGCCATACAAACAGTTAAAAAATGCAGGCTTCATTCTGACAGAAATAACACAAGCCAAGGAGAGTCATCGAGAGTGAAAGCTCAAAACGTCACCAGATACTAAGAACACGTGCCCGGGAAAACTGGAGAAGTGCTAACCCAGGAAGAGTAAATCCAGAGGAAAGTCACATCTATAGGAGACAGAACCATCGAGAAACCAGACGAGAGCCGAGTAGACGGAGAGATTACTATACTAGGTGCACACGAAGCGACGGGTCACCTAGAAAATCCAAGCAACATCACAAGCAGAGGTATCGATCAGAACGAGAGGAAGACCATCAAAGACCCGACACGCATTACTCTAAAAAAGAGCAAGCAAACAAAAATGAAAACGATCAAAAAAGAGAAGTGTCCGATCAAGATGTGGAAGGCTCAAGAAAACCAAAGGGCCCATGGAAGTGGCTAAAGGCAGCCCTAAATTCCAATGTTGAGAAATAGCAATCACTAGGAGGAGTGGCGGAAAAACGACCTTCTCCGACTCATCACAAACAAACAACGACAAAGAAGGAGGTGACGATGGCCTCATGGAATACAAGAGGCCACCATCATTTAACTAATCCAGATAACCAAGACCTTGGAGCATTTGACATAGTTTGTCTCCAAGAGACATGGTTAATGGTGAAACCAGCACTGGATGGATTTGAGATAGCCTTCGCCCCGGCAACAAAAGGCTTGTTTGGCCGTCCATCGGCACGATTACTGATAGCCATCGGAATGAGATGCGGAATTGAAATAACAAAAAAAATAATGGAAGCATACGGCATTTTGGCGATCTTAACCACGTGGAATCAAAACCAGAGTACACAAAGGCAAACAAAACCATCAAAGATCGCAATAATAACTGTATATCTGAACCCACAGAGAACTTCAAGTAGGGATTTCTGCGACAAAATAGAAAAGCTGATCGATAACATCTCAGTGGAAGATCCGCAAACAAGCATAATCATATGTGGAGATCTTAATTCGAACTGCAACATCGACACAGACAACATGGGGGAGAAGAAAGGACGCTCACAAGCCGAAGAGAGAGGAGCAGTATGGATGGCGCTGATGAAATCTAGAAACGTACATAACATCGCAACAGTGAGGCCATGGTCAGGGACGATACCCACATGGGAGAGAGGAAAATCGAATGCTACCCTTGACTACTTCTTTACCTCCGAGTGTATGCTACACTATATAGAAAACTACTCGGTGCTTAAAACCACAGAGAGCGACCATAACCTGGTGACAATTGCATGGGCATCAACACCTCCCCAAACCCAAAACTACAAACACCAGGTAGAGGTAAACAACCAACGTACACGGCTGCGCTTAACATCAGCAAATATTGCTACTATCACAAACGCCTACAAAAAGCAAAAGAATGCGCTGAAAACTAAACCAGTACGACCAGATTACTTGCCCTTTCTGTACAGCACAGAAAGAAAATGAAAGACGGAAATTATGCCACAACTAAAAACATCCATGCCTATCATAAAGAAGTGGTGGAATGAAGAAAACATTTAAGAAAAGGGACAAGACAAGCTAAGTCAGTGTACTCCTTACTGGTGTGGAGAAATTTACAAAGCGAGATAAAGCTATACAAATCTTGGCTCCGGGGGCAGAGGCACATTCTGCACCAGAAGGATGCAGAGAAAATGCTAAGGGCACTTAGCACCAAGAAAAGCAGTGACTTTTGGGCGCTCATCAAAAGACCAAATAAATAAATAGACACCAAAACAACTAACGCCGTTAGCGAAGAATCATGGGCCCCATTCTTCGAAGACCTCTACAAATCTCCAAAACTTAATGAGGTCCCTTTGCAAAAAAACACAGGACATCAATGGATCGACCTATCTGACAGACATGATATAAGAGGCGCTATAACAAGACTAAAAAAATCAAGGGCACTAGGCCTGGATGGACTCAGCAACATAGACATTAAACAAAATGCAGAGGAATGGTCAGATTTCATCAGCACCATCTTTAAACACTGTAGAGAAACAAAAGCGATTCCCACATCCTGGACAGAAGCAGTGATAGTTCCGATTCACATGCAAGGTGACAGAGAAGAACCGGGCAACTATCGCCCAATAGCACTGCTGGGCATAATAGGGAAAATCTTTGCAACCCTACTGTTAGCTCACTTTCATGTTTGGGCCAAAACGTCACCAGCTGATGACCCCTTTCAAATGGGCTTCCTTAAAAACGGAAGCACCTCAGTGAACATCTGCTTGCTAAACCTGATAAAAGCGAAGGCAAAACAAGGAGCATCGCCAGTGTACATGGCTTTTGTAGACCTGTCACAGGCGTTTGACAGAGTAGACAGGTGCAGACTCTGGACCAAATTGGAAAACTGGGAATGTCCAAGAGAGCTACTAGATCCTGTGATGGTCCTACACGAAAACACCAAACTAAGAGTCTGACTTAATGCCCAAGGGATGCTATCGCGCAAAATTCCATCTAAACGCGGGGTGAAACAGGGATTTCCTTTAGCCCCAGCCCTATTCATCACCTACCTGGGTGACTTTAGGAAGCTGAATTGTCTGTAAAATCTTTTCCTCCAAAATTGGGGACGGTGAACATTTCAAGTTTACTATACGCTGGCGACCTCATTCTGTTAGATCAGACACAGGTAGGCCTGCAGTGCCAATTAAACAACTTGCCGGCATATATGGACGAAAACAACCTCCAGATAAACGAGAAAAAATCAAAGGTTCTGATACTTGGGAAAAGCACCTCGAAAAAGAAGATAGCTAACAAATGGTATGTGGGAAACGTTAATATCGAGGTAGTCCCATCCTACAAATACCTTGGAGTCATCATAGACGCATCTAGCCAGGAACGGACAATGCAGGCGACGCTTTGGAAGAAAGCAAAGAATCTAGCAGCCCAAATAAGGACCCTGGATAGAAAATACGGGAAATTTTCAGTTATCCCTGTAATTCAATTATACAAAGGGAAGGTAGTGCCGACACTCACCTATGGGATGGGCGCAACTTTGAGCATGCCAAACACCATATGGAGGAAATTGGAAGGATTTCTTTGGAAATCTTTACTAGATTTACCTAAGTCAGTCTCAGTGGATCTCATCAGGCGTGAGCTAGGCCTGCTTTCGCTTGAACAATCGGTAACTCTTGGAGCAATGCAACTCTTGAGAAACACTGCACTCCCGGAGGCACCGCTGACCTACAAGATCATCGGGACTGAAATAAGAAACTGTAAGCTGACCATCCTCAACAGATGGGTAGACAAGCTAAGGAAGAAACTGGTGGAAGTGGCATGTACAGAAGAAGACCTGCAAAACAATCCAACAAGAGTAAAATCCAAATTGGAAGCCCAAGACTGGATTAATACTCTGGAAAAGGCACAACTAAACAAACTCACGAAACATCTGCCACCTACTTTCAACAGACTGAATGGGCCTCTGTCGTACTGCACAAAGTTCCCCGACAAACAACTTAGGATCACCTTTATGAGAGCGCGTCTAAACCTCCTCCTACCCGTGAAATTCAATCAATCAGACTAAAAACAGCCACTACAGAATGCAGACTTTGTGGTGACACAAATAAACTGGAAACAGTATATCATCTTCTGATGCAATGTTGGGAGCTAAGAGAAATACGCGCTACATACTTAAACAACCTGTGCACCGATTTTGTTGGACTAGAAGAAGAAGAAACGACATGGTGGAACAGGTTGATCTCAGGGGAAAGAACGTCCTGGGCATTAGCAACAGCTAAAATCTTAGAAGCAGCGTTTCGGAAAATAAACGCCCAATCAGGCACCGAGGGCAACAAATCAAGGTGGAACCACTCTCAGTACGATGGCTGTGGAAATTGATCCCAAATGAATTACAGAAAGCCTCGGCAAAGTTGATCGGAAGACTGAACTTTTTTCCGCTTTTGTTGAGGTTTTCTGAACCGCGAACTGTGGAACGTTGAATCTTAAATGTCAAGTTTCAGACTTCCATTTTCATTTCTCTTCTTCTCTATCTTCGCTCTCCTTTTCCTCTTCTTCCTCATCTATGCTGGCTTCTACCCCTTTACCTCTGCTATGAATCTCTTAGCTCGGAAGGAACAGTAAAAACTCTTGTAAAAATTACTAACTGTAATTATAATCAAGTAATAATAAAAAAAAAAGAAATAATACATTGCAGACTCCAATATCCATAAAAAAAAGCCTGGAAATAATGTTCCTATTACAGGCTAGTTGTAACATCATAACTGACCCGTGAAAAGAAAATGACATCATAATTGCTCTGTAATCAGTTATTATGCTTCAGTTGTGACGACACAATGCCTGCTGCTTGAGCCAGCAGAGAGCAACATTCCAGCTCTCGCTGCAGTTAAAGCCCTGACAAACCTTTCATAGTGAGTGCATGTCAAATAATGTAGCTTTCATGTCCCCGGCAGGGGGGGGGGTTGGACATGGCCTTTAACAGCCCGCCAGCCCAAGCTAAGCTAGTTCGCGATGGCCTCAGCTCAGGTTGCTGAAGGCCATGTCTTCCCCCCTGCTGTGGCGTGGTGCGCGGGCCCATCACTCGACGAAAAAAAAAAAAGAAAATCTTCAGGAGAAAAAGGGACCTAGTCTATTATCTATTTGATGCCGCGGGTGCAGGTAGTGATTGACAATCGCGACCGGGAAAGGCAGATTGTGATTGGTCAACCTGTCTTTCCCGGGTGCAAATTTGGGTTACACCTAAAAGCCATTAATTGACAAGGAATGGTTTATGGTTGAATATTTCATTTTGAGTACTGTTGGAGTGTGACATGTGAGCAGGACTCTAAATGGCAATACTTATTTTAACGCGCAAAATGTAAACGGTCTTTACAATGCACTTCATTAAACGGCTTAAACTATTTTTCTACCACACATTAGGAGCTGCATGATTTTTAAATCCAAAACGAGTCTATATTGATTATGTGGATCAGCAAATGGCAGATCTCTTAGATTAGCAAGGGGTCAGGAATTACGAAGTGTGGCCACGTATTATAAGCAATAAAATATCCCCTCTCGTATGTAAAACGGATATTGCAAATCACCTCTGAGTTTTGTGACCTTATAAAGGAACTCCGCCATCAGCCTCATTCCTCTATTTGCAATATTCTTCTAACGTACGGTAGTGGGTACTTTATCCTATATCTTGCAAGTCACCTTAGGGTTCACCAGCACCTGTTTATGTAAAGGAAAAAAAAAAGGGGTTGCATTTGATCAAAACTGACCAGAACTAGTTCACAATATTAAGGATAACCAGTGTTGTGGTACCAGCAACACAGAGATGGCCGGGTGACTCTCCATGCCATCTAAATACATGGAGACAGAGCAAGAGGACAGTCCAGGCATGGGCTGAATCTTCATGGCACCAAGCTGCCAATTCTAGTAATCTTAGAATGATAAAAGGACGAGTGGAAGAGCTGGCATTTTAATCTGTCACCGCCAGGTTGTGCGCAATCCCACACAAAACTCTCCCTGCTCTGGGCCTGAAGTAAATGTATGCTGTTGAACCAGATAACCTATTTCTTTTACACATTATTTAAGGTTTAACATATGCCCATTTGGTTCTGATCCAAATGCTTACTTTTTTATTTGATCAATCAAAAAGGATATGAATAAAAATAAGTGTGTAAGCAATGGAGGACAACAATCAGCGTGACACATTACACATTTCTCGTGATCTGCCTCAGACATAACTTATCCAGTAGCATGTCTGGTGAATTCTGCATATAAATATATATAGTGCCAGCAATGCCCAAGGACTTATGGAGGCGCGCTGGCCCTTACAAGAAAAAGAGAGAGTTGGAACACATTCTTGATGAGCAAGAGCAGCCCAGGAGTTTCTGAAATGTCCGCCAGATGTTTCCAATGCTAAACTGGCCTTCTATGATCGCAACGTCCTGCAATGTGCCGGCTCCAGCAGTCGGCTATCGGATGGGATCAATGCAACCCGGGACTAGGTTAGGACTCCGACTGATTCATGGCCTCACCACTGAAAAGCAATCAATGAAAACTGGTCATCGACGCCGTTTCCTCCGACCTGCCCTTATGCTTTGACATTAAATAAGACCTTGCACATTGATGGAGCAAGAAATAGAGGACCATCGTTCATAAGGTGGTCCGCAAGCCAATCCAATCCATTACAAGAGAGGCGCAAGCTTTATAAAATGTACGATAGGGATCTAGGGATCTTTGCTATTTTGAGCAACCTGCTTCTGCCTTACCTAAGGCAGCGACTTGTGATCTTCAAGGCCAGGATAACACTAAGTCGTCCTGTTTTTACAGTGTAGAACACACACCATGTATGAGGGATCCCTCCATCGATACTGAGAGACATGTGCAAAGAAATATCAGATATTTGCCTTGAAATCTTAGGAGCCCGATCATTCTTGATCTAGCGTCCTTCCGAGAGGAAAGAGATTTCACAAGGAAGTGGATTTTTGCATTTGATTTGTTTAACTGTTTGCGTCATCATTCTTTGAAAATAGAGCTTGGGAGGGCCTGTGGATTGCCACTGCACTGTGGACACACCAAAAGGTGCGAATTTGTTCTGTATACACCTTATAGCCCATTGCATGCATATGGCTTGCAGGGATTCCACCTAAACATTTGTACAGAAAAAAAAAACACCTAATTGTTTTAAATATATATAAGGGGGTGGGGTAAGGGGTTAACACGGGTGGGGTGTGGGTTGGCATTATAAACAAAGAAACGGGGGGGGGTTGGGGAGGAACCCCACATTTAAAAAGAAAAGTAAAAAAAGATATCAGTATTTTTTTGGTAAAAATATTTAGTTAAAAATGTTTTCGTTAATTTTTCGTTCGGTAGAATCGCATGCAGATGATTTGCAAAAATCGAAATGAGCTGCTGATGAGTGTCTACAATGCTACCCCCCCCCCACATCCAAACACGTGAACTATGTTCCTAGGGACACAGTGCAGACATCGCCCATAAGACCATGAATGTGTTAATAAGACTCCAAAAATCACTATAGGATGTATTATGGTTGAATATTCTAGGCCGCCATTTTGGCAATTACACATATGCAAAGGACTTGTTGGGTATAACCCCACGATACCCCCCACCCCCATATACTGCGATCTCACCCACACTTTCTACACAGGTTGGATGAGCGCCTGATCACAGCTCTCTAATCCACACAGTCACAGGCTCCCCTCTGCTGTTTAAATGATGTTGTCCTCACTGTTGTTCCTAAGCCATAACTAACAGACTGGCTGTGTCCTCTATGAGCCCACCTCAGCTCACTGGATCTTTCATACCTAATATCTCAACTTCATCTTTAAACTGCAGTATGATGCTGTGTGAGGCATCTTTAAACTGCTGTGTGATGCTGTGTGAGGCATCTTTAAACTGCAGTGTGATGCTGTGTGAGGCATCTTTAAACTGCTGTGTGATGCTATGTGAGGCATCTTTAAACTGCTGTGTGATGCGGGGACTGCAGAAGTTTCCCTGACCAACCCAAACAAGTAATCAGGGCAAGGGTTCCCCAAAGAGGGCTGTCCAGGGGCACAGAACCCTTCAAATGTAGTCAGCGCAGTGCATAGAGCTGGTCACAACTTCCTGTGCATATACGCACAGTCAAACTTAACAAAATGATGGCGACCTGCTTTAAAACATTGGAACGCAGCCCATATAAGGATTTGGCAAAGACAGATGACTGCTGTGAAAGCTACAAGACACTAGTCCATGACCATTCAGAGCATCTGAAACAAATGACACCTGAAGGCAGCTGCACAGGGGGTAGAGGGGTTCAGACTACACAATAAGCCAACACAATACTTAAGGGAGAGTGTGTTTGGAGAATGAGTTAGAGGAGGGGTGAGTGTTGAAGAGAAGAAGGCCCGGAGGTTGGATGGAGGACAGACAAGAATGTGGAGGTTGGAGATGGTTGTCAGGAGGAAGGCAGAGGCAAAGGAGAACATCAGGCAGCGGTTCAAGTCGGTTGTCAGAAAGTAGAATGAGCTGCAGAGCATCAGGTGGAGATGATTAAAGTAAGGTATTAGAAGAAGAGGAAACATGGAAATCAGACGGAGGTGGGAGGTAAGGACATGCTGGAGTAAGAAGTGAACCCCAAGTCTGAAAAGGGGAACCTGAAGCTGGTGGAGGAACGAGCACTAGGCAAAGCACTGAGAAGGTGCAGGCAAAGTCCGTGGCTAAAAAAAGAAAGCCTCTTGGGTCTGGCTCATGGCAGGAAGTCACAGAGAGAAATCGTGGGCTGGTGGGCCAGAGGTGGTGGTGAGAAGCCATGGGGAGGGCCAGAGGTGCTGGTGAGAAGCCATGGGGAGGACCAGAGGGTGCTCATGGCCAGAATATGCTCTGTCTGGGACTCTGAGCCCTGTTCCTTACCAACATTTTGGTACAAACCCAGAGAAGGAGATACGTTCCAGACCGGGTGGACTAGGAGAAGTCACCACATCACTCAAGACACCCAAAGACAGTGCCAAGAGCAAGAGGGTCAAAGGGGACCCAAGCAGTCCAAAACTGTGCTGGGGCAAGAACCAGGGAGGGTGGGGGACAAAAGAGTGGCATGGAGGAATGGAGAGGGGGGAAGGAGAACATGGGGGATAGAAGGATAGGTTGACAGTTGCAGGGTAGCATTGCTGGAGGGAGGGATAAGATGCAGGAAGGAACAGGCACATGCAGAGGTGAAGGGTGTGAGGAAGGAATGAGCAACGGAGGTAGGGATGGATGGAGAGGTGGATGGATGGATGGATGGATGGGAAGACAGATGGTGGATCTGCAAGTCTGCGTATGAGGTATTGGACAAGCATACACACAATAATCACACACACAGGTGTGTCTAAAATACAGCACACATACGGCAGGAACAACAATGGCACACATGTATAGATTATGCATGGGTAAACACATGCAACGCACACAAGACAGCATGTGTATCTGTGGATGATGTGCAGGCACACCTACACACACACCATCACAATACTATAGGGCTGTGAAAAACATACTACCCATATAACATGCACAACAGTCACACAGGCATCTATGTATTTTCAGCTGAAACCTTGGCACTGCACACAGATACTCCAAGGTCTTACCTGCGACATCAAACTCAATTTCCAGAGACACTTTGTTGGTGATGGAGGAGTCACGGAGGATCTGATTGGCTTCTTCAAAAGTGCTGTCTTCCGTTTGGATTCCATTTATTGCCAGGACTCGGTCTCCGACCTGGAGCACTCCACACCTGTTCAAAGGAGACATGAATCAGGCAGACAACTTCTTATTCGGCAGCACGTATTAGCTCCATTAATAATCCTATTTAAAGTTTTAATAAAACAAGTCTGAAATCCCACCATGGCTTCCATTTATCCCAGATTTGACCCAGAACTGGGTTTATTTGTGATTTTTTCCAACACCTCTTTTTCGGTATTCTTTGAAAATTCGGTGTGCCTCTCCATTACAACAGGACCACTTCCAAAATACTGAGGGAAAAAAGTGGTACCCCTAATCTCAAACACTATCTAAATAGGCGACAGTGTGTCGTGTCAGAGATGGCTCAAGGAATACTTCAAGTCTCAAAGATGATAGAAGGTTTTTTTTAAAAAAGATTCCTCAGGGCTCATGGCCATCTCAGTCTCTCTCATCTAGCAAACACCACCGAACCCCCAGGTTAGTATATCCAGAATACTGACCCCTATTGCCTAAGTTTTTACTTCGACTATAGGTGAAGACCTAAAGACCAAATGCCTTACCCACCGAGCCTCCCCGAGCGACTCCCTAGACTGACCCTACACGATCCAGTAGTCAGGTGACTAAAAAGGGGCAATGGATTGTGCCCTTTAGACACTGCGCCCAATTCAGTCTTCTTCCTATCACGCCCAACATACTCCTGTCCCTCTCACTTTCTAATGCTCCTCTCTTACTACTCTACTCTTTCCAACCCCACCTGCCCCCCCCACTGCCTGCATCTTCCCCCGCTATCCCTCCAATGTCTCTCAATCCTTCTGAACCTGGCCTCCACCCCTTGATGTTACTCCTCCCTCCACTACACTCTTCCTTCCTACTTTACACTACCCCCTCCTCCACACTACTACTGACACTCTCCATTCACAAACACACAGACGCGCACCTCACGTTCGCTGCCTACTGTCCCTCCCCCAATCACACCCGTCATTGTTTCATGCACAGTCACAACACAGTACCACATACACTCACTAACCAATGCGTCACCTGCTCCATAGATCTCCTCCACAATCCACCCAACCATCCTTCCTCCTGCTGGCCTCTTAGTCTGCCACCTCCTCCTTTTCTGACATCACCCTAACAACCCACTTTGGTGTTTTTTAAACCCATCCCTGGCCTCTAGTCCGCTGTCCCTAGTCAATCTAGCCCAGTCTTCCCTGCCTGAGAGGTGCTACATGAAAGAACGCGTTCAGATAGTATCTTACGGCCCCACCCCGCCACAGAGCAACAATGATAGTTCCTGTCCCTGTCATGTTAGGGATGTCCACGCCTGGCCGAACCTAAGGTAAGTCAAGTGAAGTCTCGATTTGGTGGGGTTTTGCTTTATGCCACTGGTGGCCTGGAGGGCCGCACTGGTCTCATTGCGTGCGGTCTGAGGTTGGCATACGGTGCACTGCGTTGGTAGGAGACGATTAGGAGCACCAGCTCTTCGTTCAGTTGCTTCCTTTCACGTGGTGCGGTTTGTACTGCACTCACATCAGTGTTTTAAATGGGCTGGTCTTACCCAGCCTGAGTACCTGCACTTCTCAATGCCTGAAAGAGAGTACTGGTACTCAACTATGTTGCGAGGTGAAAAGGAAAGCTTTTCATTTCACTTGATCCCATCTTAAAGGGATAAGCTTCTGCATCCTTTGCTGGGGAAAGCAGTGCCCTCACACTCTCCCTCCTCCTGCTCTTTCCACCACCCGCAGTGCGCATAATGTCTACTCCAGGGTCCACCCCACCGTGCAGAACAAAAGGAGAGACAAACATGCACCTACAGGTCATTCTCAGCACACTAGGCGCGGAACATTGTTTACTATTGGCGTCTTTTGATGGAGCAGGGATTTATTTGGAAAACCTGGGAAATTACTGTAGGATGTTTGTTATTAACAGTGCCTACTCTAATATGTAAATGGTTAAGGGATTGCAGTTGTGATGAAAAGTCTTCGACTGAAAACTCGCACGCAGCTCCTATTACCTACCAAATTTCTTATTAGTCAATGAAAGCAAGCCATAATAAAGCTCCCGTTCTAAAGCTTAGCTTACAGCTATGATATCTGCAGTTTCATTTAAGGATGAGGTATCTCGTCCTTGGGATTACCTCCCCAGTGCCAAGGACGAGATAGCTCGTCCTTGGCACTTAAGAGGTTAATGAAGGAGAAAATGTTAGAAGGCTTTGCATGGTGAAATACTGAAATCACCAAAAAAGGCCTTGGCACTGGGGGGGGGGAAACCCATGGCAGTTATAGCTATTCAAACTTTCTTAACACAATGCATAACAACAAACTGGAAGTTTGTGTGACAGGATGTCAGATACAGTGTTTTTCCTAAGCGTGTGCTCCTTGGCACATAATTTAATCTCACTGGGCATTGCCTGCAAACAACAGGGTGTGCCTAAAAGGGACTTTGCCAAGTTGACGCGCTGAAACGGCTGGTACTGAAAGCGATGCACCGGAATGTCCAGCTTTGTAGCTTGGTGACTACCTGCACTTAGTTTTTTTCCATTTAAAGCAATGGAGGTATGCAGGACTTCCGGCGCTCTTCTGACTACCTCAGTCTCTGGCGGCCGGGGTCTTTGGATAGATTGGCGTGGGGAGATGAGGCTTTTTGGTGTTTCTCTTCTACCTTGTCGGCAGAGGTATAGTCAGGGCAGGGCCTGAAACGGACAAGACCCACCCACAATCTGTAAATGCCCACTTAGCAGCGCTGTGTGGGTATTTGCAAATGTTAATGTCACTACGGTGGACCCAACTACATTAGCTTCAGGTCCCACTTGTTAGATATCCTGGCTACGCCTCTGCCTGTCGGCTGTTTCTCTTCAATTAAAAGAAAAAACATGGCCGAGACACAGGTTCAAGGGCATTGTGTGATGTAGATTGCTACTGCCCATAAATAGACTGGCATTTGGGAAGGGGACATGAAATGGGGTCCTCCACCATTCCGACTGGCTCTGGATTCTTCCCTAGTAGGCCTCCCACCCAACGCTGAGAGCGGTTCCTATTCCCTCTTGGCAAGGTTAGTTTACAGTCATCACCTAAATGATATGTACTGGCGCTAGACGGGGTCGAGGAACGTATTCATGGATGAGACTTTGGCCAAGTGGTGAAGAACATGCGTTCCTACTGTGCATGGCAACTGGTCCAAAAGAAGCTTTTCATCTGTCCATCACACAGCACCTATGTGTCACACTTGGATATCTAGTGTGGGTGGAAAGGGACTACAAACAAAGTACCAGAAGGAACAAGCAATATGATTGCTCAAAAAGGTCACACAATTCTAGAGAAACATTTTTGTGCATTTCTGCTGGTTTGAATCTGATGCTAATTTCCTGCTTTATTGTTATTCTCTTCAGGTGTGTGTTTTCCCGGTCCCCTTTGAAGGGACAGTATAGGGAACTCATTACTGTTTGCCTTTATGGTAAGAAGTACCTGGTAATTTGGCGTGAATGTGGACCGGTTGCGGGCATCTGGTGATTGAGCAGTTTGGTGGGGTGTTCCTTTTTTACGCAAGGGGGACTGCCGTGTGTGTGAAAGTAAACCCTTTGTAATGGCCTAAATTGAAAGACAGTAACGACATAATTTAGCAGAGCCCAACATTTTGGTTTTGGTCCAATGCAATGTATCCCCTTTATTGAGTAGCTATAGAAGCTACCGATCCCTCTGGCATCTTGGTCCTCATGCCCAATCAGAGCCAACCATGGGGGAACCTTGTGAATGGTGAGGCTCAAGTAATATGGTGAAAGCTATCCCTGCCTAAGAGGTAGCAAGGAGAGGTGGAATCCTGTGTGAGCAAAGACATGGAAAGGAGTTTGGAAGAAAGCACTGCGCAGCACACGCTTGCTATGATCACCGGTTACATCTGAATGCTGAACAGCGGTTGCAACAGAAGTCAAGGTTCAGCAATTGAGGGCTTCTGCTGAAGGAACGCATGGATATGAAGCAAGACCATATAGTAGCTGCTGCTCACTTGCACAGAAAAGTCCAGTTGATGGACATGGATGGATTCCAGACGTATCTCCTCCTCTGGGCAAACTACCCCCTGCGCTCCACTTGACAATATCGCCTCAACTTGGGTTTCACTGGTAGGAACAAAATGTTGAGATCTTCCTAAGATTCTCGTGGTCTACTATAAAGAGAATGCATGTCTGTGCAGCAGAATCTCATGTCATTGCACAGTTGTAAGTCTTTGTTCTCAGAGGCTGCAGCAAAAGTCAATTTGGATTGACAGTACGGGGCATCCAAACGCAATGAGAAAAGTTTCTTAACCTTAGCCCTGTGGAGGTCAATCTTGTGATGGTTTTCTCTGAAGTACGGTTGCGTAGAATCAGGATATAGTGCCCCCATGCTCAGATGCAGTTCTAGAAAGCCACCATGGATGGAAGAAAGGTCCAGGAAGATGCACCTCAGTACTGCAACCCCTGCAGCCAGAATCACTCGTAGTCAGTGATGTTGCCTGGCAACTGACTTTGCATGAGGGAATCGGCTTGCCCTCCAGCAAGCTCATGTGCTCCTTCTGAAGACGTGTAACCCATTCCTTGGACAGGCCAATCCAGACAGCCACCATAATTGTTATTTCCCACCGCAGGTGTAACCATTGCGCTTATAGCAAGATGGTTGTTGCTGGAGGAGGGTGGAGGTTGCGAACGGCCAAACAGGCCGATTCAGATTCTGGATGCCGTGTACCCTAATGGATGCCTTGCATTTGACCACAGTCCGAACGCCTCCAAAGGAAAGAAGATTAAACAGTACTGGGGTTTACGGCATGTTGACCAGCACCCTCACACGGGCCAGTTGAATTGTAATTTGTTATTTATAACGCGCTTCCCAGAGGTTTGTGAGCACGGACCCGGGGTCAAACCTGTGTTGCTACGTGCCGTCTTGCTTCCAAGGTGAGCACGTTGCCCTTGAGCTATCCTCACGGAGAATGAAGTTATGAATCGAATCACTCATCACCTTAGAAGTCCATTTTGTTAATGTGCCTCTTCTTGGGCCAGCTGAGGCTTATCTTGCTACCAGGGCCCATGAAACCTTGACCTTGCAGCGAATCCATATTTGTTCAAAAGGGACGGGCTAACATGGACTGCAAGGAACCTGGCCCTGCCATTGGTTCCAGCACTGGAGGGAGGGGACTGAGGAAGCGGGCAGGTGCACCACAAACCCCCAGCCGGCAATGTCATGGAAGAAGAAAGAGTAACAGTCATCAAACGGAGCGAAGGCGCAACTGACAATGTGGTGAGAGGTGCGCGAGAGGCATACCGGAGGCACAAAGACAGGCCGGCAAGATACAAGTTTAACATGGAAGATGCTCTCCGGATGAATAGCTCAAGGGTAAAGCACTGGTCTCACACATGGGGACAGCCTGCACTGCAAGAACCCAGATCCTACGGTATCAAGTACATTAAATGGAGTAATAACACTTGCTATTAATGTGCTTAGAAGGAGGAATCCATCATTAAGCGCTAAATAGGAACAGACATTATTATTGTCAAAAAGCAATCGGCAAAGAAGAACTTTTGCATTCCCTCTGCGAGGTCTAAAATGCCTAGCAATGATATAGGCTGCAATGCTGACATCATTTATATATAAATAAAGCTTTCCGTCCCACAAAACTGAAGAAACAGTCAAATAAAGCCGCTGCTGCGAGCTTTTATGATCACACCTGATCAAGAACAGTACAAATGTGAAATAAAACCCGTCAAGCACAGAATTTCAAACAGTGTGAAATAGGAACCTAATTAGAACTGTTAATACTATTTTTACGAACATGCATTTTTTTTTACTGCCAGAACAAAGTTAATTTTGTGCTGCATTACAACAAGCACTGTTGCAAAATGTACTGCACCATTTAATACACATTGCATAAAGAACACAAAAGGTAAGCGTCCCAAAATAATATGAGGACCTACAGTTCTGTGTGCCTGTGCACGGGTGGGGGAGGGAACCACACTCACGCACCTTTCGGCTGGGCTGTCGGCGTCAATGTAGGAAATGAGTGGCGGCGACGAGAGGGTCTCGGTGGCGAAGACACTGCCCTGCAGCTGTATCCCAAAGCCGACGATAGGATCCGCCGTCAGCACGACCTCTGTGCTCTCGGTGTGCACCACCTGGCCCGCCAGACCCACCGTGCTCGAGGCCAACGACACTAGGGGGCAGAGAGCACAAGAGGGTCAAAGGGCAAGCCGAATGCAGCCATTAAAATAAAATAAAACATATTACAATTATCTACCAGAAACGACGCGTTTCAAAACGCAAGGTAGCTCCAATCACAAACGTGTTCACTGTTCAGGCAACTGTTTCATCAGGGATTTAAGTGGGCTGGGGTTAGCCATCTTCAAAAACTGCCCTCGTGGGGGGGGGGGGATCCCACTCTCTAACTTTGACCGAGTTCCCTGCATATTGAATTGAACTGATATTTTATTTCTATCGCGCTCGTACACAAGTGCTACACAAGTGTTTCAGAGCGCAACAAGGCAAGGGAGGGGGGGGACAAAACACGATCTTACTAGGCCCAGTGACATTGAGAACGTGCAAGAACATGGGAGAGAGGGAGGGGAAGGGGAAAGGTGCATGGAAGGGGAGAGAAGTGGAAAGTGCGGAGCAGAGGAGAAACAGATAAATAATAAAGGCAACAAACAGTGGTAGTGCAGCCAGCAAGTGGCAAGTGCTGTGCTTAAGGCAGCAGACAGGAAAGGTCTCGATAAGTGCAGGAAGAAAAAGGGTGGGGGACTGTATGGGGACAGATACAGAGCCCAGTGCAAGGAGTGGGCCAGAGGCAGTGCAGGAGGGTGGCAGGGTGAGCAGGTACCTGGGCCCGGAGGACAGAATGTGGCCAGGTGCACTGTGCCGAGAGAGAACAGATCAGCAGGGGAATGGGGGGGCAAAGGCAGAAGCAAAGGGGAAGGTCTTGAGGTGCTTCCGGAACCGGAGATGGTTCTTCTCAAGATTTAGAGTGGCAGTGAGGCTGTTCCAGAGTGAGGCCCCGGCCGAAGACAGATCTATCCCAAGCTCGTTTCTTTGAAAAACGACTGACCCTGAGGGAGTTAGAGGTAGAGGAGTGAAGAGCCCGAGAGTGGAGGTATTTACAGAAGGATAGCTGAAGGTATTTTGGACCCAGTCCCCAGAAAGCTTTGTGGACAAGAACGTACTCCGGTGACCAGTAGTAGGGCGACTCAGGGAGCAGTGTACACAGCCAAGCCAATGAATGGAAAATCTATTGCTCATAATGTCCCTCTGAAAAAGAAATAAAACCTGGACCTGACCCAGGAAGTGGAGACCGGGGAGGGTCTAAACCTGGCAAAATTCCCATTCACCCCACTTAAGCCAGGAACCACAACTTGAAACATGTCTCAGGGCCCAGCCACCAAAACTGTATGGGCAAACCACCCACACTGGCCTTCTCTCCCAATTGTAAAACCCAGAATGGATCAGGGAAATGGAATTATCCCTTCAATGATAGGAAAATTCTTAAAGGACCCTTAATCCGCCTCTAACACACTTGCCTTCCCAACAAGAGTGTAGCAGGATATCCTCAATACGGGCAACTTGCCAAGCCTCTCCATGCACACAGAGGTTCAAAATAACCACTCGGGCTCTTATAGGTTTACCTCAGCCTCATTCTGACAATCGGGAAGCGGGAGAGCCTAGGCAATCCCAACCCCAACAGCTCACAGCTGCAGACCATCAGCCCGAGATGCACCCAGGGATAATGGGAATGTTACTATATAAGACAGACAGAGTCCAGTGCAGTGGCTCAGGAGAAAGCATCACTTGTTTGCACTAGGATGGAGGAGGACAAAGAGAGGAGGGAGAAAAATCACATTGCAAGAGGGAGAAAGCAAAATCAGGGGTGGAGTGGAAGGCAGTAATAGGCACAGATAGAAAAGAGGAATGTACTAAAACCAGGAGTGGAGCAGCAGGAGGAGACCAGAGAAGAGGGAAGGAGGGAGGACATAAAACCTGAAGTGGAGTTGAAGGAAGGAGTAATATTAGAAGCATGGAGGTAGGTAGGACGACAGAGTGGAGTGGAAGGTTGTGACAATAACTAGGGAAGTGGAGGTGATAGGTGACGAGGAGAAAGTGGTCGAGGAGTTGGTTAGAATGGGGGCAGAGAGGTTGCAAGATCAAGAGAGGAAGACGGGAACAGGTCAATCAGGGAGTAAGAAGCTAGTGAAGGATTAGCAGGAGGAGGAAGAAGGTGCGAGAGAGGAGACTGGGGATGGGACGACTTCTGACAAGGAGAGTTAGGAGGATGGGCCATGGGTTGATGGGGAGTGCAAGAGAAAGAAAGCAATCGAGAAAAGAGATTGGGATTTTATCAAGGAATTGAAGAGAGAGGTGAAGACCAGAAGAAGGTTAAGTCAGATAGAAGATGTTTCTGGAGGGCCAGGGTCATGCAACAAGCAGATGGAACTGCTGGGAAGAGGTTCCAAAGGGAGTCTAATCATAGTTAGAGAGACGGTCAGGAAGGCAGGTTAGCAGGGATTGATCCTTCTGCCTCTCTCATGGCTGACCCCAATGACACCTGTAAGAGAACCCCTGAGAGACTTGCAGAACCTCAAGGACTGGGTTAGTCTTGGGGTACAGGAATCCGGAAATCCTGCACCTAGGTTCAAAGGAGCAGAAGTAGAGCTCAAGACATCCTGATGCCGTTATCATTAGAGAGGAGTGAGGTAACTCCTCTGCAACTTTGGAATGGCGATGGCTGAGACTTGAAAGCCTGACTGCTCACTGCGAGAATGGGAAGGACGGTGTTGGGGACATTTGTGGAAGAAGGCCAGCCTATGTTTTGTTATTTCTTCGGGGAAGATCCGGTTTGTATTTAAGTTTGCCCAGCCCTGTATGCAGTCCCTAATAACAATTTTGAGCTTTGAGCACCTGGTCTTGGCTTAATTCTTCGTCCCAAAAGTCCAATCTGTGTTACCACATAACCTAAGACTGGGTGATCTGCTACCCCCTGGTTGCTTGTAGATCCCTTGCTGCCACTTTTCGCTCCCCATCCTACATAATTAGCTCCCCGCTCCCTTGTATTGATCCCTTATGACATGCTGTCCTCGCTGTGCAGGTTTGTAAAGCGCTTTGTTGCATCCCAAAGCTAGATAGATCGGCACTCAATAAATACACTAATAATAATAATAATAATAATAAACTGGATTCCCCAACCCGATTACCTAGTACTCTAAATGGATAGATGAGCAATACTACTGCTCTTCCTTTGCTTTACATCCTCTGTTACAGACATTTGAAATTACATTATTTGTTTTCTACCAATGAAGGCAAGGGAAGTAATACATACATAGATCACATTTACATTTATTGATTTGACATCATATTATATTGAATTCTTATCATTAGAATGATTCATGGAATTCCTTCAAACAAACTGAGCATTTAGAATCGGACTTGATCTAGTTTGTGTTGGTTTTGATTTTAGCTTTCAATATCGTCATTGTAGACAATTGTTTGACTGCACATGATTTCCTTCCAGGAAGGAAGCTCAGCCCCATCTGTTAGGCCACACCTTTAAATACATAGGGGCCACATATTTCACTGGTTGCCTAGCTACTTGGGAATCCACGGTGACGCACAGACACTTCTGAAGCCACACTGTCAAACAATGTTCGAAGCCTGCCAAATCTGGCTGCTCTTAAATGCAAGTGCACAGCAGCAGAACGGAAATAGGGATCTTCAGGTGCATCCTCTGACAAACTGGCCTGCCGCCTTCTTCAAAGGCAATATAGACTCTGCATCCGCTCCAAGAAAAGAATCTACATTTAAGCCTGCATCTCTGTGGCATCCAACAACAGGGCCAAACTTTTTAAAGTCTGCAAGGAACTGGCAAACCCTACTGCAGCCACATCCTCTACTTCACCCACCCAGGCCCTTTGCTTGACCCTGGAAGCAAATTTCACCACCAAAACACAGGACATCCTGTCCTCACTCTCTTCCGCTCCCCCTCCTGCACCAACATCTCTTGGGCTCCCTTCGGCCGACCCCACACTTGCCACTCTTCTCTCCTCCCTCTCCCCTATCACACCTGATGAGGTCTCTAGACTATTCCGGTCTATGAAAGCCTCTTCCAAACAGGTGGACCCCTGTCCCCCCCAAAACCACCAAGGACAATATTGACACTCTCACTCCAGCCTTGGCCGACCTCGGCAACCTCTTTTTTCCTCTCTCCGCTCAAGCAATCTCTTGTGCACCCTCTGCTCAAAAAACAGTCCGCCGACCTTCTACTCCAGCAAACTATTGCCCAATCTCCGTCACCTCTTTCCTGGCAAAAACCCCCGGAAAAGCTGGCTATCACCCAACTTACCCTCCACCCTGAATCTGTTGGTTGTCTCCATGACCATCAGTCTGGCTTTAGAGCATCCAGGGGCACGGAAACTGCTCTTCTGAACGCCCATGAAGACCTGCTCTCAAATCTTGACTCTAACTCTCCCTCTGCCCTCATTCTTCTCAACCTCTCTTCTGCTTTCGATACGGTAAGCAACAACATCCTGATCACCTGTCTCCATGATAGACTGGGCATCACTGATCAGGCCCTGGCATGGCTCGCCTCCTTGATCTATGACCGGCCCTCCCAGGTGGAACTTGGGTCCCTTCTCTCCTCTATCACTCTCTACTTGTGGTGTCCCCCAGTGATCTAACCTGTCCCCCTGGTTCTTCAATATCTGCATGGCCCACTTGGCCGACAGGATCTCTAACCTTACCTCTAACTTTCAGTGTTATGTGGATTACACGCAGCTCTCCTTCAGGCTACCCTCAGCCTCCTCGTCCTCCTCGCTCATCCCCGACTCTTTATCCGCAATTCAGTCCTTGTGTGCTGCTATAAAGATCTCTGCCTGAATGCCAGTAAGACAGATTGTCCTCATTGGGACCCCTGCTTCTGCTTCCCCACTTCCACACTGGCTGGCCTCCCTTGGCACTGCGCCCTCACCTAACAATGAGGCAAAAAATCCCACTACTAACTGCACCACCTCAAAGATATTCCACCTCTTCTCACTTTCCTCCAGAGGCTCACCATCCCGAGAGCCCTGGTTCTCTCTAGGCTGGACTATTGCAACAGCCTCTTTCTCAACCTTCCTGCTTCTACTCTCTGTCCTCTACTATCCATCCAGAACAGAACCGCAAGACTGATCCTTGGCCTCACGCCAGGGACTGCATCTCTCCGGCACTGAAATCCCTCCACTGGCTTCCTGTGGCTGCAAGGATCAAGTTCAAGACCCTGTGCATAATCCACAAGCTTTATGGGATTCGGGGCCCGCACTATCTACAACGCTCTCTTCCTAAATACTCTCCCTCTAGAGTCCTCTGCTCGCCCTCCTCCAACTCACTGCGCGTGAGCTGCTTTTCACAAACAGATATTTGGGGGTAGATCTTTATCCTCTGCAGGTGCCTCCCTCTGGAACAGCCTTCCTGCCTCTCTCTGTCTTGAGCCGGAGCACCTTCGGTTCCGGAAACTCCTCAAGACCTTCCTCTTCTCTTCCTCCTTCTCTCTCCCTCTACCCTGCTAACCTCTGTTCTTTCTCCACCTTCCTCCCTCGCCTCCCCAACTCTGTTCAGTTTTTGCTGACTGGTTGCCTGGTTCACCTCCAGAGCCTTACAGGTCCGAGGTCCCCCCGCCAGTCATGGACGGCGGTGTGGTGGTGTGACTTACGCTCGGACTGGAGCAGCTGTGTCCTGGCTTGGTGGTAGCGATGTTGTCCAGGGCCCTTGTCCACAGTTTGCCACGCCGCAGCCCAGTCCTGCCCTCCGGGACGCCTGTTGGCGCCTCTGCTTCAGATCCACCAGGCCTTCATGATCGCTTCGTTTTGCGGGAGCTGAATTCCGTGCGCCGCCCGACCTCTTCACTCAGCAGGAGGTTGGGTTCTGGAGCTGCGTCCTGGTGTCAGGGCCAGTTCTGGCCGTGAGATGAAAGCCTGCAGGTCCCGGGCTGCGCACAGGCACTCGATTGCCGAGGCACTGAGCCGCGAGCCCGGGTCTCCCGTGTTGGTAACGTCTGCCTCTCGCTCCGGTACTTCCCGGGGGTCCCGGGAAGCAAATCGCGGGTTAATGGTCGTCAAGGTGTTTCAGAGTATTTTACCAGCTTTTGGATTCTCGGGGTCCCAATAGGGCCACACTTTCGCCTCCCCGTGGCCAAGGTCCTGCGGGAGCTTCATGAGGACGTGCCTATCTTGAAAGCGGGCTCTCTAGCGCCCCCCCTAGTTTTTCTGTTTACATCATTTGGAAACTTTGAGGCCTAAGAATAACTACTGCATTCCCTTGTTCCCTTTCCACCTCAAAGCACTTTGAAGCACTCCACCTGTGTATAGGCACTGTAAAAAATAAACAATTACATTACATTGATTTCCTACGTAATTCAGGATGAAAATACACCCTTGGAACTTAAGGGGTTAAACTCAATGGAGGAATGGTATTTATGGAGCAGGAAATCTGCTTTTAATTTAACCTACACGCCTATCTATCAATCACCTAGCCCTTCAATGCATTCCAACTGTTTCAGGGTCAAGAATAGTAGGTGGAGGATTCCCAAAGAACTCTTATGGAATATCTGGAAGGCAACAACTGTCCTCCAAGCAGCAAAGCGCATTAACAGGTCTTCCTCTAAGAAAGCACCCCTTACACAGCAGTTTTATGGACAGATTTATTGAGGTGGTTACTACAGCGCCCCATGGAACCCTGCGGCCCCCGGAAGGCGCTTATTCTCCCTGTGATCAGTGTGAAGTTGGTAGGTGGCGTCTTATGTTGATCAGTCGCATGATTATCTATTTGGTCTGGAGTCTGGCAGAGCATTCAGTAACTGGTGGAGTCCAGCTCTGGGTGGGTCTTATTTCATTCCAAACCATCTGAATTATATGGGGGTCCCATCTCCAGATTGGCTTGTTGGATTTGCCCAATCATTCTTAAGTCTGTAAGTAATCGTGACACATTAACCTAGGGCACACTCTTCGCAGCTCCCCTGAAAATGCCACCTTATCACAAGGAGTCGCACTAATGAAATATCTCTTTATTGAGGAGTATATCTATCCGGGGGGGGGGGGGTTATAACCTAACTTAAAATAGTTTACAGCTTGAATCCCTAGTACTAAACAACTATAGAACCCTCGTCTTCCATAGCTTAACCACTGTGGGTAGGGCCCTAGGTAGAGTGCAAGTTCATTGGCAGGCATAGAAAGGGTTGAACGATGCACACTGATTGTGCCGATGATTTGCCCTGTCCACACACAAATTATCGTCAATACTCTGGTAGTGTGCTAAGGAAAAGGGAGCGTCTGAGTGAAGATGTTGGCATGTGCAGGCGGTGAGCGATTCTAGGGGATTTATGGATAGATGAGTGATTGCTCTTATATATTGGGAGACCACACTCAACATAGGGAGTCCCCCACAATTTAACGAGACCACAATGGATAATTTATTTAGGATTCGACACGCCATATCTGTGACTCATACAGAGCCCCCTGTGCACACAATGAGCCAGGAACCAGGCCGCTGTACAGAAAGAATGTATATTTATTTAAAGTATATGTTCAATGAGGTTTGGTTTATGTTTCACACACATCACCTTCCTTGTGACAGAACACAAAGCTTCAACTACAAAACAGGCAAATAGTACTTGCGGAGGTTTAGAGTAAATAGAAAGCACAGTTTTAACATGAGAACACTTTCCACATGAAACATGCGGTCCTTTGTTTAATTTCCTGTATGCTTCAAAAATGCTTGCAGTTTTGGAAACACACACTTGGACAAATGCATGTGGCAAAAATTGCAACCCTGGTTTACTTTCACACAAAAGCAGTGCAAAATCCTTCTGCTATCAGGGTCACTTATTGACTCTCAAGAGAGAGTGTACATTGTTCTGTGGAAATTACACTAGTTTCACTTTGCAAAGCGCCTCTCCCCAGCACCAAAAACCTATGCATCAGCAATATGCAGCACCCCTCTGTGTAAATGCCAGGTCTAGGGAGTGGACACAGTTTAGGACTTTCGTTTTGGGCTAAGGGCACCCCTTTTGTTGAATATAATGTTTACAGAATGGTGACAATTGAGATTTTCGTTTTAGGATGAGTATAACTTATTTAAATGCAAGGTTTGGGAATGGTGACAATTATCAATGTTTTTGTAGCAAGCACACCTTTCCTTGAAAGGCAGAGTTTTGGGAAGTGGTATCAGTTGGATTTTCATTGGGGACAAGGACCTTTTTGTTTTAAAGGCAAGGTTTGGGAATGTTGACAATGATCAATTTTGTTTTTATGGCCAGGACACCCCAATTACTTTAGGTGACAATAACATTATTCATGCTAAGAGAGAGGGTGAAAGTTTTCAACTCTTCCAAGCTCCCCTCTGTCAATCTATTGGGGAGTTCATTAAATTAATATTCAGTCAAATATGTTAAGGGGCTACACACTTTTCCCCCAACCCACTTGTAAGGGAAGAATATCAAGGCAAGCAGATCCCCCCCAATCTTAATTTCGTTTTGGGAAAGTTACTTACATGTGATTTCTCTGGGTTTGGTGCACTCAGGGTAGACAGCCAGACTCCTCTTTGGAAAGCTTGGGGGTCTGGCCACTTCAGTCAAAGATTGTCACCAGTTTTCCTCCCTAATCGGGCGTCTCCTTATGGATCAAGGCCTAGTCAGCTGTTGGCTTCCCCCAGTTTCTCTATCCCAGGCAAAGCTTAAGGCCTCTCAATTTTAAGGCCTCTCCACCCAAGATCGTTTAAGGCAGCTCTCCTTTTTCTCCTTCCGAGTCTTTCCTGGACTCCCCAGTTCTGTCCAGCACCTCCCTTTCCCATAGTGCAAGCCCTTTTTACTCTCTAAGCCCCTCCCATGGAAACGTAATATTAGGAAGCGCTAACTTATGATCTCACAACCAGGATTGGAGAGTTACATTTCTCGCCACCCCCAATGTCCAACCCTTATCTAAGGATTAGTACAGGAGTACAGAACAGAAATATTGCAACTCCCCTTTGAGATTCACATTGTTTTTCATGTCCAGTAGTACCGTCCAACGTGGCAAAACTTTACATTTTAAAAATAACTGCCATGATATATAGATATTAATATGCCCCTCCTCATGAGGGATCAGTGAAGCTTACTTTAATTTCAGCACCTTATTTCATTGGCGCGCTATGAGTTTTCACCCTTCACACATGTTAGGAAAGATTTCGTAATTGTAGGTAATTTTCCTTCCATGTGGCAACCCCTAAACTTTTTGCTGTTGTTTTTCACCTTGTTCTCGACTTTGCCAGAGAAGTGCAGGCTTCTGCCGCACTCCTCTGGGCTTTCGCTCCTTTCTTACGGGGAAACTGACATGCCCTTAAGACTGTCAGTACCGGGGAACGCTGTTTCCCGTAGTTTCTTTTATCAAGTTGCGGCTTTCGTGCAACATGACACAAGAGGGCACTGTAAGCTAAGTTACAGCTCTCTTGGGTCTCTAGCCTTCTTCAGGCCCTAGATACTCGTTTAGGATTGTATCTGATCGGTGCAAGAGATTTAGGGACGGGAATGGTGACAGCGATCGTTTCTTGTGTTTTGAGCTCCTTTTGGCGTTCTAAGCGCGTTTCTCGCCCTTAACCCAAAATGCGGCCTGGCTCCCAAAATGACCAGACCACGAGGCTCCTTTGTCCTGTCCGCTGCCCGTCTTGCTCCCTTCACCTTCCCCAGGTCGAGCCGACCCAGGGCCTTCCTTATTTGGGCATGTACTTTCCCGCAAAACACGGATGCTTTCCCAGGCTTCTACATGTCTTGTGTGTGCCCCCAGGATGTGGGCTGGGATGTCTGGTCCCAATACAAATCCTGGGTGCCAGAGAGTCTAGGGTGGTGTGAATGCCTGGGACCACCGTGGTCCGTGATTGGTCCACGAATGGTGTGAGTGTTGATGAGCGGATCTCCCATTGGGTCCCCTCCGTTTTGGCGCGAAGGGAACCGTGGATAAGAGGGGGCTGGAAACACCACTACCATGTCGATCTCCTGAGTTCTCACGAACGAAGGAATACAGGAGCCAAGTATCCTGCAACCAAGAGGCTGGACCGAGGAATCGCTGGTGACCCGCTGAAGGACTTCTCCTCTGCACTGCTGTCGCCTTGTGTAACCCTTTTCACCTTTGATCGAACCAGAAGGCCTGTACTGGTACTTCGACCCTTGGAATAGCGGGAACAGCTATTCTCGGCATCTTCACCATCTCCTGCCAGTAAGCCTTCGGAAGCGTCTCTGGGCCATCCAGCTGACTGACCAGCTTACACGGGAGTCTTGCTCTGTAACCGCCGCCAGGTTGTGTAGTATTTAGAGTCCTTGTCACTCTCACACGCTTCGTACACTTGGCGTTCCCAGGTCTGAAGTGAGTAGTGTACATTTGGCTCAGATACACACGGCCGCTCCGTTGCCCTGCTGTGGTAACAAACTGTGCGGGTTTCTTCGATTGGGACGTCTTTTTACTCAACACGACGACGAGGCGTTCCCTGCTCTTCTGAACCTGCCAGCTACTGAAACGGATTGCGGAGAAGCCTGGGTCTGCTTGCATCGGGGACCGGTGAGTAGCATAGCTAGGATCTGGTCGCCCTCATGCAGGAGCCCATTGCCGTTCCCCGCTGTGTCAAACAGCACCCTTTTCCGTACTCGCGCTCTGCTTCTGCCCACTGTGGAGGCTGCGCTTGAGTCGCGGAACGTGTTCTTCTTCTTTTGTGCACTAAACTGAACTGCCTGATTTCCCTCGAAGAGCTTCTCTTTTGCCCGTTGGCACCAGCGCGTGCAGGTACTTTTGAGCACAAGGCTCCACTCTTCGCAGGGCTCGGACTTCCATCTAGTTAGGTGCCTCTGAAGGCGAACTGGGTCTAAGCATTATTTCGCACTGCCTCTAACGCTTGAGACTGTTGTATTTGTATATATATTGTGTTGATATGGTATGTGTTGGTTTACTATCGTTATATTGTGATTTTCTCGCTAGGGTCATTGTTTTAAAGGCCTTGGAATAAATGTGTATATATTTTTAATATAACAACTGTTTGGAGTAGTTTGTAAGTGATCTTGCTTTGTGTGCTCATTGCGGGCTTTCAGTCACCCTCACCCCTCTTGAGACCTAGTCTTGACCACCGCGATCGCTACCTTGATTGGTCTGGCTCGTCCAGAGGTTACCCTGTTCCAAGTAATTAGGATGGCCTTCTGAACTTCTGCGCCACCAGGACAGAGTTCAGAAATCCGTCTTAACAACACAAAGTATAATAGTTATGAATATGAATTGTAATATCCAAATACCCAATGTAACAAGCCATGAACTCACCAACCTTCAAGTTTGCAACATTCTCCGGGCAGTCAGAAATGCCTTTTTATATTGCTATAGAGTTTCAAAAAGTCTAATATTTATGAAATTAGTGGCATTGCAACTGGCTCAGCATCAGCTTTCAAATGATACATGAATGAACTCAGTTTGTTGTATTGTTGCTGGGAACATGAACAATTATGATAGTCCATTAAAACTAATGGGAAAGCTCAAACATGTTATGCAAATCCACACCCCCATTTCTCCATGTAGGTTCATTTCTATGAATACACATGGACCAGAGCATCTGCGGCCTAATTGTTGGTTCAGCCTGCAATGAACCCATCAGCCTTTCTTCTCTTGAGGGTTGATGGGCTGAGGAGATTATGATCATGCACAAGCAGGCCTCAGATATCAGCAGGCCCTCTGGAATCTCCCATTTTGTCCTTGTAATCTTAAATTAACCACCATTTTGTATCTAATAGTGGTTATAGGTGAAAGGGTTGAATCAAAAGGACCGAAATCCAATTGGTTCGAGGCAATATGGGGGGGTCCCCCCAAAACCCCTGTTTTTTGGCCAAAAACAACAAATTGTATCTATACCAAGCAAAAAAAAAATACACATTTTAAAAAAGGCATTTGATTTTTTTTGTTTTAGGTCCTTTTGACTCAAACCAATTGTATTTCGGTCCTTTTCATTCGACCCTTTGACTGGACACCCTAATAGTGTATATTCCCAAGCATTGTCACCCAACCCTGGGCTGGGTCTGTGTTGATCTGGCCCTGTAGTAAATACTTGGTGTGCCCCAGCTTCAAAGAGGTTTCCCTTCCAGATAAGGAGCCAGGAAGGCACTTGAGAATCTGCCCAACAACAAGCAGCAAAGGATATTTACATGTTATATCAGAACCAAAATAGCCTTTTCAATTGTGGCCCTCTTTTCTCAGTGCACCATCTTGCTTATTTAAGCAGTTTGCATCTTTCTGTTATGGTGAAATGCATTTTTGAATCAAGGTTTTTTCTTTGTGTTGCACTTCCAGTATTTTTCTTACTGTGGCAAAACTGAAAGTGAAGGGCTGCTGTCAGTTTGGTCACTCACAAAGGCCTTTATTTATTTACATAATGTTTGTTATGAACAATGCTGCTTTTGCCTCTCAATCAACACTGCAATGTGCCTTTCCCCATCTTTACATACTTCTTTGTGATATTTGCAGGAATACCGGGATTTATATTGGCTAAGCACATTTAGCAGTATTCACGTTTTAAGGCAGGCTTAAGGTCCCAGAGGACCAAGCCATAAGAACAATGTCTTTTGCAGTAAGGCCTAACCTAGCCTTCCAGTTATATTTGTTGGGGCTGTGATTAAACCCCACAAGTTGTTTGTGGAGGAAGCGAAGAGGAGTGAGATGCAAGTCTTGGCAGTGTACCGCATTCTAGGATGTTGAACCGTGGAGTCTGTCTCACTTCCTCCAGGGTTTCCGATCCTTACCCATGTGACTATTCCAGCCCCTCGTTGGGGTATTTATCCAACATATTTGTTTTCATTTTCCAGGGGTGGTTATTTATTTATTATTTATTTTATTGGTTTTTTATAATGCGTCTAATATCATACCTGAGTTTGGTTTCTAAGCGTGGATCTGGGATTCGAACCTCTGTTGCTCTGCGTGGTCTTGTTTCCAAGACCAGCGCGTTGCCCCTGTGCTATCCTTGGTTCAAAGTCACAGAGATGCTAAACACTGTTTGGGCAGCAGGCTCTGCAATATGAAGTAGAGCACTTAAGAGCAGATACGGTCCTGGGTAGGACACTCATGTAGCGTTGATGAGATGCATGCAACATTGTGTGGCACCAAGGACATTTGGCTGAGGCCTGTCTATTCCCATTGATGATGTAGCTCTTTCTGTTGGTTCCTGCTTTCCCGTTTTGTGCTTTTTCTGCGGAGTTTGTGTTCAATGTTTTGTTGAATCTTGTACGCGCCCTTAAGCATCCGGGTCCAGGAACTGCGCATTATAAATGTATAAACAATAATAAATAAGCTCTACCTCTGATGCAACTGAATAAGTCTTCGTCACTTCCCACCAGGATTAAAATGTCTTTGTGGATATGTGGTGGGGACTTTCAGAAGGCGCCAGATCCATGGATGTGGCAACGTATGTACCTGTGGTAGGATTACCATCTCTTTGGCAGTGTGTGCCAAGTTGCCCACATAATGGTGATGCATGCCTCAAAATCTCGGTGCTTTTAAAGACAACTTACAAAGGAGGAAAATATATGACAGGGAGCAATTTCTGGGTCAGGAGAGAAATGTCCAGCCCATGCTCCCCGCCAAGTCTTCCTCCGTTCTACCAATACATCCATGGGAGATTCATAAAAAAGGGTAGCAGTGACCACCTGACATCGGTAGGACTGGGCATGAGCGAGGGAAGTAATCAGGGCAGTGTGGGATAGCTTTCTCTACTGACGCTTCAGAGTGGAGTAAAAGCCTGAATGACTATCTTCATCCCATGCCACCATCATCACCTTTATAAAGAACCAGCTCAAGGCCCATCAACAATTGCATAAAGACAATCTGTGTCGGACGAACATGACTTTATAATATAACAGCATTTTATGAACAAAGAAAATAAAGTTATTTTGTATTGTGCATGGTGAATAAGACTTATCACTGTAGTTGATTATTATACCATCTATTTTTATGTTATCTTTTTTTTTCCGGACATATCATCCGTGGCTAATGTGAGAAACCTGAGGGTATTCTCCCAAGGAGACTTCGGGAGACCCTTACTCAGTTGGCCAGGGGAGGGCGGGCGCTCTCAGATCCCAACCCTGGCGGTGGACGAGGGAGTGAGTAATGGAGCTCAGGGTTATGCTCGGGGGAATACTCAAAGGGAGACACTGTATTATACCGTGGAGGAGGGTGAGAGGGGACAAAGTCCCTGAGTTTTGAGGTTTTTCTTGGTTATTCTACATCTACCTGCCTTCCATCCAAAGAAGTTCCCTTAACAACATCCTACAACCCCTTTACCCTCAAAACCCATAACTCACAGAAACCTTGTTTCACCAGCTTCCATTTGAATACTCCCCATCCTTCGGCTCCACATGCTTTTGGTTAGTCTTTTCCAAACACCCAATCTATTATGACGGGCAACTACTGCTCCCACAATCCCCCTTGTTCATTTCACGATCCCGGATATTCATGTTTGTCCCACAAACCCTCCCACCCATTTTAAAAACCCTCCAAAACCCACCCTTTCGAGACCACCAAGAACCTCTCTAAAACGAAGGTTGCAATCCCAGATAGCACTGTTTCTCCATAATGTCCCGTAGGAAAATCTGACACTCCAACCACTCTCCTTTCTGACATGAACACTTTTTTACCCCATGGAAGACAGCGATCTGGTAATACAACCGTTTTCCTGATATGTCCCAACACCAGGGTCAGGCAAAGTCAGGCAATTGACCTAGATCACTCACACCTGACAGCCCTTTCCTATCCCCACAGGGATAAAAGGTGGAGCAAGAGAGCTCACTACGAGCAAGGCAGACCCCCTGACGATACAGCTTCCCAGGCCTGGCAGTTCATGTCATGATGCCTACGGGCCTCAGGAAAGGTCTTGGGAACCCAGCGACCACGTACATGCACCTCGGCTGGTAAAAAGGTTCAATCGGAATTTCCCAAACAAACCGAAACCTCCAGAGGGAACGACCTTGGGAGGGGCCTTGGGGGGGGGGGAGTGCTGTCATGATGCCTACCCCCGGAGCACCAGGCCAGGCCCAGCACCCCCGGGAGCAGGCATCATGCCCCCGGGTAAAAGCCCAGCGGCCCCTTATAGGGGCTCTTTGGACTCTGTCCTGGCGCCGTTGGCGCCAGGCTCATGTTGGACATCAGTCTTGTCTGGCCAGTAGGAATATCCTTCTGCAGATGAGAAAGGGGATTAACAGTCTGCAGAATAGTGTGCTTGCTCCCCCTTTGCCCCCCTTCGTTCTTCTCTAACTTCCTCCGAAACCCACGGTTGAAGCTCACCTTTTGGTTTAAAAGGATGAACTCTCCATCCTGCTTCTGGTGCAGGGGCGCGTGTTTGTCCAGTTACTTCACTGGTTTTCAGAATGGCGCTGGCAAAATCCACTTGACTTTTCCGAGCGGAACGCCGTAAGTATGAAGATTACAAAAGTTCAAGTGTTGAGCCTCCTTTTCTGTTGCCTTCCTAACCTGTGATCTGTCCTTTATTTCAGGTGCAGAATGAAGGCGATGCATTGAGGGATTGAATTGCCTATGGTAAACTCAGGTGAGTTAGCGATGGGGGCGATCCCTCTTAATGTCTTTATATTCCCCCAGTAATGTCTTTTGTCCTTTCCCCATAGGGGCCGGGGTGCGGTACCCGCCAACGAAGCGGCGCTGACCCGAAATGAGGAATGGTCCACCAACAGAAGACCGGTAAGTGTTATGGCGGAAAATTAGGCTTTCCTCATATGGTCCTTCTGCTCACCTTTTGTCTCTTCTTCTCTCCCCTAGGCGCAGAGATGTGGCGACCGGTGCAGACAGTCGCGGAGGAGCCAGAAGAACTCCCGACGACAGGTGAGTGAAGCGTGGCGCTGCAGCGAGCAACGCGGTGCTTTTAAATGAAAGTCTTTTCTCAGGAACGCTGGCGTGAAGGTTCCGGATGCAGGTAAGAAGTTTGATAAAATTTTTGTTTTTCACTTTTCTCTTCTCTTCATTCCTTACAGGTGTTCCAGGATCGAGGCGGGCGTGGCTGGAGACCAGATGCAGGAGCAGACACGGTGAGCGTTCAGCTGCTTGGATGCAGAACGTGAAGCGTGAGCTACTGTCTGGGCGTGGCTTAAATAGCCCCCAAAGTAGTTCCAGGTAAGTATCCTTCCCTGGCCACGCCCGAGTGGCAAAATAGTCCCAATGAAAAAATAGTCCCTTTCAGGTCTCAGGGAGGCCTGAATCTTGCAGCATGGTCTGCATCAGTTAAGTGCACAAAACACCTTCCTTTATGAAAAATACTGGCCAGACAAGCAAGATTTGAGGGTCCTGTTCAGTCAGTGTTCCGAGTTCTGCGCATCACGCTTGAAGAGGCCACAGCAACCCAGACTAGACCAGCGCCTCCGTGGGAGTCAGGTGAGCGTTACAGAACACGAAGCCTTCCTACAAATTCCCACCCAGGCGCTATGGAAACTTCTGAGACTGATCAGTTGACCCAACTACTAGGGGAATTACGGGCCGAAGTACACGCCACTCGTCAAGAGACTAATGCTCTCAGGAGGGAAGTGATTGTATCAAAGGAAAGAACTGATGACCTGGCTAGACAGTTTTTGCAAGGTCAAGCTGGACGCACTCCTCTACCCGGTTCCGGGGGGAACCCCGCTCCTGTGGTTCCCAGTAACCCTGTGCAGATTAATCTACCTGGAAACATGCCGCTGGCCCCACCTGAACGCTTTGCTGGGGACCCCAAACGATTCGCCGTATTCATGAATCAGTGTCGTTTGCACTTCCTATGCAGACCTGGAGCCTTCCCTAATGACCAGACCAAGGTAGCCTTTGTATTGTCATATCTCAGCAGCTGTGCTGCCGATTGGTCAGTTCCACTGGTTACTCAAGATGACCCGATTCTCTGTGATTTTCAAGGATGACGAACTCCTATCCCTGCGACAGGGCAATCAGGACCTCCTATCCTACATTGCAACCTTTAATAGACTAATTGTGGAAACTGGGTGGCCAGATGATAAAAGCATCACGTTATTTTATCGAGGTCTACGCGGAGAACTTAAGGATGTCCTGGCCCAAGTTGTAAAACCGCCCCAAGAATGCACAGAATATATAGACTTAATGGTCCAATTGGATCACAGACTTCAAAACAGAAAATCAGATCGATCCAAGTTTGAGACCCGGGTGTTGGTCAAGACCCACGCTAACCCCAAGGGTGCTGATGTCTCTGAGCCTATGCAAATCGGAGGGGTTAAAGGACCTTTAACTCAAAAAGAACGTGAAAGAAGACGGCAGATGCAATTATGTCTTTATTGTGGGTCCTCTGGACACTTTCTACGAGATTGCCCGGCAAAACCGCCCAAGAAGGTGGTAGGAGCCGCTGATAAAAACCATGAAGACTCGGGAAACGACCACGTCTGACAAGCGTAGGGGTCCGTTTGCCGAGCTTGAAAACGAACTCTCAGACCTCGCATTTCATTGTGCCAATGGTCCTCGTAGATCCGGAACAGCCTAAGCGGTTGCATGCAATAAAGGCATACATCGATAGTGGGGCTATAGGAAATTATGTGGATTGTGAATTGGTCTCTAGGATTAACCTCCCTCTGCGTCCTAAAACCAGCAAAGATGTCATCACCACAGTTGATGGAACTGAAATTGCCTCTGGACCGGTAGCACATTCCACTGCTGAGGTGACACTTATAGGTCCGGACGGCCATCAGGAGGCAGTTGTGTTTGATGTAATCAAGGCTCCACAGTTTCAGGTTATTCTCGGAATGCCTTGGTTAGAGACACACAATCCTCAAATTGATTGGCGAGCGAAGAGAATAACCTTCCCGGATTGTGCACAGACCTGCTACCCAGAAAATCTGAAGATCAGTCTAGCGTCTGTAACCTCTGTCTCCATGCAACTACCTCCGGAATACCAAGACTTTCAGGACGTCTTCCAAAAGGAACAGGCCAACACGTTACCTCCCCACAGATCGTACGATTGCCATATCGATCTGGTGCCTGGTGCACAACCCCCTTGTAGCAGGATTTATGCCCTTACTGAACCTGAGAATCTGCATTTGAGACAACATTTAGATCAATACCTAGCCAATGGTTTCATTCGCCCGTCAAAGTCTCCGGCATCCTCGGCTTTGTTCTTCGTGCCCAAAAAAGAAGGCGACCTTAGAACTTTGTATCGACTACCGCGCATTGAACCAGATAGCTGTTAAAAACCGTTACCCTCTGCCTCTGATCCCTGAACTCCTTGACCAGGTGAAGGACGCTTGCGTATACACCAAGTTAGATCTCCGGGGGGCTTATCATCTGGTGCGAGTAAAAGAAGGCGACGAATGGAAAACGGCCTTCCGTACAAAATATGGATTATTCGAATACCAGGTGATGCCTTTCGGGTTGTGCAACGCGCCTGCTGCCTTCCAATTCTTCATGAACGATGTCCTTCGGGAACTCATCGATGTTTGTGTTGTCGTATATATCGATGACATTCTTGTGTACTCCTCTTCGGAATCTGATCACAGAAAGCATGTCAGGGCCGTCCTTGAGAAACAGCGCCAGCACAAACTGTTTGCAAAGCTGGAAAAGTGCGTTTTCCATACCACCGAGGTTGAGTTTCTTGGATTCATCCTGACACCTAAAGGGGTCCGAATGGACTCACGAAAAGTGGATGCCATCCTCAAATGGCCATCACCTAGTTCGGTGAAAGGTGTCCATTGCTAATTTTTATCGCAGATTTATCCCGGAATTTTCACGTGTGGTACAACCCATCACTGCACTCTTGCGAAAAAATAAACGCTTCGAATGGACCGAGGAAGCCGAACAGGCCTTTCAGGAATTGAAAGCTAAATTCACGTCCGCACCTATTTTGAAGCACCCGCGTCCGATCTCCCTTATATAGTCGAAACCGACGCGTCCAGCTTAGCCATGGGAGCTGTCCTGTCTCAGAGAGACCCTGACACCAACCAACTGCACCCCGTAGCATTTTGGTCCAGAAAGTTCTCGCCGCCTGAGGTAAATTATGCAATCACCGACAAGGAATTATTAGCCATTAAGTCCGCCTTTAAGGCTTGGCGGCATTATCTTCTTGGCGCCACGCATACCATCACCGTGATCACTGATCACCGAAACTTACAATATTTAAAAACTGCCAAGGCTCAATCGTCACGTCAGCTCCGATGGGCTTTGTTCTTTGCTGAGTTCGATTTGTAATCACTTACCGCCCCGGCTGTAAGAATGGCAAAGCGGACGCGCTATCTCGAATAGGAATGGGAGAAATAGACACAAACTCAGAACCTGTGCCGATAATTCCCGAACAAAGAATTTTGGGGATAACCTCTTTACAAACCCTTGAAGACATTGAAGCACGGGTAAAACAACTCCTGGACTCTACAGCCTTGCAGGATTGGATCCAAAGGGGGTCTTACTTTTCGGTCAACGATGGCCTACCTTACTTCCAAGGATGCTTATTCCTGCCAGAAAAGGAGTTGCAAGAACTGGTTATTTCCCGTCATCATGATACCCTGATGGAAGAACATCCTGGCATTGCCAAAACTGAGGAAAAAATTAAAAACGACAATTCTGGTGGCCTTCCTGGAGAAAGGATATTAAATCTTTTGTGATGTCCTGTGGAGTTTGCGCCCAAAACAAAGGCCAAAAGACAAAACCCGCCGGTCTTCTTCAGCCTTTAGACATTCCACCAGCACCTTGGCACACCTTGTCACTAGATTTTATCACGGACCTGCCCCCTTGTAATGTATACAATACTATTCTGGTTGTGGTGGATTTATTTTCCAAGATGGCCCATTTTATTCCGTTGAAAGGATTACCTTCAGCTTCTGTCCTAGCCAAGGAATTCCTCGAAAATATCATCCGTTTGCATGGATTCCCGTCCATCCTAGTCCCCGGCCGGGGAAGCCAGTTTATTTCTCATTTTTGGAGAAAGTGTTGTCAACTGGCACAAATCGATGTAAGACTCTCAACCAGCCACCACCCACAGACCGATGGTCAGTCGGAGAGAACAAACCAGACCCTTGAACAATACCTACGATGTATGTTGCACCAATCGGAGGGTAATTGGAAGGATATTCTATGGGTGGCCGAATATGCATACAATAACTCGGTACACTCTGGAACTGGACAAAGCCCCTTTTATACCCTATATGGACATCACCCTCGTACTTCAGACCTGGACTCACCTCTGAGCCTCGAAATGCCCGCAGTGGACCATTTGCATTCCACGATAACTCAAGCCTTCAAGGATGCAACTGCACATTTGCAACAAGCGAAAGAGAAATACAAAAAGAATGCGGATCTGCATCGGAGTGAGGCGCCTCCATACCAAATAGGGGATCAAGTATGGTTGCCTACCAAACACTTATTGCTCAAGGGACCTCGAACTTTTAATCCAAGGTATTTGGGCCCTTACTCGATCAAAGCTATAATTAACCCAGTGGCAGTCAAGCTCGATCTACCAGCTAACATGCAGATTCACCCCGTTTTTCATGTGTCACTTTTGAAACCAGTGCAACCAGGAACCAGATTAATAAAGCCACCAGAACCAATCCATATAGATGGGGAGCCTGAATTCGACTTGAAGAACATTTTGGATTCTAAGATCTCAAAATCAAAACTTTTCTATCTAATTGATTGGAAAGGGTACGGGCATCAGGAAAGGTCTTGGGAACCCAGCGACCACGTACATGCTCCTCGGCTGGTAAAAAGGTTCCATCGGAATTTCCCAAACAAACCGAAACCTCCAGAGGAAACGACCTTGGGAGGGGCCTTGGGGGGGGGGGGAGTGCTGTCATGATGCCTACCCCCGGAGCACCAGGCCAGGCCCAGCACCCCCGGGAGCAGGCATCATGCCCCCCGGGTAAAAGCCCAGCGGCCCCTTATAGGGGCTCTTTGGACTCTGTCCTGGCGCCGTTGGCGCCAGGCTCATGTTGGACATCAGTCCTGGCGCCATAGGCGCCAGGCTCATAAAGGAAGGTGTTTTGTGCACTTACCTGATGCAGACCATGCTGCAGGATTCAGGCCTCCCTGAGACCTGAAAGGGACTATTTTTTCATTGGGACTATTTTGCCACTCGGGCGTGGTCAGGGAAGGATACTTACCTGGAACTACTTTGGGGGCTATTTAAGCCATGCCCAGACAGTAGTTCACGCTTCGCGTTGTTCTGCATCCAAGCAGCTGAACGCTCACCGTGTCTGCTCCTGCATCTGGTCTCCAGCCACACCCGCCTCGATCCTGGAACACCTGTAAGGAAAGAAGAGAAGAGAAAGGTGAAAACCAAGAATTTTATCAAACTGCTTACCTGCATCCGGAATCTTCACGACAGAGTTCCTGAGAAAAGACTTTCATTTAAAAGCACTGCGTTGCTCGCTGCAGCGCCGCGCTTCACTCACCTGTCCTCGGGAGTTCTTCTGGCTCCACTGAGACTGTCTGCACCGGTCGCCACATCTCTGCGCCTAGGGGAGAGAAGAAGAGACAAAAGGTGAGCAGAAGGAACATATGAGGAAAGCCTAATTTTCCGCCATAACACTTACCGGTCTTCTGTTGGTGGACTATTCCTCAATTTGGGTCAGCGCCGCTTCGTTGGCGGGTACCGCACCCTGGCCCCTATGGGGAAAGGACAAAAGATATTACTGGGGAATATAAAGACATTAAGAGGGATCGCCCCCATCGCTAACTCACCTGAGTTTACCATCAGCAATTCAATCCCTCAACGCATCGCCTTCATTCTGCACCTGAAATAAAGGACAGATCACAGGTTAGGAAGGCAACAGAAAAGGAGGCTCAACACTTGAACTTTGTAATCTTCATACTTACGGCATTCCGCTCGGAAAAGTCAAGTGGATTTTGCCAGCGCCATTCTGAAAACCAGTGAAGTAACTGGACAAACACGCGCCCCTGCACCAGAAGCAGGATGGAGAGTTCATCCTTTCAAACCATAAGGTGAGCTTCAACCGGGGGTTTCAGAGGAAGTTAGAGAAGAACGAAGAGGGCAAGGGGGGAGCAAGCACACTATTCTGCAAACTGTTAATCCCCTTTCTCATCTGCAGAAGGATATTCTTACTGGCCAGACAAGCAAGATTTGAGGGTCCTGTTCAGTCGGTGTTCCGAGTTCTGCGCATCACGCTCGAAGAGGCCACAGCAACCCAGACTAGACCAGCGCCTCCGTGGGAGTCAGGTGAGCGCTACAGTTCAATAGGAGGAGAAAGGTGGTGAATATCGAGAGGCTGACAAGGAGAGACACAACCTTGGCTTTTCCAACACAGACCTGCGAAACCTCTGCAGAGGGAAACGTAAAACCGAGGACAATAGACCAAGTGTGCCGCAAAAGATTGCAACGGTACACGCAGCGTGTCGACGCTGATAAGCGGGAGCAAGGGAGACTCCTGCTTCCGTGGTACCGGCCTTGACTCCAGTTACGAGGAAAGCCAAGCAGTTCATCACAGCCGGTGAGTCGAGGGTAGAACCTATAAGAGCCGGCTGTGGTGAATAACTGTCGCAAAGTGGCAACTTGAACTAAGTTCAAAGAACTGTAAAAGTGTGAAAGGGGAGACGAGCTGCAAAGGGAACTGGCACCACATGGGTGCTACCTCGAGAGACTCTGGTCGATCCCCATCTGAGTGAAACTACAGATACCAGAGGGTCGTTGGGAGAGCCGTCAAGTTAGGTCAAAGTGGTCATACAGGAGTTCAAGCAAAATCCCTGTACAGTCGAAAGCCTTTGACCTAAGAACTGTAGATAAAACAAGGGAAGCGAATCCCATCTCGTGAGAAAGCAAGGGAAGTTAATCTGACAAATCATTGAAAGAAAAGTGAATGTGAAGTTGGCAAGGGTGAACCCGGAAGAGGGATGCTAACGAAGAGGGGGCCAAGTCTAAAGTCCCAAGAAACAGTGTGTTGACAAAGGTGAACCCGGCCAAGGGATGTCCACTGGAACTATTTAAAAAGACATTAGGATTCGTAACGAGAAAAGCCATAGTGAACCCGGTGGAGGGAGACTGGAAAATTGAAAGGGGTCAGCGTCCAGAAGAGTGGCACCACAAAAAACTTTCTCCATTTCACCACTTGCACCCAAATCCATGCAATTTAACTTCCTTCACTTTCCGCATTGTGATATGAAAGTTCACTAGGAAGGACTTCCCCCTTCCTGAAGATCTCACCCTTGTTTGTGATTAAGGACACTCCTGCAGCCACCATTTGGGAATGACTATGTGCATGCACATTTCTGTACTAGGGGGTTTCCACACCCCATGTATAATGGCAGCATCCTAAGGTGCCACCCATTGCATGCTGGAAAGACCGCAGGATAGCAAACTCCACACACGTGGAGGCCGCGGCTGCTGGGGCAAGTTGAATGGATAAATCATGGGGAGTGGGGACAGTCTAGGGTGAGCAGTGGGGGGGGGAGAAGGGGAAGGTCTACGGAGTTGGGGCGTGTGATCAGTCCTGTCAGCAAGATGGATGAGGTGGGTGGGAGTTGCCTCCTCTGAAAAAAATGACATAAATATTGGGCTGATGGGCAGTGGTGGAAATGGGAAAAATTGGTGGGGGATCCCACAAGGGCTGATGGGAACAGGAGTCCTCCCCTGTGTAATAGCAAACCATGGGCATGCCGGCAGCGGGAAAAAAGGGAGATGGCACAAATGCAGCCAATGTTTTGCCGCATGCCCTGTTGAAATTCGGAAATGCAGCAACTTCACGCCGCATAAAAGCTCTAGCATCGGGGACAGCCGGTGTTCGATAAGCAGCATTAAGGCCTGGATCTGAATGTGCCTCTGGGCGCAGGCACCACGTGCAGCAGACACAGTGGGTGGCAGGTCCACAGACACTTTTATAAACCAGGGCCTAGCTCCATCTAATTCAGCGGCGGCAGCACTGACCTATGCAGGGGTGGCATGAAGTACGAGCCCACTCGCATAGAATGAACACAGTTTAGGATAAAGGAGTGGCACCTGCGGTGACCATCAGATTCCAGGGGTAGCACGTGCCACCCCAGAACACCCCCCCCCCCACACGCCACTGCACAGATTAACTAATTCCTAAAGGCAAAACCGGTCTGAAACAGACCAAATGCACAGCGATTCGCCCAGCTTTGTGATATATGGGCTGGCCTCCGCGAGTTATCTCCAGAGAGCCCCAGGCACCATTGCGCGCCATCTGCAGAACATGCGGTGCTTTACAGCTGTACCCCTAGGGGGCTCTAAAGGAGACGCACGTGAACTGAAGAGAAGCTGAAGCAGGAACTCCTCGGGGACCACACCGTTTATGAACCCTGTAAATACTATTGAAACATGCATGAAGAAGGCTTTGACCCACTGGAAAGCTCCCACAGCCTATCCAGGGGAATCCTGCCACCTGGGGTGGGCTGGCCTATAGGGAACCCTGGAGATTTCCTGGTAGGCCGCTGCACCCTGGGAAGATCACTGCACCCTGGGCAGAGCTGGACTAGTATATAGGGAACTCTGGAGATTTCCTGGTAGGCCGCTACACCCTGGGCAGAGCTGGACTGGCCTATAGGGAACTCTGGAGATTTCTCTTTAGGTACCTGCACCCTGGCCCTCTTATGTAGTCACCTATGTTATTTCCAAATGTTCCCGTAGGAAAAGGGATGGGCTTGCTGAAAATGTGTAATATGGGGCCACTTTGAACATTATTTCCAGGGCCTCTTTTTGGTTCCCAGTCCACCTCTGCCTGCCATATCTGTGCCCCAGACCTCAGGTTATTTAACACATCCTTCCAGGCAGAACATGCGTTAGGCTGCTTCACAGCCCATTAAGCAACACACTGAATATGTTACTCACCGTAGTGACGAGTGTACTCCTAGTCTATACTACCCGTTCCCTCATTCTTGTACGGTATGGAGCCCCTATAGGGATCGGACTCGAGCCTGATGCCAAATACAACATTGTGCCAAGCACAGACAGCGCCTTGCATAGTGTGTTTCCTCCCTTGACCATGGTGCTGGCCCCTAACACCACTCTTTTGACTCTGCTGCATTAATTGCAGTCTCTTGCCAAATGGGATGAAGGGCAGGCCATACGGAGGACAGGGGAGCCGACGTGTCCCCGTTCCTCCATGCTTGTGGGAGACTTCTAAGCGCTCAATCCCTGGACAGATGGGGGGCATGTCACTTGCATAAAATCCTTTTCTGAAAATGTTCAGCAGGACTGCCTGGTCATCTGCCCTTCAACTGGTGTCAACGATGACGTTTGTAACAAGCAAGTGGCTGCTTTGCAGGTGTTCTCTCCGGGAACAGGTCTCTTTTTTTTAACTCTGACCAAGTGCACATGCAAACATTTTGGAGACGTCATGCGTTTCAGACTTTAGGCTGGTAGAATGAAGTCGAGTATCCAGCATGCAATAAGCTTTTGGACAAGTGTTGCTCTACCACAGGTGACAAATAGAGGTGAGTGGATCTTTTCTCTTTAGAACAGTGGTCTTCAAAGTGGGGTGTACGAAGGATGTCCGGGGGGGGGGAGACTCTTTAAAAAAGGCAATAAGATGACTGTTTTTAATATAAGAACATTTTCTACTGTTTATATTTTCAAATATAAGCAGTCACCTTAATAATTTTTTAAAGAGCCTCGGCAACCCTGGGACATCCTATGGGCCACCTGGGGCGGGGGCGAACTCTAAGGGGGGGGGGCCCTGAAACCACATTTTTACTCAAGGAGGGATAGGGTGTTGCTTGTGGGTAGGGGGTCTTCAGTATGAACACGTCTGAATACCACTGCTTTGAAAGTAGAATTGTAATGCCTTGCAGACGCCAAGGATGGGAATCGGCCTTTCTGCACCGGGAATGTTGCTTTCTTGATTGTGGTGAAAGTTAGTAGCCAGTCCTGGAGGAAACCTTGGGGGCATGAGATAGATCACCTTATCTTGTCTGAGTAGCAAACCCCATTGGGCAATTACAGACGCACTGGACTCCTGCAGCAGCGGAGACTGCATTTAAGCATGTGCATCACCTTTGGGATCAGGGAGAGGAGCACGGGCGGACACAACCTGATGGCATCCCCAGCAAATCCAAGGTATTCCTTCTCCGAGATGCAGAATGGGGGCCTGCCTGTTGAGTTGACGGTCCAATATATCCAGAAATGGGGTGCTCCCTTGCTCCTCAGAGATTCTGCTGACGACATGCATCTCCCATTCGGGTGCAGCATGAGCAAGAATGCTTAGGCAGTGTGCCCTCAGATTGAGGGCACCCCAAAGTGTGCTGCCTTGGGGATAGACATTGTTAATCAAGTCCAAATGCCACCATTGAAGAGAGGTTGAACAAATGGCGCGATCTTGCTCCCTCTGCTTATTGGGGTAGAACATTGTCATATGTGGTGAGGTACACAGGGGCAAAAGAGCGAGGAAAGCTTTGACACGTGGGAGGACTTCCCCTGGGACCCAATCCATTCCTGTGAAGTCTGCCCGGAAGGGGAACTGGATGGGATCCAGGAGAGAAGGAAGTAGTGCTCTGAGAGACTCAACGGGGGTCAACATTGCAGTGCCAACAGAGCCCAACCATGCCCAACTTGAGTCGGGGGCACGCATGGTGTCTAGCGGAGTAAACAGACACCAGGTCATTCCGGGGTAAACATGCATCATGAGCAGGGAGGGAAAAGACTGCATCTGTAAGCCCAGAGCCAACCTTGGGTTTCCAGAAGGATAACCAAGCTTCAATCAACCAATGTTTTACTGTTTTACATACGCAGCACTCACTAGTAAGTGGTTATCCACCCACCTTGTACTGTGCTTGGTAACATTTCCAGGCATGGAGTATAAGTAGGAAATCGATCTAACTTTGCAAGCTCCAACATGGAACGCCACCAACAACCAAACAAGGATGACAAGGCGGACACTGAATTCCCAAGCAGGAAACGGTTGGACTCAGTGCAGCAATTCAGACAGAAAGGAAAGACTCCCAGGGAGAGGGAGAAGCTGATGCTTCAAGTCCACCTGATTCCAATATGGCATGCAGAGCATGTACAGGATGTGATCGCGGGAGAACTGACCTTCTGCACAATTGATTGTGAAAGGAGGTCCATTACGAAATATATGCAGGGGAAACCCCTGCAACGCCCCACTCAATCCATAAACCCTGCAACCCACTACCTAATCCCGTTATATTATTGATTACCCCAAACCCATCCACACATATATATATATATATATATATATATATATAAAGTAATGTAAAGGTTAATTGGGCAGAAGGTCAATTAGGACCACTATTATTAGGGCAATTGTAAAAGGTCAATTTGGGTAATACCCATTCATAGGCTAAGGCCGCAGGTGCCAGCATGAGGGCTGATCCTCATTCATAAGAAATTCAGAACACCTTCAAGGAAGCACACACTCTGAACACCGTACAAACGGAACCATATCTGAGCATATCAGAAAACAAAAGCCAGGAAGGGAAAGCACATTCATGTAACAAATAGGTTTTAGGCTTTTGCGAGAGGGGAGCAGACCCTCGCGCTGATGAAGGTGCAAGGATATGGAACTGCACAGAAGGTGACCAAAGGCAAAAAGCTGCCGTTCCCCTCTGGCTTTACATGGGGGCAGAGAAATCTCCAACAAATGACTGTTAATGGACCGCTGGGACTTAACAGGTACTGCGGCGCAAGCCCACAAAAGCATTTAAACACTAGGTAAAGTCTTTTCCATTGTATGATGGGGAGGAATGGACAATAATTGGCAAACGCAAGTGATATGGGGGCTGGGGGTTTGGGAATCTAAAAATAAGCTGCGCAGCTCTGTTTTCAATGGCTTGTAAAATATTGAGCTGAATCTCAAACATTGGCCATACCCCACCCCTGGGGAGGAGGCACCATTAACTAAGAGCCAATCATGCTAGAAAAAACTAGTGTGTATACAGACCAACGAAACAGAACCCTTATTATATCAATAATTCTATCAGCACTGTCATAAAGAGAGTCACAAACCTCCAGAGTTGGAGGCTGATAGGACAGCTTTCCTGAGAGGGAGGACGAGACATAGAGGCGAAGAACCAGAGGAGCACAACCTGCGCTGGCCAAAACAAAAGGGCTAGCACAATGAAAGACGAGAAGGAGGAGAACTAGGAAAGCAGAACCTGTGTTGGCCATTCCAAGGTGGTCGACCAGAGTCAGGGAGTGAGAAGAACAAGTTACTCTCTTACCTGCTAACGTTCTTTCGATGGGATGGTCCGACAACGTATTCCATATCTATAACAGTAATCACCACAGCTGTGCTGCTTCGGAAAATCTTTCGGCCTCTGCGTCCTGTGTCGATGACATCGATACGCTGTCCTCGAGGGCCTCCATCGAGCCAACGTCACCGGATGTTATAAGAGGGACGCACAACGCCCGTAGCCTCAGTTGTAGTTTTTTCCCAGAACGTGTGGCACCAATCTACTGCCAGAATGACCACAGAAAGCCTTGCGGAAACATGAGCTGCAATCGCATAAGAAATTCTGTAGCGGGGAAGGCAGGGAGGGAGCGATATAGAATACGCCGTCAGACCATCCCATCGAAAGATCGTTACCAGGTATGAGAGTAACTTGTTCTTTGAAGGGATTGGGTCCTCCGATGTATTCCATATCTAGAACAGACTCCCAAAGCAGTACCAACGTAAGGAGGTGGGAAAATAATTTAGAATATACAAATTTAGAATGCCCAATCAAATTGCAGAGTAAAGGATCGCCTTGCCAAAGGCCAGATCCTGCCCATGGATAGAATCTAGGGAGTAGTGACGTACAAAAGTATGGACCGAAGCCCAAGTGGCTGCTTCACAGATGTTACGAATAGGAACACCCCTCTGCAGGGCAGTAGAGGCAGCCATACCCCTAGTCGAACGGGCCCGTATGCCAACTGGAGTGTCCTTACCCGCCAGGAGGTAACATTCAGAAATTGCCAAGATAATCCACCTAGACAAGGCCTGCTTAGTCACAGCTTGTCCCAAACGCCTTCCAGCGTAACCAATAAAGAGCTGATCGTCCACTCTGACGATACATTACATGCGTGAAATGTAGAAACTTAAAGCTCTCCTAGGATCTAAACTATGGAGCCTCTCCTCATCCTTACCAGGATGCGGAGGAGGATAAAATGCCGGAAGAATGACCTTCTGGCTCAAATGAAAATCCGACACAACCTTCGGAAGAAAAGAAGGACGAACTCTAAGGACAACAACCCTGTCCTTATGAAACGCAGTGAAGGGTGGCTTAACAGACAGTGCCTATAACTCACTCACTCTGCGAGCGGAAGTAACCGTAACTAAAAACACAGTTTTCAGGGTCAACAGTCTCAAAGGACAAATCCCACCCGGGCACCTGGAAAGGTAACGGAGGGAACACATTAGTGAGCCCTTTCAGAAACTGAGAAATTAAAGGGATTTTAAAATAAGAACACTCCTCATACGAGTGCTTAAATATGGACAGCACCGCCAGGTAACCTCTAATGGTACCCACTTGCAAGCCCCTGTGGGCTAAAGAAAGCAAAAAAGACAGAACCACAGGAATGTCACATGAAAAAGGATCCACATTCTTAACCCTGCACCAGTCGCAGAACTTTCTCCAACGGCAACGGTACAGGGACTTTGTTGCCGGCCGTCTGGCCGAAAGCAACACCTCCATCACGTCTTCAGGGAGGTTCTTATCCTTATACCTCAACCTTTCAGAAGCCAAGCGTGAAGGTTGAGGGATCTGACCTCTGGACGGAGAACCTGACCCCCCTCCAGTGAGAGCAGATCGTCTCGGTAGGGAAGACGACGTGGAGGGCAGATGGACAAGTCGAGAAGGTCTGGGTACCACGTCCTCCGGGCCCATGCCGGAGCAATGAGGATCATCCGGGAACCAAACCTCTGTAGACTCCGCAGCACTTGCAGGATGACGGGACTGGAGGAAACGCATACAGCAGTGGGAAGGACCAATCCACTACGAATGCGTCTCCTAGGGCTCCTCTTGGAGGAAATTCCTGCGAACAGAATCTTTCGCACTTCCGGTTGACACTGGAGGTGAAGAGATCCACTTGAGGGGTCCCCCAAAGGGCAAAGATCTCCAGGGGAATCTCCTGAGCCAACTCCCACTCGTGAGAGATCGCGCTCTGCTTGCTCAGAGCGTCCACCGTCTTGTTTTCGTCTCCGGCCAGATGAACTGCCGAGATTGAAATTTCCTGCTGGACGGCCCAGAACCAGAGCTGCATCGCCTCCCTGCACAGAGGAAGTGACCCTGCCCCCCCCCCCCTCTCCTTTTTGTTGAGGTAGTGCATGGCCAATGTGTTGTTCGTCACAATCGGGACATTCTTCCCTCGCACAGTCGGCAGAAAAGTGTTCAGGGCAAGCCTGACGGCCCTCAGCTCTAACAGATTGATATGGAGTCTGGACTCCGACGGAGACCAACGACCGCTGACTGTCGTGCTGACATTGGCATGAGCTCCCCATCCCGTGAGGGATACGTCCGTCACGATCGTCACCTCCGGCCAGGGTAGCCAAACTAGAGCCCCCCTCATCAGATTGCCTTCGACGGCCCACCACAGAAGGTCCTGGGTGACCGAGGGCAGCACCTGAACAGGATCCGACAACCTGCTGGAGGACTGGGACCATTGAAGCTTGAGGGCCCATTGCAGAGATCTCATCCACAACCTGGCCTCTGGCACCAGAAGAATGCAGGACGCCATGAGGCCGAGCAACCTGAAGAACTCGAACGCCGGGAGCGTCTGGGCAAGTTGAAACTTGTGCACCATCTGCTGAATGTGAAGTGCCCTTACCTAGGGAGGGAAATACTGCCCCAGGGATGTGTCAAGCACCGCTCCGATGTACTGGAGCCGCTGTGATTGCGTCAAGTGGATCTTTAAGTTGAGGGAGAAGCCCAGCTTGTGAAGGGAGTGGCAGGTGACGGACAGATGATCCAGGACTTGCTCGGGAGAGCGCGCCCTGATCAACCAATTGTCCAGGTAAGGGTAGACGTGAATCCCCCCTTTCCTGAGATGCGCTGCCACAACCACCATGAGCTTGGTGAAGACCCTCGGGCGGAGGTCAATCCGAATGGCAGGACCCAAAACTGAAAGTGCGAGTCGCCAACCGCGAACCTCAGGTACTTCTTGTGCTTTGGATGGATCGGCACATGAAAATAAGCGTCCTTGAGGTCGAGAGACACCAACAAGTCCTGAAGTTGAAGGGCCTGGAGGACTTGAGAAAGAGTAAGCATCTTGAATTTTGTCCTTCCTGAGGAGCTTGTTCAAACCGCGCAAGTCCATGATGGGGCTCAATCCTCCGTCTTTCTCGGAAATCAAAAAATAAGGGGACTACCATCCCTTGTTCCTCTCCGCTACAGGCACCAGTTCGATGGTGCCTTTCTCCAGCAGGGATTGAATTTCCTGCGCAAGGAGCGGGTCCGGACTCTTCAAAGAGAGGTTCCCTGGTGGATTGTCGTGAGGCCTCTGCCAGAAAGCAAGACAGTAGCCGTGGGCTATGATCTCCAGAACCCACACATCTGAAGTAATGGCACGCCATTCTACCAGATGCTGCGCCAGCCTTCCCCCAACCAGAGAAGCATGGGCCTCATGACTGAGCTGAAGCGGCTGCGACAGTGCCTGAGGGCAAAGAGGCAACTGCTCGCGTGGCCTTGGCACCTCGAGTACCTTTTTTCCCACCTCTGGTACTCCTACGGTTGCCCCTTTGACTTGCAGCTCCTCTCGATTTACTAAAGGACGAGTAATATCGAAAGGAACCTCCCCTCCATTGCTGTTCCATGGAAAGAAAAGGCAGAGGTTGGCGAACTGCAGCGCCCAACGACTTTGCTGCAGCTTTGGAGGTCTGCAACCTCTCAAGACTCTCGTCAGCCTTGCTGCCAAAAAGATGGTCACCATCAAAGGGCATGTTGAGGAGCCGGGCTTGGACATCAGGAGCAAAACCCGACTTCCGCAACCACGCAAACCTGTGTATTATGGTGCTCGCCGCCATGGACCGGCTGACACAATCAACCATGTCCAGACCCGACTGAACGGATTCACACATTGCATCCTTGCATCCTGCACGATAGCAAGGAAACCATCTCGTTCCTCCCCTTCAGGAATATGATCAGCTGCTAGGGAAATACAGTTCCACAGAGTGTGCGTGAAACGAGACAAGGCACAAACGGAGTTGGCAGCCTGAAGCGCCATACCCCCCAGAAGAAAATAGCTTCTTCGCTAGGCCGTCAAAACGTTTGTCATCCCTATCAGGAGGGATGGTAGGGTACGACGCCTGCTTTGCCGGTGCTGTAGCCGCCTGCACCACCAAACTCTCCGGAGTAGGGTGCGTGGTCAAGTAGCAGGGATCGCCACTGGCTGGGTGGGTGGTATTTCCTCAGCAAGGACTTGCTCACTGCTGGGAGACTCTCCGGAGCAGTCCAAGCCGCAGCCACCCTTCTCTGTAAGGCCATATGCAATGACAGCAGTGGGCCAGTTGGAGAACCTTGGTCCAGGATATCAGTCCGGTCATCCTGCTGAAAATCCACAAGGTAGAAAATCCACATCCTGCAGACCACCCCAGGTAATCCGTGACCCTCGACATGAGGCGCCAGTATGAGGATACGGCATGCGTGCCAGGCTCTGGCTGACCAAACTCCACCTCCGGAGAGGTGTCTAGACCACTGGCATCGTGCAGCGACTGAAGCAGGTCCTCAAGTTGACTATGACCAGAAACAATGTCATCAGGAACCTCTGCAGGAACCTCACCTTCCTCAGACCCCTCATCCACCTCAGAAATAAAATCCATAGGCTGGAAGGAGGGTACAGAAAAAGGCACAAAGACATGTTTAGCCTTGGCCAGCGCCTTTCTGGGGGGTGCCACCGTGCCACGGGGCACCTCCGACAAGGCCGCCTCGAAAGGCGTCGACGGAATCAGCGTCGAGCGCGGCGCCGACAGCTTCTAGGGCTTCCTCGGAGGCAGGGCCTCGAGAGAGTCCGTCGACGACCTCGGCGCCGCCGGCGTTGATGTCTTCCTCGAAGATTTCACAGGTTCTCGCGGTCTCGAGGGCGTCGAGGACCGGGACCTGGAACGGGCATGTGTAGAGCGACCATCCTTGTCCAACCGGGACCTCGGTGGTCGCGACGACTGCTCGAGCCCGAAGGCGTACGAGCAGTGGCTCTAGCATGGCCACGACCGGCGTCCTCAGATGGCGCGGACAGACCGGAGCCCTGCGATTGAAAAATCACCAACATCTCCTTTTGGAAGGAATCCCATTCCTCAGGAGTGGAATGCTTGTTGGAACAAGCAACTCGCCGACGGGCGGAGTCCTCGGGAGAGGACGGGGAAGGCGACCTGTGACGGCGCTTTCTGGAGTGCCTCTAAGAGGTAGAGGAATGGCAGGACCGACTCCCAGACCGAGAACCCCCGAATTCACGACGACGATGCGGAGAGTCGCCCCTCGAATCGTCCGTCGAAAAACCAGTGGAACGCGACTTCCGGGGCTTGGCCACCTTACCGACCGACAGCTTCTTCTTACGCTCCCGCAAGGCCTTTGATGTGAGAGATTGGCAGTCGACACATTCGTCCATATCATGGTCCTCCCCGAGGCACCAGAAGCAAGCATTGGGCGTATCCGTGAGCGACATCGTGGACCTGCACACCCGACACTTCTTAAACCCCGACCATGGAGTGGAAGAAGGCGAAGACGACATATCGATAGCAATGAAGAAACAGGTTTGAAGAACCGAAAGAACAGGATTCAGTAGAATCGAGGTGCGCCGAGATCTCCGAAGCGAACACGTTTGTGGAAAAAACGGAACTGAGGCTATGGGCGTCGTGCGTCCTACTTATAACATCCAGTGACTTCGGCTCGATGGAGGCCCTCAGGGACAGCGTATCGACGTCATTGACGCAGGACGCAGAACGCAGAAAGATTTTCCGAAGCAGCACAGCTGTGGTGATTACTGTCAAAGATATGGAATACGTCGGAGGACCCAATCCCCTCGAATGGAAGTTAAGTTAGTGTAGTAAAGCACAGAAGCCTTGTTAAAAGGACAGGGCGGGTGCAGAAGCCTTCTGAGGACCTGGACCCAGAGACTGTCATGGGCCACAACCTAGATCAATATTCAGTGAGTGTAAGGTCAGCTGGAAGCTATAGTCCAAACCCTTGTTGGAGTTTCAAGGTCACCAGCCCCAGTTAAGAAGACTTGCCAAAGCATTTGACAACACAGGAAGCAGAGAGTAAATCCTATCCGCAAGCTCCCACCATGAGGAAGAATAACTACCAGCAATATCCACAGAGAAACCCCTGCGACGTGAGAGACACTATACAGGTCTTGCCAAGGGCCATGCTGAGAGACCATCACCAAGTCATGAGTTACAGTACTAAGCCACTGATCACAGCCATACCAAGATCACAGTCAGGACAAAGCCATGTTGATGAAGTCAACATGAAGTGAGAGAGCTGTCATACCATAAACTGTGAGTGACTTGCAGAACGCTTTGCTGGGCAGACGCCCTTGGGTCCTCAGAATTTACTTTGATCCTCCTTCCTCACTGCTGTGCTTAGAATGACTTCTTTTGAGTTGCATACCATTCCTGTAGGCCCTGCTCCAATACTATCCAAGGACTCGGCAGAAGCTTAACAGAGAGGAGCTTAAGGCAACTCACTATATCCGTCGGGGTAGGATTTAAGAGGGGTGTACAATTTCTCTAGGTTAGGGAGTTTTGGGGATCCGAGGGAGGAGCCAAGGAGGCCATCATGAGTTTTGTTTCTCATTTCTTACTTACTTCTTATATCCAAATATTAAACCTATTAAGAACAATCTGTGCTTGTCTGGAAGTTCTCTTCCTCCCCATTTGTGACACATGTTATTGCCTGTGTGAATCAGAAACTCTGAACTTTTGATGGAAAATGGCTATGCGTTCTGACAGATTGATGTGGCATCGCTGACCTGAGTACCACAAGTGGTAAGCACTTGTATGGAGCCCAACATTGCCCTCTCACCAGTTTCACAAGGAGTATTACAATGAATGCAGTGTGTCGGGTTCATAAAAAGACTATGGCCCCTGTAGGTTGCGGCTGTCTACCCTGCAACAGAAAGTCAGCTATGCCGGGTTTAGAACTGAGATCAAGGCAGACTGGGTTCACTGGTCTCAATTGACCGATAAGCTAAGCAGAGTTCTTCGAATGCACAGTTTGGCACATTGGACTATGAGAACTCAAAAAGACATAAAACACAACATCCCCTGAAATATAAGTGTTGTCACCAAAGAGACGTATTAATTTGAAATGAGCTCAGTCTACTTCAAAGATTGAATTATACACTGTGGGGGAAAAGCCAGACCCTGAAGTTTGTCCCAGACAAGATGCATGTAATGAATGGTTTAGATTATAATAAAGGTAGGTTCTCTCATAGTGACTGACACCCCAAAAGGGAACCCAGGACCCAAGGTTATAGGTACAGATATTTAAGCAGAGGTGCGTTGGAGACTAAAAACAGTCCGTCATTAAGGTAGGGGTATAAGTGACCCACTCCAACCGCAAGTGGGCCTTGATACCACTGCCAACAACACTGACACCGTTAGATCTGAGACGAGACTAAAGGGTTGCATTTTACAACCTTACATAGGCATTTCAATTCAAGTGCAGGAAATTGTTGGAGGTGGCCAAACTTGGATATTCCTACAGGAGTCCAGAAAGTCCAGTGCATCTAAGCAGCACACAGCGTATGGGAAATACCAGCTGGAGACATCTTGAACTTCAGGAAATCAGAGATATCATGGAAGGTGTGCAGCCCTGCTTTCTCCTTATTAAGGGCGTCAAAGAATCAGGAGAAGAATCTTTGCTAAGTCTTGGAGGTGGGGGAGAGGGAACACTTTCTAGCACCTTCCTCTGTGCAACTTAAATATCTTTGAACTGAGATTTGATGAACGATGGTGGGAAGTGTGAAAATCCAGAAGGCATCTTCACATCTGCTCCCCTTGTATCCTCTTTGGAGGTGACCAGGGAAAGGCCATCGCTTTTGGATCCTGCCCCTGGGGATGGAGATGCGAGGGAGGATCACCTGGGTGGAGGATGTTTTTGGTATTACTACCTTCCCTGTCACCTCCTGTCTACACAGGAGTATGCTTTTGGGTGAGGCATGGTATCCCCCTCTCCCTTGTGAGAGCAAACCTTACCCTCCCCCTATCTTTATAGATTGTTGCCAATCATTTCCATTTATTTCCCCCTCAGTTATACCACTCTAATACTGGGACGAGGAAGGGGCGACTAGGAATTGTACACAATAACATGCAGTTACACCACTCTGGCACTGAGAAGAGGAAGAAGCCAGGAAACTATTGTGAGGGTCAGGTAAGTCCAGAGAACACCAGTAATTGTGGTCAGGCAATTGCACTCGAGGGCTCACACCTGCAACCTGTAAATAGGTAACAGGTGAATAAAAGATGGAGCCGACAGCAGGGAAGGGGAAACCAGCAGGAGAAAAATCGTGTCGGGAGAGACGGGCCTGAGAGGGGAGAAGTCCTGCACAGAAGGGGCTGCTAAGGAGGGTCCTGCCTGGAGGCCAGGGTGCCAGATTTTGCCAAAGAGAAACTGATACCGGGACCCGAGAAGGCCATGAAAGGATCAAGGCTGACAGAGTCTCTTCTGCCTGGTACCAACAGCCAGCTCTGTGGGGGCACAGAGGACTCACAAGTGCTACAAACCAGTGGTAGGGTCCACGAGTGAGGGGCAGCGCTACCAGCAACCCACAGCGGAATTCGTAGCCGGCGAGCGCTGCTCTCAGACATCCAGAGAAGTGTGCGTGGAGAAGAGAGAGGGAGAGACTGCCGGCGGAGCCGCCGAGGACCGGTGAGTGAATCAGAGGGAACACTTGTACCAGGGTGCTCCTGGGCCTACTGCAGGGCATATGGTGATGCTGGTTGAATAGACATTTGTGACAAGTGACAGTGAACCCAAAGCAAGGGGTTTTTGAATACTACGAGCAAACGCTGAACTATAAAGTGAAGGAACTTAAATACACAGCAAGTATTATTGAATATCAAACTGAAGGAAAGCTTTAAGAAGCCCATGAATGGAAGGAAAACAGGCGTGAAACATATGTAATGAACATTTAAAGGCAAAGAATGAAACGTTATAAAAAAAGTGGAAAGCGCGTATGAATAAAGTGAAAAGCAAGTGATGAACACTTATGAAGATTGTGAAAGCAAGGTGGTGGAAGAGAGTGAGCACCACAGAGTGAGTTGTGTGGAAGAACACACTGTGGCAAAGCCAAGTGACTGTAAAGGAGAAGCGAATGTGAATCTGAACCAAGGCCCAGGTGCAGTGAGAAAGACACCTGTGTGGGCAAGAGAACCTAGGGTCATCGATTGCGTGACCTGTAATGGGTGGATTGTGTGGTCCGACAACTGTGTCTAAACCGAGCATACCCTGTCTGGAAAAGTCAAGATGAATAATTTTCACTTGTGAAGTAGATTGCTGAAGTGATTGTGAAAGATAGCAATCTGTATAGACTTTCTTGAAGAGCCTGAAGGATTGTACAGTCAACCTGGAACAGGTTTTAAGAATTGAAAGACTTGAACTGATTGTGAGTTGGCAAGCTGGAAGTGCTGACGTCTTATGGAAGGGAACCCCAATGCCTTTCTGGAACTGTGTTATACCCTTTGGGAAGAGAACCCTGAGGCCTTTTCAGAACTGTGTTGTCTACTTGGGGAAGGATACCGTGAGGCTTTTTTTTGGAACTGCTTTGAACCAGTGGAAGGGGAGCTGGAAAGTAAGCCTAGAGCTGCAAGAAGCTCAGAACTTTATTTGGACACTATTTTGTTTGTGGCCGACATCCCTACACATTGTTTAGCTTTAGTTGTGAGGGCACATATAGGTTTTGGACACAGACAAGTCCAACTTACTGACTGTGACTATCCATAATTGCTTTAGATAGGGAAATCCTACCTTAGCAAAGGGCAAGTTAGGTTTTACCCTATCCTGACATTTAAGTCAATAAACATATTTAGTCTGAACTTTGAATCTGTTGTCTGTGTCTTGCTTCATGATGCCTTCTCAGAAGACAGCAGCACCCTTTGAAATTACAGAAATGATCCACCTAATCTCTCTCCAGTTGGAGCTTAATTGGGTCACTCTGCCCAGCACTTGAAACATTCCCTGCTGATGTCTCTACTGTCATAATGGGTAACCTCAACCTCACCAATACGACTAAATCTTAACAGCTCCAATGTCATTCTTTCGGACAACTCACCAGTTAACATACATCACATCCAATCCTCACCTAATGCAAAAGGCAATTCTGTCGATCTCATATTTCTATCACCCACTCTGGTCTCCTCTGTTCCCACATTTAACCACTCTCCCTTCGGACCACTCTTGCATTCACTTCACCCTCTGCATTCCTCTGCCACTCTCCCATCCCTGTCCTCATCACCAAATGTAAATTGAAGCCTGACTCCATGGTCCCCTTCTTCGACCAAGTCAACATCTCTCTCCAAGCTTGTTCACTCCATTGAACTCACTTTCACCAGATATAACTCTGCAATGTCTACCCCGTCCAATGATCCCTACACCCTGCCTGACTCCACCCCACCCCACCCGCATCCTCAACCATGGATCTCCCCAGCCATCCGGCTGCTGAAAACAACAATGCATTGCTGCTTTTGCAGTTGACGACCCTCCACTCTTCTCGCTGCCTACAAGGACTCAACTGAAAATGCCCAAAGCACTGGACACAACCAATTCCTATGATTACACTAATCTGGTTTAGTTTCTCAGCTCACATCCTGGCATCTCCAGGCCATGCTACCCAAACAACTGCTCCATTTCCTCGTTGCACTCCATAGATGACTGTCTCCTACTTCTCCACCAAAATCATGAAAATAAGGGCGGCCATGTCCACCCTTCTAGCTCTCTCACCCCTTGACTAATTTTCCGATCCTCCCACCTTCTTCACACTCTCAATATTGCTTCTCCCTCACCTACCCCACTAAATGTCTGCCTATACTTCACTCTGTCAACCAAACCCTTACCTTAATTGACCCCTGTGCACCAAATATTCTTAATGAACTTGAACCTGTTAACTTTGCTCACCTCTCACTTTATTCAACCTCTCTCAACTGTTATCTTCACACACTGCTACACAACAGCCACAGTCATATCCCTCCAAAAGAAACCAACTGCTGATTCCAACAACACCTCATTTTACAGACCAGCCTATCTCCTTCCCTACCACTCTAAAATCCCTGAGAGCATTGTCTTCAACTGATTGGTCAAATATTTCAAAGTACAGCTACTGGACCTTAATCCAAAAACTCCAAGACGGTGCTCACCCACTTAGTCAATTCTCGAATCACTGCCCAGCAGTCTCACTCCTTTTCCTTTTATCCTTATAGAATTTCCAGCTGCCTTTGACACCTCAGATCATCTTTCTCTCCTCCCAACTCTTTCCCTCCCTAGCTTCAAGAACACTGTGCTAGACTGGGTGTCCCATCTCTCCAACTGCTGCTTCTCCATCTCATGGGACTCCAGTGCCTCCTTCTTATCATCCCTTCTTGTGGGTGTTCTTCAAAGATCAGTCCTAGATCTCTGCCCCTTTACCCTATATACTTCCTCCCTCTGCAAACTAATTTCCTTCTTTGACTATCACCTCTGCACTAATGATACTTCGATATTCTTCCCCTCAAGAACCCTTGCAATCTCCGAATGCACAACCAACTAACTGGCATCTGACACTCCATGACACTACACTGCCTCATCCTAGAGTCTTCTATGATGGAAGTCATCTTTCTTCCTGCATCAAACCTCAACACCCACTTTCCTTTCTCTTCCCCCCCCCCAACCACCTCACTCTCACCCCCCTCTCCCAACACTTTCCCCCAAACCTCATGCCTCTCGCACCTCCTCACCCACCTCTTTCCCCCATACCTCCTCACTCTCACACCATGTCTCACATCTTTGGGACTCTGCCTGTGGGTTGAAAAACTACCAATTCATCACGATCACTGCTACTGCAGCCACACTCATTCTCACAAACATTAGAAAAATCTGCCCAGACCTCACACAAAATTTAACTAAACTCAGTAAACTGGACTACTGTGCGGGTTTACTTTGTGGTCTACCCATCTACTCTTTCGCTTCCTTTAACAAAATCCTCAACTTTGCGATACACACACCCCTTTCAACCTACCTAGATACTCGCCTACCTCTACCTACCATGACGACACTGAATGGCTCTTCATGTAAAACTACTATCTCTTTACACTTTGGCTACTCGTTTATAAATCCATACCTGGTCTTTCCCCCCACTACATCACTGAATACTTCTCACTGTACTCTCCCCTTTGGCCTTGAACTCTCCGCTTGTCTCTTTATAACCCATCAGTCCCCCACCCTCATTGGTCACATCCCGCTTTCACTCCTTTTCACTACTTGCCCCATTCCACTGAAATGATCTCTCTCTCTCTGGCCATCACAGACATCTCCTCAATGGGACTACTCAAAGACGCAAGGTCTGCCTATCATCAATGAAAAGAGCCCCCCCCCCCCAATACCCCAGCCTCCTATCCAAATGACCAGACAAACCCCCCCATCCTGAATTCTCCCCTCAGGACTACTCTATGCAATTTGTCAAAAGCACACTACTGGCCTCAGGCTCTGAATGTTAGAATTGTCATCCAGCCGCTGTCCCTAGTTAATATTCCTATTTCCCCCTTCACCCATGATGTATGTCACTTAATCCAAAAACGCTCTTTTGAAAAGGCACCTTACCCTGGGATTGCCACTGTTCTCTGTTACGGTCTACTCCAAGTCATTTCTGCTTGAAATGACACCCTTTACTTAAATAAATACAAATACTAGGGTGGTGTGCTCTTCTGTCACTTGATTGTCAGTTCTTAAACGTATGACTGGTGGAGGAAGGAATGAAACCTTTAATTGTTAGCCCTATCTCTTCCTTGCCTGTGCTGACGAGGAAGATGAATCGAGATGGTTCAGGACTTGGGACCTGGAATGAAACCATTTGGAGCCCTGCTTCTGTCCCCATTCCAGTAGATTGGTGTCTTGATTTGTAAGTTGGTTTTGCTCGAATGGGAGAAATAAGTGTGGCTATAAGCGTGTTTGCTTTTTTTGTCTTTGGTCAATTCTTCGTCTGTGGAAGAATAGAAATGTTCCAGCACATCAAAGAGCAGTGATCTTACTTTCTCTTGAGTCTCAAATACCAATTTGTTGCTTTTCATCCATTCTGATCTGAGCATGTCAAGACCACTGCACATGTCTCTGGTGGCAGTGTTTTGACGTGGCCCTGCGGCAGACCACATCCCAGGAACAAGCTCCCCATTTCCAATACCAGAAAAGAATGATATCTGGTTTTCCAGGAGAAGATCCTGTGAGAATTCTTCAATATCATGACATCTTCATATTACAGACTGCCATTATGGCACGTGTGTAGGATTTCCTGAGGTGGAGGGCCCTGCTAAGGTAAACTCTCTTCCTTATAGAGTCTTGAGCCCTCTTGTCTTACCCCGAGAGGACAGATGCTGAAGTTGATGAGGCAGCTGATCAGCACACACTATGAGCCGTAGCAGTCACTGATGCCGAATAAACTGGCAGATGTTCCCCACAGATAGTTTATTGTACTAGAGTTCTGTATTTGGCATCCAGAGTTCCACTGGTTAGAGCTGTGGGGTGAGTCAACCCCCAAGGTTTCTTTGTCCTCTTCATGACATCGGGTTGTAGCAGGAAGGCAGTTTTTCCTTCATTCCCGACAGGATCAACGGCATATTTTATTGGGCTCTGGCTTTGGAGGTTGCAGGTCCAGGAAATGCAGAACACCCAGCATGCACTCATGGAATGCCATAAACCATGGGTTGCCAGTTTTCACCTCTTGTAGAGTCTTCACCCCTGTAAAAGCCACGTTCTGGACACTGACGATGAGAAGGAGGGAGGCTGCCAGGCTCAGCCATTGCAGCCAGTGCATGGCAAGGGCTGAGGAACCACTACATTCAAAGGCATTTAGAGGTAACGGTGGAAACACCACTGGAGGTAGAAGAGGCTGAGTTTCAGGCTCAGCTGGGGCCACCAGTGGTGCTGGCAAAGGCTGAGGTACTTCTACATTTGGAGGCACTGCTAAAGGGAGACGAGGAAGGGGGAGTGCCAGCCTCAGTCGATGTAACCAGTGGTGCCAGCAAGGGCTGAGGAACCTCTACATTCAGAGGCTCTAAGGGAGATAAAGGGGGGCACCACGAGAGGTAGGGGAGGACGTGCTCAGCCAATGCAACCAGTGGTGCTAACAAGGGTTGAGGAACCTCTTCATTCAGTGGTAGTAACAGAGGTAATGGGAGAGGCACCACTAGAGGCAGAGGAGGACAAAGGGTCAGGCTCATGCAATGCATCTGGTGGCACCAACAAGGGCTGAAGATCTTCTACATTCAGAGGTACTAAGAGAGGTAACGGAAGAGGGACTGCTAGAGGTAGACCAGAATGAAAAGGCTCAGGCTCAGCCAATGCAACCAGTGGTGCCAACAAGGGCTGAGGAACATCTTTATTCAGATGTGCCAAGAGAGGTAATGGGAAAGGCACTGCTAGAGGTAGAGGATAATGTGAGTATCAGGCTCAGCCAATGCAACCGGTGGTGACAACAAGTGCTGAGGAACCGCTATATTCAGAGGCGCTAAAGGGGATAACAGTGGAAACAACACTTGTGGTAGTAGAGGAAGAGTTGTAGGCTCCGCTGAGGCAACCAGTGGTGCCTAAGACAGCTTAGGAACCTTTACATTTGGAAGGAATGCTGGATGCACCACTACAAGTGGACGAGGATGGAGGGTGTCAGCCTCAGTTGATGCAACTGGTGCTGCCAGCAAGGGCTGGGGAACCTCCACATTCAGAGGCACTAAGGGGGTGGTGGATAACGGTAGGGGCACCACTAGATATAATGTAGGAGGGAGATGAGGAATCATGAGAGCAGGAGCTTCTGGGGAACCACCTTTACAATAAAAACCTTGATAAAGATCTGTCTAAAATTGTAGAAGACGACTCACAGAGAGATGCTCTTCCTCTGTGCCTAGTCTCCTCTTTCTAAACTAGGTTCAGGGGACTACATACAGCTATCTGGGGCCCCCTCAGTTATCTAGCAGCATTTTCCTTTCAGAAATTTAAATGTTTACAAAAAAAGAATTTGCAGCGATGGGTCTTCTATGGTCTGTCACTTCAAAAGCACTTACTTACCCCAAGTGGGTAAGGGACTAGCCCCATGCCCCACCTAGAAGGTGTCCGTAAACCAGTGAATACCTAGATTTTTAGGAATGCAAGAATCCGGGAATTACCTAGCAAGAACTACATCTGGAGAGATGCGCACAGGGCTATGCGCCCCACACAATATACACTGCCAATAATTTTTTTATTGGCCCAAGCCATGTTGAGACAGACTAGTCCCTTGGATCGTGCTCCAATGCATTAGGCCATGTTGTACTGCCAGAGGAGATGTTGCCCGAGGGTACCACCCACCAGGAAGCCCTGTGCAAACAGAACAAGCCTCTCATTGCAAGAACTGTTGAAAGATTGGCTGCCTTCGTACATAAGTTGCTTCCTCCTGAAAAGATCCAGGAGCTCTTGAGGTGATTGAAATATGAAGAAGTCCAGCCACCAAATAACTAGACATTCCAAAGCACATGCTTGGAGGTGCAAATGATGAGTGTCCAGGCACACCTGGCATTGACTTTGCAGCTCATATTGACTATCATCCTAGCATTATGTGAAGCAGGAAACCTGGAGAATGCATGGATGGATGGAGAACTCGGATTCCAGAAAAAGACATCTGTCAGCAACCTTGCTGGAAGAAGAGACTGAGTTCCTTTACTTCGTCAGCAAAGAAACATTTGCTAAAAACTCTCCTGCACATATGTAAAGCATGTGAAATGCTGGCCATTATGTGAAGTTGTCGAAACATGTTAAGACGAAGCCCAGCATGCCAATTTTTGTTGATGAACAGGAATGATGAATTTCAAAAATTCGAAAAAATGAAATAAAATGCATAGACAAGAACTGTAAATGTTGCCTATTCTTAATATAATTTCAAGTTAGACGAGACACACATCTCAAAAAGTAATAGAGAATATTTCATTAATGCAAAGTAATAAGATATATTATAATTACTAATTTTATCATGGCATTTCCAATGAAAACATTTTTTATCAACATTAACAAAAAAGTAAAACAGCAAATGGATAATCAATACCATCACTACACACCAGATTTAGTATTATAAAAATAAACTTTTCTATTAAATATCATACAATTAAAAAATATATATTTTAAATGTAAGACGATGAATTACCAAAAATATTGCACTTTCTGGCAAAAAGGGTGAGGGCCAGATTTTAGAAATGCATGTTTAAAAAAACATTCAATGTAAACGGTTTTTAAAAAAAGGGAATGCATAAAAACAAAGAACCATTCAAAAAGGCCATGACAGGGATTCACAAACTAACTGTGGGGCAGAAGCTTAGGGGCAAAGTGCCAAGCTCATTTCTCCAAACACAGTTCAAACAACAAGTATTTCCCAAGGTGCAGGAGGGCCCGGCTGCAGGGCACCCTATGTATGATTGGCTTAGTGACCACCACATGAGTGGGAGGTCAGATGGCCATGCCTTCGAGGGGACAATAAGCACATTTACAGTGACAGGTCTTGAAGTGTCCGAAGAGGTAAGTGTCAATTCCGGACGGTGGAAATATAAAAAATAAGTATTAATACTTAAGCCCATCCTAAATGCTTGTATTTGGGGAAAGTAAATCATCTGGGATAGGGTATGTGGAGACCCCTGGCAGGCTTGCACCTTCCTCTGTGCCAAAGATCTGAAAGGGGAGACCAGGGGCTGGAGAATGAGGTCATGTCCCTCTGGCAATCCGCAGCAGACCCCACCCCCCCCCCCCCAACACGCCCCTTACAAAGCAGCGTGGACTGCTTCCTAGGAATGGAAACTGCACGTAGAGCCATTTACATGCACAGATTAACTTCTTTAAACCTGTCCAACCGCAGGTGTTCTTTCCACTTGTGTACGCCTAGTAGATACACACGCTCTTTAGAGGCAACAAGTTATAAAAATATAATCGTTTTTGCAGTACTACCGTTCGTCAATATGGATAAAAAATTGTCATTATCGATTGTCCATAAATATTCTTTACAAGATTATTTTGGCAAATTGCACTTCTTCATAATCACATATATCTGATACTGCACAATAAAAAATCGTTTGAAGAAATAGGATTTTTAAAAACAATTATATAAACTGAAAATGTATTAACAATAGGACGTTTTAAGAAACTGCAAGTTTTAAAAAAATCATCAATAAAAACTATCTTTTTGTATACACAAAAATACCCAAGTTTGAGAAAATCTAATAGTACTTTCAACCCAACACATACTGCCAACCTTTTTGCCTTGAAAAAGACCTACAATGGTCGAAAACATGCGTCGGCTGAGATATAATCATACATTGAGTTTGTTTGGACAACATTTCAAGATTCAGCAATAAAATGCCAACAATGAATGTTTGTGTTTTTTTCACCTTTTAAGGGGTATGAGCGCACTTGGACAAGAACTCTTTTCTATCTAGAATTGAGCTGGTGGTTGGAGGTGAACGAGTGTAGAGAGAGAGCAGTATAGCGAGAAAGGAGTATATCGAGAGCAGAGGAGGACGAGAGAAGGAGCAGTAGGGAAAGGCCAGAGTTGGCGGAGGGAGAGAAAGCAGAGGTAGAAGGGGAAGGATATCACGGAATAGTTGGTGCTAAAGAAGGCAAATAGCTAAAGAAAGGAGGAGGAAGCAAATGCTCAGAGATATTGCACAGTATTCGGTCAGGCAGGGGGGGGGGGATTTTGGTCATTGTCTACTGGGAGTCCTATGCCAGATCCTGGCGGTAACCAGAGAGAAAGGAAGGAGAAATCCTTGTTGGGGGCGAGGTACATTGCCACAGGAGGAGAAGACGCTGCCAACTCTTGGACCGGCAAACACTGCCCTTGGGTGGGGGCATAGAGACAGCTGTAGCATGAAAATCCACCTCAGAGGATAGTCTGCAAAGGAATAGACTGTCAGCGGCTGCCATCGTAGGTATCAGGATGTGTGGTGCTCACCACTGTACCCCCTACTTCACGCCCAGGAGGCTACTGGTCATCAACGCTACACAGATAGTGGACTAGAACCATTAACCATTGCAGTAACTGAGCGACTGTGTGAACCCCTCAATATAATATCCAGAACACAAACTGGTCATTAGTCTATGGAAAGTGGACTTGGAACATGGCCCTATCTTAGAGTAGTGTTCTCTTTTGGACCTCTCTCACTGCATTTGTTTTTCCTGAATAACTACACTGGTTGTATTGAGACATGATCTGCCAAGTTATAGCTGCATCCAGGTAGATCTTATAGGCCCCTGAATTTTATGGTAATAAATCGAAAGTGTTCCCTACTCATTTGGTTTTGAGACTTCCATTGATTATTCTGGCCTATGACAGTGAGCATTTGACATCTATGTGTCACTGGGGGAGGGGCAGTGCTCTAGCCGGTGGAGGCCAGTGACTGTGATGACCCTTTAGCAGATTAGAGTGTCGTCTGCATATTGGCGGATTTTGATGCAACGATTGGTCAGGTGTTTTGCTCGGGATCAATATAGTGTTTGAAAGGACAGGTGAGAGTTTGGAGACATTCTGGTATCCGAAGCAATGATGCAACTTTGGGGTCTGCTTGGACCCATATAAGCGAGCTGGTGTTTTTCGTTGAGGTAGCAGGTCAAGCAAAGCAGCACTGAGTCGGCAAAACCTGCATATGGCGAAGACTCTGAGGAGAGCTATGTGGTTAACTCTGTTGAATGTGGCAGAGGTCAAGCAGGACCATTAGGCAGAGGACCACCTTGTGCAGGATGTGGAGTGCGATGTTATCGATGACCTGGATGGTGGCCATCTTGTAGGAGGATGTGTTTGGGGATTCTGCCGTGTGATTGCCGGCCAATGGATGATTTCTCCATTTAGGGTCCTGTGATGACACGGCTGTATTTGGCAAGTTATCTACGTCGATTGGAGGTTTCTTTCCGGGGGTCGACTATCTGGCTTGTCTGAAGGTGTGCCAGGGAAGATGTTAGTGTGAGTAGAGCATTCAAAGTGGAGGAGAGTGCACTGGTTCCTCGCACCCACCCAGTTGATGCCATTAACCCCCAAGAAGCCCTTGGGGTGCCTGCAGTGCTGCATGAATTAGTAAAGATATATGCTAAAAAGTACATCTTCTAAAATCTTCACACACCAAGGTGCCAAAGGCCGAAGGGAAAAGAAAACACTTTCCTTAACTCTTTAAATATGTATATAAAGGCCAATTTGCTGAAGCTGTCTACAAATTACAGCTTAAGTGCAGGAACTGCCTTCGGCACCACAATCCGAAAGGTACGCGACTGGTTGCTCAGAACACTAACTCGCTTTGCCTAATAGGCAGGCGACGAATCTACCACTTACATGAACTTTTGAAGTCTTTCTTTTTCATTCTCCTTCGCATCAGGGTCCCACGGGGGCTTGTTGGGTAGAGGTTGCGAGGTAGCGTCCCCATGTTCAGTGAGCTCAGGCTGTACGCGCTCATAGAGGTAGGAGAAAAAGACGAAGACACCAGGGCTGCTGTAAGAGAGAGCACATATAGGAAACCATACCGATGTTCAGGGTAGATCATCACACTTCATGCAAACACAACAAAACCAGTGTGTTCCAGATCCCAGTGCTGGTCAGTGTTCTAACAAAAATATAGGCTAAACATCATAGGGCAGGAGTGTTCCAAGACTACTGGAGTCCTCGGACAGTGGATGCCATTCGGGAACACTGACCGTCAGACAGTATAATCTCAGGGTAGTGCATCACAACACACATGCCTTATTGTGTGTTAATCAAGGGTCTCTTCGTTAGGTCTGAAAGTTCTGACTCAATCTACACACCAATGAAGATGGCCAACCCATTGCATCCCTTTATGACAATGGTGTATGGAATGGTGTTAGTTCAACAAAAAGGGGTCATGCAAAGAAAAACCACACAACAAAGACAACACGTGGAGAGGAGATAGACGGACAAGAACCCAATAAAGGTTCACCCCCGAATAATCATATTTTTAGGCCGCTGTGTGAAGACCACTAAGACCAACTGTGAGACACCAAACAGTATTTGGCCAAACAGAATGGAAACTCTGCCTAACATTGCTGTGCCTGGGGTGTGGTGCGTTAATTGCAGAGACATGACTTCACACTAATGCAATGCACTAACTCACCATTATCACAAACTTAATTAAATCAGACATCACTGTTCTTTAACACCACATACCACTTAGCAGTGATGACACATTGTGCCATCAACTCTGAATGTGTCCGCCAACAGCTGCACGGGGCAGATCTGGCCCGAGCATTTTCAACATTCCTTCAATTCCTAATTTTAGTTTACTATATTATCTGCAGTTTATGTATAGTGTTTATTAGTGGTGGGCTAGCCTATTACCATTTATGATAGATGTGGAAAGTGAGGATCACAATTTAGTTTAGTGGGAAATCCTAAACTAGAACATGGTTCCTCTTGGTTCCCGAGTCCACAATACAGTCACAACATCACATCTCCTAGCAGGAGTCTGTAACCTTTAGCTCTCCAGAGGATTTGAACTACAACTCCCATAACCCCTAGCCAGCATAATGAATGCTGGGAAATCATGGGAGTCGCAGTCCAAAAAATCCGGAGAGCCCCAGGTTGTAAACACCTATACATGTGATTTAGTGGCAAATAATCAACACTTTGACATTGGATCTGCATTTGAGCTTCTATGGCACAGGCCTTGCAACAAATTCCAGCCTGGCATAGACCACGTCAGGGTGTTAATGCATGTCTCGCCCCATTTGTAGAGACAGCCTTTGGCTGACATTACAAGCACCACTCATGGGATAAAGAAGCCTATGCTCCATGCCGATTGGTTCTTTGGGGTAAACAAGCTGGCTAGGAGGAGCAAATGAAACCTGCTGTATGTGATTACATTTCTAGATAGTCTGTATTGTAATCCTGTATTAGGTTTTTCCACAACACACCTTCTTAAGAGCAATTCAGGTATCTGAAAGGCTAGACCTTCTTGTTCAAGATGCAAACCAATAAGGTCCATGTCCAGACCTTTGGTAAGACTCATTTTTCCTCACTGGGTTTCTCTTTATTGTAGTATTTTATGCCCTGGACTGTTTTTCTGACCCTCGGTTTTTGTGTTGCATTTTGAAACAAATAAAATCTATTTACTCTCCAGTTTTTCATCAAGCTATATGAGAAAGGTAGGCAAACATCAAAAGGAATTTTTCCTGCTGGAATATTTCAATGCACTTTATTAACGTAGCGAATGTACAACTTTTTTTTATGTCAGAGCACATACAAATATACGTTTTTGTAAAATAAAATCTAAATATTTAATTATTCATCTTTAAGTACAAAATCAATCTGATTGAATAGGATATGCAGTAATAGGTGTTCTCACAGTCAAGGTGTACGTTTCCGAGTTTCAGATATCACGCCTTCATCAGGACCATGGATTACAAAGCAAGGTCTGAAAACATGACGAGGCAGGTGCCACTCTCAGTCATCCTATTCAATATAGGTTGACTGAGAATGGTGGCTGCCTCATATCGTTTCAGATCCCTGCTTTGGTCTCGAACAATCCATGGCCTTGATGAAAGTTTGATATCTGAAAGGACGACAAATACATGTTGACAGCAAGAACAGTTATGAAAATGATGCTGCATAAATATCCAATTAGATTAATTCTGTATTATGATCAAGAAGAATCAAAACGTAGAATTCTATTTGTTCATTTTGGAGTTTAAACAAGTGATTCTTCATGAGAATATACCATTATGATGATGAGATGGTCTTCAAACTGTGGGCTTGAAGTAAGGCCGGGGGGGGGCATGAGGCACATCAAAAAGGGAGTAGAGAGAATGCTTCAATAGAAAATCTAAGCAGATAAGGTATCTGAAGGGCCCCGGGAGCGCTACTTTTACTGAATGGGGCAGCGGGGAGTGGGGGGTCATCAACAATATGTTTACTCAAGGGGGTATGAGAAGGTTTGAATGTCGCTGATCTAGACGGGCTACATAGCATTGCAATGTTGCACACGTTTTGTTGATTAGTGAACTCTATATCTTTGACTTTAACAAGAACAGCACTCTGTTATTTGTTACTATTACGTTTACACTTTTCTTAATTTCTATTTCTGATTTTGTGTGTTTAGGTACAAAAAATGTTCGCTCTTCGGTTTGTTGTTGTGAATGGTCCATCTGTGATTTTCTACTAGAAAATAATTAGTGAGAGAGTGAAAGGAAAACCGATAATCTACGATAGGTTGACTATGCTGCCTCCTCCTCTACTCAGCACCAGCCTCTGCTTGCTTTGGATTGATGAGACACACCACCACAAACGGAATTGTGTCTTCTATTTTAGCTCAATTTGAGCACACTGATCCTTCTCAATGGTCTGCTCTTATGGCCAGTATAGCCAAAGAGTTACTTCTATGTAAGGATCCTTTTGACCTGAGTCTACTGGCTGATTGTTACACTTCAGCAGAGAAAAACTTCCCTACGGAGTACGTCCCATTCACAGGCTCCTTTGTGGAGCAGATACAGGTTGCCATGGCGTCTGTACAAGCTACGGCGGAACCCGTGTCAGCTGACACGTCTCGTACATGAAGGACGTACAACAAGGCACGCCCCCCTTATGGGTTTAAAACTGCCGTCTTCCAGAGGGCTTGTTGCTGCTAATTAATGTTTCTTACCATTTGCGGTTAAGTCCGTTTTCCATCGTGAAATCTTATCACAAAATCCCGACTTAATCTCCTGGTTCCGACCCACGCCTGAACCTTTGGATTGTTACGTCTCTTATTCCATTGGCACTTCTTATAGACCTCTACGGTATCGACCCGGACTGCCCCTGGACTGCCTTCTCTCCGTCCTTATCATTGTCGTGATCTTCTGGTATTTGACGCGGAACGTTATTTAGATTGTCCTTCCATGCTCCTGCTGTCTTTGCAACTCATTCGTCAGCGGTTACTCGGAACACCTCAGTTGCTCCAACCCTCGTTTGGGAAGAGTGTGTTTCAGGTAACCAACTGTGTTTGTTTTCTGCTATTTCTGCCAGCGCCATCTTTGACTATTGTACCTCATTTACCTACTGCTCTGTTGGTATTCCTCTCTACTGGATTTGGGACATTCATTGAACTACAACACTCAACGAACTTATTTTCAAAGTGCATATTGGCGTTCTCCTGATCCTGCACCAACCCAGTGCTAGCGCGGCCCTCATGCCTCCCGGGTTTACTTCCCTGTACTAAATAACCTGTTTATTATTTTTTCCTGTCGTTTTCTCCAATCCTGGAAATCGTTAACCCTTGAGAGGTCCATCCCGGGGAAAGTTCCACTCCAATCCCTGCCTAGGTATTTCCTGTCCCATAGGGTGCTTGATTGCTTACTTGTTTTCTCAGCACTGTCTAATATCTTTGTATTCCTTTGCAGCATTGGTATTGGTGTTGTGTGTTCTCCCCGCTCTTTTATTCAACTGACACCTCTGCCTGTTCCAATAGAAACAGCAGAGAGCTACGTTGTAAAGAAGAGCCCCTCTTTGAGGAAGCCTGAGTCTTGTACTCAGGGGAGCTAGAATTGGAGGCTGAATATCGATTCCTGTGTACATATCGTCTCCAAGGTCATCTATTTTCCTGACCTGTTTACGGAGCGGTAACACCGATGCCCTAAATGATTGGGTGGCGGACATGCAACCGCCTAAAGTGAATATTGCGTCACAAACAGACAAGCTGTCCAGTCTTTTTGTCTCACCTAAGATATTAAAGGTCAACAATGCTTGTCAAGTTCGTATTTTAAAGGAGATAAGAGAACAAGCTGTACAAACTGTTTGTAGCGAGATGCCATCTAGTTCCACCATGCCTATACAGCAGGGAAAAAATAACAATTCCCAATCTGCCCTCCAAGAACCTAATACAGGATATAGCACCCCCCTCATTGCTTTCTAACCAGAAATCCAACCAAAAAACAACCAATCGGCCCTCAACGAGGAAAGCCAAATGTGAGACTCTACCCACATGGAACTTTCATCTAAAAAAGTCACAAATGCCAACAATAAAGGACCCAAATTTGCACGATTTTATTATGGATCAAATAAATTTTGTTATAACCAACATTTGGAAAATGGAAGGAAAAGAGGCTAGAGAAGGCCTGCACAATAAGGTTCTTGCCTGGTTGCGGTAGAGAACTGGACCGGGTGTGGTTAGACTCTCTGATTTAAAAATCCTGCGCAGAATGGACCAGAGTGACTGGTGTTCTCAACCTTACAGCGATGTGTGTCTTAGTGGGCTGTGGGGATAGTACCCTACCTGCGTTTCTTAGTTGTTGTAAATATTTACCTAGAGGGCCTTCAATCTGTAATTTGATCCTGTGATGAATGCCTAGGGTGCATCTCTATGCTCTGCTTATTCACTACCAAAGCTATGGACTTTTGTATCCTGTTTCTTGAGTTTTGTTGAAACCTTCTGGACTAATTTGGAATTTCTCATGCTGAAGTATTATTTCCTGTTTTAGTTTCCTGCTTTGTATCCATGCTGCATTAATACCCCTTCCTGGACATTGCTAGTCCCCATAGAGTTTGGCTATAAGCTCCTAATGGAGACAGTCAAATCGAAGCAGTGATTACTGTACAGCCTTGCTTGTTTCGTAGCTGTACCATAATCCCTCAGAGGCAGTGTATCTTAGACCACGCTGCTCAGTTGGACTAGTGCCATTAGGTTACTGTTAAATGCGTTGTTTGTATACATCAGTATTGTGACTACCATGTCTGTTTTTCTTTTGTATTTTTTTTATGTTTTATGTAATGTGCTTTGATGCCTACGGGCTTTGGCGCTATATAAATGTATAAATAAAAAAATAAATCAAAGAAAACAAACACTGGAGCAGATCAATGACGACAACAGCACAATATTTGGCACTGAGAAGAGATCTACTGGTTGAACAAAAGGAACTGAACTTTCTTGCAGAAAGTTAACAAAAATGGTCCGACAGCAGATCTCCCAGGAAAAGCATTTCAACGTCACATGCCTTGGATGCAAACCTTTCATCTCTGCTTGACTTGACAATGGGGCGAGGGACAGTTCTAAGGTGTTAACCAGAAGATCTCTTACACGAGTACGTGGAAGGATTTTGTTGGCTAGGAGGAGAAAGGCTGTGTCTATATTTACATCTGGGCAGAGGACCTTAAAAAACACAGCACAGCGTTCAACATAGCGGATGTAGGATACAGCGTAGAGAAGAAACCAAATCGCAACTACTTTTCCTGAAAAGCAGATTAACTGCAGTGTTTTGTACTCCCAGAAGTAGATCCAGCAAATATGGAGCCAGCCCGGCAGAGAGGGCATTAGCAGAAACCAATGAGGAGTCTATCAAGGCACCCACACCATATGGTGGGTGCTCAGTAGAGTATAGGGAAGGACTTTTCAAAGCTGATTAAGTTTAAAATAGAAAGCTTGGGGGGCTAATTTGATAAAATTGGCAGGCCGACGAAGAGCAGCACAGAACAAGCTCCTAGAGTAAATGCCAATAGCTGCTAAACAGGTTTACACTCTTTATTAGGAGTGAAGAAATCCGGGGCCGCAGTGGGCACCAAATGTGCCATTGCATGCACCCTCATCCTTCCAAATAGTCATCTCTTTGGCATTTCAATATCAGAGAAAGGCACAACAATGGAGGGGGTTTAGCTATGTATGTACAAATGGGCTTTTGTTTTCCAAGTAAAGGCATAGCTGAGGGCCAAGAGAGGAATGCTTTTCTTGATAAAAAAAATAGATTGCGACCAACTGCACATTTACGAACATCAGGCAGATAAATAAAATAGCTATTTTTGGCTCTGTACAGAGATGCATGAAAGGTGTTGGCGGTGGGGGGAGGTGTACATTAGGGACATAGGGATGGAGACACTGATCACATTTTAAAGGACAACAAAACACTAGATTTTCAACAAGCTATAGAAGGTCATCTTGTGGTCCTGGTGATCGCCCCAATTGCTTGGCCTTTGATCTCATTGTTTATGTCACCAGAACCCCTCAATGGGCGATCAGAATTATTATCCACAACGGCCTGTCATAAGGTGAACTATCTGCTCCTGAGCAGATTTACCTTCATCACCACTCCCCTAAACTCCTCCTTTTCTAGTATGTGTTTTTAAAAGAATAGCTTTTTGGAATGTTTGTTTTTGACTGGAACATCTTTGTTAACATATACAAATTAATTGATCAGCAAAATGTTCATAGCCAGAAACTTAAGTTGTTACTATTAATTGATGTCTCCATACATTGATACCACCTAAGAACTCCGGCCAGTAAAGAGAGATACATATCAGTTGGAAAAGGTAAAGACACCAGTGTTCACAGAATGGGAGGAGGAGGATGATTACTTTCAGCTCTGCAGTTACCCAATATGCAGAAGGAAAGCCAGAATCATGTTCTAACACTGGGCAATTCAGTTTTTCTGAAAAGGGCTCTGCTTGCTTACACAGCAGCAAAGAAGCAATGTAGGAACATGAACATTTAAGACGTTGGTCTGGGACTCTGAGAAAGCTCTTCTCACACCAAGCTTTAAGGTTCTCTCCCTTTGGGGTGTGAGCAGCCTTGGAAGAAAACCAGGAAAAGCGATGTTCTGCTTGAAATGAAATTCTGACCTAACCTCCACCGCATAAGTAGGATGTGTGCTGCACAACATTCCTCCTCTTCTTCCGACACTTATATTCATGAAAAGGCAAGTGGAGAAGTGGCTGTGATGAAGCCCCTTGAGTTTCCACTCATCAGATCAATATACTGTGCATGTTCTCATAAGGAAAATTGAGACTAGCACATGGATGCAACGACCACGCTCGCTTTCTGTACACAATGCAGAGAAGTAGAAATTCATCCCTGCCACATGTGCTGGCTTTAACAGTTTGTCAAACAAGGAAGAGGTGAAACTAGGAAAGTGACTACAGCGATTAGTTCAGACACCACAAACATGAATTTTAAGAAAAGGATAATCAAACCTGAAACGAAAGATTGTGGAACCGGTCATTCACCCAGAGACCTGCATCTCTCACTTGATCGCAACTTCTTTAAATGAGTGGACATTCCCGTGGCTTATCAAGCAGTTATCCGCACCCCTCACCACACACTCAACATCAATGGGCCACTAATGGCGTATGCTGCAATTTACAATAACTTCAACAACAAAAACCTGAAGGGACCAACTGTAAAGAAGCAACCGGATGAAAATTACATCATTCTAAACTTTGTATTTATAATGTTGGCAACACCGTCCCGCACAACCTGCAACAATTATTGAAGGTGTCACTGTGGACACATTATCAGCAGCTATAACAAACAAGGGCTGGTCATGATTGTGAAGGGAGCACCTTTTAAGAACATCAGCTTCCTGTAGGTTTTGGGTTTAGCTAAACAAGGCAAACTGAAATCCTTCCTGATTGGGTGCTCCCACCCTTGTTCTACGTGGATGGATTGCCAAGGAACATATTCCCACACAAACATTATGCAAGATGGCACTGGAACTACTGCGGTAGTTTGCAGTTCCCCCTAGCATCCGAAAGAGTGGTAAAACCACGAAACATGAACCTTTCCAAAATAAATGTTGCTCTTACTTGTGTGGTGTGAGAAACCGGAAGGTACTCTCACTCCTATTCCCCATGGATACACTATGCAAGTGGCCAGGGAAAGGCCATCGCTCTTGGACCCTGACCCTGGAGGTGGACAAGCGAGAGAGGATCAGCTGGGTGGAGGGTCTTTGGGGACTAGGAGTGTGGAGCCCTTTGGAGGGACATGGTAGCCCCTCTTTCCTACCAATAACCAACATGACCCTACCCCGAACTTTATGGGCTATTGTAAGCCTGTTCCCCTCACTTTCTCTAATGTGCCATGTGACAGTACTGTGACGAGGAAAGGAGACTAAGAGGAATGAACACTAGACACTTTTACCACTTAGGTACTGGGATGAGGAAGCTGCCTCCCGAGCATTGTGAAGGTCAGGCATGTCTTCCTAATTATGGTCAGGTAGATCTAATTGACCAGGCACACCTGCAGCCTGTTAGAAGGTACATAAAATTAGAGACTGGGAACACCCCAGGGAGAAGCAGGAAGGCTGGCATGCAGAGACCAGCAGGGGACCCGCTCTACGAAGAGGCAGCTGTGGTCCGACTGGAAAGGGAACCAGGACACCGGCAGACCAGGAGTAAAGAGGACACCGCCTGCGTCCACTGAAAAACAGACAGAACCGGAGCAAAGAAAGAAGCATCCGACAGGCAAGCAGGGCTCGCAACTACAGCGTTTCCCGGCTCCGGAAGCAGAGGGGAACCACAAGAGCCACTGAGAGCAGGAGCAAACCTCCGGTGAGTGTCAGAAGGACACACGGACACTCGGTAGCTCCGGAGCCCACCGCAGCCAAGTGCCGGCCCATCTCTTTTGAATACCAAACTAAAAGCATACTCATATTTACACCACAGGAATGTATTTCAAATAACCAGAGTGTTTCTCGGAATGAAAACTTAAAATTTAAGCAACACAAGTTACTATTGAATTGAAAGGAACTTGGATACAAAGGATGTTAAAACCATTAAGCGGTTTACCTGTGAAGCACAAAGAGAATATTAAAATATATCCTAAGAGGCTAACAAGGAGAAGCCAAACAGAATGGAACTTTGTACATACGGCTAGGAGGCCAACCAAAAGACACTAAGCGGGAACACCTTGGTGGACATGAGCAAGTGCCAAGGTAACCCTTGGTGCACAGGAACAGCAAGTGCCAAGGAAACCCTTGGTACACAGGAGCAAGTGCTAAGGAACTGGCGGGGCTGAAGAGACCAGTGATCCTGGTTGCGTAAACTGTAATGGCTGGACCGCACGGTCTAACAACTGTGCCTAGACCAGTGAACCCTGAATACTGAAGACCCAGGATATTGGGAAAACCAACTGGTAAAACGAACTAAAGCAAGTACAAAAGGTGAAGTTGAAGTCTTGGGAAGGGAACCCTGAGGCTGAAAAACCTGTTCATGTTGTCTTGAGAGCAAGTTCTCAAGACCCCTTTTTGTTTTGAACTGTGTTGCATGAGACTCGGGGCAGGGAACCCCAAGGATTATCTTGACCTATGTTGCTTAGAGATCGAGGGAGGTGATCTCGAGACTTTTTTGGGACTATCTGATACTTGGGGAAAGAGAGCTGAGAACTGGAAGAAGCACTGACCTTTGAGTTGAACATTGTTTCTTTGGTTATGTTGAGGGCTATAAGCTGTGGACACAGACAGACTTTCAAGTGGGACTATTTGATTCAGACTTTCCTTAGTTTTATTCCGATAGGAAAATCCCACCTCACCATAGGGCAAGATAGGTCTTCAATCCTCCTGACATTTGATTTAATAAAGTGTTTTAGTTTGAAATATAAGTCTGTTGTCTGTGTCTTGCTTCATGAAGCCCTCACAGTGGGCAGTGTAATATTCACCCTCTTACCAAGGACAGAGTATTATGCCCTCACCTCTGGACTATACGGCTATCTCCACAACAGTGAGTGTGGCATGACACAGAGCTTAGTCTCTGGATCTCTTCTTTCCTAGAAAGATACTGGGAATTGGTGGGCCATTCCTCCTGCAGTGATCTGGTAACTCAAAGGTGTGGCTGATCTGGCTGTGGAAAAACCACCACTTACATTGATGAGGTGCTGCGGCTTGTAAGGCTAATTTTGGCACAGAGAGTGTGTTGGTCTCAGTGGTGGACGACCTCACCCAGCTGGTTCATCAGTGGCGAGTTCGTGCTCTGATTCTTTTCAGCTCGCTAGGAGTGGTGGTCGCGCCTTTTCCATTCTAGAGGCCAAACTGCGGAATACTCTACCACTCTCTTTTAGGGCCACTGAATACCATTTACAGTTCTGACATTTGTCAGAACTCATCTTTTTTTGTTCTTTCTGAGCTTTCTTTTCCTTAGCTTTTCCTGTTGTATCTCTAACGCCAAGATGCCTCTGGTGTACGTGCGCTATATAACTATGCTTAACATAACATAAATTTACTGTGTCATGTTACGTGGTGGAAGCCTGAACGGGTAGGGTTTTAGCTTAGCCAGTTTTTGGTACTGGTGACTCTCTCTGGAAGAGGCGAATAGAAGTCAGTCTGACCTGAATCATGGCATCACGCTTTGATGGATGGAAACCTGCCTTAGAATCCTCTGGGAAGGGAACAGATTGTCCCTGTAAGAGAGGTTATTATGGGGTATGTTATGGCCAGTAAATCAGAGGTCTCATTACACCCATGTACAGTTAGCGAAAACCTGTTGCTTTGCATCTCCATATTGGCTCGGCTCCCGCAGGAGAAATAATCCATGCGGAGCACAGGTAGCAGCAATGGACGTGTGCAGCGAGGAATGCCAATCTTTGCAAATGTGTGCACTGTACATGGCTTCCAAAATGGCGAATTGGTCTCTTGTAGGTTCAGTCCATGTTCTTGTGTATTCAATTAAGTAAGCTAATCTCTTTCCTTTCAAGACACCAATAACCTGCCAGGGATGTTCCAGGAAACCAGGTTATATGGGGGGCGGAGGCCCATATAATCTAGAATGTCCAAAGGTCAGTTATGGGTGTTTGGAGGTGAATCGCAGCAAGAGTTTGGAGAGGCTGTGAGGATGAAGGAGCAAAGAGGGGATGAGAGTAGAAAGGCTGGTGGAGGGCCGGCCAGCTAATGAGAAGATGGAGGAGAGAAGATCTAAGGAGGAGGTAGAGAGGAAGAGTAAAACTGAGTTTGGCAAGAACACTAAATCCAAGGAGGACTCACAGCAAAAGACTAAGTAGAAGCAGAAGACGAGACCCATGGAACAGGTGGTAGAGAGGAGGCCTAAGGAGGTGGATAAAAGAGCTAAGCAGGAGGTGGTGACAAGCGGATTTAAAGAGGAAACAAGATAGAAAGGTTAAGGAGGAAGTGGAGAGAAAATCCAAGGCAGAGAGATAGCAAAAGAGTGAGGAGGAGGTGGATATCAGATATAAGGAGAAATAAGAGTCAGGCAGGAGGCAGAATCAAGAGCGGAGTAGGGAGGAAGTGGTGAAGAGAAGATGCAAAGAAGAGGGATAGAAAGGTTAAGGAGCAAGTGAAGAGAATGTGCAAGGAAGAGTGACAGCGAAAGAGTGATGAGGGGGTATCAAATCCAAGGAGAAAGACAAGAACCCATAAGGTGGCAGAGAGGAGAGCCAAGGTGGACGTTGCGAGAAACTATAATGAAGAGACACAGGGTGCGCGACTTTGTGGGGAGGGGGAATGAGAATGTGGAGAAGCATCAAGAAAGCACACCAGGGTTTATGGCTAGCACAGGGAGGAAAGAGAAGGTCCTCTGGGTATGAGCACATGGTGTGACTATGAAGGGGAGAGGCAGGTTGGGGTGGGTGGCGGATAACCAGGATAGGACACTTGGGCAAAGCAATAGACAGGAAGCTATGGAAGAGCCTCCTTAGCAGGCACGAGCGGAACCTGCCTTTCACTCGGATAGAATAGCAGCAAGATGTTGAAGCCTGAAACACCAACTATGAAGATTCAGGATAACAATACGTGACACGATGAGGATCAACAAACATTTACTGGAGAACCAAAAACAAGATATCGAGAAACCTTGGGATTTGGGTGGGGGGGCAGAAAAAGGTTGAAATCAGCTCCTTGTTAGTCCCCACGCAACCTATTCACTCCCTTCCTAAACAAAAATAAAGGACTTAATACCATAACCGCTTGGACTGACCAGTTCTTTGATTCATTGTCTACTGCAAGACAATAGGCAATATGCAGGAATGCTGTGTGTGTCTGGTCGTCAGTGCCGCCACAGATCTTCAGAAGCCCTGTAGATGAGGCAAGATTGTGTAGTGACAGTCAGCCAAGAAAACCTCACACTGGTCATTGAGACCTGGAAGTAAAAGGAATTCTTTCAACTGAGTGCACTCTTTGAAATCAGAATAACACAGATATAGGGACCCAACCCTTCTCAGGAAGCAAAATGCACAACGTTTCAGAACTCTGCGACCAGCAAAGGTCACCCCCACTGCCGATGAAACAGAGAATTCCAAAATCAGCAAGGCAAAGGATCCGCACGTCACAGTGTTGGGAAATTTTAAATGAAGAAAATTGACTTAGTCACCATGGACAATTGCTTGAAAAAAAAGCCCAGCACTAGAAAAGTGTTTCCCTGCGGACATGAAGTCATCTGGCCAATTTAATTGATAAAAGTGTAATTTTTGCAATTACGTGTTTGCGAGAGTCTAGAAAGATGGTCAAAATCGATGGAGACAACAACTCATAGTACGAAATGTGTCTATTTGTGTATTTCATTGCTCTGGTGGGTTCAACATAAATGATACAACTTGCGGTCATGTTCCCGTGAGTTACTGAAAGAACCTTTTATTATCAATAACCTCTTTGATCATGTTTAAGACACCATTGTCTATCTTTTAATTCTGCCCAATTAGGTTTTAGGCCCCATCCCTACGACCACAGCAGAGGGGGAAAAGCACAACACACAACGCAGAAAGGCTTGAAATGAGCAAAGCATGAGAGGCGGCAAGGAAAAGTCAGGAGGAAGAAGCGTGGAACATTACGGAGGTGGTTTGAGGCAGGTGGTTTCTGGCCTTTCGAGGCGGGCTTCCTGCCATGCTCGGGGTGGTGGTAGGTGTTATAGTGCTGGTAGGTGTGGCAGCTGCTGTGCCTGTTGGAGCGGGAGTCCCAGGTAAGTTGCCTGTTGCTTCTCTGAACTTTCACTGCCCACGTGATGGGATGGTGGGGGGACCACAGGAAATCGGAAAGGATCAGAAGAAAAGGGAAAGGTAAGGGATGGTTACAAAGGAAAGCAAAAGGTAGCAGACGTGAAAGCAGGTTGCATGGAACAGAGCAATTCCCTCTTTCAACCCATTTTCAATGTATTTGTGTTGACTTCTGTAAAACCCCCACAGCATATTAGGGACAGAAACTATCTGCACACAACATATTGACGATTGAGTAACCTGGTCCCAATAAAAAAAACACAAATGGCTCAGCTGCATACACTTATGTGGGAAATCTTAATTTAGGAGGGGGAGCTTTTTGCTGTTATTTCCCACCCAACTCCTTACAACAAACCCAGCTCATCAGTAGGAAGCCCAGCAGGTTAGGTTTCCTAGTGAAAGAATTGAGGAACTAGGAAGTTGGACTCTGGGTTGTGACAGGTCACCATAAAAATAATCACTTTCCAAATGGATTTCCTATGACGTTACACTTTCATTTTCCAGCATTGAGGACACATCTGAATTTCAACACAAGCCTTACCTTGCTTCCAAAACGGTCTTCCAGTGCTTTAAAGCAGCCATTGGGTGGCAAAAGCACTATACAAACAACAAATGCAATAACAGCGTTGCACTGTCTAAAGAGTTTCATCGTGGGGACTAACCTCTCCCAGGAAATTACGAAACAGAAGTTAAGCACACCCCAGAAATGATTGTGTAGTCGAATTTTGTTACAAATGATGCTACTTGTACATTGTGTATTAAACATAGCCCAGAAATGATCGTTGTGACGAATCGAGAGTATTTGCCACTTCTCCCTGGGGGGAGCCACCCCTTTTGAGGCCAGGGAGGTGAAACCGCTGTGCAAGACACTCCCCTAGGGTCTGGCAAGTGGGACCTCACTGGGAGTGACTCCCCTCTAGGGGGACAAGGACTAATTTTCACAAGGAATTTTCTATGAAAGCAACACTATCTGCCTATATGGGATTGCCTTCAATCACAAGTAATGTGCCTTCCTTTTGTTTGGCTTCAGGTGGTGCTGGATCCAATATGACACCTGAAGGAAAACGGAACGCCACTTTGAACGTGAACTTATATATAACAGGTATGAACCGAACGAGAAGGGCGAGAGAGAGCCATTCTCAGGGGAAGCCCTCTGACGTAGCAACATCTTGGAGGGGGGGCAGCAGTGAAGAGCTGCAGAGCCTGCCACAGCCCGGGAAGGAAGGAACACCAGATGAAGACTCCGGAAACCCAGCGCAACGGACAGTGGGGAAACCGCTGTCAGCATGGGACACTGAAGACCGTCCTACGTGGTGGCGTGACCACAAAAAAGCTGTGGTGGGCCTGGTGCCCAATTAATGTTGCCAAAACCGTAGAGGACGGAAGGAACAAAACCTCTCATCGGCAGCCATATGCCGAGGACACTGATACCGCGAGACACCAAGAGCGAGGCTGCACTGGAGTTGAGAAAGAGGAGGAATAGAGTCCAGGAACGCGACCCAGCCCCGGAAATCCACCCACCAGAAGTGAAGGTACCGGGGTGGTACACAGAAGGGGGAGGCAGCCAGTACCACATATATTAATTGAAAGAAACTGCAAAGGGGAGTGAAGATAATTGAAAAAGCACAAATGTGCATATGGCGAAAGAGCGAGTAAGTTACAAAGTATAATTGTAGAGGAACAGTCGAAGCCATTAGAGACTTTCAAAACCAAAGCCAGAGAAAGGGGAATCCAGGAGAGAGGCCCTAGGACTGGTGGTCTGATACCATTGTTAAAGGTACACTAAACCCCAATCAAAAGAGAGACAAGTATAAAGAGTCTGAAGGACTAACCAAGTCAGAGGTGGAGAATCAATTGATTCCCCAAGTCATTACCCCTCTTCCAACAAGAAGATCCTAAAGACATACTGGGCAGTTCCCCAAAGTGTTTTTCAAACACCTAGGTAGAGTCACCAACTTCTTTCATTATATTCAGATACAAGCGGCAAAACAATAAACCTAAAGCTCATTGAATTCCAGAGGCTAGGTTGAACATTATTGAGGAAGAACTAGAGGAGATGCTCAAGGCTGACATTATCAATCCATCCGAGAGTCCCTGGTCTTCCCCCCATTGTTATGGTCCAAAGCCAGACACATCCTGGTGCTTCTGTATTGACTTTAGGAAGCTAAACTCAATTTCCACCTTCGACAATTATCCCATGCCCAGAATTGATGAACTTTTTGAAAAGTTGGGTACTGCCAAATACAACTCCACACTTAACTTATCAAAAGGGTATTGGTAGGTAACCCTAAACTCAGGGGATAAAGAGAAAACAGCCTTTTCTACACCACAAGGTTTATTTCAGTTTAAGGTACTTCCCATTGGCTTACATGGAGCTTCTGCCACATTTCAATGGCTCATGGATAAAATCTTGAGACTGTATGCCACTTTCTGTGGAGCCTACTTGGATGATATAGTGCATAGTAATACCTGGCCAGAGCACTTACTACATCTGTATACCATAGCTCAAGCCCTCTGGAAAGCAGGCTTACAGGCTAATCTAGGAAAAAAGCCATTTAGCCTAATGAGCCGTCATATATCTGGGATACATTGTTGGGAATGGCCTTCTCCAAAACCAGGCCGATAAAGTGAAGGTGGTGCAACAAACACCAACCCAAAACCTAAGTCGAAACAAGACATTCAAGCCTTGCTGGGATTAACATTTGTCGTGACATTAACTGGATACTACCAGAGGTTTATCCCTAATTATTTCACCCTGGTGGCTAATCTCATCGACAAACTAAAGAATTGTCAACCTCAGAAATTGACCTGGGGGGAAAAGAAGATCAGCAAAGCTATAAAGCTTGAAGCACATCCTCTGTCAAAAACCCGTACTCCAAATGAGAGATTTCAATCAAGGGTTCATCCTCCAGACAGATGCTTCCAAAGTTGCTTGGGAGCAGTGCTATCTCAAGAGCACAACGACATTGAGCATCTGACTATACACCAGTAGGAAGCTCTTTCCTCGTGAACAATCATATGCCAGCGTAGAACTCAAGGCCCTAGCTATCAAGTGGGCCAAAGTACATCTACATAAATACCTAATGGGAACGAAGTTCAGGTTAAAAATAGACCATTCACCATTTACCTGAAAGCACTCTATCCCTTTTGCTTTACGGTGGAGCACAGAAAAGGAAAAGAAAAAGGAAATATAGAAATTTTAAGCCGATTCTCACTCAAGACCGAAGGGGAAGCCACAGACTTAAGGAGGAAGAGGAGTGACAAATCTAGAGTAATCACCCCTTTTCCCCAGAGCCACCCCCTTTGAGGGCAAGGGGGTGCACCTGCTCTGCAAAACTCTCCCTAAAGGTCTGGTCAAGTGGGACTTCACTGGGAGTGAATCCCCTCTAGGGGATAAGGACTCTCATTCCCACAAAGAACTCCCTATGCAGGCACCACCATCTGCCTATATCGGATTGCCTTCAATCACAACGAACGTGCTTCCTTTTGTTTGGCTTCAGTTAGTGCTGGATCCAATATGACACCGGAAGGAAAACAGAATTCTCCTTTGAACGTAAACTTGTATGCAACAGGGACTAACCGAGTGAGAAGGGAGAGGGATCCATACGCAGGGGAAGCCCTCGGATGTAGCAAAGTCTTGGAAGGGGGGGCAGTGTGGAGCCGCAGAGCCCAATGCAGCCCGCCAAGGAAGGAATATTAGAGGTAAATGCCAGAGACCAGGCGCAACAGACAGTGGGAAAACTGCTGTCAGGACAGAATACTGGAGACAGTCCTGCATGGTGGTGTGACCACAGAAAAGCTGTGATGTGTCTGGGGTCCAAGCAACAACAACAAAACCTCCCGTCGGCAGCCACACGCCGAGCACAACGACACTGCGAGATGCCGAGAGTGAGTTCACAGAAGAGTTGAGAAAGAGGAGACCGAGAGTCAAGGAAAGCGACCTGTGCTGATGCCAAGCCCCGACAATCCCACCAGAAGTGAAGGTACCAGGGTGAAGCACAGAAGTGGGAGGAAGCCAGTACCACATATATTAATTGAAAGGAACTGCAAAGAGGACTGTAGAGGAGAAAGCATGAATGTGTACATGGGGAAAGAGTGAGAACGTTACCAAGTATAATTGTGGAGGAACAGTGGAAGCCATTACCAAGAGACTTTGAAAACCACTCTAAGGTGTATCAATCTCAAAAATCAAAGGGGGAGAAAGGGGAACCCAGTAGAGAGGCCCTAGGACTAGTGGCGTGATACCATCGTTAAGGTTATACCAAACCCCAACCAAAAGAGCGTCAAGTTTAAAGGGTCTGAGGAAAGAATGTGAAAGACTACATCCAGAAAGACAAACAGCATTGATAGGTCTTGCACGCTCTGAGATAACCAACATATGAATATACAGCACAAACTACAGAAGCTCATAAAAGAGACATTAGGAAACCAGATTAATAGTTTCTGTTAACTTGTTTCCAGTCAATGGCAAAATCAGACTTGTTGCTAGTGGAACAACTCTGAGATAAAGCTCGGAGACATACGGCTAAAGTCAAGGTGCCAGAAGATATAGATTCCGCTAATGTTTAGTTATTAGTTTTAGTGGGATGGTCAGATAGAAGAACAAGTTACTTACCCGTGGTAAAGTTCTTTCAACTGGATGATCCTCCCAATTATTCCTCATCTTTGACATTCAAGTCTGCTTGCAGCTTGCTTCGGAATTTTTTTTCATAGGGTTGAGCATTGTGCAGCGTCGAGTCTTCGTCCTCGAAGGGCGCCGTAGCAACACTCATGACATCGATGATGATAAATGAAGCACATGCGCTAACCGTTACCGCGTTTTTTCATTTTTTTCCCTCCTTTAACTTGAATGCTGTGTCATATGAGGAGACAATCTTGATGTTGTGAGAAAGGTAGGTGTAAGACACGTACAATTCTAAGCAGACAAGAGGGGATGGATGGGCGATGAGGAAAACGTGGGAGGACCACCCAGTCAAAAGAACCTTGCCACGGGTAATTAACTTGTTTTTTTGAATGGATTGTGTCCTCCTACGTATTCCTCATCTTTGATAGACTCCCAAAGCAGTTTGAGTTAGGCGGTGGGTGCCAAGAACTTTCATATTTGTTAATATTATGCAGGACAGCCTTGCCAAATTTGGCTTCCTCTCCTGAAAAATAATCTACACAGTAAAATGTACTTAAAGTGTGAAGCGACGACCAGTTTGCCACTCTACAAATGTCTTGCACCGGCACACCTCTTTCCAGAGTTGAAGAAGCAGCCACTCTAGTGGAATGCACCCTCAAACCTTCAGGCACATCTTTGCCTGTTAATGAGTAACACTCTGCTATGCACATTACAATCCATCTAGAGATTGTTTTGTCACTGCCATGCCATGTCGTTGGCCAGCATAACCGATGAAAAGCTGATCATCTTGCTGAATACTTGCAGTCCTTGCAATGTAGTAGCTTAGTGGCCTTAGTGCCCTTTTTGGGTCTAGACTCTCCTCCTCTTTAGATGATTGAGGATGAGGGTAAAAAGATTGGCAGTACAATTAGTTGTGCTAAATGAAACTCTGACACAACTTTCGGAAGGAAAGATGACCCAACTCTCAAAATTACTTTATCCTTGGAAAAGGATGTAAAAGGTTGTTTGGAAGATAAGGCCTGTAGCTCACTTACCCTACGGGCAGACGTTATAGCTACTAGAAAGGACGCTTTCATAGAGAGCATCTTCAGAGGACACCAATTTAAGGGCTTAAATGGCGCTCCCATAAGACTTCTTAAACAAGATTTAAATCCCATGATGGCACAATGAAGGGAGTGGGCAGAAACAAATTGGTTAACCCCTTCAGAAATTGTTCTACAATCAGCACTTTGAAGTGTGAACCCTGATCTGGGGATCTTTTGAAGGTTGATGGTGCCGCTAAGAAGCCCTTCATCGTGGCTACCTGCAACCCAGAATGGGTCAGGTGGAGCAAGAAAGACAGAACATAGGGAAGTTTACATGTGAAAGGAACTAGTCTATTTTCCCTGCACCAGCTGCAAAAACGTATTCCAACGGCAGCGGTACAGGGATTTAGTTGTTGACCTCCTTACCGAAAGAAACACTTGCAATACGTCTTCCGGGAGGTCCCAATCTTTGTATCTCACCCTTTCAGACACCAGGCATGAAGATTGAGAGTCCTGATCTCTGGGTGAAGAATGCGTCCCCCCTCTTGCGAGAGTAGGTCCTCTTTTTGGGGAAGACCAATTGCAGGGCAGATGGGCATTTCCAGAAGGTCCGGGTAGCACGTTCTCCGGGCCCAATCCGAAACAATGAGGATCATGGTTTTCCAGAACTTCCTCAACATCCTGATGACATGAGAAATGACGGGGACTGTCAGGAACACGTACAGAAGTGGAAAAGCCCAGTCCACCACAACCGCGTCTCCTAGAGCTCCCTTTTGGTGAAATTCCATTGAGCAGAACAGCTTGCACTTCTGGTTGATACTGGTCGCAAACTGATCCACTTGAGGGGTTCCCCAAAGGGCAAATATCTCTAGAAGGACTTTTTGAGCTAGTTCCCACTCGTGGGAGTTCATGCTCTGCCATGCTCAGAGCGTCCACCGCAGTGTTCTTTTCTCCGGCTAGATGAACTGCCAGAAGAGTGATTCCTTCTCTCAGTGCCCAGAACCAGAGCTCCATTTGCCTCTCTGCACAGGGGAAGTGTCCCTAAAACCCCTCTCCTGTTGAGGTAGTGCATGACCACTGTGTTATCCATCATTATCAGGACGCTTTTTCACTGTATTGTCTGAATGCCCTCAGCTCCAAAGGAGTGGTATGGAATCTGGACTCTGAGGCCAGTGTCCTCTTATTGAAAGGTCTCATGTGCGCTCCCAATCCTGTCAGGGAGACGTCTGTCACAACTGTCATATCTGGTCAAGGTTGCCAAAAGGGTTCTCCTCTCATAGCATTCCCTCGGCTGGCCCACCCCAGGTGATCCTGGGTGCCATTTGTCAGGACATGGAGAAGGTTCATCATTCTACCGGAGAATTGAGACCACTGGTATCTGAGCAACCTATTGAAGGGATCTCATTCTCAGATGGGGTTCTGACACCAGAAAAATGCAGGATGCCATGAGGCCGAGCAACCTTAGGAAGTCGTAGGCCAGAAGACGTTGGGCACTCTGGAATTTTTTGGCAATCTGCAAGAGATGTTGAGCCCTTGACTCGGGTGGCAAAGATTTTCCAAAAGCTGAATCCAGGAATGCTCCAACTAATTGAAGCTTATGTGATTGTGTCAAGTGGGACTTTTTGAAGTTCATGGAGAAGCCCAGCTCGTGGAGGAACTGGCAGCTATGACTGAGATGATTCAGAGACTATTACGAAGAAACAACCCTGATCAAACAGTCGTCTAGGCAGGGCTACAAACCACAAAGGGTAGACCTGCTGCCACTAATGCCATAAGTTTGGTGAAGACCTCGAACTGAGGTGAGCCCGAATGGCAGAACCGGAAACTGATAATGAGAACCGACAACTGCGAACCTCAGGTACTTTCTGTGCTTCTGATGTATCGGCACATGTAAGTAAGCATCCTGAAGGTCCAATGACACCAACTAATCCTGTAGTCGAATGGCCTGAAGCATCTGCAAAAGAGTTACCATCTTGAAATTGTCCTTCCTGAGGAACTTGTTCAAGCACCTCAAGTCCAAGATGTATCGCACACGTCTTCGTCCTTGGGCATCAGGAAGTAAGGAGAATACCAACCCTGTTTTCTCTCCGCTCCAGGTACCAATCAATTCTATTGCATCTTTTCCCAACAGGATGAGAATCTCCTGTTGGAGGAGCGGACCTGGAACCAAGGTTGATCTGGATTTTGGGGGGCAATCGGGAGGTCTTTTAGAAATGGAAGACAGTAACCGCTGGCTACGGTTTATAGCACCCACGCGTCCAAAGTTATGCTTCGCCAACTCCGGAGATGACATGACAGTCTGCATCCTACCACAGACTTGTGGGTGAAGGAGTCATTTTGCTGTACCACCTGCAGCTGAGGGTAACTCTGCTTGTGTTGAATGAGGATTTCTTCCTCCTCTACCTCCACAAGGGGCTCTTCTTGGGCCCCTTTGTGAGAATTTACCTCTTCCATTAGAGACAGCGGAATAAAAACGAAAAGGACATCCTCTCCATCCTTGATTTGAAGGTTGAGGTTGTCTGATTGCCGCCCCTAATGATTTAGCTGCAGCTCGAGACGCTTGCAGCTTTTCCAGGAATTGTCCAATTTGACCGGAAAAGAAAACCGTATTGCCTAGTTGACCGAATGTAGGCAGTACGAAATGATCGTACAACCAAAGATTCATACAACTGGTCCATACGGTTCCATTATAGCAAACAACGGGTGCAGGAGGTGTCCCCCGCTTCTGGGACATTGGAAGGGATGGAAATTACGCTTCAGGGGTGTAAGAGGAGCGCCGGCAGATGGCAATAAGGTAATTAGGGGAGGGGGGATGGATATAGGGCTGCTAGCGGCCCAGGGATTTGGCTTGTTTAGCCTAAGCTCAAATAGATTTGCGGCGAAATCGACTACGGTCAATTCTGCCACAAATGTATTGACCTCTGTCAAACAACCCATATCCGCCTTTCCAGGCTACTATCAGCCTTCTCGCCAAGCAGGGAAGTCTTGTCAAATGGCATATCAAGCAAACGTGCCTGGATGTCTGCAGAAGATCCTGAATTTCCCAGCCAAGAAATGCGCCTAAGCGCTGTACTAGAAACCATGGACCTGCTTACTGAATTCACTGTATCCAGGCTGGACTGCGACGACTGCCTCATGGCATCTTTTCCATTCTGTATTAGGTTTAAGCAACCTTCTCTTTCTTCTCCGTCTGGAATGGGTCATGCTGCAAGAGCAGCTACACCCCCAAAGGGTGTGAGTGTACTTCGCTAAGGCATTAGTAGAATTTATTTATTTATTGATTAGATATACTTTTAGCCAAAAGGCTTTGTATAACACAAGGAACATACAAACATATACAGGTAATCAATACCAGCTAAAAAACACACTATCCTTAAAAATATATCGCATCAAGTACACGCTAAAATACTTCATTCAATACATTTTAAAATAGCAACAATCTTTACATAGAATATAACAAAGTAGTATATTAGATTAATATTGTTACCTCTCATAAAAGACATCCATAATTCAGTAGTGTGTGTCATATCAATAGCATTGTTAAAAGATTTAAAAGATTTGGTTCTAATCATGGTTAGACTTTCACAAATCATAATTAAGTGATAAAGTGACTCAGAGACATTATTGCCACATAGGCGACATTTTCTCATTTCATGTGGAATATTCATAATATCGCCTTTGGTTGCTAGCTTTCAGTCATATTGAATTTCATTAAAAGGTAGGTACGAAAAGTGCTAGTGCTCGGATATGCAAGGATATATTTAGGGGGCATTGTTCTCGTTAAATACTCTTCAAGAAACAGGCCACTATTAATAACATTTTGCTGATCCCAAAAGTCAGACACTTTCTTTTTTATGTCCCTTTTTTGAGCAGTTAGCGCTAGCATTCCAGGAGTACTCCCAGGCATCCATTTATGGTATATCCTTTGTAGAATGCCAAAGGTACCAACAAGCATATTTCCTTCTAACCGAAGATATGCTTCTACATATGGCACAATAATCGTGTCATTTTTAAGAATAACCACCTTTTCATAACTCAGTACACATTGACATGTATAGGCACACCAAATTCCTTTAATGGCAAACTCTAGGTACAGGTATTCAACACTCAGGCTGTGTGGTAACCAAAACAGCTTCCTCAAGAGTTTAGCCTCAAATACCACCATACGTTTGGCAAAAGAGTGACCCCATACCTCGACAGCATATAGGATCATTGATCGTATTTTGGCCTAACAAATGTTTACAACTGAAGAGGCAGAATAGCCTCCATTGCGACCAATGAAGGCACTCAGTGCATTCGTGGACACTAGGCAGTGGTTCTGGAGTGCTAGCCATTGTGATTCCCATGTGAGTTTTGCGTCCACTATTATACCGAGGTATTTATATGATGTGACTTGTTCCAATTGTTTTGAGGCTAAGTACCACAAACATTTCTTGGGTCTTCGTTTTTTAGAAAATACCATGATCTTACTTTTATCGATATTTATAGTCAAACCATTTGCAGCAGAATAAGCCACCAGTGTATCAAGCATATGCTGGAGACCGGCTGGCGCATAGAAGTTAGTAGATTTGCAGATTTTAAAGCCATGCTCCCTCCACTAAATACACTAAGTACTCTTTTTCCTAAAGAGTCAATTCTTCTATCTTACTTATCTGCTGGAGCATAAGGGCAAGCTGGAGCTTTTGATGAAACTATTGCTGCTTGAACCACCAGGTTCGCAGGTGTAGGGTGCCTGTTAAAAAAAAGGAGGGTACACAGAAGCAGCTCTGTATTTCTTTGTTAACAATTTGTTAACCGGTGGAACAGATTCTGGTTTAAGCCAATTTTCCAAGACCCTTACTCTTAAGGCTGCATGGAATGGTAAGACAGCCTCCCTGACTGGACCACGGTCTAAAATATCAGTGAGGTCATCAGTCTCCATAGCAGCTGCGGGTTTGGACCACCCCCCGATACTCAGCCACTTTACAAATTACAGCTCTGTATATGGGATCAGCCTGAACAGCCATCTCCGGGTTACCAAACTCTGTCTCTGGTGATGTTTCCCAGCTGTTGGTCTCCTTTAGATTTTCCACCAGATTTTGCATCTTGGATTCTTCAGAGATAATCTCCTCTGGGACATTTGGTGTCTCATATTTGTACCCAAAAGGGGGCTGATCTTCCTCTTCATCTTCCTCAAATATTGATCCCATTTGCCTGAAGAAATCAGGTCAAGGATGGGTCTAAAACACTTAGATATATCAGCCATAGGTTTAGCAGTCTTCGAGAGCACTGAATGCTCCGACGAAGTTGACGGTGTTGAAGACTGACAATTTAGTATGCTTTGATGGCTGTAGATAGATTACATGCCTGGAAGGTTCAGGCGATAAACATAAAAGCTTTGATACCTTCGAAAAAGGCTTTGATACCGAAGATGAATGCTTCGAGTGGCCAGACACAAGCTCTTTCTTGTGAGTCGAGGAAGACTCCTTTGACTTGTGTCGAAGAGCCTCTCGTTTCGGGTCTTGAGGCACGCGAGAAGGAGACACACGAGACTCCCTACTGGTCTTAATAGATGCCGAAGGGTGGCTTCTTTTCTCAGACTCCTGCAGAGGGGCACTCGGAGGAGCATGCCTCTGGAAAACTTCAAGCATTTTCAAACTCAAGTTTTCTAAGTCCCCCGGAGTCAAGTTCTTTTTTGGAAAATAAACTTTTTCGGGAGAGGAAGACAGCGATGACGAGGATCTGTGACGTTGTTTTTGCTCATCATCATAAGGCTTTTATTCGACGTAGTCATTAGACACAATACGAAAATAATACACAATGGTACATAGACAATTCATAGGTGGTCGTACAGGAAATTCTTTCAAAAATGATGTAGATTTAAGACTTCATAAAAGTAGTCAATCAATGAACGCATTACAAACCAGAACATGTTAAAAGCAGAACAATGCATTCATCAATATGGGAACCTTTTTCCTCTTGGATACTATACATATTGGCTTATGCACAGTCCTTAGTACAATGTGATTTACGTAAGCAGATTCTGTCCAAATCTGCGTTAAGTGCTTGCATGCATTTTGGGTATATGTCTTATACTCTCTATAGGTCAAAGTCAGGTTTATTACCACCCGAATACAATGGGCCTGTAGGTAGGCTTTTAGGCCAGCTCATGATGAGTACGCGGCCAGTTAAGCCATCCGTAGGTTTAACAATAGTTCATTGCCTGGGCCCATCACTGTTCGGAGCCCTTGACCTCACACGCCATGCCTGGAAGAGATAGGATGCCACAAAGTATACAATGTTAATATTCTGAGAATGATGAAATAATAGAGCTCCTTGTTCTACATATGCCATAGTTATTACAGAGTGTTTTTAAGTATGTGTTCCTCATACCAGCATGTTTCTCACAGAAAAACAAGAAATGGCATAGGATCTCTTTGGCCTGGCCACAGGCCTTGCAGATGTCATTTCTCCCTACTTCACTTTTACTTGTACGGTAAGCCAGGTTAAGTTGGCCCAGCCTGAACTTTGTGTACATGTATCTAGCATAGGGTGTGTGACCACGTCCAGGTAGGGTTCAAACACCAGGCACGGTTTGCATTCCAGAGAATGATCCTAGGTAACCAAAATACCACAGGCATTAATCATACCTACTGTAGTGGCCTCCCGCACCATGCTCTTTAATTTGTTGGCGGTACCTAGTGGTATGTCTAATGGGTTTGTCCATTAGGATTCCAAATCAAGACTGGCCAGGAACCCTTTAACATATACAAACCAGGATAAGGAGCAGCCACCCTCTGAATCCATCAGATGTGATATAGCCTCACGGTATACCATGAGCTCTGCTGTGGTCCATGCCCTGATCGATTACAGAATGGGCCCAAGGGCAGCATCCACACCTATTGCATTGAGCCCAAGTTCTAAATAAATTGGTGTGCCTAGACATGGGAGTGGTAGGCCAAGCAACCGCTTAAAAAAACCTCTCTACCAAGTCCAGCTTTTTAACTGGAGCATTGCCCCAGATCCTGGCTCCATACAGTGCTGCAGCCTTAGCTTGGCCGGTATATATAGTAAAGGCAGGTGGAATAGCCCCCGTCCATGCACGAGAAAGAATCTCCAGATTGCCCCACTATATTTGTCCAGGGCAGCGCGTGATTTGGCTAGCTGTGGGGTCCAACCGCCCCGTCCTGCAATCTTACACCAAGATAGTTAAAGCTGCGTACTTGCTCCAGGGGGTGCCATTGATGTGGAGTTGGATTTTAGTAAATATTTTAAATGTTGGCAGGAAGACCATAGCCTTGGTTTACCCAATATTAACCTCCACCTGTAGATCCATACACTTTTCTACAAAGGCTCCTAAGGTAACTTCTAGGCTTTTGATAGATGTGGATAAAAGGACAGCATTGTCCACAAAGTGGAGGATGGGGATAGGTTCCGACCCTAATTTGGGCTGATCGAGGCTCCTTCGTCTACCATAGCGTACAATTGTGTCAATATATAAAAGAAACAAAAGTGGAGCGAGGACACACCCCTGCCTCACCCCTCTTGTTAAAGCAAAGGGTTTAGTTAGTTCTCCACACAGGCCCCAGCAGACCTTTGCTATATTGTTCAAGTACAAATGTACAATGATCTGGAGGTTTTCCGGTATCCCCCTTTTGACCATAATAGACCACAGCTTGTCCTGAGGTTCACAAACACTGAGTACAGATTCATATTCCTCAGGCTCGCGTATTTCTAAGTAATCAAACTCATGTGGAATACCTGGTCTGTGGTGCTTAGTTTAGGGCAGAATCCTGCCTCAAGATGGCCAATGGGGCCCTCCTGGACACCCCATGCCTGCAGATGTTCATAAATAATTCTAGTCAATAGCTTTCCTACCCCATCTAGAAGGGATATGGGCCTAAAATTGGCTGGGTCCTCCCTTCCTCCTTTTTTATATATCGGTATTATTGGGGCTTCCTGCCAAGACAGGGGGGCTTTGTTGGCTCTAAGGATCACATCAAACAGGTGTCACAGGGCAGGTGCCCATATATGTGGTTCATCCTCCGCTAAGTCAGTAGGCAGGAAGTCTGGTCCTGGGGCTTTGCCACACTGTTGCAACAGAATTGCATCACGAACCTGAGGTCGACAAGTGTCGTGAACTAGACCTCGAACTTCTTCAGTGTTTAGGACGCTTCTTAGGGGAGAAACATCTCTCAATTCCAAGGATGATTTTCTTTTAGATGAGGTAACGGCCAGGGATTTGTGAGAGGGCTTACCTCCATTGAGTTTTCCCTTCCTTTCCCGCAATGCCTTGACAGTCATGGATTGACATGAGCCACAGTCGTCGACTTTGTGGCTATACACCAAGCACCACAGACAGACGCGGTGAGGGTCTGTGATAGACGTTTTCGCTCCACAGTCTGAACACTGCATGAAGCCTGTCTTCGGTGTCGAGGACATTATTGGAAGAATATTCACTTGTAGACAAACGTAATCAAAATTCTGCTGAGGGGGTAGCTCAGAAAGCATGCAGCAATGCGGAAAAAACACAACTGAGGTAATGGTCAGCCCGCATGCACCATATAACAGCGTCGACGTCACGAGGGACGCTGCAGAGGCCATCGAGGAGCAAGACTCGACGCTGCACAACGCTCGACCCCATGAAAAAAAACATTCCGAAGCAAGCTGCAAGCAGACTTGAATGTCAAAGATAAGGAATACATGGGAGGACACAATCCATTCGAAGTAGGTTTTGGAATGAGGACTTTTTTCCTTGGACTTTTGACAACTGGCGAGCACCCTTAGTTTGGTTAGGTAGGGAACATTGCCATAGCGTAGGGCGAGTTAGTCAATTTTCATGTTATTTAAATAAACTAGTTAAAACTGTCAAACGTGAGTACGACTCCTTCTGCCCCGCCACTTAGCATAGTTAAGCATGACGCTACTTGCACGCCCTGTGTGGAGTGATGGCGGTGAGGAGATGGCAGGGAAAAGCAGCAGAGATTAAGAGTACACACATGGGCATTCAAGTCAGCACTGGCAGCACATGCCAGGCTAACCTCTGCTGGCCGATCAAAGCCTGCGCCACTGAGTAACCACAATGTGGCCTCCTGGGAAGGCCACTAACAGCACAATCACATGGTAGCACACCCCTAAACCAGGCCAGATGAGGACCATAGCACTATATATGAGGCACCTGCAGCCTGGCGTTGTGCTCTTGAATTTAATAATAGGCACTTTTCAGTCAAATGAGTGCCCATCCCTCCTAAGCAGCAACAATTACAAGAACTATTACTTTTGTAATACAATAAATAAAACCAAATTTGTAACCTTTGGAGGTAATCGAGCCATGGGTCTCGAGAGCTTGTAAACAGTTATTTTTTAAAAAGCAGGGTACGGGGGGGGGCATAGGTTTGGAATATAAAATGTAATTACATTTTATCTAGACTAACCAGCAAAGTTACCTTTAGAAACTTAATGTGAAGAGAATGCTCCCATGTGCCAGGATAACCAAAACTTCACCGCTCAGTTTATGAGGCGGCTTTATCTTGTGTGTTTGTTTTTAAAAACAAAGTGCATGTGAACAGTTTTAGATTGGGCGGTGCTGGTTGGACAGGTCATTCAAGTACGGGCCACAGCCATATCAGAGATGGATGACCAACTGCTTTCATTCTCGGTCTCACTTTGTTCCCTAGACAGCGAACATTGGAGGAGAACAGTGCTCGACTTGCCATCCTGTTGGTTACTGAGGTAGACAGATCCCTGAATCTTAAGAAGTAGCAATAATCAACAGTCTTGCAGAAAGGGCCACAGCATAAAAGGAGACAAAAGAACCAGGACAGTGATAGTGACATGGGGACAGGAGTCCCATCCCAGGGATACAGGAAAGTGTGGGCAAAGTGGGTACAAGACTTGCCCAAAGAATTGATGCCTCATGGTCAAGCCTCGTATATGGCAAAGGGTATGCTGGTTGAATAAGCACGGCCGATGCTGCTTTAGAACGCAGAGACCTATCCTCCCTACTGGGGTAGCTGAAGCACCCCGAAATGGCAGATGCTAGCTCAAGAAGGAGGCAGGAATTATCAACGCACCCATGTATGCATGATGATCATTGAGTCTGCCATCAAGATAAACATGCACGACTGTCCCTTCCAGGTCACAAGAACAAAGGAGACGTAAGAGTGATTCCTGATACCTTTATCCCTGGCGTATGTGGCAGGTTCTTTAAGTGCCAATGGATGTACTCACTTGTAGGCATCCATCGTCCCAAGGTACTGTGCATGTGTTTACTCTTTATTGATTCAAATAACTACTCAACTCGAATAGGCAACCTCAAACCTATTGATCTACCCATCCAGCCCCCACCCCCCTCAACACTGCGATTCATCCTCTGGGGTGGGGCTGAGCACTTGGTATGGGTGCTTAGAAAAGGAACGGTGTGCCCTCAAAACTGGGGTTCTCCCACCATTTACTAGGGAATGGGCTTCTATGTCTTATGCAAGAAACATAGTAGCTCTTCAGCAAACCTCAAACTGTCCGCTTAAGATTTTAAAAAGCAGAGGCATTCTCACATGTTTGAGCAACTCTGAAGCACTTTGAGAATCTCCAAGATGGTACGTGGATCCCCTTGCACTTAGTGAGTCGTTCTCAGCCAGGGGGCTCTCACCTTTCACCCGCTTTCCTAAACCTTCAGTCGTTTGCTGGTTTTGTGGAAGGCACAAAAAGGGTCCATTTGATTGGGTTTTCTTGTATGGAATTAGGCCGGCCTGCCCTCGACACCATCCAAAATGAAGGTACGCTTCTGAAATCTGAATGTCAAGCTTATCTTGAAAGGTTCTGGCGTGTGCCTCTGCGTGCAGGAAACCCCAGGGGCCCCCGTGCTCACACTGCGGCAGAGCCCCTCAACCCCTTTCATATCTAATACGATATTCCAGAGGTCGCAACCATCCAGTTCTGACAACGTTTCAGCCCTAACAAGCAGAAATACCGCCTACCATTGCCCCTTGGAGACACTGGTAGGGCGTGTGAGCTGGGCTGCTGAATTACCACTCCTCGCCTGACTGCACACCCATCGGACAGTACACAGTACACCAGAAGTGAATATGGCTGGAGTGTGGACCACAACCCTATTTTGTGATTAAAAGCAGAGAGGGGGTTAGTGCAACACCAAATCGACTGGATGCTTGGGTTTTGGGACTTGGCTTCCTGGAGAAAACATCTAGCAGCAGAAGGTGGTGGATCACAGCCATGGTTGCTTTTCAGGTCTTCTTAGAAAGTGGCTTTGCTCTCTTACAAAGCTATTGTAACTGGGCAGTTGTGTAAAGCAATGTCTTCCGTTTCTTAATTGGTGCTTGGAAGGAGTGCACGTCTATAGCAGGAGGCTTGAGGATTGAGAGACAAAAACACTAAAGAAAAAGAGAAATGGGTGATGTCCTATAGGCAATAAATAAAATACAAGCTGATATTACGGGGACTTGCACGGCTAACAATACCAGTTGGAAGGAAAGCGAGCACAGGGGCAAAGCTAGGAATAGCCTTTTGGCAAGGGTTAGTGGCAGCAACACAAACAATAACTCCAAAAAGATTGGGAAAGGCAGGAATGCAGCAATAGTACAGCCAAAGCACTGGAAAAGCTGGAGGCCATGTGGAGTCATTGTGCCAAAGGTAGACACAGATGGTAGTACCTGACTTACATTGTGATATGTTGCCACATCTGCAAACATCCCGCCCCCGAGGTCCACAAGGATGAGGGATTTGAGACTCATGCTCTACTACAGTGTACAGTGGGCCCTTACTATCACACAAGACCATAAAAAATCTTTAAACATGACAATGATACCCAATCAACAAATCCCATCAGCTGAACTCCTGTCAGTCAAACTTCCCATTTCACATAATCAAACGGCCACCTTGCACCTCATTTACAGGTCACCAAGGCCTATCACCACCTTTTCAGACAATATCACATCTTTAATAGCTGACAAAACTAAGACTAACTCGCAAATTATTCTATTAGGTGATTTCAACTTGGGCCTATGGACCCTAACGATTCTAACCCCCTAGAAATTGCCAACTCCCTTACCAACCTAGGCTTCACTCACTGCATCCTCAAACCTACCCATGAAAAGGGAAGATCTCTTGATTAGTTAGTGGATATAAACTTCACTCTCACCTCAGTAGTAAACTCACCTTGTCCCTGGTCCGATCACTACACCATTACTTTCAACATCTCAGCCAGCTATCAACGCCCCAGTCCAAATATGGCACCCCCTACCTGTACTAAAAACAAAAGAGACATAACTAGAGACAGCGTTCTTCCTCATATCCTATCATCTCTTTAAAACGCATTATTATCCTGTTCAGACCTGACTGTCCTACTCGATACTTACAACACCACCATCCTCGAATCACTGGATGCAATAGCCCCTACCAAAATTAGGAAGGCCAAAACACGTGCGCCCCTCAACTCGTGGTTCACACCACACCTGAGGACCTTGCGCAAACAAAAAAGAAACTCTGAAGCCTGTTGGAAAAGTCACCCATCTGAGGCTAAAAAGGACAGCCTTATCATAGCTTCACTTAACTATAAAGAGGCTATTCGCTCAGCCAAGAAGGAGACTTACAACAAACGTATCCTGCAAGCCAAATCTAATACAAAAGAGCTCTTCAAGATTCTCAAAGAACTTGAAACTCCCACCTCACCACCTGATATCTGTAGCAAAGACAGCACATGGTGCCCAAATATCCAGAAAGCGCTACTTGACAAAATCTCAACACTCCAGACTAAAATCAATATAAAAAGTAGTCTCCAGTCTAATACCTTGCTCAACTTCCTCCTCAACAAAACCAACCTTACGCCACCCACCCTCGAACCGTTCAGCTTCTTACCCCTAACAATCCTAGAAGTAGAAAACTATCATCAACAATATCAAGCCCTCTAATTGCCAGGGCGACACTTGCCCAGCTCCCATCATAAAGGAGGCATCCCATGAACTAGCTCCCTTCATCATAGCTCTAATAAACTCATCTTTTAGCTCGGCTACTGTACTAGACAATCAGAAGGATGCGTGGGTCACCCCCCCTTAAAAAAAACATCTCTTGACCCAAGCATACCCACCAACTACAGGCCTATCACAACTCTGCCGTTTCTGCTAAAAAATCTTCGACCGAGCCGCTTACCTACAGATCCAGGATTATCTGGAAAGTAACAAGCTCCTCGGCCTTAGACAATTGGGCTTTCGCCCTAAGCACGGAACGGAAACAGCCCTATTAGACTTAAAAACGCAAATCGATGACCTGAAAGATAATGACAAGATTGCCCTCCTTCTGCCTTCGACTTAACTACCAAATTCTGCGTCAACATCTCGAATTGGCAACGCACTTCTCAGACAAAGCTACTACCTGGATCAGATCCTTCCTGGCCGATCGTTCCATGAGGGTCTTCTCCCCCTCTGCATCCGCAGCACCCTCGCCAGTCTTGTGTGGTGTCCCCCAAGGATCTTGTGTTTCACCCACACTTTACAATGTGTTCACAAAACCACTCTTTGATATCCTTGACTATCTGGGTGTCACCTACACTAATTATGCGGATGACACCCAGATACTCATCCCCATCACTGGCAACCACATAGCTGACACCAACGTGCTAAATGAGATATATTTAGTAATCCAGGCTTGGATGGCCCAACATGAGCTCTGTCTTAATGATGACAAGACAGAGCTCCTCATCCTGGGTTCCACTAACAGATTCAACAGACTAGATAGCTCATTAAAATCCTTTGTCATTGATGGTAACATCATCAAGTTTACAAATGACACCAAAACCATAGGTATTTACCTTGATTCCGCCATCTCTCTCTCAAACAAATGCCGTTGTCTCAGCATCTGCATATACATGCAAACTTATCAATGCTTGACGCCTGTTCATCAATACAGCAAATTGCATTATCCTCGCTAGAACCCTAACCATGTCTAAGCTAGACTACTGTAACGCCCTCTATCTTGGGACCAGTCACCGTAACCTCAGTAAGCTTCAGGTTACCCAAAACAACGCCATTGGGGCCGCCTTGAAATTCCCTAGAAACCAACATATATCGAACACTCTACGTAACTTGCGTTGGCTTCCCAAAAGAGTCACGCTCAAATCCTTGGCCCTCATTCACAAATGTCTGTCTGACAATGCACCTCCCTACCTAGCCATCAGATTTTCGAGACATACTTCCAGCCGACCACAGAACAGCCCAAACTTATTGCCTCTCCATCCCCAGATTCAAACTACAGTATTCCGGCAAGGCTAGTTTTCCTGTACTGGCCTCGAAACTCTGGAATTCGATGCCCACTTCGCTCAGACTTGAACCCGCCTTTTTCACATTTAAGAGCAAAAAGCACGGCTATTGGATCAAGATGTCTATTGGATCAAGATGTACACAACTTATCACTGCTTCCTTACTAAGCCTATACCATCACACTTTGGAATTGCTCTACTTACCTGTAAAAATTTTACATTTTAAATTTTAAATGCTAATCTTAAATGTTAAATTGTACTATAGATCTACTTGTAAATATCTGAAGTCAATCTTACTGTGCCTGTATATCTGATTAGGTATGTATGACTTCATGTGGAGCCTAAAATATGTGCCCATATGCCTTAGGGCCAGGTGCGCTATATAAATAAAGAAATAACAAATACCAAGACAACTACACAGTTTGTGTAGTTCACAATTTGCAACCTTTGGCCCTACAGATGTTTTGAATGACAGCTCCAATAAGCCCAAGCCAGTTTAGTCAATGGTGAGTGATCATGGGAGTCGTAGTCCAAAACAATGAGAGAGGCAAAAATTCCAGACTCTCTTGAGACATTGTCAACTCCACCTTCCATCTAATTGCCTGCATCGGGCAGGTTCTATGTGGAGAGCCAAAGCAAGGCCGCTGAAAACCTCTGAAGCGACATAGCGAAATGGTGTTACATAAAAAGCAGAAAAACCCCACCAATGAATAATGTCCAAAAGCAAGATTTGGGTATCAATCACATGACAGTGGTTCAATGCAAACAAAGAAATATGCGAGTGATAAATGACAGTCAAACTCAGTGCATGCCAAATAAGAAACTGACCTTGATCCGAGAAAACTGGTCAGTAGCCCAAATTTTGAAGGGGATTTGAGAACACTGGAAGGGGCACACAAGGTGCCGATCTGGTAAAAAGTGCATCCACTGGCGGGCTCACAATCTCTGTGGTCTATGGTCTGCTATGCTCAGCATGCATTACTCATACTAATAAAAATAACACAAATCTTCACGCAGGTAGATTTAGGCAGATCCCTTCTCTTGACAGTCACAGGCAGTTTGATGCATGCAAGCTTGGAAGAGCAAATTAAGACATTATTCAAATAGAAACTAGAAGAGTAATGACCAGGGATGAGTATCAGTTAAGCTCCCCCTCCCATCCTCCTTTCACTGCACACCCTGTCACAGCTCACATGTCATGAGGCAGGGGCCAACCTGTTCCACACGCTGCTGGTCCACTTACCGTGATCCGGCCCCTTCAGCGCCAAGCGGGTCTGGTGGTGGGGAAGGATTTCCAATTTGACGTGCTCTGAGGTGCTGGCTAGCAGCTGCGTTGCTTCTGCCAAGGTACAGTACTCCATGCTGGTGCCATCGATGGAAAGGATGTGGTCTCCGACATGCAGGGCTCCACACCTGTGTGAAAGGGTGGAGTAGTTGCTTATGGATTAGAGAGAGTTTCGATTGAATGATTTAACTATGCTTTCCTGTACTAAAAACCACAATAGGCTTCTCAAGCTACTAAATCACTGGCAACCCTTAAAACATGGGACAGAGATGAAGAAATACTGCACCACCGCCACATAACTGCTGAAATCAGGCTCGGGCTGCCCTAAAACTTGATAAGATGTGGGTTTCTTGGGTAAAGTTGTCTCTTGGATAACCAGTGGTGTGCATGGTGTGACCACCAGTTGGGTTTCTATAAAACCGGAAAGACAGAGATAAAGGGGGACCCTGGGTGTGAACAGACACTAGGACATACAAGGCATAAGTAAAAACTGAAAGGGACCCTCTGTTAATCTTCCCCACCGCCCCCCAAGATCCTCAACTTCTGCACTCAGACGCACTTTACACAGCCCAACTACACTGCCTGCACACAGCATTCCAAGCAACCCTCCCAGCAGGCATCACTCTGCTATCACCTACTGGCAAATAAACAGGGCACAAGTCCCAAAAAAAGAAAAGTAGGAGAGGCTCATTAACGCACACAATTGATGAGAAGTGACATCACGGGAAGTAAACATATCAAAGTGAAATATGCACTCATTCAATTGGCCTTTCCTAAAGGAAGAAAGTGCAAATCGTAAATGAGCAATTCCTTTCAGAAAGTTCATCATCAACACCCACAAAATACGCAGAGAGGTCACTTCCCGATAACGTTACTAGCAAAGTATGAAAGGTGTGCAACTTTTCAACCCAAGAATCTGTAACCAACTATTCTCTGCTAAGGAAACTCCCATTAAGAGACATTTCACATGAGTTTGATGGCATTATGATGTGGTCCAGAGGCTAAAATACTGGCCCAAAAAACCTGGCCACCTGGGTTTGAATCCTCGCTTTGGTCTGGCCTTAGAAGCTGAACAGGCAAAACACTATTAAATGAAAAGCTGCACTCTTCCTTTTTTGACTTTAGCCTCAAAATAACACAGGGATGGCATCTGCCCTCTGAAGAAAGTGGGTGGATGGAATCCACCCATGTGTACACTTGATGTGCCAATATGCACCCAAGCAGCATGGGCACACAAGGCTCCACCTCTGGGGATAAAAACACTTCTATCCCCCAAACAAATGACACCTGGAAAGAGAGCCACATGCAGAGCCTAAGGTGCTGCCGATCTGCACGCAGGAACACAACAGCAAGGCTATCTTGCATCTTCTCTCTTGGCCCAACAACCTAACTCCTCCCCCTTGGTTCAGAATGGCAAAGCACCTGGAGACCATGCAAATGGCAGTGGTGCATGGAAACATAATAATTGAGGCTGCACTTGAAACACGATACCCAAAACATATTCACTTTGCCAGTGCTTCTAATATTAAACATTCCAGATTTCCCCCTTTTATCCTCCCAACTCCCCCATCCTTTCCTAATCAACGAAGTGTTCTTCTGCCTTTCCTAAAAAGGTGTCCTTTTAATATAAAGAGCGGTTCCAGCCTCCACCATCTAACCACCTAACAGTTGTATTGCTTATTTGTAGTGCCTGCTTTCTTGAAAAACATTAGAAAAGTTTGTTTTTTCACGCATCCGTGTTTACAAACGTTAATCTTTTTCAGAATTTAGCATCGTATGCTAAGCAGTTATCAAAATGTGTACTCCTCAGTAGCGAATGGCTAGTGATAATGGACTCTTGGCGAGTAAGACATGGTGTGATGTTGTGGGGTTCAAAGGCATCCCCCAGGCAAAAAATAAAAAATGCACATTGCTAAGTTGTGCCTAAAATGCAGAGCAATCGAAAAACACACTGGGGGGCGGGCAAACAAAAAGACAGTATTTCATTCTCAATTGCCACATCAAAATGGTGTTCCAGAGAAATAACATTAAATGGGGTTAAACGTGCATAAACACTGACTTGGAAACGTGAAAGCACAATTATGACTGGCTGACTGAAAGACCAGCAATTAGGGCTTAAATTGCAAAACAGGAAAACACTGTTTCCATTGATATGGAAAGTGTGTGCATTCTGCAACTTAGGACAATGAACACAAGGAAAAACAAATCTCCATTGCCAGAGTAATGCAAATATCTTTCAGGATATAAAGATGAACACTGATGGCAAGAGGCAATTATAGTATGTAAAAGGTCACAGGTGTGTAGAAATTCACATTTAAAATCACCAGTTTCTGTTCAAAACACTCAGTGACCAGCCCCATCAGATGTTAAGGACAAGCCTTGCCTTCCCCCATTATTGAACATCTCTTTGATGTTTCTGCAGAGCCAACTAGTGCTGTACTAAGGCTGACCCTGTGAAAAAACAGAAGATTCATTTAAATGGGTTAAACTCTGAATAATCCTTGAAAATAAAATAAAAATTGTAGTCAGCTCAGATATACTGATCACAGGCCCGTTCCTAAAGGAATTTCCCTGAGCATGAAGAATGGGGCTAACTCCTCTGTTTTTTTTCCAAGATAAGCGAACAGATCATCCATTAAGCCCGGACTTTGACTGTGTAAGAATGTTGATGGACTTTATTGTAGGCTTGGATCAACACAGGAAGCTCATGGCCATATCCCTTGTTCAGCTTGAATGAACAAAACCTGAAGTGCAATGAAAATCAAGATATGCATATGTGTTTAGATTTGCCATACATTGGGAATCATTTTGTCGATTTTCTTGAGATATGTACAGCTTATGAATAGCTTGATCTTTAGAGACTACACCCTCAAAATTTGACTTTTGCAACCAAAGTTCTAAGCTGAAATATGATACCAGCTTTCCAGAAAATGTCACACAGCAGACATTTTGGAATATAGTAGTTTATGGAAGTAAGGAACAGTGTGTAAAACTTTGTGATACTGACTTCTTGCATCTTTGCAGAATTCATAAAAGAAGAGCGTTCACACCAACAACATCCTGTCACGACGGGACATATTTCAAAAGGTCCATTCTAAAGAGAGGAACCTAAATATATCCTTATGCTTAACTTTAAAGTACAAATATTTGTCAAGTTAGAGTTTTTTAAGTGCAAAATTTAAATGTGGAAAAAAGTAATTTCAAGTGGGAGGACTTGCCCCTCCTGAAGTTGATCTTGGTAAACTGAAGGGGCCAATCAAAGAAAAAAGAGGTTTGGCCTTGGGCAAGGGGATGTAAAAAAGTTGTCTAAAAAGGAGCAAGAGCCAAGAAGCTGGCATTTGATGATTTAGACATTCTTGTGGGAGTGTTGAAGACTTCCTAAGGGGGCACACAATGGAAATCAGGGATCTGCCTGGAAAATTAATGAGATGGGCTGACTGAAATCATTCTGGGGGGAACTGCTGGCCAGATTGCTGGAGGGACAGAGACAGGGGCCTTTGACCAAGTAAAGGCAAAATAGAGGGATTTAGACTGGAGAATATCCGTGACTCAGGTGGAGTTTGAATGATGACCTGAGGCTAGATGTCCTGCCCCTAAGCGCAAAACCTAGATAAATTCTAAGAAAGTAACTTCTACAACCCAGCCAAGTTTTGTGGGGATTTGTTTGATGTAATTTTTCCCTTTATGGAATGGGTGGGGCAGACAAAGTAGACCCCTAGCATTTGCTTACCAAATAATTTAATTCCCATACAGCCAAATTAAAGGGGGCGATTTTATGGACATTTTGAAATCAATAACACCACTCGAGTGTGGATAAAAATATAGTCTGTAAAGTAATTGGCTACTCCTATTTCTTTTCGTCAACCCCAAAATTACCCAAAGGTATGGGTGTATAATAAAGGAAATTCCCTACTGCTTCCAACTCCACTGAACACTGCCTTAAAGCAGAGGGGTTCCAAATGATCAACTGAATACCTGGGATTTTGTGTGCTGGGTTAGAACAGTGTCTTCCCAAAGTTAAACGGAGTAAAGCCCCTGATTTGAAAAGCACCCTCTCTGCTGTAAGTGGGAAAGTGTTTCCTAAGAGAAGGGAGATTTTGCTTTGTAGAGTGGTGATGAAAAAGCTTTCCAAAAATAAATGAAATAGAGTTTTTTTAAACATTTGTTGTGTTATGAGATCGTCAGCATTGAGAAGAGCACACCGTCAGTCAACATTCTTTTGTCATTGAAAAATGTTACATATCATTTAAATTAAACTCTATGGAAAACGTGTGCCAAGCGTGCAAGGAAATAAAAATACAGATGTGTGAAATTTCTTTTTGAAAATCCAAAAGTGCTACATGTTATTGAAAATAAACCCCATGCAAAGATGTGGGCAGTTACATTGTTCTGTCATGTTCAGAGTGCTGCAAACCTCTATACAGTAAAGAGTATTTTGTGAATGACCCTAATATCTGACATATACTTTGGACCTGTGGTTCTGTGTCACCTGGGTGCAAAAGAATCCAAAGAAAGAATGCTCTAGATAATGTTGGATTAAAGAGTCTGTGATTTATGGGATTCTAAACCAATTAGTGTTTTTTTCCATTTGTATAAAAAGTGATCTGCTAGGAAAGGAAAGCCTTTGTGCTACAGAGAATGTGGTGTGTCGTTTCATGTTGTGTAAATAATATATTTTCTATCATAATTAATGTAAATATATTTATTCTATATACATGCCTGGTTCTTGGCTTGACATTGGTATTGGGTGAGGGATGTACATGGTTCTAGATGAGGCAGAACTAGATTGAATTTAAAGATCTATCAGTGTGGCGCTTTTGATTGGGGAGGGAAAGACTTCCCTTTATTAATCGTGGTCCCATATATATATCTCGCAATATGTATGTGGGGAATTGAGGGGGCGAGTCACTTTTTTGCCTGGCTAGTAGCTTGCAACTTGAAATGTTTACCCCCGAGTTAGGTATGGAAGATGTCCACTGGGAAGTCCCGGCGGCGTCTGCTGTACCCACCTGTCTGCAATACTTGCAGACTTGATCTTGTCGATGATGATGACTTGCTTGTTGCAGTACATGGAGGTAGATAGTGCAACGCCTAGGCAGGAGCCGACAGTTTTGGCAACTTCGACAATTAGTGGTCCGGACGCAGTGGAGACTGAATCTGCGGAAGGAACGAAAAGATCACACTTATTGTACTAGATTGAATATTAATAGAGTCGAAGAACACAGCTTGCAGACTGCACTGTGCGCAGAGAAAAACACACATTTGGCACCTGCGGACAGCAAGCACGATTCAATAAAACACGCGTTAAAAGGCAACCAAGCAACACAATCCTGGAATCAGTCTAAATGATGCAGTCCAGCTGGGAAGATTATTTGTATCATGCAGTGTTGCCACAATATCTCGTTATCTATTTTACTTTAACAGAACTGAAATTAAAGCATATGCTAACATTCATAGAACTGTAAACATTGAAAAGGGAATTCCATTAAAAAATATGAAATTGATTCATTACTCGATCAAAAAATTATTTTTGATATCTACATGATGCATCCGCTCCACTGCCTATTTCAATGCATTCAAAGCACTTTAATAAAAAACTGAAAAGAGCTAGGATACCGCTGTGAAAAATTGAGGTTTCTTAGGACCTCTGACATATGTAGAAACAAGCCGTGACATAGCCAATAGATTAGGTTTTTGAGCAGGCATTTACAGTTGAGGTCCTCAAGCTCAACTTGCTGTGAGAACAATATGGATTTTGAGAATCTGTGCACCATCCTTTTGCAGATGTACGGATGATGGATGGTGCAAGAAATTTTGCCACCCTAGGTGAAAGGTAATTTTTGCCGCCCCGAACTACCAAACCTGTGCGTCTTTACTATACAATCCTGTATCCTTGATGTATCCTCACCACTTCACATACAGGTCTTGCCCACCATGTTACAAGCTGCAGTTTCTCCATCATGTTTCAGACAGTTTCATTACAAGGTAAAATTAAATCACTCTCATAAACACACAATGTATAATATGCAGGCTGGAGAAGAAACTATGACCATATCAGGAAGGATTTGCAATGTAACTAGGTAAAATCTACGTTATCAGTATAAGCGAAAATAATGACGTTTTTCAACCCCTTCCCGCACCCCCCTCTCATGCACACAGATGCATGCGTGCATCTCTGTGAGGCAGCCACCCCACTGGCCCTCTGTGAGCACCCACTACCACTGACTTGACTTGCCGTATCTGCCTCTGTCGTGCCTCCACCTGCATACTTTAAGCCTCCACTAAAGAGAGTGGCGGAAACCACTGCTTGAGTCACTTAAAGTTAGAGGGTGTTAATGACTGTCAGTAGCTTTGCTGCCACCGCGTTAGATCTGGGTGATGGTGGCCCCTTCAAATCCTCTTTCCAGGTATCAGGGATGGCAGAGACATACCCTTTACTCCACTGCATTCAGAGGCACGTGAAGGGAATTCCTTTGGCCTCTCAGAAATGGAGAGTGAGTCAGCCCCTCGCCATCCCCAACAAGGTCGTATACTACCCAAAGCACGATCTGGTTTTTCTGGGGATCCACCTGGTGAAATGATTTGCCCACGTTGATTACAACCAATGGACTGCCATTAGGGCCATATACGATAATGGGGCAGTAGCTCTGCCCTCTGGATAGGGAAACACGATATGGAGTGTAGATGTGGTGAAGGTTCGGCTTCCCGGCTTACGTAAGTCCATCACAGAAATGACAGGCAATTCTCCTCTTAACAAGAGGACTGACGGCAACCCCAGACACGTGTTTCGGTCTGGTTGGACCTCATCAGTAGGGTGGAGCTGTGCCTCTCTAGGAGCATTGAGTCAGGGGTCCACATCTGGATTACCCTAGTAACTTAGGGTGAGACCAATACTTACTTTAATTATGCAGACTGAGATTCTACTCATCGGCACTCCCACTCCCTCCTTCCCTGCTGCTCTCTGGCCGGCCTCTCTGGGCCCTCTTCCTGCTCCTACCTGCAAGGCAAAAAACCTTGGGGTCATCTTCGACTCCACACTCTCCTTCTCTCCTCACATATCCGACGTATCTAAGAAGTCACACTACCAGCTACACCTCCTCAGAGGTATCCTTCCTTTCCTCTCCTTCCCCCAGAAGCTCACTGTCTCTAGAGCCCTGGTTCTCTCTAAGCTGGACTACTGTAACAGCCTCTATCTAAATCTGCCCGCCTCTACTCTCGGCCCTTTGCAACTCATCCAGAACAGGACTGCAAGACTTGTCCTTAGCCTCAAGCCCAGGGACCGTATCTCTCCAGGACTGAAATCACTACACTGGCTCCCAGTGACTGCGAGGATCAAGTTCAAAACCCTCTGCATTGTCCACAAGGCCGTCTGGGGCCTTGGGCCAAAATACCTTCAACTCTCTCTTCCTAAATATCTTCCTTCTCGAGCTCTTCGCTCATCCGCCTCCAACTCCCTCAGGGTCAGCCGCTTCTCCAAACAACGAGTTGGGGGCAGATCTCTTTCCACTGCAGGGGCCTCCCCCTGGAACAGCCTTCCTGCCTCCCTGAAACTTGAGAAGAACCACATCCGGTTCCGGAAGCACCTCAAAACCTTCCTCTTTGCCTCCGCTTTCTCTCCCCCTCTCCCCTGCTAATACTACTGAAACTGCACTGAATCTGCAACTGGGCCATTCACCGTTCTCGGCCCAGCCACTCTCCCCTGCACTGCCTCCACGGCAACCCCTGCACTACGGGGCTGTGTCTGTATCCATAAAGCCCCCCTTCCCAGCACTTGTCTGCACTTACCTCGCACTTGCCACCAGCTGGCCCTTGTTATTTATCCTGTATGCTGTATGCTAATAACCCTGTACTGCACTTTCCCCTCTCCCTTTCCCCCATGCACTTTTCCCTTCCCCTCTACCCTTACACTTGTGCGATCTGAATGACACCTGGCCTAGTAAGATCGTTGTCTGTCTCCCCTTGTTCCCCCCCCTGCCTCGTCGCGCCTTGAAACACTTGTGTATAGGCGCGTTACAAATGCCTTATCATATCATTATCATGTCAGGCAAAAAAAGGGGGGTCCTGGGAGTCCCTCTACCGGCCATTAGTCCCGGTTTCGAGAATCTTACCCAGATTCTTACGCTCATACAGTGAAGACAGACACAAGTGAACTTCAATGGGTTGGTAGAATGACTATCTAAACCTAAATCTAAAGATGGGAGCAAGTTACGACCATCAAATTATAAGAACGGAGTCCTAGTGGAGTCTGTCAAAATAAAAAGGCCTATACTAAGAAACCTATTGCCAATCCTTACTTCCAAATACAAAATGATGTGGAATAACCATGCACTCAAAAGGAAAGTGCTCAAGAAATGAGCTTCCCATCCCCACGTTTTCAGCACAGGGCAAGGTGGCACGTGCGGTGCAAGGCGGCACATGCGGACTTCGCACACACTCTTGGCCATGAGGTAATAGTTTAACACGCAGGCATCAGGGCATTCCACCAAAGTCTCTCTCACAATGAGAGTCTCTTATTGCAGAGGTCCTTGAACTGGTGGACTCCAGCCCTTTAAGACAAGGTAGAAATACCCTTGAGATGGATGGGGATGCACAAGTTGTTCAAACATCAATAATCTATAACGACTCAGCTAATTGGCAAAGAGTTAACTGTTTTAATATCAATTATCTAAAACAGGGAGTACAAAAGACATCAGCAGACATCACAGTGTAAGATCTCTCAATACATCTTAAAACAAAAAGCATTCTTTTATAGCAGGAAATCGTTATTGATGACGTCAATCTATGTATTACTAACATCATCCTACGTAGCAAACTACAAAACCCTAGTGGCAATTGTGATAGGCTCTTAAGGAACCTCTAAGTATACGGTCCATACTCGTCTAAGAGAGTGAAAAGTGATAGGTTTCTTAGCATCAGGTGGGGCAATTAAGCCCTCCCCTCATACAGGTCGCTATGAACATCACTAAATACACGCCATCCCATTGGTTACACAAACTATAGGACCCTTAATCATGCAGCCCCCTACAATTGGTTGGCACTCTAACCTCCGTCAGCACTTTTCCACCTACGTTTAGCAGCATGCAGGCTGGTCTTCCAGGTGCTGGTGAGCTAGTCTTAAACATAGCTTCCCACCAATTAGCATATTCATCTATCATCACCTCAGTGGTCTGCTGTCAATTAAGGCTTTGAACTTGTCCTTGGGAGTGCTCTTTTGCTCTGGAAAATTTAGGGGAGTGAAGGCAAGCTCTGCCCTCATGCGAAGGTGTGACCATCGTGTTCGTTCAACTTCATCTTTCCACGTGATTGAAGACCACAAAATCAAGCCCTAGTGTATTTAAAATACTATATTCTAATAGACCTCTGACGTCTTCCTTGTTTTTGTCCATGTCTTCTAAACAAGAATTTAATTCTTTCATACGATTTGTATCCAATGTCTGCTCACCCCAGCCTGATAAGACCTTGGCTTCTTGGGGCTTGTCCAGCCTTGCCTTTCTGAGATCTGCTTCTGTAATTCAATTACTTTTTAACTGGGACACACTGGAAACGAGGCCTTCATTCTCTGGTCCATCTCTGCTATAATGCGTAGTGGAAACATCTATTCTTTACTCACTTCAATATGCGTATGTATATGTTGGCGAATGACGCAATCTATTCACTAGAACGCTAGCCTCAAGAATACTTCGTCTGCTTGCGTTTCTTTGCATCTGTACACGTGTAAAATATTTTGATATCTTCATCGTTTCTGGAGCATAGGTTTCTTCATCTTGATCCCAAGATGTCACTTATCTTTGATACTTTCTTGATGCCTTATAGAATATCTGCAGTCTTTTGTCTCTGCATCTCTTCCATGTACTTCAGCTTAGCTTCATGCAACGTCACCGTTCTGCCCTTTCATTCATTGGTCCTGCTTCTTCCGGTATTTCATTCAAATGGCCATCATACTGTCTCGTATGCAGGTATGGCTTTCTCAATGGGAACCTTGCTTCCAGGATTCTCTTTGATATCAATATTTTCACTTGTACCGCACATGTATCACACTCTGGTTCCCAACATATAGGCAATATGGGCGAAGTGGTTGAGGTGGGGCTAATTGGCTCCTTCTCTACCGCCTGATGTAACAAACAAAACACAAAAGTTCCTTTCCTTTGTCATGGTTTTCCTTTTCACAAATTCAAGACTGGTCTCCCGACTTTGGGCTCGGTCTATGGCCCCCCCCTCGTCTGGGCTCAGACCCCTTTTCTACAATATTCACAATTTGGTCTCCCTTGTTCAGGCTCGGACCGTGGTTCCCCCTCGTCCCAGCTCAGATCCTCTTTTCTACAATGTTCACAATTTGGTCTACCTCGTTCGGGCTCGGACCATGATCCCTCTCATCCAGGCTCAGATCCCTTTTGATAACTGAATCGAAAGACTTTCGAATGTGTGATGGGTTTAACTTACCCATCACAGGACCATTTCGATTCACTTTAAAAAATGTACACTTCACATCAATCTACTTCAGTTTCTTTTGTCAGGATACCATACAGATACCTTTGACTGAGCACATTCACTGTGCCGGACCACTTTGGCAACGGTATCATATCTTTCCTTCTAATGTTCCGCTTCACTCGCGTCTTTCATCACACGCGCTTAACAATGCTCGTTCTAGCGCTCGTTTTACAATGTCGCTGCTTCAACCTTGACTTCAACACAGACCGCTCTGGCATCGGTTTCCCCAACTCACCGGCTGTGTTGTTCTCCGTCGCTTCTTCGTTCTTGGAGTCAAGGACGATACCACAGCATCTGTTGCTCCTGCCTGCCTTGGTCCGTTACGCGGGGGGACCCTCAGTATCCGACACACAATGCAGGATTCTTCAGCTAGGTTTTGTGGTCTTACATTTTCTGCCTTGAAGGTTTCTTGAAAATAACAGCTTCCTGCCAAAAAGGTCAAGGATATTGCCCCTCTCATGAATCTCTGGCCGTCTTTCTCCCCTCGTTCAGCTGCCAACTCGAAACTGCTATACCTTTGTGTGTTTTGCCTCACTCAGAGTGTCCTCTTGTGCTCTGCCTTTTATCTGTGTGGGGAAGTGTAATGGAAGTCAGGTGTGAGTGATTCTGGATAATTGCCTGACCGCACCTGACCACAGTATTGGGACATGTCAGGTCCATGGCCCGGGTGTGGGTCTGATTTCTACCAGAACTGGCTGTCCGTGTAAAAGTGTTTGTGCAGGAAAAGGTTGGGAGGGGTTGAGTTTCTAAATATCCCATCGGGTAGGATGGGGTAAAGGAGTTACAGGAAAGAGGGATACTGCATCTCACCATCCGGTGTCCCACTCCCAGAGAACCCCTCACCCAGGCGATGCTCCCACATTGGTCCACCCCCAGGGTCTGGATCCAAAGGCGATGGCCGTGCCCTGGTCACCTGAGGGAGAGAGATCTGCGGGGACTAGCGGAAGAGACACTTTCTTGTTTCTCAAAGCAGCTAGATGTAACCAATTTTACTGCCACAAACTGCCCAACAAAGGTACTCCTGTTATGGTTCAGTTTTCTGTGTGAAGTCATTAATTGTGTTTCATGAATGTGTGCCACAGTTCTTCCTTAACTCACTAAATAGGTACAGTGTTGGCACAAACAGTGGAAATGTTATTCACACAGAAAAGACAACACTTAGTTGACAAACAGGTAATGTACGAAATGGGTTTCAGAACAAATGGCCCTCTAACAAATAACAGGATTGAAAACTTCCATCAAATACTGGACAGATGCATCATTATCAGCAACACTGCAAGCCAATATCACACTGCAAACAAGCACAGCATGGGGACAGCAACCCATAAATCCTAAGCCCTCATTACAAGTTTGCCGGTCCAGAAAATAGTGCCGGTAACAATGGTTACCGGCATCTTTCTCTGGACCAGCAAACTACAAGTCTGCCGGTAGGGGCTTTGAACTACCGACAGGCCTGGCCTGCTGGTAGTTCTGGCCCCCACATGCAGATTTTTCACTGAAGCACCGGCACTGTTCCCGTACTTAGCATCACTTCAATGGAATGCCCTCCCACCAACATTATGTGCTGAGGAATCACACATGGCATTCCGAAAGGCACAGAAAACCATGCTCTTCTCCCAACCTGCCTCTGCAAAAGACACATTTTACCTACAAACCTAATTCCAAAACCGTAAATGTATATTTAACCTATGCAAAAAATATATGTGTATAATGTCAATGAAAAACATGCAAATGTATACCCACCTGTACCCCCTCCCTGTAACTAAGTGCCCCTCAAGTAACAGCGCCACGATGCCCGAAGGCTGTTTGTGCGCTATACAAATGTAAAAATAAATAAATAAAACTGTTACTAACGCCGCCAGAGTTTCAGGGTTCCCATTCCCTGTCGAGTCCCAACGGACTCCACAAAAATGGGAAATTACCATTCCTCTGCCACCCGTAAAATCCCAGTATTACCGGGATATCAGGTGGCGGAAACAGCACACAGAGTCTGTCAATAACGCGCAGGTAGCATCAGGGGGTTACTGGCAGACTCGAAATGAGGGCCATAATCTACACAGCAGTGCTGCAAAGTTTTCAAAAGTTCAAGCTTTCTTCACAAATACAGCACATGCAGTATGCACAGAACCATCGCAGCATAGGTCGGGCCAGCAAAAGCTTTCTTCAAACAGATACGAAATAGACCAGGCAATTGCAATCTTTCCTTAAAAGACATCAGGTAATGAATGGGCAGGGTCAGTGAATACTTTGCGCAAACAGGTACAGCATGTGCATGGTCACTACAAGCTACCCTAACAACAAATTACACAGAATGGGCAGAGATTTTTCAAGATTCCATCACAAATAAATACAGCATTTCTACAAGAAGAGCAAACCTCTCTCACAAAAAGTTCAGCATGGTCAAGTCTAAGTTGCCTCACATGAAAGTCGATGCACGTGTCCCTCACAAGAAATGGTATAGAGTGGACAGGCCAGTGCATGTTTCCATCTCAAGCAAGTACAGTACAGCATGGGCAAGACAATTACATGTTTCCCAGTCCAAAGGGTACACGGACAGCATGGGTAGGACAAAGCAAGATTAGCTCAGGGTCACTGCAAACTTCCCTCACAAACAGGTGCAACTTGGGCAAGGTCAGTGCAAGACCTGTGCAAACACATACTGGCACAGCATGCCAAGGCCAGTGTGCGTTTTCCTCACAAATATGCACAAGTACAGAATTGGCAGAGCAATTGCAAGCACCTGTGCACACTTCACTCAAATGTGTACAAACAGGATCAGTTGAAGCTTCCTTTGCATGCTGGTACAGCTATATGTGCAAAGCCAGTGCAGGTTTTTCTCCTAAACTAGGTTCATCATGGTCTGAGCGAGGGCAAGCTCCCTCAACAGATACCTTTCACAGCATAGGTTGTGACAGCGCAGGGTTCACTTGCAAAGAACAAGCGAAGCATGATCTATATAGCCATGTAGCATGCTATCTCGCCTGCATATGGAGAGCTCTTCTTTCATACAATCCCTACGCCAATCAGCAGCTTTTACCAGTTACCATGTGATTACTGCAATGTGGGGCAGGTACCAGGGGGTGCACTGTGCAAAGCTGCCTGATTTTTTTGCTCTCTTCAATAGCTCATTACAAGATGTACTTGTGCACCCTAGCTGACGCATATGTGGCCCTCTGGAGGGCAAGTGCACTGTAGGTAAAGTGCCCTGAGCATTCTCTAGGTTTACTGGCAGACCAAGTGGCTTATTAGATGCTCCAGTCCTGCTTTTAATGGACGTCACTTTGGAGGGTAAAACATATTTTCCCACCATCAAATTGCTGGTGTGATCTTCCTAAATATTAATACAGCTCACTGTATGTTTAGTGTTTGGCCATCAATTTAACAACAGAAACCCCAAATAAAACATTTACAGGTTGAGTGCTATGCAGATACCCTGAACATACAGACACTGTCACCCAGAATGCATATTTTAGATGTATAACCTGCACTTGATATAAATATGCTGACAAAGATACCATGGCTTGACCAGTGCAGTTCATTATTGCTTTGAATGTTAGCACGAAAAATTACAAATTAGGCGTATTTTCTTCATTTAATATTCCAGGAAATGCTAGATAATACTTAAAGCTGTGAATACACCCAGATAAAAAGAATTAGAACTTTCAAATAGTATGTGTGCCCACAATAAATTAATGAAGCAGTATTACATTTGCAAGAATAAATATGTATTACATCTACTTAAGAGCAAACTCTGCAAGAAATCAATGGTGGGGTTAGTACTTGGAGTCAGCCCTTCCGGGTTGTTCGTGCTAATGAACATGTGATGCAAGCAAGGTATACTCTTGCCTACTCTGAGGTGGTGCTTTGGGGCAATCAGGAAAGGTCCCCAGAAGCAAGGGGACTTTATGTTGCGTGCACAATATTGATGAATGGTGGTGCAGCGAACGGAGTGCAGTGTTGCAATTTCATATGCATCGAGTGTAGTTAATAATGGATGGGATGTTACTTTTAGTTTTACTTTTTTTAGTAGAACCGATACATATTAGTTTTGCACGTGCGCAGAAAGATAAAATGTTAAAACTACTAAATGGCGCATGAACACGATTCACACATGGGGTACTCTGAAGTACATGGAAAGCATCAACAAGCATTTACACGAGCTCTACTAGCGTTTCTGAATTGCTGCGATAAGCCTAAGTGGCAAAATAATAAACGTGCAGACAGTATGCATATGTCACTTTCCTCTAACTCATAGAGCTGTACTCCGGGGTACTTCGCGTGGATTGGGTGTGTGAGTGTCCCGGAAGTGCAGATTGCACGTGTGCTTCCTGTCTAACGTGGCTATGTCATTGGAATGTCTCTAACGACTTGATACATGGCTTCTTGGAGCTTTAGTCGATTCTGTCATGTATCTGTTTCCAGCTCGGTCACGTAGATCTTTACCCACTCTTGGTAAGGGTTGTATTACTGCAGAGATGTAGGGCCTGCTGACAGACTAGCTGTCAAGGTAGTTATCCATCATGGGGGCAGTGGGAATTGATGTGAGCTCATATGCTCAGCAGTCATATTATCGTTGGTGTTTCTTCCGATTGGGGGGTCTTTCGGGACAGAAGGCATAATCAGATTTTCCCTCTTCACATCATAGATAGTGCAAGAGATACAGATAAAGTTCTGAACAATTATTGGTATAGGTAGTACATGAAGGCTTGGTTACATCAAGGTTACAGTCGTTGTTAGTACAATGCTACAGGTAGACTATGAGAGTTCTAGGCATGGTGGTGAGTGCCATTTTGTAAGCAGCAGTGTACTAGTCTGTGTTTGTGAGGAGCTGGAGGTGGCACAATGTAGTGTTAGGTTAGTTTAGGGTTTTGGAGGTCTCGAGAAAAGAGCCAACTATTGAGTCCTTTGCAAAAGGACCAATACGAATCATCCGATCTTAAGGCCAGAGGGAGGGCATTCCAAAGTTTGGCATCTATCACCGGGAAGCTGTTTCCCCCTGCTTTCTGGCACCTGTATCTCAGGGTGACGAGTAAGTGTGAGTAGGCATCCCGGGTGGGTTTGGCTGATTGGGCCTTGGAGAACTTTCTGGACAAGTAGGTGGGGGCAGTGTTTGAGATGAATTTGTGGGTTAGGGCTAATGTTCTGAACGTTACACACAGCTTTGACACACTCCTACCTGATGGCTACAAGATCCTCTCCGTGCCCAGGCCCAACCGTGCTGGGGGGGTGTGGCCCTTATCTTCCCCGAGTGGATTCCTGCCACTGTCACTCCTACGCAGACTTACTCCTCTTTTGAATGCCTTGTCTGCAGACTCTCTCTCTCCTAGCCATTCCCTTACCGTGGCTACTATCTATCGGCCACCTGGTCAAATTTCCTCCTTCCTCTCTGAGTGGGCGGACCTCTCCTTCTCACTCCTGTCCTCAACCACTCAACTCCTCTTTCTTGGAGATTTCAACATCCACCTGGATGCCTCCTGTCCCCCCTCTGGACTCTTTCGTGACCTCTGCGACTCTCTCTCACTCTCTATTCTCCCGTCTGGGCCGACTCATTCTGCAGGGCACACTCTTGATGCTCTGATCTCTTCTGACCTTCCCCTCTCTGTCCCTCTCTCCACTCCTCTCTCCTGGAGTGATCACTTTCTCTTATCCTCCCACCTCACCTTCCCTACCCCACAGGCAATGCCACCCTCATCACTGCCACCCTCCTTCTCGGTCATCCGACCCATGAAGCGCATGTCAGTGGAGGCTTTCGCTGCCACCTTCTTGCCCCCCCTCCCTCTTCGGCTGACTCCCACTCTGACAAAGCCCTCTCCACTCTTCACTCTGCTATATCTGATCCTCTTGATATCCTTGCCCCTGTCATGAGAATCCACCTGAAGCCCAAAGCCAAATGTAACTCCTGGCATGACTCGGATCTCGTCACCCTTAAACGCAAGTGCAGGGTGGCGGAGAGGAAATGGCGTGCCTCATGTGCATCCTCTGACAAACTGGCCTGTCGCCTACTCCAAAGGCAATACCGGCTCTCCGTTCTCACCAAGAAGAGAGCCCTTATCCAAGCCTGTATCTCTGCGGCATCTAACAATTCGGCCAAACTCTTTAAATCTGCAAGGAGCTGGCCAACCCTGCTGCAGTCTCTACCGCTCCTGTCCCCTCCCAGGCCCTCTGCACGGCACTGGCCTCTCACTTCATTTATAAAACTCAGGACATCCTGTCCTCACTCTCCTCCTATCACCTCCCCCCTCTATTCCCTGCTCTTCCTCTGGCCCTTCTGCAGCCAGCCCTCCTCCCCCCTTCTCTGCCTTTCCCCTTTTTTCTGCTGACGAGGTTTCGAGACAAGTCCGATCTATGAAAGTCTCGTCAAAACAGGTCCACCCATGCTCCTCCAAAACTATCAAGGACCACATTGACTCCTGCCCTGGATGACTTCTGCAATCACTCCTTCGCCTCTGGAGTCTTCCCATCCCCCCTCAAGCACTCCCTTGTGCACCCCCTTCTTAAGAAACCCTCTTCCGACCCCTCTTGCCCGGCTAACTATCGCCCAATCTCTATCACTCCCTTCCTGGGCAAGCTCCCGGAGAAGCTGGCCATCTCCCAGCTTAATCTCCATGCTGAATCTGTTGGTAGTCTTCACGACCATCAGTCTGGCTTCAGAGCTGCCAGAAGCACGGAAACTGCTCTCCTGAACATCTGTGAGGACCTGCTTTGAACCTTGACTCTAATACTCCATGTTTCTTATTTTACTTGATCTCTCTTCTTCTTTCGATACTGTCAATCATACCATCCTGCTCAACCGTCTCCGTGATAACCTGGGTATCACTGGTCAGGCTCTGGCGTGGCTGACCTCTTTCCTCTCCAATCGACCCTCCCAGGTCCAACTGGGGTCCTTCCTCTCTGACATCTTTTTCTCTACCTGTGGTGTCCCCCAGGGATCTAACCTCTCTCCCTGGCTGTTTAACCAGTACCAGGCACTTCTTGCCCACAGCATCGCCGCTCTCTGCCCCAATTTTCAGTGCTATGCGGATGACACCCAGCTCATTTTCAGGCTACGCTCGGCCTCCTCTTCTCCTTCCCTCATCTCTGACTGTCTTTCTGCTATCCAGGAAGTGTGTGCCGCCAATGACCTCTGCCTTAATGCCAGTAAGACTGAGATTGTACTCATCGGCACACCCACTCCCTCCTTCCCTGCAGCTCTCTGGCTGGCCTCTCTTGGTCCTCTTCCTGCTCCTACCTGCAAGGCAAAAAACCTCGAGGTCATATTCGACTCCACACTCTCCTTCTCCCCTCACATATCTGACGTCTCTAAGAAGTCACACTACCAGCTACACCTCCTCAGAGGTATCCTTCCTTTCCTCTCCTTCCCCCAGAAGCTCACTGTCTCTAGAGCCCTGGTTCTCTCTAAGCTGGACTACTGTAACAGCCTCTATCTAAATCTGCCTGCCTCTACTCTCCGCCCTTTACAACTCATCCAGAACAGGACTGCAAGACTTGTCCTTGGCCTCAAGCCCAGGGACCGTATCTCTCCAGGACTGAAATCGCTACACTGGCTCCCAGTGGCTGCGAGGATTAAGTTCAAAACCCTCTGCATTGTCCACAAGGCCGTCTGGGGCCTTGGGCCAAAATACCTTCAACTCTCTTCCAAAGTATCTTCCTTCTCGAGCTCTCCGCTCATCCGCCTCCAACTCCCTCAGGGTCAGCCGCTTCTCCAAGCAACGAGTTGGGGGTAGATCTCGCTCCGCAGCAGGGGCCTCCATCTGGGACAGCTTTCCTTCCTCCATGAAACTTGAGGCAAACCATTTCCGGAAGCACCTCAAAACCTTCCTCTTTGCCTCCGCTTTCTCTCCCTCTCTCCCCTGCTAAAATTACTGAAACTGCACTGAATCTGCTACTGGGCCACCCACCGAACTCGGTCCTTGGCCCAGCCACTCTTCCCTGCACTGCCTCCCTGGCAACCCCTGCACTGCGGTACTGTCTCTGTATCCCTACAGCCCCTCCTCCCGGTACTTACCTTGCACTTGCCACTAGCTGGCCCTTATTATTTATTGTTTGCTATTCTACTAACCATATACTGCACTTCCCCTCTCCCTTTCCCCCTTGCACTTTTTCCCCTCCCCTCTACCCTTGCGCGATCTGAATGACACCTGGCCTAGTAGGATCGTTGTCTGTCTCCCCTTGCCCCCCCGCCTTGTCGCGCCTTGAAACACTTGTGTATAGGCGCGTTATAAATGCCATATCATATCATATCATATATCATATCATAACGTGAGGCGCCCTCAAATAGGGAGCCAGTGAATTTTACGTCTGGCTGAGGATATGTGGTCTTTTTTGGAGATGTTTAGGGCTGCTCTTACGACGTTATTTTGAATGATCTGCAATTTGTTTACGTTGCGGGCATTGGTACCTGCAAAGAGGTAGTTGCAGTAGTCAATCTTTGATAGTATGAGGGCTCTAGCAAAGGTAATGCAGCTGTCGGTAGACAGGAATGGTCTGCAGGCATTGATCAGTTTCGCAGTGTGTGCTGCTGCTGGCGCAATAGAGTCAACATGTCTGGTTAACGATAGTGTGGAATCTACATATACTCCTAGGGTCATTACCTTTTTGGAGACAGTGATGGAGTTCCCGTCGATGGAGAAGGATTTGTATGCAATATTGAGTGAGTTTAGCCGAGATTGAGTGCCAATGAGGAGTAGTTCCGTTTTCTCATTGTTAAGGCAGAGTGTTTTACCATGCAGGCCTGGATGGTTTGCTGAGAGCATTTGAAAATGTGTTGTAGTTTCCAGATATGGGTAAGAGGATTAGGGTGTCATTCGCGTAGTTGGTGTAGGTGACACACAGGGCATTAAGGTAAAAAAAGGGTTTTAGTGAAGATATTATACAAGGTCGGTGAGACACAGGAGCCTTGAGGCACTAAGCAGGTGCCAGGGATGGCGAGGCTCTCGCTGAGGCAGAGAATACTGATTGTGCAGTTGGAGAGGAAAGACTCTATCCAAGCAGTGACCTTGGCCAAAAAGTGGGCAGCTGAGGAGAGGTTTTGGCAGAGGATGTTATGATTGACTAATTCCAAAGGCTGCTGAGAGGTCAAGGAGGAAGAGGATGGCCATTTGCTGTCATGATGCCTACCCCCGGAGCACCAGGCCAGGCCCAGCACCCCCGGGAGCAGGCATCACGCCCCCGGGTAAAAGCCCAGCGGCCCTTTATAGGGGCTCTTTGGACTCTGTCCTGGCGCCGTTGGCGCCAGGCTCATGTTGGACATCAGTCCTGGTGCCATAGGCTCATAAAGGGAAGTGTTTGGTGCACTTACCTGAAGCAGACCATGCTGCACAATCACCTGATGCAGACCATGCTGCATGAAGAACCAAGCCAAATGATGCTTAGGAGGGACTATTTTTCTGAAGGAACTATTTTGTTACTTGGGTGGGGCTGTGGAAGAATACTCACCTGGAACTTCTTCCAAGGCTATTTAAGCCACACCCGGACAGCCACATGTGCTTCGTGTTGTTCTGCATCCCAGCAGCTTAACGCTCACCGTGTCTGCTCCAGCACCTGGACTCCAGCCACGCCCGCCTCGAACCTGGAAAACCTGTAAGGGAATAAGAGAAGAGAAAGGTGAAAACCAAGAACTATTTCAACCTTCTTACCTGCATCCGGAATCTTCACGCCAGCATTCCTGAAGGAAGACTTCCATTTAAAAGCACCGCGTTGCTCGCTGCAGCGCCGCGCTTCACTCACCTGTTCCCGAGACGCCGCCCGGCTACATCGCGCTCTCAGTGCCGGTCGCCACATCTCTGCACCGCACCTAAGGAGAGAAGAAGAGACAAAAGGTGAGCAAGGGAACACAAGAGGAAAGCCGGATTTTCAGCCATATTACTTACCGGCTATTCTTGGTGAGCCATTCCACATCTCGGGTCGGCGCCACATCTCTGGCAGGTACCGCACCCCGGCCCCTATGGGGAAAGGACAAAAGACATTACTGGGGAACTATAAAGACATTTAGAGGGGTCGCCCTCATCACTGACTCACCTGATTTTACCCCGGCAATTTAACCCTTCAACGCATCGCCTTTGTTCTGCACCTGAAATAAAGGACAGAAAAAGACAACATAAAAGGAGGCTCACACTTGAACTTTTGCATCTTCATACTTACGGCGTATTGCTCAGTAAAGTCAAGTGGATTTGCCAGCGCCATTCTGAAAACCAGTGAAGTAACTGGACGAACGCGCGCCCCTGCACCAGAAGCAGGATGGAGAGTTCATCCTTCCAAACCATAAGGTGAGCTTAAACTGGGGGTTTTGGAGGAAGTCAGAGGAGAACGAAGGGGGGAAGGGCGGAGCAAGCACATTATTCAGCAGACAGTTAATCCCCTTTCTCATCTGCAGAAGGATATTCCTATGGGCCAGACAAGCAAGATTTGGGGGTCCTGTTCAATCGGTGGTCCGAATTCTGCGCATCACGCTTGAAGAGGCCACAGCAACCCAGACCAGACCAGCGCCTTCGTGGGAGCCAGGTGAGCGTTACAATTGCCTTGGTCTTTGAATTCATCCTTTTGGATTTTTATGTCCAGTAGGGCGGATTCCGTTCCGTGGCCAGGGTGGAAGCCTGATTGGCGGATACCAAGGAGATTGTGGGTTTCGAGGTGGCTCTGAATTTGCAGATGGGCTGCTCTGTCAAGTATTTTAAGGAAGAAGAGTAGGGTTGCGATGGGGCGGTAGTTAGCACGGATGTTGGTGTAAAGGGTTGGTTTCTTGAGGAGGGGGAGTATGCAGGCTTCTTGTAGATTCTCAGGGACAATGCCAGTTAAGAAGGAGTTGTTGACAAGAGTGGTGATGAAGGGGGCAAGCTCGTCGGTGCAGTCTTCTATGAGGGTAGTCGGGCAAATGTCTCCTTGGCATTTGAAAGGTTTCAGTCCTTTGATGATCTTGGCAGTTTCAAGAGCTGTGATCAGGGAGAATTTGAACCAGGGGCTGGGGGAGGGTGAGGGGATGCTGGTCCGAGTGTTGGTCTATAGGCTGGTTGAGTGGCAGAGTTTATTTTTCTTAGCAGTCATTTTGGTTTGTAGTAGGAAGATTTTGTCGAGGAGGGCATTTTGGATGTTCTTAAACCAGCTGAGATCTTTGATGGCATTAGTAGGTGGGGGAGCTAGTATTTCAAGCTCAAGTATGATAGTGAAGAGCTCTCTTGTGCCTGAGCTAGCTTCTTTGATTCTCCTATTGTGTCGCTTTTTGTTTGAAGGATAGCTTGTTTGTACTTCCTGGAGAGGGCCGTGAAGTGCTGTTTGTTCTCAATGGAGGGTAATTTTATCCAGGCAGTCTCTGCTGCTCTTTTGGAGGAGCGTAGGGTTTTGGGACTGGGGGAGATACCATGTGTTGAGGTTGGCGCTTGGTTTGGGCTTGCGTAGGCTTAGTGATGCTATTTTGTTGATGACTTTGAGCAGGGCTTGGTTGTAGCACTCAACCATGGTAGTGGAGTCTCTGTGTGCACTTGTGTGTGAGCTGCTATTGGAGTAGTAGAGGGAGTATTGTTGGCTGGTGATAAGTTCCGTGAGTTTCTCGAGAGGGAGGCCAGGGCTGGTTGGGGTGCGACCTCCATGGGCACAATCTCAGAGATGTTAAAGGTAATGACGTTGTGGTCTGAGCAGGGCAAGGGGCATTGGATTGAATTGTGGTGTTGCAGTTGAGGTTTGCTATCTGGTCTAACGTGCAGCATTTGTCTTGTGTGGGGTTTGAAACCAGGTGCTTAAAGCATAGGGATTCAATGGTGTTGGCTAGGGTATGTGCGTGGGAATCAGAAGGGTCGTTGAGACCTAAATGTGTGTCTCCTAAGAGGATGATTTTGGAGAAGTGCTTGGTGTTGGTAGAGAGGAGATGTGCAATGTCCTCCTCGAAGGAGGTGGGTGGACCAGGGGGTCTGTAAATTAGGTGGATCTTAATGGTGGATGTGGCCAACAATGCGAGTTGAATTGATAGCAGCTTGCTGGAGCCGATGGTAAGGCTTGGGATTTCTTTGATGGGAAGGGATTTTTTAGCAATGAAGACTACTCCTCCTCCTTTGGCTGTCGGTCTACCTTTCCTGAAGCTGGTGTAGCCATCCGGCATGGCTAGAGAGAGGGAGGGGCTAGCAGCAGGGTGCAGTCATGTTTCTGTGATTGTTAGGAAGTATAGTTTGTTGGAGGTGATGAGATTGGATATATCAAGGGCATGAACAAGGAGGGATCTGGCATTGATGAGCACTCCTGAGAGGTGTGTAGTGGTGTTTGCTTTCATGTCAGGGGTGGAAATAGCAACTATGTCTGATGTGGTTTTGGCAGGACTGTTCTTGCCAGGAAAGTCTATTGTGGAGGGAGCGTGTGAGTGGTGAGTGGCAGTATTCCTGTGGCAGTTGTTGGGTTTGCCGGCAGGTGTGGTTTTTGCATTGATCTTGCAATGTCTTGGTGGGGGGAGTGTTGGGTCGGTCTTGTGAAGCAGGAGGTGGTGATTCTCGCGTTGAGGCAAGCGTTCCTCAGAAGAAGTGGCGGAATAGCTGTCAATGTATGCTGATGGCTTCTAAATGGGCGAGACGCTAGCCTTCTGTTTTGAAATTTGAGGGTACAGGGTTGATTAGGGTTTGTGATTTGCTTGTAACTCGTGTCTTGTAGGCTGGTGGAGAGCTTTAGGTAGGAAGAGTGATGGTAGGATATCATGTGAATTAGGGAGGTTGTTTGACATTTTCAGTATGAGTGTGCATTTGGCGTTGGAGGTGGCATGCAATGAGAGGTTGAGAAGATAGAAGGGTGACGTCAGAACAACCCAGGCTGGGAGGAGGAATGCAAGGTTGGAGCCGGGCCTGGTGGGGAGGCTAGTGGTGTGGAGGGGTGCAGGTCCGTCCCTCTTGGGGGGTTGCAATAGTATGATTTGGACAGGTGGAGGTGTGTGCTGTGTAGTAGGATGCATATGCATGGTCGCAGGGAGTGCAATGTACAATGTACGTTACTCAAACATATACAATGTTAATTGACGTGGATTGTTGAGACTTAGCTTGGTTTGGTTCAACAGCATCATCTAACTGCTCCCTGGATAATTGTACAATAAACTTGCTTTACATACAAAATGTGCACTTGTTTCTCAGGTGGTGGGCCCGCTTGGGTTAAGGTGATTTGGGGGCACACCCCCACATGTCTAGAAGGCCCTTTCACTTTCTGTTGCTGAACCTGCGTGAGGCCCCTACAATCACTCCACCTCCCTCCTGCTCCATGCTCTGCTGACAGAAGTTCCAGGAAGGCTCTACCATGGCTCTGGACTTACCTGGTGTGAGAGCACTGCTCCTGACCACATTGTTTCAACAACATTCCTTCCTTCTTCTGGCTTACTTGAGCCAGACCATGCACTGCGCTGTTCAAAAACATATGTCACTAGGCAATAGCCGTTCTTCCAGTGCCATGTTAGAGTCTCCTAGAAATGAGAGCACTATGATTTTCACCAGTACACCCCTAATTGTAGGATGACATCATGCAACTACTTTATAAAAGTGATGTAAACAAATCTGAATTAATCTGCGAAAGCAGAGGGAAAACGCTGCTTTACGCATCCCCTGCTGGCCAGCACACTAGGCAGCTGCCAAGTTTGCCTAGTGCTTGCACTGACCCTGGATGGCACTGGGCGAGAGCAGGGACTCTTTGACCCAATATTGTTGCTTTTGGTGCGAGTTGGACAACCATAAAAAAAAAAAATCTCAGCATTCCATGCCTAGTGCATCCACTTGCATTGCACCACTTTGCATGTGGGTGCCTATTCACAGCATCCCATGCCTAGTGTATCCTCTTGCATTTCACCAGTTTGCATGTGGGTGCCTATTCACAGCATGGAATGCCTAGTGCATCCTGTTGCATGGATGGATGTTCACAGTATGAAATGCCTCCTCTTGCATTGCACCATTTTCCATGCACATGGCTATTTGCAGTATTACATGCCCAGTGCATCCTCTTGCACTGCATCACTTTGCATGCGGGCGCCTATTCACAGCATGGAATGCCTAGTGCATCCTGTTGTATTGCACCACTTTGCATGCATATGCCTATTCACAGCATGGAATGCCTAGTGCATCCTCTTGCATTGTACCACTTTGCATGCAGATGCCTATTCATAGCATGCAATGCTTAGTGCATCCTGTTGCATTGCACCACTTTGCATGCAGATGCCTATTCACAGCATGGAATGCCTAGTGCATCCTCTTGCATTGCACTACTTTGCATGCAGTTGCCTATTCACAGCATGGAATGCCTAGAGTATCATCTTGCATTGCACCACTTTGCATGCAGATGCCTAGTCACAGAGTTTATATAGATTACGTACGTCATTTGTGATGTCATCCTACATGCAATTTCACAAAAACCTAACGCCGGGAGGGATTTGATATGGGGAACATATCTACTTATAGAATAACATAAGTTAATATCTCATTGGCTGCCCCTTGTCTGTAGTTCACGCCCTGAGCTACGTCTATGCACGTTACATACTGATTATAGCAGAGAATATGGCAGCAGGCTAATAACTGCAACATTATATATGAAAGTGCATGGCAGGCCTTTTTGATTGGCAACCCTATCCAACCTTGGACTTTTGGCTCGTTTTGGAAGCACATGAACAAAGTGAACCTTAGGTGTTCAAGCTGTGTCAAATTATTCCTTGTTTTACAAATTAGTCCATCGTATGTCATCGACCTGATCTTTAGCCAAGGTCTATCATTTGTAGTTAACCACGTAGTCTGCTCACTGTTCTGGGACATTCGAGGGAGTATGAGCACCCCACTATCTTAACTCGAAGCTCTAATGACGAGCCTTTGTTTTGGGTTCTTCTCTTCTTCGCGTGTCAGAAAACCACGATTGTCAATTTCTGGCTCTCAATTTCTGCTATATGATTGAATTTACTTGGCAACAGCAAACAGAGGGATATAATGACGAATAAGTGGGTATGGAAGACATAATGTGTATTAAACGACGTAGAAGCATAAAACGAGAATAGATGAACTAGTGGACATGGAAGGCATAACAGTTAACATGCATATAGCATGCAATAGAAAGCATGTTGATATGTTAAAAGGCATGAGAGTCATAAAAGTGGCATTAAAGGTGTGGCAAGCACAAAGGCAAGTAAATGACAATTAAAAGGAATGGGACACATGAAAGATAATAGAAATGCATTTATAGGCACACAGAGGCACCTAGATACATTAAGAGGCAGAGGAGGTGATTAAAGGCCTGGCAAGGGTGAAAGATGAGTTAAAGGCGGGACGGCTGCTTTGGAGGCGGCTTAAAGGCATGCAGGTTATCCAAGGAGCATACTTTCATGGAAGGTGTCAAAGGGTACTGGGATGTACAGGGGTGTGAGAGTCACTGCAGACTGCTTCGTACTGCCTGAAACTTCCTGAATGTGTGTGTGTGTATGTGTGTGGCGGAGTGGGTGGGCGCTTCTGCCCACCCAAGCCAGCGGCTGGCTACGCCACTGGTGATCTGCAAGGCACGCAGGTGGCAACAGTGCGCGGTATAAAAACCTTTAACAGGAAATGGCATGAGACCAACACAGGAGATGGAAGAGAGGAAAGGGGTGGTCGAGCGTTCAGAATAGAACGTTTCATTAACTGGTCTGTTCCTCCTGTCCCATCAGCCTCCCCGGGTCAAGCCTGGGGCGCAGTGGGGCCCCATACAAAATAAAAGACCGGGCCAAAGTGGAGTGCTTTACGCTGAGGGGAGGACCCTGTGGTGCGGTGGAATGGCGAAGCACACACACGGTGCTCAAGTGCGCCTCCGCTGACAGAGAGGGATTACTTTATGGCTGCGGGCCTATGAAAAATGAATCGGGCGCCTATGCATTATTCATGCGCCAAGACGGCGCAGTCATTAGGATATTTACACCGCGACTGAAGCACTTACACTCCGTGTTGATTTATTGTGCCCCTAATTATAAGAGAAGCCCTGATGAATGCTCGCAGCCAGCACCCCCTAGATTTCTTATTTTGTTAATCAGTTTCCCCCCCTGCCGAACTGAGCATCTCAATCAGGCGGCCGGGCGAGATTAAATTTCCCCCAGGCTGGAGAAGTCGTTTTCTGCATGTTAATAAGCAGGCGGGCGCACTCATATTTCTTCCATTAAGCGCTACAGTGCTGCGCGCTTTTTTTGGTTTGTCTCTTTCCTCATTAGCGAAAGGCAATATTGCTCTGAATACATCTCGCAAACACAAACGTTACATTTACCGTTAACGAGAGCCCCGAGTCCCCACTACCTGCCCGGGCGGGGTTCCAATACGCCTAATGACCCACGACCCCTCGCTCCATTTCACACACATTGCAATGTTTGTTACTGCAGCCGGGGGTGGCGGCTCACATATAAAGCAGAGAGTGCCATCAGAAAACGAACTGCATCAGACATGCCAAGTTTCTCGACCAGGTGGGAGGGAGATTTTGCACCAGAAAGCAGGAGAAAGGAATTTCCCCATAGGATTGCATTGGGGGTTTTAATTATTTTAGGAGGGAGGGAGTGCTGGAGTTGGTCTCCCTCTGCTGGAGACTCCTGGTTGTTGCAGAGACTTGGCATGTCTGCTACATGGGTGACGCAAAGCTCATCCAAAAACCTCAAAGCACTGATTACCTCCACGTCCCTCTTCCTCGTCACAGTACTTACGCTATGAAGGTGCTATGCATATTCCTTTCAGTCACATTCCATGGGATACAGCACCTGACCTGCCCCATAATTCTCCTGTTTATACCAAAGTAACAGAGGTGCTCTTATCACTGTGGCAGGAGAGATGGGTGTCAGTATAGTGATGAGGAAGAGTAGGACTAGGAGTCATGAAGATTACCAGTATGTAATCAGAGCATATGTGTATGTCCAGATTAAAACTAGTGCTTTGTAGTCCTACTTGGGATGTTTCCAAGCACTCCAGACGTCTACATGATCAAGAAAATAAAGCCAAGGGAGATAAAGTGATTTGGCTAGAATCACAACCCTCTTCACTTGGGAAGCCGGGATTAGAAACCAGTTTAAAGCCAACAAATTAATCAAGATGCAACATCTCCTAGGCGTCAGTATATATATATATATATATATATATATATATAGTCACTAACTGAACGAAGGGTGCATGAGGGGAATACAGAGTGAGAGTAATTGGTACCCATAGGAACACATTGCTGCAGTGTGGGACGGCAGATAGCGGCCAAGAAAACATGGATGAAGGCAAGACATTGCGCAGGGATTATCAGAATGGTCATTGAATTCAATGACTTCCATTCTTCTTTAGTAATCCAGGTCTGACAGAGCTGCGGCCCCCATAATTCCCTGCTTCACATCCCAAGGTGGGCCTCGTGACTTAAGTGATGGGCTGAGCCCCAGCAGCCCCCTACATCAGAGCTTTGGGTCAACCGCAATGGGGTCCCCAACGTGTGGGATTAAGAATCGAATCCAAGCCCTACAAGCACAGTAGGTTAACAAAACAAAAGGGGTGATGGCTGGAAGGTTTAGAATTAATCTTAACATCTGGCATTTCTCTGGGCAACCCTCCAGACCATCGTTCCTCGCCGGCCAAGCCATTACAGAAGGGGAAATACCACTGCTTGGTCACATCCCTTCTGCAGGAGACCACACGCATCCCCAAACCTGTTTCTGCCTTGTTGGGACTCTCAGTGAAGAGTAGCTTGGGTCTCTAGGCCCAGCAAGGCTAAAGCAGATGTGAGCATGCCAGATACATTGGCCATGCCTCCCAGGTTTAAGAAAACCCACCATGCAGTCAGGCCTGTAAGCACAGAAAGCAGCTGTGTTTGTCAAAGGCATGTCATCTAGATTGCACACATTTTGAAGAAACTCTGCCAGACAGCCAGAACAGCAAGAGCATAACAGCTGTTTTTGTGCCGGAGGCATCGCAGGGAAATTGCTGGCCATTTTGCGTCACCCACTGGAATGGCCTGCTTCGTCCCCAGGCAGCAAGGACGAGAAACAACATCTGGCACTAAAAGTGGAAAGAACTTGGCTGCCAGCGTACCTGGCTACACCGATCTCCAGTAGAACATGAGACTTGACAAGCGCGCTTGGAAAAAAAACCTGCCACCCAGTCGGGCTCACTGCACACTGGTGTGGGGGACAGCAGCAGAGGAGTAGGTCTGGTGAGGAGACCTGGGATGGCGTTTGGCCTCCTCAATCCACAGAAGCACAGAAGGCTGTGCTGCCACATCTGGGCTTAACATAGTGGCAGCGAAGCACTGCCGTGAAATAGCATGGCTTTAGGAGTGAGTTAAGGACATTGGAATGTTGGCAGTTCCATTGCAGTCCATGCTATAATCCATAGGCAATAATGTTAAAGGACATTTGTACCGCGCACTATCACCACCGGAGTGGTCCCCTGGCGCTCTGGCGGCTCTGAAAAAGGGGAGGAGAGGGGGTGGGTTAGTGGGAATAAGCTAGAAAATTGCATGAAAGCAGTGATGTGCTGTTGGCAACCTCAGCCCGGTGGGTCCATCGGCTGGGCTTGGGGTGTTTTATGGTCCGTAGTCGTTGTGTGCTGTTGTGCAAGTCTATGTGTGGTTTGTTTTGTTGTTGCATTGTTGTGAAGTTTGTGCGGATTGCTGCGTTTAAGGCTTGTGGTTGTGTTTGGTTATAGTTTGAGAGGTCTATGCAGAGGGATGGAATTGTTAGTTGGTTGGTTAGTTGGCATTGCTGTCCTTGCAATTGTGGGATTCCATCTAGGTCCGGTACATGCTAACAGTCACATTTCTATCTAGATGCCGCGCAAGCTAGGTTCATAATTCTAAGTGTGGTGCATGCTAAGAATCACATATGCTAACAATCACATTTCTGAGATTCCATCCAGGTGTGGCACTCGCCAACAACCACATTTCCATCAAGATGCAACGCGGGCCAAGCCCGAGAATCCGGTCCAAGTGTGGCACATGCCAACAATCGCACCTCTGCCCAGAATCGGCGCAAACTATGCTTGAGAATTCCATCTAAGTGTGGCACATGCTAACAACCACATTTCTGTCTAGATTCGGCGCAGACTAAACTTGAGAAATTTCATCTAACTGTGGCATGTGCTAGCCATCCTATTTCTATCTGGATGCGACGCGGGCTAAGCTTTAGAATTCCATGTAAGTGTGGCACATGCTAACAATCGCATTTCTGTCTAGATTTTGCGCAGACTAGACTTGAGAAATTCCATCTAAGTGTGGCATATGCTAACAATCATATTTCTGTCTAGATGCGACACGGGCTAAGCTTGAGAATTCCATCTAAGTGTGATATATGCGAACAGTCACATTTCCTAGAATTCCATCTAAGTGTGGCATATGCTAACAGTCACATTTCCTAGAATTCCATCTAAGTGTGGCATATGCTAACAGTCACATTTCCTAGAATTCCATCTAAGTGTGATATATGCTAACAGTCACATTTTCTAGAATTCCATCTAAGTGTGGCATATGCTAACAGTCACATTTCCTAGAATTCCATCTAAGTGTGATATATGCTAACAGTCACATTTCCTAGAATTCCATCTAAGTGTGGCATATGCTAACAGTCACATTTCCTAGAATTCCATCTAAGTGTGGCATATGCTAACAGTCACATTTTCTAGAATTCCATCTAAGTGTGGCATATGCTAACAGTCACATTTCCTAGAATTCCATCTAAGTGTGGCATATGCTAACAGTCACATTTCCTAGAATTCCATCTAAGTGTGGCATATGCTAACAGTCACATTTCCTAGAATTCCATCTAAGTGTGGCATATGCTAACAGTCACATTTCCTAGAATTCCATCTAAGTGTGGCATATGCTAACAGTCACATTTTCTAGAATTCCATCTAAGTGTGGCATATGCTAACAGTCACATTTCCTAGAATTCCATCTAAGTGTGGCATATGCTAACAGTCACATTTCCTAGAATTCCATCTAAGTGTGGCATATGCTAACAGTCACATTTCCTAGAATTCCATCTAAGTGTGGCATATGCTAACAGTCACATTTCCTAGAATTCCATCTAAGTGTGGCATATGCTAACAGTCACATTTCCTAGAATTCCATCTAAGTGTGGCATATGCTAACAGTCACATTTCCTAGAATTCCATCTAAGTGTGGCATATGCTAACAGTCACATTTCCTAGAATTCCATCTAAGTGTGGCATATGCTAACAGTCACATTTCCTAGAATTCCATCTAAGTGTGGCATATGATAACAGTCACATTTCCTAGAATTCCATCTAAGTGTGGCATATGCTAACAGTCACATTTCCTAGAATTCCATCTAAGTGTGGCATATGCTAACAGTCACATTTCCTAGAATTCCATCTAAGTGTGATATATGCTAACAGTCACATTTCCTAGAATTCCATCTAAGTGTGGCATATGCTAACAGTCACATTTACTAGAATTCCATCTAAGTGTGGCATATGCTAACAGTCACATTTCCTAGAATTCCATCTAAGTGTGGCATATGCTAACAGTCACATTTCCTAGAATTCCATCTAAGTGTGGCATATGCTAACAGTCACATTTCCTAGAATTCCATCTAAGTGTGATATATGCTAACAGTCACATTTCCTAGAATTCCATCTAAGTGTGGCATATGCTAACAGTCACATTTCCTAGAATTCCATCTAAGTGTGGCATATGCTAACAGTCACATTTCCTAGAATTCCATCTAAGTGTGGCATATGCTAACAGTCACATTTCCTAGAATTCCATCTAAGTGTGGCATATGCTAACAGTCACATTTCCTAGAATTCCATCTAAGTGTGGCATATGCTAACAGTCACATTTCCTAGAATTCCATCTAAGTGTGGCATATGCTAACAGTCACATTTCCTAGAATTCCATCTAAGTGTGATATATGCTAACAGTCACATTTCCTAGAATTCCATCTAAGTGTGGCATATGCTAACAGTCACATTTCCTAGAATTCCATCTAAGTGTGGCATATGCTAACAGTCACATTTCCTAGAATTCCATCTAAGTGTGGCATATGCTAACAGTCACATTTCCTAGAATTTCATCTAAGTGTGGCATATGCTAACAGTCACATTTCCTAGAATTCCATCTAAGTGTGGCATATGCTAACAGTCACATTTCCTAGAATTCCATCTAAGTGTGGCATATGCTAACAGTCACATTTCCTAGAATTCCATCTAAGTGTGGCATATGCTAACAGTCACATTTCCTAGAATTCCATCTAAGTGTGGCATATGCTAACAGTCACATTTCCTAGAATTCCATCTAAGTGTGGCATATGCTAACAGTCACATTTCCTAGAATTCCATCTAAGTGTGGCATATGCTAACAGTCACATTTCCTAGAATTCCATCTAAGTGTGGCATATGCTAACAGTCACATTTCCTAGAATTCCATCTAAGTGTGGCATATGCTAACAGTCACATTTCCTAGAATTCCATCTAAGTGTGATATATGCTAACAGTCACATTTCCTAGAATTCCATCTAAGTGTGGCATATGCTAACAGTCACATTTCCTAGAATTCCATCTAAGTGTGGCATATGCTAACAGTCACATTTCCTAGAATTCCATCTAAGTGTGGCATATGCTAACAGTCACATTTCCTAGAATTCCATCTAAGTGTGATATATGCTAACAGTCACATTTCCTAGAATTCCATCTAAGTGTGGCATATGCTAACAGTCACATTTCCTAGAATTCCATCTAAGTGTGGCATATGCTAACAGTCACATTTCCTAGAATTCCATCTAAGTGTGGCATATGCTAACAGTCACATTTCCTAGAATTCCATCTAAGTGTGGCATATGCTAACAGTCACATTTCCTAGAATTCCATATAAGTGTGGTATATGCTAACAGTCACATTTCTGAAAATTTCATCTAAGTGTGGTATATGCTAACAGTCACATTTCTGAAAATTTCATCTAAGTGTGGTATATGCTAACAGTCACATTTCTGTCTAGATAATGGCTGCTATAAGTCTTCGGCAACAACATTCGAATGGTTCCATTTTATCTTTCCATTCTACCCACCCTGGTTGGTATTTTGTATTATTACCCAGCGAGAGTCAAGCAGAATGTAATTGACATTCTGGTTGGCTCTCGCCGGGTCGTCACCTGGCCGAGAATGGGATTCCAGCCGCTTTGTCCACGGCAGGGGGAGGTGGGGCGTGTCAGCCCCTCAGCCAATGAGGAGGATCGAAGCAGGGCTATCCCCGCTCTGAGCCTGCCCACGGCTGAGAAGTTGCCTTTCCCCGCCGCTGGGGACTCAGGCAAGGTTTTTTTTTTTGTTCCCCTTTCCTGCCACCTCCCTGCCCTCCCCACCCCACCCCACTTACCTTCTGCCTCCTTTGTCCACGGAGGGTGGCGTGGCAGCAGCCTCCAGCCGTCTGGAGGCTGGAAGCGGGGCCATCCCGGCTCCGCACCAACACACGGCTGGAGGCTACCATCGTCCCCCGCCGGGGATTCTGGTGCGTCTTTTTTTTTTCTTTTCCCTGCTATCTTCCCCCACACTCCTCTCCAGTCTCCGGTCCCTTCCCAACCCCGAATCCACTTACCTGATCCCTTCGCTGGTGGTGCACCTGCAGCCGCTCCGAATCGCTGCTGGCAGCTTTGCAAATGGAGCTGTGCCTTCCAACTCCAAGGCGACCATACTAGTAAGTATTTTGTTTAAATGAAAGGCACGCTGCAATCAAAATTACATTGCTATCAGCACTCGGAAAACCTGGGGTGCCAATTGCAATGAAACCCCGATCTGGCCCGCCGGATCTGGTGGTAATGGCACCGAGGCCCATCGTTAAGACCTGTGCGATCTTGGGCACTGGGCCGGACAGGATCGGGGTTGATTGCTTAAATAATGATCTCCCCTCCTCCGGTCATTATCAGTTGACAATGTCCCTTGGCCAATAAATTAAATTGGATTAGAAATCGGGGGGGGGGGGGACTCTCCTTAAGGTGTGTGGCCTAAGTAGGGGTACTTAGCCCCCCCCTCGCCTAAGGTTGGGGGTGCTGGTAATAAAATTAGAGCTGGCACGCAATGGCATTATTACCTCTGATGCGCCCAGGTGCCCCAGCTCAAAAACAGCAGGCAGTCCTTTCATCCAAGGAGCCTGTGGTAGGAAACTCTATCACCGGCTCCTTGAATGAAAGGGCTTGGATTCATGCCGCGTGATGGCCATTTGCTCGGAAACAAAAAGGAGAGCTGGGCAGTCCTGCCCTCCTCCTGTTTCTGAGTCCAGAGACATCAAGCAGCCCATGTAGCAGAGGCGCGGCGGGGTTATACCGGCTGCTTGCAGGTGTCAGTACTTCCGAAGGGCCGACACCTGCAGGCAGCCTGTGTAACTGCAGCGCTTCGGCTGCACAGGCTGCCCGACGGAGGTGTCGGGGGAGGATCCCGGCATGTCCCCTGCTCAGTAGCCCTTTTTGGAGACTGCCGGGGATGGGCCCCGGCTAGCCCCGCGCCCCTTAAAGCTCTGCCCTAGGCACTCGTTAAATGTCTGAGCAAACAGTGTACCCAATAACTTAGGATATTGGCCATCACCACCTGGCAATGCCCTTGGAATGCAGCAGTATTGCTTAAAATAAAATCACACCATCTCTAAGGAAAACGGGTGATTTGACACCAAACACGCTATCACGTACCTCTTCGCTACCCGAGGCTGCAAAATCATAGTCGCAGAAAATCGCTTTCCTTGTCAACCAGCCAACCACTACTCGGTCTAGTCCCCTGGCATCAGTACCAGCTGCCAACTGGTGCCATGTGGTAAGATCCGATTGAGCCAGTCTTGCATCTTCAGATTTTCGCGGGCACGGCTATGCACTCGTGTAATGCCGTGCCTTTAATGCTACCGTACACCAGCAACACTGGTCGCCTCGAAAGGCCTTTCTGGACTCCCCCTATCTATGTCCGCCCAGGCGGCAGGCTCACACCATCTACCCGCCTGGGTCATATGGCCCAGACCATCACAGAGGCTCTGCTGGACTACGCTCATGCATTCAATATGGGACCTCTGCTTTCCCACATGAGCCCTGTTAAGGCAACTTCGCGGGTATCAGCGCTGCTACCGTAAATGCATTCATCAAAACGGCCGCTTATTTGAAAGCTAGCAGTTATCCGCCATGAGACCATCTAACGCGGGATGCAGCCAGGTGGGTAGGGTTTTCTTGATGCAGGGAAGTAAGGAGGAGGGGAGGTGCAGAGTAGAATCTACATTTGGCAGGTTCTACCCACGCTGGGTGCCCTGGGATGAGGTGTCTGTACGTACCGTTTATGGAGGTTCGTTGTGCATCCTGCAGGTTTGTTTCGAAGAAACGCGGGCCCTTCCTTTCTGGACTGTATGGGGTGCACTGCTCAGCACCTTGAAAGCGAATCTGCAACTGATGGTTAGGCAGGGCAGGATATGTAAAGTCAGGGTCATCTGATTCCCAGGACTCCTGGGTAGCTCCTGGGTAGCTGTGGTCTTGCTGCTCTATTCTGACAGAACGTAGGCCAGTGCTCCCAGGCATGCACCATTCCTGTAGGCCAGTACTCCCAGGCATGGTCCATTCCTGTAGGCCAGTGCTGCCAGGCATGGACCCTTCCTGTAGGCCAGTGCAGCCAGACACGGACCAGTCCTGTAGGCCAGTGCTGCCAAGCATGGTCCATTCCTGTAGCCCAGTGATCAAAGCAATGGACCATTCCTGTAGACCCGGGGCATGGATACCCCAGCCACGATGGATGGCAGCCACTCCACTTGCGGGGAGCTGGGAATAGGAAGGTGTGCTTCAAGATTCCAAGGCTGGATTGGACCACGGCAGGTGTAATTGATTTGCCTAGTCCAGGAGGGCACCTACTACGTGCGTCTTTGACTGCTTTCGCCGCAGCTTAAGATGGGCGAGGAGATGCAGGCCTGGTAAAGCGGTACTCACGCACCTGGCTGCCCTGGATTATCCAGAAGATACCAGAGCTGTCGATTTCCTGCAGCCAGGCGGCGGGTGCGGCAGCACGGGCCTGGGAGGGTTGGGGTCTTCTTCACACCTTCAGCTCGAGCATGACAACCCGAGGGATTACCTAAAGGCTGGGAGAGTGCTGCCCCAGAGGTTGGGAAACACAGCTAAGAGACGACCCATTTTGGGACCAAGAAGGCCAGGTTAGGCATGATCACACGAGGAAAACTGGGGACCTACACTATTTGAATTCATGCAAGATGAAAAAAGGGATCCAGTTTGCAAGGTCACAAATTCACAACGGGTGGTTATGGTTAGAATGATCGTGTCCACAGTGGCTGAGAGACGGTTCTGTTGGATCTCTCTGCACCCGGCTGCTTTTGGAGTTCGACCATCTTGTCTGCGATTGATTAAGTAGTTTGCTTTTACGGTTTCCTATTCCCTTATTACACATATGTACCGAGGGAAATCCCCAAAAAGTGTCTTCGTTTGCTCCCCACTGTCAGTCAAGTATTTCAAGGTGCGTATCTTTCCCTGTAGCTGGAAACGAGATCGATCAGATCTGGATCGGATGTGTTAATCCATTCTCATGAGGGCTAGCGGGAGTCCAATGGAAATGACATCGACCTGATGGAGATCATGTCATGTCCCCATCTCAGGATGGGAAATGAATGCAGCTGCTTTGCTGAAGGCTTGCACTGCGGGCCAGTTGTCACTTTCATGAGCAGACAGTATACCACTGGCGGGAAAAAGACTCTGCTTTTGTTCTGCACAAACCCAGCTCATGGCACACCCCATTATAGGTATCCAAGGGCTAATGGACATTCGTTATTTGAACAAATACAGAGAAATAACCATTGACACTTATGTGAATCAATCTTGATAAGAGGACCAGAAATGAATATGGATAAATACAGTACAGATGGAAATGTTTAATGAATACCACAGAACCCCGAGCATGATCGGTCAAGCTTGCCGGTGGAGCAGCCATTCGCAATAGCTTTGTTGAGGTGGGATGGTTTTGGCCACTGGCAATAGCTTTGTTGAGGTGGGATGGTTTCGGCCACTGGCAATAGCTTTGTTGAGATGGGGTGGTTTAGGCCACTGGCAATAGCTTTGTTGAGGTGGGGTGGTTTAGGCCACTGGCAATAGCTGTGTTGAGGTGGGGTGGTTTCAGCCACGGGCAACAGCTTTGTTGAGGTGGGATGGTTTTGGCCATTGGCAATACCTTTGTTGAGGTGGGATGGTTTCGGCCACTGGCAATAGCTTTGTTGAGGTGGGATGGTTTTGGCCATTGGCAATAGCTTTGTTGAGGTGGGGTGGTTTCGGCCACTGGCAATAGCTTTGTTGAGGTGGGATGGTTTTGGCCATTGGCAATAGCTTTGTTGAGGTGGGATGGTTTTGGCCATTGGCAATAGCTTTGTTGAGGTGGGGTGGTTTCGGCCACTGGCAATAGCTTTGTTGAGGTGGGATGGTTTCGGCCACTGCCAATAGCTTTGTTGAGGTGGGATTGTTTCGGCCACTGGCAATAGCTTTGTTGAGGTGGGATGGTTACGGCCACCGGCAATAGCTTTATTGAGGTGGGATGGTTTCAGCCACTGACAATAGCTTTGTTGAGGTGGGATGGTTTCGGCCACTGGCAATAGCTTTGTTGAGGTGGGGTGGTTTCGGCCACTGGCAATAGCTTTATTGAGGTGGGATGGTTTCAGCCACTGACAATAGCTTTGTTGAGGTGGGATGGTTTCGGCCACTGGCAATAGCTTTGTTGAGGTGGGATGGTTTCAGCCACTGGCAATAGCTTTGTTGTAGCATAGGAAGTCTGGAATTCCAGAGTGATTTGTACAGCGATTGAGGTGTTGAGAATGGACGCACCGGTTCTTCATTGCGTCCTTTGTCATTCTTGCAGTCTCCCGATAATAGTCTTTGGGTGATTTCTTACTTGCGCAGCTCAGCTTTCTGCATCACTACTGCCCGCACTACTGCCCGCAGTTCCAGGTGGGCTTCTCTGCTTCGCACCGGTCTCCGGTAAGTGTCTTGCTGCTTTTTTCTATCTCCGAACACCCAGAAGCCCTGCAATGGCTTCTGGAATTCCTGCCATGAGTACGGTTCCTCACACAGCTCTCCTCTTCTTAGCTCAACCAGTCAGTTGCACAGAGAGGATCAACCTGCTACCACCAGCAGTTTACAATGGCTTCTGGTGGTCTTGTTTTAAGTGTCCCGTGCACAGGGGCGTGCTCCCAACAACTAGAGCGTTGCCTGTGTTCAGGGCTTCTCCTGCTCTGCATTCCTCAACACCTCTTTGTTGTCGTAGAATCAAGGTGTTTCTGGGAACAGTAGTCCTTTTTAATTAACTTGTACGAAAACATTGGAGGAAGGTTTCTAATAGAATTTGAGGACAAGTCAGTGTTTGAAAGTTGGTCTGTAGATTGGAATGAGAAATATTCAGCACTCTCCTTTGAGAGAGCAGGGGAAGAATCATAATAGGCCATTAGAATGTTGCAAATGGGGGATTCACCCAGCAAGAGGGATACCAGGTCTCATCCGATGAAGTCATGGTAGGTCCACAGAGGTTGTCTCTGGCCACGTAATCCTCTCTCATATAGCCTCCACCAGGGCCAGGATCCGACAGCAGCCGCCGTCCCCATGTCACATGGGAAGAGGTCACCGGTGGGAAATCAGTGATGATTACATCAGATTCATCACAGCACCCACTCGGATTTGGTTAGTTCATGGAAAAATACTAAACACTAGTTTGCGGACTTCGGATGGAAAGTAAGATCATATTAAAATATGCTGTAAGAGTCGTATTCCCGCTCTGCAGATCTTCTCTGCAGATTATTTGTGCTCGATTGGAAAATTAGATCTGCCAACATGGATTCCAGAGGAAGCGCGATGCAGGTTGTCATGGAGCATAGATCGCCATTCAGTGGGGTGGGAGCGTATATTATTACCTTTGACTTTTATTAAGATCGAGAGGCTTGCTTAGCATACACTTTCAATGGTTTTTACTAGGATAAACATATTCTTATAATCCATTTCTGCAGACAGGATTTTAAACATGATTAAGCATGCTTCAGACTTATTGGAGGCGGAAGGGCCCGAGAGAAACGTGGGAGGAAGGTGTGTCCCGCAGCATATTTGAGAGCCTGAAAAGCTAGAATGGCTGGGGCAGATGCAGGCGCTTACTGGTCCTCGTTTACAATAACCCATACAACCCTACTTACTAGACTGAAGGTTTAACCCTACAAACACACAGCACACTGATGGGTACCGCTTTCCTGATTTACATGCAATCGCTAGAGACACTGCTGTAATTTGACTCCAAACCCCCCCACCCCCGCCTCCTCCCAATTGTCAAACCTTTCCTTCAACAGTTTTGAACATACCTACCCGGCAAACATTGAAGTAGGCACTGATGACACAATCGCCCCAGAAAATGAAGCAAAGCCATCAAAGTCAATTTTTCCTCAAAGTAAATAAGGAAACAAATTATGAGCAGCAACTTTTAGCTAAGACTAGTGAAAAAAAAAACTGCAAAGGTCCTGTTCAGCAAGGACAGAGCAAGGAGAGCATAAGAAATTACAGGACTGAAGAATCGACAAACCAATCCACATTGATCGCTAGCTCTCTACAAGGGGGAGACCAAAGACAGGAGGCCCTAGAGCAAGGGAAACTTCTACCCAGCCACCCAAGTGGCTAAACTTCAGGACCTCACAGGAGAACCAGACAACCACCAAACCCAGACAAGTACCACATCCACTCATATCAATAGCGCTCTACAAGGACTAGCCAAAACCAGCGGACAAAGGAGCAAGGGAATATTCCCAATGCCTGGCCTCCTGCCCAGCCACCCAAGTGGCTAACCCTCAGCACTTCACTTAGCAGGACCTCACAGGAGAGCCAGACCCCAACCAAACCCAGATGAGTACCACACCCACTCAGATCACTAGCCCTATACAAGGAGTAGCCCCAAAACAGGGACCCTGGAGCAAGGGAATATTCCTCAAAGCCTCACCTTCTGTCTGGCTGCCCAAGGGACCAACCTTCAGCAGTTGCCTCAGGAGGACCTCACAGGAGAACCGACCACAGCCAAACGTAGATGAGTACAACAGCCCTCAGATCAATAGTGCTTTACAGGGAGTAGCCCCAAAACAGGGGACCCTGGAGCAAGGGAATATTCCTCAAAGCCTCATCTTCTGCCCAGCTGCCCAAGGGACCAACCTTCAGCAGTTCTCTCAGGAGGAGTTTTAAAGGAGAACCAGACCACAACGCAACCCAGATAAGAAAAACTCCCACCATGAAACCGCAGACCAAGCCCACACGCACCCCTGTGTCAAAGTTTATCTGTTCCCCATTCGGTTGCTGAACACACATTCTATGCCCACAGTTAAATCATCAAAAATAATGCACATCCTTGGAAAAACAGAAACTTGCTTTGGCGATAACTTAGTCACCATAACTGAAACAATGTTATAATAGCACCAAGCTTCAAAATTATCAATAAAAATAAACAACTCGGGTTAGTAGATGGAGGAACACTTCATTAATCGATATATTTATTATAGTGCGCACTATGGTTAAGGCGAGTGGTGAGTGCCATAGAAAATAAAATTGCTAATAAATTTGGACTCTTAAAATGAAGTTGGCTTCAATTCTGTACACACGACCCCCCGCCCCTCCTCCCGGACTGGAAATCTTGGGAAAGATTCATTACACAATAAAGTTAATAAAAAAACAAAAAAGCACTTTCGGCCTAGTCCCATTAATTATTCCATAGACAAAAAAGTTCAATATTTGCCGGACCGCGTAGCAAAAACTGCTGGACAGAATTGAACCACGTCCAAAACAACTTGGGCACGAAGCATTGACTCGCTATCCTATGGGGGCCTGGGCTTAATGTGTGCAGTACTTTTTCAAATGTTTGACGGAGAAGGGGATAATCCCCTTCTCCCAGAATTATAGCAAAGTCTCCCATAGTGATTTGCAGCAGACAGGCTTTTCAGAAATGAAAGTCACTGTGCAGTAGCACCTTTTGGGCGTGTCTATGTGCAGAATGGGTTCATCATAATAAACAATCTTGGACCCAAATGACCGCACAGACTCAAAGAATATGGCAAAGTACTACTTTATTATCAGTTCATTAAAGTAGGGCAATATGGCGAACATCGAATTGTAGTCCACACACTCCCAGTGCAGATTGTTTGCACAAAGGTTTTATACCTCAATATGCGTCAGTTAGGACGTCATCCTACGTGGCAAATAATAAAACCGGATTTAGAGATTGGTTAGGGGAACATATCTACTTATAGAGCCCATAAGTGTTAGAATCTTTATTGGCTGCGCCTTCTCTAGTAGGCAAGCATCGAACTTCCCTCTAACTACGTATAACACAGATTATAGCAGTAAAACTGTTGCGGATATGCTCATGCAACATTGTATACTCATTGTTGCATAGGCCCTCATGATAGGCTGGCATCCTCTCCCAACCTTGGACCCTCAGCTCACTAGCAGCACGTAAGCAAATTGAAACCGTAGGCAAATTGAAACACAAGTGCAGAGAACAACATCAGGCTACTGCCCAATTAGTCAACCATCTCTCATCAGCCAAGACTTCAGCCAAGGCCTCTCCTTTGTACTTGACCTTGCTGGATGTTATTTTCTCTGGAACTTTAAAGGGAGCTAAGGTACATCGTTATCTTCGCTCAGGACGTATGAATAGGCCTTGCTTTCGAGTTCTGAATCATGTGTGAAGCGACCACAATTTTGTCAATTTCGCCTTTTATTTAGTGATATATGATTCAATTATCTAGGGTGTCATTACCCTCTTCGGTTTCTGGAGACTTGGTTGTTCCGACTCAAGATGGGCTTTTCTGCATCTTTTATTGCCAAAACTTGGCACTCGTAAATGTTCATTTACTTAACCTAAGACAAATAAGTCCTGCTACGTTGTTTATCCTTGTTAACTTCCCTTGTACCCTTCAGTAGCTTCCCGCTGTGGCATCCTTTATCTCTGGCCAGCAGCTATTCTTTGTTCATGTATGAATTTGCATTTCCAGCCTTTGTCAACTCTGCAGCTCTTGTCTCTCACCTTAAAACTCTTTGCTTACTATCATTGAGAGCTGGCGTCCATCTTTTCAACATGGCCGCTTCACCGGTGTTATGTTTTGTACCGCAGCAAGCTTCTATATGGCTCATCTTCCTTGTGTTTCTGCATATATACATTCACTACTCATTTGGTTACTTATCTTATTTATTTATTTATTCAGATTTGTAGAGTGCACGTCAGCCCGTGGGCATCGTGGCGCTTGTTACAATGTCTTAGTTACGTATGATACAAGATTTACATACAATACAATATTTACAATAGACATGTACACATTAGCAGAGCAGTATATTTACAAGGATTCCTAAAAGTTTCCTATTATTTTGCAAGGAATGAGGTTTTCAGTTTCCTGCGAAAAACAGGGAGTGAGTTTTGAGTTTCCGCTCTAATGTCTGCAGGAAGAGCGTTCCAGGTCTTGGCTGCGATGTAGGGAAAGCTTAGACCTCCGGCTTTGTCTTTTTTGATGCGTGGGATGCAGAGTAGGTTGGAGTATTGCGTCCTGGTGGGACGGGAGGAGGATGGTTTCTGATAGATAGGACGGGTCGGAGAGAGAGAGGCATTTGTGTGTGAGGATTTTGAGAGTGATCCGCTCTTTGACCGGGAGCCGTTGGGCTGAGTGCCTGGCATGGGTGATATGCTCTCTTCTTGGGATACTGAGAGCGGCCCGGAGAGCATTGTTTTGCGTGACTTGTAGTCTGTTTAGGTTTTTGGCTGATGTGCATGCTAGGAGTGCATTACAGTAGTCCAGTTTGGCTCCAATGGTTGCTCTCGCTATAGAGAGGCAGTTGGGTTTGGAGAGGTAGGGCTTGATGGCGTTTATGAGTTTGTTGGTGTGCGCAGATGAGGAAGTGATTGCGCTGACTTGTCTAGTCATAGATAGTGAGGAGTCAAGGTATACTCCCAGAGTCTTTACGGTAGTGGATACGGGGATGATGGAGTTGTCAATGGAGAAGTTAGCGTACAGTTTGTCAAGTTTGTCTAGGGTGTTCTGTTGACCTAATATCATGATTTCAGTCTTGTCTCCATTGAGGCAGAGGCCATTAACTGCCATCCATGCCTTGATAGTGGAGTAGATTGTGTGGAGAGCGGTAGCGTCTTCGTTGTATGATCCTGATAGAGGTAGAAGTACTTGTGTGTCGTCTGCGTAGTTCGTGTATGTGATGCCGTACGAGTCGAGTTTGTCAAAGAGGGGCTTGGTGAATAAGTTATAGAGTGTGGGTGCAGTGCATGATCCTTGAGGGACCCCGCAGTGGATTGCCGTAGGGGTGACGTTGGCGATATTCGAGAAGACTTTCATGGCTCTTCCCTCTAGGAAGGAGGTGATCCAGAGAGCTGACTCTTTAGAGAAGTTGGCTGAGTGTGTGAGGTGTGAAGTGAGAGTCTTTTGATCAACCAGATCGAAAGTGGCTGAGAGATCTAGAAGGATCAGAAGAGCAGGCTTGGCTGTGTCCATAATTTGGGTGATCTGACTCTTCAGATCCACCAGGGCTGTTTCTGTGCCATGTCCTTTTCGGAAGCCTGATTGCCTAGTCCCGATGTTTGAGTGGGTTTCCAGGAATTGTTGGATTTGGCAATGTGCGGCTTTGTCCAGTAATTTCAGAAGGAATGGCACTGTGGTTATTGGTCTGTAGTTGTTTGGTTGTAAGGGGTCGAGAGTAGGTTTTTTTAGGAGAGGCCGGACCCAGGCCTCTGAGGTTAGCTTGGATGATGCCGGTTTTAAAGGACGCATTGATGAATGCCGTAAAGAGCGGCGCAAAACTGTCTGCACAGTCTTTGATGAGTTTTGGTGGGCATATATCGCCTTTACATGGGGAAGGTTTGAGATTTTTCAGTAGGTTAATGACTTCTGATACAGTGACGTCTCTGAAGGAGAAGTCAGGTATGGTGGGCTTGGACGAGGTGGGTGGGGTGTTGGTGGGTTTGGTTTCTGTCTGTTGAGGAAGTGCTTTGCAGTGGTCTTTGATTTTTTTTTTGTAGCATGGCAGCTTGAATGCTGGTGCACCAGGCTTCATCTTTGATTATTTTGTCTGGTGTATTGGGGGGTGGGGGGAAGATAAGCCCATTAAAAAAGGGGAAAATCTCTTTAGAGTGTGATCTGGCATTACAGATTCGGGTGTTGAAAGCGTTGGCTTTGGCCTTGGTGATAGCTATCTTGTATTGGTGGGAGATTAGATTGAAATTGTTTTTGGTGCTGGTGCAGGGGTCAGATTGCCAGTTTTTTAGTGCTGTTCTTTTGTCGGATCGCATTGATTGCAGATCTTCAGTAAACCAAGAGTTGGCATGTAGAGATTTCTTTTCTTTTTTCAATTCGAGTGGTGCTATTTCATTGATAGCTTTGGTGATGACATCTTTGTAGATGTCTGCTAGAACATTGGGATCATTAGCGAATAGGGGAGCTAGCTCGGGGGTATCTTCTTTGTATAGATGGTTTCTTCTCACTTGTATGTATATTTACTGTTTCTGCAGTTACATCTTCATTCTTTAAGTATTCTTATATCGTTTCAGTGCGTCATTGTATCTTCTCCTTATGACATCACTTTGCACCTGTCAGATCTTCTTTACAACTCCTCGATATTCAGTGGTGTCTGCAAATCTTCTGCTACCACCTCCGTATGAGGTTACATTCGATACGGTTGGCTGAGTGCATAACGTCTCTCATACACTCCATGTGTATTGAGATAATACCTGGTCTCATGCAGAGTGTCTTCCTGTTATTCATCCAGTATGACCGAGTTGAGGGGGCAGAGTCTAACAGTGATGTACACGTCTGCTCCTCTACACCACCATCATTGCTTTCCGATGCAAGAGATAACTGCGGTTATACCCGCAGCTACCCGAAAACAAGAAGGCAGAAAATGCCATTTCGAGGAGGAAAGACTGTGAAATGGTATGAGGCTAGAGGTGAGGAGTGTGGGGGGAGGGGACACTGTCACATTTGGGAGTTGGATGTGGGATAGGGACTAAGTTCAGAACACAAACGATTTTGCACAGCCACGGTTATACGGAAGGATAGCCACGGCTACATATTATTTCCCGACAACCAGGGGTTTCTAACAACTACAAGTATCTGCAGCTTTCTGTAGTGCATTGTGATTATACCAGCGAGTTGCAGCAGTTTACTGAGAAGCCACCCTCAACATGGGGAGTTCCTTCCCTCCCCAATCAAGGTTTCACACAACTAACTTTTTAATGGATTATTTGTTCACACCTGTTTCAGACTCATATCATGCCCCCTGGATCCCTCACCCTGTGCCACCAATGAGCCAAGAACTACCAAGCCGGTGTATAGAAAATATATTTATTTGAATTATAGGTAATGGACATCACATTAAAACTACACAAGCCACCTTCTCTGTGGCTCACAATCATACTTCTTTTTACATAAATAAATCACACAAGTTGGTTTGGAAAACATAAATCACAATACTTCATACAGATTTCAATTCAAGGAATAATTAACACCAATCAATTAACACAATTGTTCCCCCTGCATGAAGGTAGGCCACTTGCCTCACCGCCCGCAAATCGTGCAAATATCTTTTTTTAAATGCGGATGCCAGCGTGATGCCTGCGCTCCACACGACAACCTCTACGATACCCCAGTGATTCCACGTGCTGCTGGAACCCAGATGTAACCATTCACATCCACAGAGAATTCGCCAGAGGCCGTCATTCAAAGATGGCCGCCCGCCTCCTCTAGCCTCTGCCTCCCCCCGGCCGAGTGCACGCGAGCTGCATTTCGCACACCATTGGCTGCCTAAAGCTAATTCCCAGCTAACCCAAGACCGGTAGGCGCAAGCCGGCTGTTGCACGAAGGCGTGCACTAAGGCTGCTTCCCTGTCCATCCCTGTCACTGCCTGATCACTTGCTACTGGCCAGGAACTCTGCTTGTGAGCCACTCCATCGGCACCCTAAGGTACTGTACAAACTGCTCACTGCTCGCCTGTAATGCCAACCCCCCATTTATCTTGGGCCACATATTCAATAGACCACTGAAACCAAACGTGCGTGCCATAGCGTTTTAAGTACATATGCATGCGCTACTTACGCGCACCTGCACCTGTCTACTCCACCCGCACACGCGTGGCCAGCGCCATGCTGCTAAGATCATCTGCCTGAACCGCTGACTATCCTCTGCATGGTGCCGCGCCCTGCCCCTCCGGACACTAACTAAGCTGGTTCCCTGTCCTGTTTGATCTGCACTTGTATACGAGTCTATCTACTTTGTTATAGCCCAATGCACCCCTATAATTAAATGTACTGAGTGCCAGCCCACAGCACTGCCTGTCACCCTCTATTCTTAGGCATCTTATGTGAAACTCGAACTTGCTGTTAGTATGTTTAATGACATCACTGCTTTTATACAACTTAATTGCACTGATTCTAAAGGATTTGCATACTAGCCTACACTACTCCTAGTCACTGGTGCCCCATAGCTCTCTTTGTGCTCCTTAGTCATTAGTGGTCTTGGCCTCTTGTGCCAAAATCGAATTTAGCTGTCAGCATGTTTAACGTCATCACTGCTTTTATACAACTTAATTGCACTGATTCTAAATGATTTACATACTAGCCTACTGTATTCCTAGTTGTATTGAATCTAGGCATACCCTCTTTGCACATGCATTTCAGCCATATTTATGATTTTTGCATCTAGGCATACCCTGTTTGCATATGCATTTTAGCCATATTTTTTAAATCTGAATCTAGGTATACCCTGTTTGCACCTGCATTTTAGCCCCAAGTTGAACCCTAAATCTAGGTGAAATTGCTTGCTTATGCACTCTTACCGTAGACCCTAACCTGCTTCTAGCGTGCCTGTTCGAGCAATGAGTGCTTAAGTTGCTAAACCCACACTAATCACCACTATGTATCTTCCAGTACTTTACACAGTTCTTCTTAGAACCATCCTTCACCTGACCACCTCCCACAACATGAACCTGGCCCAACCACATAATCAGCCACTTCCTGGCAACGTACCCCCAGAGATAAACAACATGCCCACCAAACTATGCAGCCTACAACAGCGGAACTTTAGACTCCGCGCCAGACTCCCAAGAATCTATGACCCTCTAGCCAACAGCCAACCTGCCACTATTCACAATACGCACACTCTGCTTACCACCAACACCCCTTCACATTCACTCAACACTGGCCAACACCGACTACAACTCAATAGTCGAATCTTCAGAGATGCTCCCTCTAAATGCCAACACAAAGCCCAACCGCCTTCCAACCCACCATCCCTTTCTGGAATAAACGGCGCCCTATTAAACGCCCGCTCCAGGGTAGCCCATGCCACCGAAATAGCGGACACAATCCTAAATAAGAAATTGGACTTCCTGGCCATCACGGAATCCTGGCTCCATCCCGCAGCAGGACCAGCCATTGTGCTAGCCACCCCTGACAACTACACTCTTATACGCATGGATCGTACCACATCTAGAGGTGGCGGCCTGGCTATAATTGTCAAAAATAACCTAACCCCTAGACTCTCTTAACCCCACAAAACCAATTCATGTGAATCCCTCACAGCTAAACTCACTATTGCTAATAATCAAACCATCACCATCCACCTGATATATCGCCCACCAGGTCCTATAGGCGCTTTCGACGAAGATCTCACGAACCTTTTATCTGATAATCTAAATAATTCCACCCAAAGCCTCATCTTAGGCAACTTCAACCTTGGATTTGATGACCCATGCGACCCCAATGCCTTACAAATCAGCAACACCCTGGAGGAACTAGGATTCTCCCAAAAGATTACAGCTCCCACACACATCAAAGGAAGGACCCTCGATTGGATTGCTGAACACAACTGCCCAATCACTATCACATCCATAATGCCGCAGCTATGGTCTGACCACCACATGGTATCCTTTACCTTAGAAGCTATCACACTTGCGAATAACAGTACCCTAGCCCACACCGCACCCACCAGAAACAAAAAATAATATCACCCCCGATAATCTCATCCCCCTCATCCTCTCCACCTTAAATTCCATCTCAGATCAGTCTACCTAGCCTCTATGGTAGAAACATACAATGAAGTGATGCTCGCTTCCCTGGACATTATTGCACCACTAAAAATTAGGGAGAGCAAACCCCGCCAACACCTAAATACCCGGTTCACACCCCTATTGAAAGGCATCAGACAAAAGAAATGAATAAGTGAAAAAACCTGGAGACTAAACCCCTCGGATACTAACAAAAACAACCTTAAGAAAATAGCCTCCCTATACAAAAAAGAAATCATCTTAGCGAAACAAACTTCCTACAACACGCGTATCACACAAGCCAAATCCAACACAAAGGAACTGTTCGTCATCCAGAAGGAAGTAGAATCCCCCACCCAAGTTCCCGATTCCTGCCTTAAGGATAAGAACTGGTGCACAGGCATCCAAAACGCCCTTGCCAACAAGATATCCTTGCTTCAAGCAAAGATTAATAACAAAAAAGTGTCCATACCTGCCCCAAACAGCCCCTTATCCATGGCCACCACAAACCCACCACCACTGACTCAGAAACCACTGGACACCCCCCCCCCTTCTACTTTCACAAAGTCTCAAAGTCTCCACCAAAGAATTTGAGAAAGTCATCCTCACCCTCAAACCCTCCAATTGCCAGGGTGACCCTTGTCCTGCCCAAATTATAAAAGACGCCGCCCGCAAACATTTGCCTTTTATTACTAAACTCAAACGCCTCCTTCACATCAGGCACCATGCCCAGTAAATTAAAATATTCTTGGGTCCTACCCCTCCTCAAAAAACAAACATTGGACCCTTCCATTCCAACCAACTAACGCCCTATAACTACTGTGCCGTTCCTATTGAAAATCCTCGACAAAGTGGCCTACCAACAAATTCAACACCACCTGGAACTAAACCACCTCCTAGGAGTCCAACAGTCCGGTTTCAGACCACAACATGGCACCGAGACTGCACTCCTAGACTTTAAAGCACAAATAGACTCACTAAGAGATAATGGGACGACCTCACTCTTACTACTACTGGACCCGTCTCCTGCATTCGATTTGGTAGAATATGCAATACTATGCAATACTATGCAGGAAGCTGTCGCATGGATCCAGTCCTTCCTGGATAACAGGACAATGCAAGTCTTCTCCCTCCTAGCAGCTGCTGACCCTGCAGCCATTACCTGTGGTGTACCCCAAGAATCCTGCGTATCGCCCACCCTCTATAATATCTTCACAAGGCCCCTTTTCAATGATCTAGACGGTCTTGGTATCACCTACACTAACTATGCAGACAATACACAGATCCTCATCCCGTTGACGGGAGATTATGACAAGGATTTGGCCTTTGTGAACAGAATCTACCTCATCATCCAGGCATGGATGGCCGCTCACGGTCTATGCCTGAATGATGACAAAACCGAACTCCTTTTTCTAGGCACCTCATCCAACATCAAAAAACTTGGCACCATATACGACTCCTTCATAATCGACAACAACACCATCACTGTAGCTAAAGTAGTCAAAACCCTCGGTTTTTATATAGACTCCATGCTTACCTTTGGCAAACAAGTGAATTCAATGGCCTCAAACACCTCTTATACCTGCAAGCTAATTAGAGCAGCCAAGCCCTTCCTCTCACCCAATAACTGCGTCACCTAAGCTAGAGCACTAATCCTGTCAAAACTAGATTACTGCAACGCCCTCTACATAGGCAGTAATCAATACATCACCTCCAAAATTCAAACACTGCAAAATAATGCCCTAAGATCTGCCCTAAACTTCCCGAAAAATGCCCACATATCAGACCTAAGGAGATCCACCAACTGGCTCTCTACTAAAGACAAAATCCGCCTCAAAACAGCCTCCCTCACACATAAATGCCTTAACCAGGCAGCCCCACAATACCTCATAGACAGATTCACCAGACAGACAGTCTCGCGCCCCTTAGGAAAAGCTAATTCTAACCAACTGATAGTACCCAGACTTAAACGTACCAAATCTGGCGGGAGTAGCTTTGCTGTCAAAGCGGCACAACTGTGGAACTCCATTCCAACTGATCTTAGGGAAGTTCTCCCCTACCAGCAATTCAGATCCAAACTTGTCCATTGGCCAAAAGACCACGATTTGTAACCTCATGCTCATGGCATCTGGGATCCTATGTATATTCTGTATATTTGTTCTGTGCTTTTTATCTGTCTAATCTGCATTTTGGGAAATTTCTGTACATACTGTTATGATTATTTGACACTACATGTCTACAGCACTGTAACCACAAGCTGTATTTCATGATTTTTTGCAGCATGTAACCTAAGTTGAACAACCCTCTTTCCGCTATCGCGCCCGTATACCCCCGGGTCTGGCTGCACAATATAAATAAACAAACCAACAATTTACATATGCAGTGCTGTGCAATTTCGATTTTCCTGCACGCTTAAAATGGCTAGCAGTTTGGTTTACAGTATTGGATACATGAGTTTTCACTTTTTCAAGCACTTCTCCCCCCAAGGCCCAAAAACCCAAGCATCAATTACATGCAGCAGCCTTGTATTCAAAGGCCAAGTCTAGGGAGTGGGGACAGTTTAGAAGCCTTCCCTCACTCAAAGGCCCATGTTGGGGAAGTTGAACAGAAACATGGGGATGATTAGACATTTTGGATTTTCTGACCTCCCTTCACTTAAAGGCCTGCGTTGGGCAAGTTGACAGTTTAGGGATTTTTTTTCGTTTAGAGACAAGGACACCCCTCTTCCTTAAAGATGTCAGGGTTAACTGGAAAACTAGGATTACCCAATTACATTACAGACCATAGTTTTCAGCGTACACTGGGAATGAGCTTTGTTAATTTTGAAATTTAACAAAAATCACCCCAGGTGTTTTGCCAAAGGGGAATTCATTAAATTAATATTCAGTCAAATAGGTTAGGAATCTACACAGTTTGCCCCCACCCCCTAATGGAAAAGAACCCAGCAATGAAAGGAAATGGGTTAATTAAATAGACCCCCCCCCGGCTGACCTTTTTTGGACAATCTACTGACTGACTCTGGACTTGGCACTCAGGGACTGAGCAGCTCCACTTGTAGGGAATAACAGGATTCTAGCCAGCACTTCAGTCAATTGGATCCTACAGCACTTCTCTCTCTGTGGCTCCAGTGAAGAATCACAGCCTCTACTTTTCTAGTCTCCCCAACAATAGTTCCAACCAGATGAAACTGCAGCAAATGTCCTTTGGTAATTTTTGGGCCACTGTCCGTCTTGGTAATCTTTTTCCAGCTCTTTCTGTTGATATTTTTTAGCAGCTCTCTCCTTTCTCCCATAGTGCATGCACTTTATACCAGTGATGACACCATCAATGGTATCCAGTTAATATGTCGAAAACATTTTACTAAAATTTTTTTTTCGAATGTATTATTTTTTTTATTTACATGTTTTTTGTTGTTTCGCGAGTAAAAAAAAAAGGGTTAAAAAACAAAAATGGGGGTTCGGAGGGGAACCCCCATTGCAAAGAAAAAATAACAAAAAAAAGACATTCAAATTTTTTTTTCGGTGACATGGTTTTGACATTATGGCATTTTAAAAAATGTCATTCGAAATACTCACTAGGAACCACCATCATTATTTCAATATTGGGCATTAAGTACTCTGCAAGAATTCTTGCACCTTTGATTGTTCCTTCACATATCTCCACAACCCCCAAGCCCAGCCCATGTCTAAGGATTGCTTCAGGAGTCTAAACCAGAAATATTGCAACTCCCATTTGAAATTCCCCCTTTTTAATGTCATCTTTAGCCAGAAAGTAGTGTTTACCATTAGCTCCAATACAACTGGTGCATTAACTGGGACAAAGAAGCCTTGCATGGATGCAGGAAAAAAGCAACAGCAGTGTTCTGGTTGAGCTGGAGTATAGAAAGTTAAAGCAGCAATAAAACAAACCAAAAATAGAACAAAAAAAACAACAGTATTAGTTGTAGCAGCAGGAGCACTGGAGACAGAAGTAGTGGTCGTAATTACATGAGTTGGAAGAACTGTGGAGTTAGCAGCAGGAGAGGCAGTAGCAATTGTAGTGGTAGCAGTGGTGGTAGAAGCACTGGACGTAAGAGAAAGTGCAGCAGAAGCAGTTGTCGGAGTGGCCAGAATAGAAAGCAGGTAAACATTGTTTCAATGTGGAGATCATGGCAGAAGCTTGGAGGACCGGAAAACAAGGTCGCAAGACAAAAGCAACGTGAAGTTTGGTGCGTGGTGCAGCCGACGACTGTGGGGAGAGGGAGAAAGAGTAGTAATTATGGCAGATAGCCAACCTTTGGAAATAGAACGCCTTTGCGCAGCCGACAATCAGCTGTTTCGTGTACCGCTAGCGGAAACCGACAGTTTAGCATGGAGAAAAGCAGTTACAACGGGAACCGGACCACACGCTGAGATAGGGTGACCTAATAAAACAAGAATACTGGAAAGGGAAGGAGAGAACTATTTCAACCATATGGGTGTGACATAGCCAAAAGGAACACACTCCACATAGAGTCTATGAACAGGCTGATGGTGGGAAAACACTTGGGGTAAGAACAAAAGTAACCCTAAATACCCCAGGACCAGTATTCAGACTCAGAGATCTGTGGTGATCATCAGTAACCCACTCTTCCTCGTCCCAGTGACCCAGGGAAAACCAATAGAGGCTGTTGGAGAAACCAGAATAAAAGACACAAGCTAGCCTAAAGAAAAATATAAATAAACCCCTGTTAAGGCACAACATCAATAGCTCAATTATGCAGAATGAGGAATCTGTGAACAATACAGCCATACAGGGTTAAGGACAAGACTTGGATACACACCAACCATGGAAGATTTCTGATAGGACCACAGAGGAAAGACCAGGGATGGGGAGTGTCCCTCTGGCATAATAAGATTTGGAAGTAAGACGAAGGATGGGGATTGTCCCTTTGGCACCTAACAGGTATAATTTTCCATTCTTTAACAGAATAAACGCTGCAGGAAGGTAGCCAACAACACATTGTTTTCCCTAGTAGCTGTTTTTGTAGTTCTTATAGAGTGCTTTTCAGAATACGTTTTTGGACACAGGATAGTGGATTCAATTTTGGACATCCTGACCAAGACGGTCCAATAGTTCGTTTTGTTGAGGCAGGGAAACCCCTTATAGTTATAGGGCTAGTGAGGTATTTTTCTCTCTCCTATTATTATTTAAATGAAAGCATTTGTGTACAACCCAACACTGCATTAGTCTCCTTACTCCGGCTCCTCACAGTAGCTACATGGCAAAACCTCATAATTTAATGGGGATTTAATAAAATGACAGCCTGGATCACACCATTTTGCACAGGCATGTGGCAATGTTTCCCCCATTTATACAAAAAGGTTAATAGTTATGAACATGCAATTTACACTCCAAATACCTAATTTGAACCTCCTCCCTCTGGCTAATTCTTAAATTGGGGCCATTTTCGGAGCAGCCAGAAACACATTTTAGCTTGCTTTTACAGTTCCATAAGTCACATGTGGATACGTTTTATTACAATAACATCGCCTTGCAATTATCTTATAAATGACACATAAATGGATGCAGTTCGACATGTGGTTGCAGAGAAAATACATCAGTTATGATAGAGTCAATTTAAACCAATGGGACATCTTTATATGTATGCAAATCCTACCTCTCCTTTATTCAGGCCAGTTTCCATTCTTGGCCAGCATGTGACCAGAGCCTCCGGGACTGTGTTTTTAAGGCCGGGGTAAAAGCCAATAGCCTCTTTGTATTGAAGTTGGTGGGCTACAAGTCATAAATAGTTGGGATGCATCCACTACACAGAGATCTCCCACTGCAGATAATGAGCCAGGCCGGCCCTTTGATATCACGCTGTCATACTGACATCTGGAATTTGGTCCCATTATCTGAGGTTGACCACCATTTTGATCTAAAAACCTATTGTCTTGTATTTTTCTCAGAGCTCAGCTTCTTCTGATTGCAGCCCCCGTTTACATTCCAGTCATCCACTGGCTTTGCAATTTGCCCTACAAAGAAATGAGCCTTGACAGATAACAGTTCTGATAAACGGAGGAGTTTGTTTTGAACACCAGTAAGGGCAGGTAACACTTTATTGCAGTTGTAAATAGATGGTATGCAAGAGCTTCAAAGGAATTCCTTTTCCAGATCCAGATGCCAACAGGCTTACAGTGGGGCAAGCTATTTGCAAATTCTGCCCCAAGACCCACTGATTGTCCTTGGGTGAAATAAACTCACATATGGCATTTGCTAACATCAGCCTTTATTCTGTGAAATACTGTGTATTTCACTGATGATGGTTCACTTTGCTTTTGCATCGGTGGATTTCTTATTTGTTTAGCATTGGTTTTTAAATATGACAGCTGAAAATACATGGCTGTTTATTTCAGTCATTAATAAAACACCTTTTCAATTATCTGCTGTTCATTTTTATGCTGAAATGTGGGTCTGAGTTGGTGTGTGGAAGTTTCAGTGCAAAGGCTGCATTTATCTCACAGCCAGCAATGTGATGTACCTTTCCAATCTGCACTCTGATTACATTTATTTCAGTTTTGTCTGGATATCAACTGCAGAAAGACACCTACATAGTCTGCCTTAATAGGCACATTTTAAGTGTGATGGTTTTCGAATGGCAGGTCATTTTTCCAGTGGGGCTTTCAGTTATGTTTGTTTGGGCCTTTGCTTAAACCTCACAGCTCATGGGAATTTCTTTTTAAATAACATTTTTACAGCTACAGTGAGGTAGGGGTGACAAATAACTAGACATTACTAGTGGCTTGGTAGCGTTTTATACAAAAGAGTTGGCACGGGCAAAGGCCGGTAGGGTTGTAAAATATACAGTGGGCACAGGCGAAGGCCCTGGGCAGTGGGCCCGATACACATGTATAGTGGCCATGGCCAAGGGCCATGGCTAGTGGCCTGGTAGTGTTGCAAAATATACAGTGGGGATGTCCGAAGGATATGGCTAGTAGCCTGGCAATGTTGTAAAATATACAGTGGCCATAGCTTGAGGCAATGGCTTGTGGCTTTGTAGTGTTGTAAAATATTCAGTGGGCAAGCCAAAGCCTATGGCCAGTGGTGCAGAAATAAACTGTGGTACAACAAAGCCCTTTAAATTCACTGAAAAAAACTTTAGGTATATTTTAGTTAAGGTGCCCAAATTTATCGCAACAAAACCCCTGAAATTCAGTGCATTTGGTAAGTCATGTTCGGCGTGTTTCTGTTGCGAAGTCCATGAATACATATATATTATAACAGAAGGGATTCACAATGACATACAAAATGGCAGTAGCAGGGACATGGCAGGGGGACATCAAAAGGAGCGTACTGAGTTAAGCTAGTCATGGCGTCCCGAATGCGCTGGGGTTTTTGCGATATATTTGGGCACCTTAACTATAGTTTAATTTTTTTTCAGTTCTACATATATACACACACAGATACACATTTACACACAGAGAGACACACACCATGGTTAAACAAAAGGGGCTCGGCTCGCCATGCATACTGGGGTATCCACCAATTTACAGTGCGTTGGAAATCGTTTGATTAGAAACTTATGGGTTACAAGTTTTAAGTGTTAAGGAGGCCACACTCTTTTTTTCTTAAAGATACTTTTTCTCAACTTTCGTATGCGTTACCATCGGTGTCAGATGTGACTTTAAGGATCCAAGCACATTGTCAAAACATTTCCATTTAGCTACAAGTCACCAGCTGCATGTAAACAAGGCCCATATAATTGGCACAGTGGTGGAAGTCCACTAAAAGCAGGCGACTAAGAAAATGTTGACACAGGCTTGTCGCGAAGTCTGTCTTAACAGGGTCTTTGCACATATGTAAAGTGCTGATGCATCTGCCCATTAGGAGGAGAAACTCGTTTTGAATTGATTTTGTGAGCATTATTCTGGAATCTAAATGGTTGCTTTAGATTTCAGTACAGGTATGTTGGGATGCACTCGGGCCTGCACTGCATCTAGGCACTTGTATTCATTTGGGGTGTGGCTCGAGGGCTCATGAAATGGGTTGCACTGAGAACATTTGAGGCACAAACAGCACAAACACTGGAGAGCACTAATGTCCCGGCTAGCGCTTAACTAGCAAAGATATCTTGCCGGCAACATAGGCGGGCACAAAGACTAATAAGGAATGCCCGCTACTAAAATATATCAATGCCTTACGCCTGTAACTACTGAGCGTTCATCAACTTCGCAAGCATGAAGCGCTGAGTAGATCATGTCACTGCAATTTGCACACAGTTCTGCGCAGCGAAAGCTTGACTCGATGAGCTATCTTAATGTCGGTCTAATTACTAATTTAAGTGCTTCAGCTCAGAGGCGGTGGAGGTCTCTTTAGTTCTTCAGAGATGGGGGCGGAGGCTCCAGGGCCTTGGGGTGTGAGTGGAGCTGGCAATATCTTGTGGGGGTGGGTGAGGAGGATGGGGTTGCAGGACACCTTGCAGGGGGAGAGCATGATGGAATGGGACACACAGTGAGTTCCAGAGGTTTTGTGGGATCAGATGGACAGATAGGGAATTCAGGGGGTATCTTCTGCCTGAAGAGCCTACACTGGTGCAGACAGCGAATTCACAAATCAAAATGTGATCTCATCTGCCCCCGATTCAAGGCCTAAGCAGTGCTGGAAATTGAAATGGTTAACTGTGGGATCCCATCAGCCACAGACGGCTCTGGTGAGTGTGGGGGTGCTGGGGGTTTAGGGAACTCGGATTTACATTTCAGAAGATTAATACATTATTAAATAAAGTAGGCATGTTCCCTATAATTGTGCAAGCAAATTAGAAAAGGTGCACATCTTTACAAAGCTGTACCTGAATATCTTCTGCCAAGTACAGCCATGGCAGGAATATTCACAAACATGATAAGTATGACTAGACATTCCATTAGTCTAATGGGTAAGTCACTCGACTTCGGTCCTGATGACCAGAGGACTCAGAAACAAAAGCAGATCAGTTACATTAATGGCCACAAATAATTTTCCCGGATCTGAGACGTGGGGAGACATTTTTTGCTGGATCTGGGATTTGGGAAGATCCAGCCTATGTCACTACATTTTGAACACCATAGTACGCACATGGCTTGCCTCCTCACTGCTGACCAGTGCTGCCATATCACAGATCTCAAGCCTTGACCACAGGGAGAGAAGGATGGCACTGCTTTTTAGATGTGGGAAATCTGTGGGGATACTCGAAGCATGTGGCTGCCAGCACCTGGGGGCATGAAAGGTGATGGGCTGGGCGTCTGCTGGAAGTATGGGTAACGGGGGCCTCAATGAAACCCTCTGTCCTGTTATGTTATGTTATTCGATTTGTAGCATGCCAAAGCCCGTAGGCATCCAGGTGCCGAGACACAGTAAGAGAGGCGAGAAGCAGAGCATGTAGTTCTAGTAAAATAGCATCATCTTCAGTTGTTTACGAAAGGCTAGGTCGTCCTCTGTCTTTCGTAATTGTAAGGGGAGTCCTTGGTCTACGCTGCAGAGTCCCAGGGCCTGGAGCCCTCTATAGAAATCTCTCTCCTCAGCGCAGGGGTGCATGGGCATGTGGCAACAATTGTGTGTACTCTAGCTCAGCCTGTTTCTAAATCACTGAGCCCGCTTCACAATTAGTGCATATCCCACACCTCAGCCAGGCCCAAATGTCTGCCTCCAGGGCATTATCAACTAATAAAGATTGACTTGGGTGGCTGGTATTGGATGGGGCATACGCAGTTGTTTTGATGGCCTTCTGCCTGCCCCTGACACAGCTTCCATCATGTGCAATCCACCATGCAGTGGCTTTCCTGCATCTCAAGTCTGTGAGAACAGTGACTGCTGTAATCTAATGCATATCAAGTAGACGGCATGATCCAGGCCCAAACCTTCAGATCAGCTGATTGCCGATGATAACAAACATGGATCTAGTCTCTGGAGCATGTGGAGGCCAAGAACCTGGCAGTTTGCCAACTCTCTAAATGTACAAAATCCCCAACTCATCCCAGACAATTATCGCTTGCCAATTGCAAGAGAAATTTTGCATCCTGACTTAACTAATTTTCTTGGATGGCAGATTTGCCCTTTTCAAAAAGAAAACAAGATAAACTGAGGAGTAATTCTACTTACAAATGGTACCAAGTAGATACCACCAAGCTGAAAGGCAGACCAGAATCTGGAATGGCAATAGTGTTGGTTTAATACCAACGTAGACAACACTTCATATGTATACACAGGCTGAAGGGCAGGCTGCGCTCCAAGATGGCTGAACATTTGGCTTAATAAAGCAACAGAAATAATGATCAGCTTTGACCATTCCAAGGTCCCTTTTCAATACAGTTTATTATAAATACTAAGGAAAAGGAAAACAGCAGGCAACAGAATGTGTACTGAAAGCATATGAATGTGTACTGAAGCATTAGGTTTTAATGCCCACGTATCTGAGATATGTCATTGACATAAGAGAGCAATTTGTATTACAAATATGTCCTGTGTAGAGAAAATGTGATTTGTATTGATGGAACGTCTTCACTATGATTTATACAGAATGTTTTACATTAGAAGGCATATTGAAGCATTAAGCACTGGAAATTTAAATGACACTTGTGGTATAGAAAACTACATCATTTCAAAGACTGTATTTGCGGAGGTTTCATTTTACTTAAAATGTGATATAGAGCCATACAGGAACTAATATAAAAGTTCTGATTCATTTAAACATACATATATTGCACTTAGCGTCCTTGCATTAGAGTTTCAAAGGGATATGCATGAGTCTGGTGATTGAAGGCAGGAGTTCAAAACTGCATAAAGGGACATAATAAACTCTTTGAATATGCTTCTTATCAGGCTTACCCAGCTCAGGAATTCACAATAACAAAAAATGAAGAGCCTACATACAAAGGCTCTTGGCCAAGTATAAGCCGGTTCTGAAGGCCAGCTTGGAAAACACAACAGATGGCTGATCCGGGCCTGTAAATTTCCAAGGGCTTGATAATTTATCAAAGCCCAGGCCATAATAAACCGTATTAAAAAGAGGATAAGGTAAAGGATCTCTATGCACAGCAAAAGACATCTACTGCGAATATATGGATATCATGTAAAAGGAGCATGTAGGCGGTGCAACGCCACTGCCAACTACAGGAAAATGTCAGCAACTCCACACCAGCAATCTAAATAGACTATGTTGTCAACCCTAGATCAAATGTCTAATAATTAAACTGATCGCTGTGTCGCAATGGAAGCTCAGATCGATACAGAATTTGTATATGAAAATAGTCGGATATGAACTGTACCTTGCAAAGTCACCCATGTGTTACTAACATCACTTGAAATTCAATGTATTCGAGGAGTGAACACTAGGACAAATAAGTGTTAAATGAATTGTCTTCCTATTAATTCTGTTGTATGTTTTCTAAATTTGCAAACGTGACCTGTTGGTCTTGTTTTAACTTATGAGTAATCACTAAATAAAATAAGAATATCATTTTTGCAACCACCGTTCTCCCCATCTTCTTACATGTGTTGATAAAGATGTGGCTATAAGCACATTAAAGTTGTTACATAGTTCTGTCACCTCCAGTGCTTACATCTTGAGGTAGGTCGGTGGGACCCCTCCTTGTCTCACTTCTCACAATGTGCCTGTTTGCCGCCAATCAAGAAACACACCCTCAAACACTTGAGCCACCAACAATAACCAGCGTCAAATTAAATCTAAAAAACGGTAGCACTTGGATACCTTCCTGGAGATAGTCGTTCTAGGCTTACCCGCCCAATTGTGTGAAGACTGGGCCCTGATTAATGCTGCCGATGCCAGGTCGAGGAAGCCTAGGGTAGTTTATGTTATGCACCGCCCTGTGTGGGGGTACCCAGGCTCCTTCGAATATTCCCAGATTACTTTAATGGTGAGGGCCAGACCTGTGGATATTTGGGAATGTATATCCAGGCTTGTGCTGATGACTTTTGTGTGAACTTAGAAGCCTTGTATTCATTTCTCAGTTCACTACAGAAAAGAACCCTGTTTACATGTACAGAACCAAGAAGCCAGTGGCTGCAGAACGGATTCTTGCTCTACTGGGACAGGTGAGTTTGGGGAAGAGTATGATACGGTTTCCATCTGCTAAAATCTGGTGTGGACCCGTCTCTCCCCAGCCGTCCCAGGAAGAGGGTATGGACAATGGCACGCCAGGAGGATGGTCTAGGGCACTTAAAAGTGTGCACTACAGTATTGCACCCAAGCTCCCCATTACCCATAGTGGGAGTATGTAATACATTAATATCAATATAAGTGGAAACTGGTTATCCATCCCTATCTATCACATAACATAAGTAGTGGTACAGAGCAGCATGGAATGAGAAACAACACTCTGGGAAATAGAAAACAGCCATGTGACTGGAGTGTATTGAAATAACTAACAAGATGAAGAGGTCCGGATCAAAGATTAAAGTTTGTTTCCAGGGAAGGTGAATGACATGAAGTCGAACAAGATTTCGGTAGCTGACATTGCTCTGAACATTTATCCATTATCAAATACATAAGAAACAAGTGCTGATTGTACAAATGGGGCTTGTTTCTGGTTTTTGATTAAGTTTCATACATTTACATCAAGTTTTTTTTCCCAAAGAAGGCCCAGAAATTGGGGGAATCTGTACTTGCTAGAGTGGCTGAAACACATGCAGACACTGTCACGGTTGAAATGATCAACTGTGTTCCCATTGTTTGATTGTCTCAAATTGTTTTTACGAAAGTAACATGAATACGATCCGCTGTTGTGACTAAGACAAAGTATGTTAAACATTAAGTGAAGTCACTTGTTGCTAACCCCTAGCCATAATGCGCTTTTTAGATTGTTGATGTTTATAAAATTGTAATCGGAATATGTGAATTTTGATTGATGAAGTGGTTAAGAATCACACCAATTATTCAAAATAACACATTTAAAAACCTTTTTTTATGAATACCCTGTTTCTTTCATACAAGAATTTCTTCTTTCTTTGACTCATAGCTTAATGAAAATATAGCTTTGGCTGGTACCACTGTGATAGATAGGGAGGGGTAAACAGTTTCCACTTATACTGATATGTTTGCCATGTCTTCCCGCTTTGAAACTGGTCTCTCGATAACAAAAGATTAGGGAAGTACCCATTAAGATATGCATGTAATACATTGGTGTCGGGGCCAGCCGGAAAGCATCTTTTGTGTTGCTGTGCAGTCCCACTGAAAAGTGCAGGTCACCTTTGAGAATGCAAGAGTGCAGGAGCCCCTCTACCTAGATCGGACATGGGTCAAATACCCTGTTCTATGGAATTTATTCCACTCAGGAGGGTCTACAACCACGTTTTAGCTCACTGCACCTTTCACAGAGGAGAAATCCATTTGTATATCAGTCTGGTCCTACCAACAAGGGCAGTCCAGCAACAAAATGCTAGGTAATTGTCTTCTGAACAAGAGTTCCATCAGCAACCACAGACACGTGCTGGGTCACCCCAGTGAGGTGAAGCCAAGCGTCTCCAAGGCACAGTGAAGAAAGGGTCCACATCTAGAATATCTCGGGTTACTTAGCTTGAAACCCCAAATTTTACAAGCGTGTGGGAGCCTCTCTGATGAGCACGAACATGTTTCAAATAAGTTTACCTGTGCATTTCTGAAACATGTGAATTCTCTCTGCTTTTTTTGGAGATTCCGGCCCAGTTTCATCAGACTGAGATATAGGGATAGTGACAGACACTGCAGCAGGTACCTTTAAGACAAATTCATAGACTCAAGGTACATATGCAGCGTGTGCCTTCTCGGCTATGCCTCAGCTGCCTGAAAATGTTCATCGCAACGCGATCAATGGGCCCGACAGCTTCAGACACAGTGGGATGGAATTCTGCACAAGAGGTTTACTACATGGAGGACAACTAATCAGGACGACTGCAGGAAAACCTCCCTGAGCAGTAAGAGTCTTACCCAACAAGCCGATTGCTCAGACAGCATCCCGGGGAAGCCGCAGTGCCGCTGTCGATACCTCAGTGTAACAAGCACCGCGCCGTGGATTCCGAGATGCTGTACCTTGTCCTGGCCATTATGCGTCTTCAGGAAGCTCATCAGGCAGGAGTCCATTCATTCATTTATCAGTCACCTCATTTACTTTTCCTACATATGTCTTGATCGCATCTTTAAGACTGATGTTAGGCAACACAGCTGCCCTCTAATTGGTGACACGGTCAGTGCCACTTATTCTCTTTCTTCAAGAGTTCTTCCCTGAAGATCTCATTAAACTGAAGACAGAAAAACAGCCAAGACCTGATCAAGATAGACCATTGTCATCATCAGTAATGTGGCTCCCACACAAAACATGCCACAACCAAACACACCGCCTTGTTCAGTTGCTTTCTTAAATGTGCAATTAAATCTCCCTATCACACACCTATGTTTCCACTAAGTTCACATTATTCTTTGGTCATTGCAGTGTGCCGGATGAGAAGGGGGTATGGGTGGAAGCGGCGCGCAGGAAGGGAGCGAGCGGGCAGTGTGGCTCATGGAAGGCAAGTGGCAAGAGCAGGGAAAGGGAGAGAATAGTGGCAGACACGGGCACCGAGTGGGGTAGACGGCACGGGAGTGAAGAAGGGCGTTTCCCCCCACTTAAGTAGGACAGCATGGGAGTGGGGCAGGAGGAAAAAGGCCCCCAGTGGAAGCTCAAAAAAGGTGAGGGAGAGGCGCACCAGCGAGGCAAAAGGCAGCAGGTCACATGGCACCAACCACAGATGCTCTCCTATTAACTCTTTCTCTCTCCAGGGGCTGCACTGATCTCAACGCACGTCTCCAACGCATAGCACTAGCCAGCAATGCCCCGTGCGAATATCCCAGCCCCCCAAACCCTCAGCATCCATCTGCATCTAGGTTCAGAACTAGTTTCATGATATTGCTACAGTAAATGTTACTAAAGTGACAGATTCCCTCTGATAACGTGAAATGGCGTGTGGCCATTAAGGTCTAGCAACCTCCATCCTGCGGGCACAAGCGCACGTTCCATTCTTTCCTCAGAAGCCGTCTTGGGAGGAGTGTTTTTCCATCCTGGCTTCCGTGCAAGCCATCATAGATAAGGGGTTAGCACCCATGCCCCCTCGGCCGTGCTAGACACTAACCAATCCTGTTAGCTTCATATTTTGCATCTGTGTGATAGTTTGTGTCATTTTGTTCTCAAACTTTACAGTTATATGCAAAGAAAAACAGATCAGATTGGATTTTAGGCATTTTGATGACTAGATAGTGTTGCTCATGTTGTCCACGTGTCCTTATATACAAGGTGTTGACACCCAGTAGTACTGTAAGCTACTTTCTTTCTATTCATTTTTTCAGTCTTTTAACTATTTTTTAATTAGCGTTGCCCACACTGGCACATTCATTTGGAAAAACAAAGGTTATAACCGAATAATAGTAACACCCCTCTAACATGCAATGTAAGGTGTTGCGTCACGGTAGGCACTTGGTCTCCTGCGTCCATTGAAGGTCCTGCTCACTGTGCGGTATCCTCAACCATGTTCTCTCTGACCTGTGCCTGTGTAATGAGGCCTTCCTGGGTACATACACTGATCATATGCTGGAGATGACTGCGGCTGCCTTTTCAAGGTCCCTGTAGGGAAGCATGCACATGCATGTCAAATGATTTGCAATGAGCCAAACATTGTGTCACAGGGCCGATCAGAAAGCATATATCAATTCTTCTCGACAGCAGTCGCCAGCTGAATTTCAAACACACAGCCGTTTGTCCAAACCTCAATGTGTGTCCAGAAGATTTGGTTTGGGAGTGTGACTGGAAAAATGGTGGTAATCCTGAGCACTTTGGTAAACCAACACTGGAAGACAACAAACACCGAGACAAACACAAATATACACAACCCTCCAATGACCTCAGCGCTGCCACCTTACAATGGCCCCAGAGTGACAAATCAACTTCCGGGGCACCAGTGGTCCAGGGATGAACATCGGTTTCTAAACCATCAATCAACCCCACAACCCTAGTACACCAGAAGGGATCCTAACAGATTGGAATACAAATGAATTATAAGACCCCCTTGTCCAATTTTGGTAACGTGGATGGAACAGCAGGCTTATCTCTGCAAGGTCTTGGATCATTGGTTATTTGCAACACAGCGAAAATACAATTATTACCCAATGCCAATGATAAAAGGGACTGTCCAGTCAAGGTGTATACAAATATCCACTTTATTATTACTACAACAGACAGTTCTAGAACACTACAAAATACAACCCACACTGTAAAGGAACACAGAGGACAGACAGTTTCGCAAGGGAAAGGGATGCACTCTGGATACTGACAGGGGGGTAGTTGGTAAAGCTATCAGTCTCACAGTTCAAGGTTATTCTGTTTTAGCACCAAGGTGGGGCAAATGGTCGTAACTGTCTCTAGAAGCCTTCGGAGAAGGACCAGGGGGCAGAATCACAATGTCCTTGGTGCTGATGAAATTCCTGGTGCTCAACAGAATCAAGGCAGTTCCAGGGACCTTTGCAGCCCTTGAGACAGAGTTAGTGGCGGGAGACAGCTGCGGGTACCAGGCGGCAGACAGTTGGGCAAGCAAGGCTGCACGGACGTCTGCAGGCTGTCCGGCGCGGGGCCAAGAATCGTTGTCTCTATGCTTGTTGGCGGATCTGGAATGCTGGTCGAGTTGTCTCAGACGGCTCTGGTGACTGCAGTGTGACAACAGTCAGCGGTGCAGCCAGATGCGGTTCGAGAACTCTACTGTCTCGAAAATGTTCTTAAAAGATGGACGCTGGATGATGCTTGTTTGGCATTCCTCCTAGCTTCTTCGCAGGGCTCGTCGTCTTTCAAGGCGGACGGCCCAAAGCTCAGGACAGAGTTTGCAGGCAACGGCCTTGTCCATGGTTCAGATACTCTCCGGCACTTCCCACCTAGGAAGCTTACTGGAAGAACCTAGCAGGGAACGCTGTGTGCTGGCTGGGTACCAGTTCTGAAGCTGTTGGATGGGTCCTCTGAGTCTGTATCTCCCTCTGTTCCCTGGGGGATGTTTAGGGGAGGGATCTTGCTTCCTTCTTGGAACTCCTGGCCTTCCTTCACTGGCGGAAGATGTAAAGTAGACTGTACCTTCAGCTGTGTACAAATGAGTCCTTCTTACTCCTTTCGAAGTCTTCAGATTATCTGCTAAGTGAGGAGTTCAGCCCTCTTTTAAAGCCAAATTGGCCGCAGTGATTGGTGCAGGCTAAGCCCTCCTTAAGGAACCAATCCGGTGTCCCCACCAACAATCTTCTGTTATGCATGAGGTCAGGACCAGAATGCTCTGCAACAGGACAGACAAGGAGTGACAACACATACCTAAGTCCCACCCATCTCCCTGTCTGTTGTAGATCAAGGTGTCTCTCTGGTTAACTGAGCCCTCTGTGATTATTGATCAAAGCGCAGGGTTCCCTTAAAGTTTATGCTGGGAGCAGACTTCATATCTCCCCCAAACCACATACTTTTCTCCCCTCTGAAAGGGGTCTGTTCTGCAGGGACACCTGCTGTAACTGCTGGACCCAGACAGGCCATTCACTGCCTTTCACACAGAGAGGTGGGAACTAGCTACAAGTTGACACATTACATACCAAAGGGGTGTCAGTTCCACCTTCCTGTTGTCTCCTTGGCAACCAAGCCCACTCAGAAGGCTTGCCTCAATGATCTCGTTAGTATGTACTGCCACCAGCTGGAGGACAAAAGAAATGCAGATCCATGGAGCCCTTTGATTTTTAAATTAGGCTGCCCTTACTGGAGGAAGGTGTGCCTTCCCCCTCCTTGAGATGCTTTGATGTAGGCTTTCAAATTCCATCTGAATATGACAGGGGAAGAAGGTGCCTGTGTCTTCCCAGAGTACATGTGACTATGCGTTTTGTGCAGGAAGTAGATGAAATGTGTGCAGAATGGCCTCACACATTTCTTGGTCTCCCATCATTCATTTTCATTAATAAAAAAAAAAAAGCGCAGGCGAGCGCACTCTCCCCATGCGGATGGCCGAATTCCTCACAGAGCCACCTACACATCATCTCATAACCACCACCTGATGACTACAGGCCTACATGTGACCAGTGAATGTGACTTGCATGTAACTTCCTGTTGTAACTTTTTGTTTTCTGCTCTCTTTCAAATCTGTAGCGCCTAATTTGATGGAGCCAATGAATTCCACACACTTTGGAACTTTACCATCTGAATGAGGATTTGTCATTCCAGAAAAACAGCAGAACATTCCTCAAACTTATTTCATATGAAGGTCTTACATGAATCCTATCTTTATCAAAAAGTTTAAGGGTCTCTGTGTATTCTCTAACCTCTGCAGAGCACAGCAGCTTTAGTGGGTCTTCACAGGAAATCCACCGCTCTGCCCCCTTCATAAACAGCTCAGGCTGAGGACGGAGGGGGAGGAGGAGAGCAGTTTGCGCACAGCATGGTGTGTGTGTAGAAGAGGAGAAACGGAGGGAACCAGGAGCAGGGCACAAAAGGAGGAGGTTGCCAACATATAGTGGTGCTTGGGGGGAGGAGGAGAAAGAAGGACCCCAGTGGCAGAGCCAGCCTCAAACCTTTGGGGGTCTGGATGGCAGTAATGAAAACCGGTATGAGTTGGGCCATAAAACCCATTGCGCTGTTGATCACCCCTGCCCCCCCCACCCCATCTCTTCCCCCCCTCTCGCCTCTGAACCCAGAAGGATGATTCAATAATAAGGTCCAGATTCTCAAAAAGCAGAGCACATGAAAAGAGCACAGAGAATGTTCCGGTCACTTTATTCTCAAAGGTGGCCTGCGCATTTCAGGAGGTGCTGGCCAGGCCCCTTGCCTACATTAGTGTCAGGAGAACGCTCAGACACTAATGCAGGACAGGCTCCCAGCAACCACGTGACACGCCGCTAAAGGGCTCGTCTCAGTGAAAAGGCCGGGGCAGCCAGTGTTAATGAAAATCACAGCTACCGCTGGCTACAGCAAACATGTAAAAAGAAAAACACATGAAAACACAAGTGACATGAACGTTAGCATCTGAAGGGTGTTGCTCTTCCAAAGAAGCAGACATGAATGTATACCGGCCGGAGGCACTTATCCACGCATGGATGGCCAGCCTCGCGGATCCTTCCCCTGTGTGAATGCAATCTAATATTCTCTGCCTGGGTACACAGGAGCCGTGAGCCCGAACCCCTGGAGGGTGCAGGGGGCGTAACGTAATTAGGATGACCCACCGGACGTTTCCACAAAGGAAATAATGTCTACAAGTCCCATGAATATACTCAACACTGCTTCCATTTCCTATTCAGAACTCCAGCGCGTGGAGATGTTTAAAATATCCATGTTCTACCAACAGCTGGAATTGTTACTGGAGTCATTCCCAGCTGGGTGGCTGCATGCACATCTGCCAGGGGGAGAGAAGGGCTGGGGGTGGGCAAGAGGTCCCCAGGGGCCCTTCCATCTACCTGCTGCCTTGGGATTTAAGGAATAACTTGGCATAAAACTAAATGATTTGAGAAGATCCCTGATTACAGGGGCGCCAAGTACGCAGGTGCCCGGGGGCGGTCGCGCAACGCAGAGGCGTGACTGGGGGGTGAGGGTGAGGCCATAGCCCCGGGTCTTTAGGTTGTAGACCCGGAGAGAAGCTCAGTAGCTACAACCAAAAGGCCAGCTAGCCCCGAGTCCCTACATTAGCGGAGCCCCAGATCTTTTCCAGACCTAACAGCAGCCCTGTGGCGCCACGAAAAGCCATCTTCCTTAAATGTCCCAATACTTTCAATGGGACTGCCTAGAAATCTGTCCCCCGGCACCCCGGCAGGAATATCACCATCAGCTCCTCTGCGATCACCCATGGCGCGGCAAATGCTGCGTTTGACCTTACCAGCTGGTGCACACATTACACTCACACAACCTGATCTGCTAAGAACCCTCTCACTAACACTGGTCATTGGTTTACGAGGATGGGAGTCGCGAGAATTAGGTTGGTACCCGGAAGCAGCAGCTGAGACAGCGAGGCAAGAGGCCACAGCACCCTTGGATCCCATGCCCCCAGGCCCTGCCCGCCTCCTCCATCCTAGACAGTGCTGCAGACATGTAACCTTACGCAGTCTGTGCAAAAGCCAGCATCTGTATTGCCCCATGTTTGGATTTTCTTGTTCACATTATCTGTCGACCTCACTGGACTGCCCAGTTGGGTGGCACACCACCGCTACATGTTCCTTACATATCCCCCAAGGCTACTTTACATGAAGAAAACATCAAAGCCAAGGAAGGTCTGCGGATGGGTAGGAGAGAAAGCGGGGAGAGCTGGTACACAAATCGTTATTGTACATTTCACTAAAAGCTCATGAGAGCAGCTAGGCCTTGCAACAGTTCTAAGATCTTAGATCGCCCGTTTTATTTTCCGAGGTGTTTTTTGCTGAATAAACTCATCAAATTTTTTAAAAAAAATGATTGGGGGGTCCCATCCCAACCCTCTTTTCCCAATGATCTAGGCCCTTGCTCCTACCACTCCCCATATTTTTCGAAGAGCTTTTTAAGCTGAAAATGTTCAGAAAAAAAACTCAGCAAAAACATCCTGGCGTTGTAGCCTTGCAACAATAACTGATGTGTGCTGCGCCTCACCCTTCCGCCACGGACCTTGGCCTGCTGAACACTCACTGGGAAGCAGGACAACATTTTAATTAAATGGAAAGACAGATGCTCAGAACTGTGGCCTAGTGCGCTAAAGAATAGAAATCTACACAATCTGACAATGCCTAGTACAAGATGGCAGGACTCTGGCTAATGTGGCAAGAGGCCCTTATGCTAATGAAAACCAGTAACAATATCTTTGCTGCCCCTCATTCCACTACGTGCTTGGTAGCCTAGGCAAAACTGAATCCCCTTTGAAAATGACCTGAAACACTGTGACAAATGACAAACGCTAACACCAAAAATTACCAAATCTCCATGCTACTAGAACTTCTGCACCTTATATTTCCATACACATTCAGGTTGTCGCACCTGCATCCCAACAACTTCTAGTTCCAAACCTTTTGACAGATGCTGCTTGCTTACTAACCAGTGCTTGCGGAAGGTCCCTATATTGAAACATTGAAGCCCAGATAAGAGGTTTATTTCAAGGCACCATTCTTTCCCTAAATACCGTTAGCATAGCTTTATTCAGCAGAATAGGAGTAAAATGGCAACATGCACCATCTTGTACCACTGCACAGGTTTACAGTGCCTTATGTTGGGTTATTAACAATTGCTTCCAGGTTACTCATAAGTGGTGAAGGAAAGCCAATTTCTACTCTAATTACTTGGCTTATTTTGAGTCATTAGTTTTCTGCCCATTAATCAGCTAGTGGGCCGGGGGAAATATGAAGCTTTTGTCAAGTCTCTTGTTTCACTATTAATTTCATGACAAATAATATGTGTATTTATGTAAGTAACATATCAACAATGATAATGATTGGTAATTTGGTTATGCAACACATCACAGTAACTTTCTGGACTGTCTCCTCGAGGTTACAGCAGGCTATTACCCAGGGTCTGACACAATGGCACTGGCTGGGACCGAAGGCCTTACTACTGCTGCCCTATGTTTTACTGCGAAAGAGCCTACCACTGGAGTAGGAGTACCACAGGGGTATAAAATGTCCCTGGGGTAGAAGTGCGACGTGACCAGATTACATAACGGTATACCTCTTTGCTTACTGGACTTTTCTAGGACTCTCTCTTATTACTCAAGCACACACTAGCGTACTATGTGAGGATATCAGGGACCAGAATTGTAAAGCGATGTGTAGGACACATATCAATGTTTTTTTGGGGTCTCTGCAAGTGTGCATAAGCTTTTACATGGTAGAACTGTCTTCACTGAATCATTGTAGACCGCCTTGTGAATGGAGACTGCTTACGTCAATCTGGAGCACCAATTGTCTTCAAAGACCACGGTTGGGCCACGGTGCACATGCATATGGCTAGGTGTCCTTGTTGCACTCCCTCAAAAAGTAATATGCAGATTTGTATTGTAGGCATTCCTATCTACATACATATGGTATAGAAAATGTTTCTGACCATGGTTAGCGCTGTACTCCTAGTCCAGAGGCCCCTTTCCTCCATACTTCTGTGGCATTCCGTCGTATGGGATGTGATCACAGCAGTTTGTGTATCACCACAAAAAAAAAGTGTTCTTTTTTATTTTTACTCAGAGCCGTGCACATGCATGGCACAGGCCCAGCCTCTGCAAGCTCTGCTTCCACACCTTGCCCTTCACTCCTTTTCTAGCCGCCGAGGATGGGCATTGATGGCAAGCTAAGTCATCTTTTGTAGGGGGTGGAAGGCGGGCGTATGGAGGACAGAGAACTCTAGTCAGGAGTACAGCAGTCACTATGGTGAGTAACCTTTCCTCACTCCTACGTCCCGTCCCCTTTTCTTCATACTTCTGGGAGTTCCACAATCGTATAACTACCCGTGTGTGGAAGGGCCTAACTTCATTTCTTTAACTGAATAGATTTGTCAGGACCGCTTGTCCAAATTCGGCATCTGCCCTTGAACCCAAGTCTAGACATTAATGTTTGTAGAAGGCTGATAGGGAGGGACCACGTATCAGCCTTTGCATACGAGTCCCAAGCGATGTCCCTTTGGACGGCAACAGACACTGCCTGGGTCCATACCAAATAAGCATGCAGACCTTTAGGTTGAGATAACTTCTGTAACGTGTAGCACACTGAGATGGAAGATTCTACTCATGTGGCAATTGTCGCTTTGGATGGTGGCGAGTATTTATTGGCTGCTCCAAAGGTCACGAAAAACGGAGGAGATTTCCTAAACTCTTTATTCCTAAATAGAATTTTAGGGATCTCCTAACGTCTAGAGAGTAAAGAAATCTCTCCGGCTCAGCTGAAGGATTGGGGAAGAAAACTGGTAGAGAGACCTCCTGAGCAACTCGACACCACCTTAGGTAAAAACAATGGGAGAGTTTGGAGAACCACTTCACCTTTATGAAAGAACGGTTCTTCAGCTGAAAATGCTTGAATTTTGCTTACTCGCCAGGCTGATGTGATCACCACAAGGAAGGCGAGTTTCCAGGAGAATAGCTTGGTGCCTTAAGAGGCTCTGGGCTCAAAAGGATTGTGGCCCACAGAGGTGAGCACTACATTGAGGTCCCATTTGGGAGGAGGACTAACTGAAGCAAAAAGTAAAAATGCCATTTAGTACTGGATTTGAGATTCATAGGCAATGCTAGTCAGAGTTTAGATGAGTGCCCAAGGCAGAAAGGTAGGTCCTGCACATTTGAACTATTTCTTGAAGCTGCTAAGCTGGAAATTAACAACAATACGCTATCTAACAAAACCGCCAGCGGGTTCCTTTCTCTCTCCAGACTCCAGTAGCAGAATCCCAGCCATTAGCTCTTGTATTTAGATCTTCCAGAATCCTACCTTGCAACCAGGATGATTCGCATTTGATCTTCTGAAAGGCCCAGGTGCTCTTAGGGCCTGACCTCAGGTACCATCCGCCTACGTTCAGCGATCTTAGGGAGGGTGTTTGATCTGCACCTTCTCCTGGCTCAGCACGTTCTGGAGATCGGGAGAAAAAGAGAAGATTCCCCAGCCAGGTTGATTGATGATTGTGAATAAGTCCACTTGTTTAACTTCCGAAATCGAAAAAAGGGACTGGACCACCAGCGAAATTAATTCTAACTCCTAGTTGGTTTCTAAAACACGCCTGAGGCGATTTGCCTCATTATTGGGAATCCCAGACACATGAACAGCTTGTAGGAAAATGTTATGCTGGATCACCCACTCTCAAATATGAACCACTAGGACTGTGAGCTCCCTTGATTTTGTGCCTCCTTGTTTGCTGATATAAACCATTGGCACAGTTGTCTGTTCGTATCAACGTGGTCTTGTTCCGAATTTTTGACAAGGCGGCCTTCAGACCCAAGAATATTGCTTTCAGTTGTAGGAAACTGATGTGCTGTTTCCGATCTCCCATGGACAAAAGACTGGAAACTTGCAGAAGATCCACGGTCGCTCCCAAACCCAAAAGGGGGAAATCTGTGGTAATGCAGTCCTGAGGAGATGAATTTGCAAAGGGCATGCCCAGTAGTGGATTCTGAGGTTCCAACCAACACATCAAATACTGAACCATTTCCTGTGGGATTGGAATTTTTTTGTTCTGAGGGTTAAAACTTGAGATCAAGACTAATCCACAGCCATCTGTGACCTGCGCATCTCCAGCCTGGTCAGAGACACTGCCTCAAGGCAAGAGGCCATGAGCCCCTGTAGCCTTTCAAACCACCATGTGCTCATGCTGGAAGAATTCAGTAACAATGAGCATATGTTCTGGACATCTAAGATCTGTTCTGTGCTCAGAAATCTGCATATTAGGCAAGTTATTTCAGTGCACGTCTATGTAAGTAAGGCCCTGCGCGACAGTCAATGGCGACTTCCCCCAGTTTACTGACAGGCTTCACTTGAACAGCAGATCCAGTAAGTATTCAAGTTGCACCTCCGCTATCTGTGGACATCACACTTTCACCAGCCGGTCATCTAGATAGGGGTATATATAGATGCCCTGGAGGTGAAGGAAGGTTGCCACGGGCGACAGTTTTTTAAACACCCCAAGTGCAGAATTTAGAGCAAAGGGAGGACTTGATACTGAAAGTGATGCCCTACCACAGAGAAATGCAGAAAACTGGTGCGGGGGCCAGATTGGGATGTAGGAACACACATCCTTCAGATCCATTGCACAGATCCAGTCTCCTTGCTGAGGAGTGAACTGGATCTGGCCAGGAGTGATAATCTTGAATTTTTCTAGGGCAGATGCAGGTAGAAATCTGCCAAATCCAAAATGGTTTGCTGGCATGCTTGGTTTGAATTTGGCACTGTAAAAAGCCTGGCGTAAAACCCCTGGCCTTTCTCTGGGAATGGCATCTTCCCTACAGCGTTTATCTCGGGCAGTTTCGAGAGTTCTGCTCTCAGGGAAGGAAATCTCATCTGCATCAAATGACAGCTGGAAGGAGGAACGGGGGACAGGAAAGCCTGAATCCCCTGCTGGCAACTACAATCGCCCACAAGCCAGAGGTGATGGTCTGCCAGGACGTGATGTGAAGGAGAATTCTCCATTCCACAGACTGCCATTGGACCAGACTGCACCATCACTTGCTAGGCTTCTCGGTTGCAGTAGAGGAAGCTTCTGTCGCACAGGCAGAGGGAGAGAAACAATCTTGTGAAGCTGTCTTTGGTTGAAGACCTGTCTTGCATTGCAGTCCTGGAAGTCTGCAAATGAGTGATAATGCCAATTAACCCTAGAGGTGCTGGTTTGATTTGACTTTTTGTGAGTTCCTCCTCTGTTGTATGATGAAACAAGTCGACTCCATCAAAGGGGATAGCAAAGATTTTATCATGTACCTCCTTCGTAAATTTAGTTGTGTGAAGCCACGCCTGTTTGGAGGTCTGAAGGTGTTACTGTTTGGAGGTCTGAAGGTGTTACTACCTGTGAGCACCCTACTGGCCGAGATGTCCACATGCTGTGTAGCTGCCTTTAGGAGATCCTTCTCATGTTTGAAAGACCTCCTTTGAACTGCTCCACGTGTTCCACCAGGATAAATCTCTCAAACACTCTCAATCAGAGCGTTGGCACCATACCTATGGTGAAAGGTGATATACAAATGACGAAATGAAATGAAAATGAACCCTTCCAGAGCCTATGATTCGCAGCTGCTAGTAGTTCCGTGGCATTCGGTTGACAACTGGAGCACCAAATTGGCGTATACATTTTGGCCCAGAGCTTGATTATCCATTGCTCAAGAGATACTAGATAGAGGCCAAAAATTATGGTAGCCTTCAAAACAGTGTCAGCCGTCACTACCAATGAGGACAGTTGAGGACAAGGTCTTAGCAAAACCTCTTCAGCCTGGAGTAATCTGCATCTTACATCGACCCTCTTATTTGTAGAAGTAATAGAAAATACTTTTTCCATATTTTGCGTGGACGACCTCCTGTAGCCATACTCCAGAGATTTCTCATGTTTTTATAGAACCTACCCCAGCCCAGCTTGGAGTCCAGTCTCTGTTGGAAGGGATGCCCCGGAAGAACATCAAGTCCACAAGCTATTTATGGGATACCCTTGCTGAGAAAAGAATTTCCGCTGCTACCTTTTAAGCATGGTCCTCGTCATCCTGCTTTATATGGTTTGTAGAGGGACCATTCGAGGCTGGCACTGAACTGGAAGTCAGAGCAGGTGGTGCTGTAGGAGTCTTCATGGTTTTAACCTGCTGAGCGGTTCCGTTTCTTTCTCAGGTGATTACACCGGATTCTGTGGTTTTGGGACTAGATCCTGAAAAAAGGTCCCTGAAGTATTCTTTCATCAGCTCAGAGTGCATAAGAGCCTGAAATAGGTGTCCTCTGATGCCTGACCTTCTCCCATGGGGTTAGATCGAACATCTCGGCGCCAGGAACAAGAATCAATTGAGGCCAGGTGGCAGGTATGCCTAGCGAACCATGGGGCCACATAAATCAGAGAAGATGATGGAGGCCAAAGACAACAATGTTGGAAGAGACATCTGAGTTGAGTCCGACCACTCCACTCTGGGAGCAAAGGGGTCCAGCCGTAGTGAGGCAATAGTGGAGTGGAGTGTGGATCTCGAGCGCAAGTCTGAAGTCCCAGCCATTGAAGTGGAGGGCATGGCAACAGGTCTCAGTAATTGAAACTGCGTCATGACAGGTTCCTTATGCAGATGAGGCCTGCTGAATTTTGATACCTTTAGACAGCTCGACTCCTCACAAGGTCAAACTCTGGATAAATTAGCCCCTATTAAGGGATTCTCAGCTGGCCTCATAATAAACTTAGCCCTCCCTGATGGAATCTCTGGAATATTCCTGGCATCTTTTGCTCCAAGTGGTGGAATTTAGGGACCACTGGTAGATTAATTAGCCCTCTCTTCAGGAAGCTTGGGAAGAACTCTCGTGTCATTAGCCTCCCACGGGTATCTTCAGCGTTGGCAATAAGGAGAGTAGTCCCTAATTGGGGTTCCTCTGGGCATGCTCCGGTATCCACATGAGCCCTTGAACAGGGCACCTCTGGACGAGTCCCGGTGATACTAGAGTCAAACCGGTCCCTCATATGATTGGAGGTTCCCTGGAAATAAATTCTCAGGTCGGCAGCTCACTTACCAGACACAGATACTTTTCGGAGATTAAATCTTGAAGGTGATCCAGAGTAGGAAGATGGAAAACTTTTGACTAACATTATGTATGATGATTTACGGCATGAACAGAAAGTGCACCACAAAAATAACACGTGTCACACTGGTGCTCCGGGCTAAAACACTCCAAAAAGAGCGAATGACCGTCCGCTGCCGTCTAGTAACACCGGCACAACAGATGGGAAACAAAACATTTCTGTCCTGGCATAAGCGGGAGGAAAAACCAACCATGATGCCCGAGATGAGGGGAGCAAACATCGACATGGGTGTGAAATGAAAACACCTGGTGCAGCATGCGCCCAATCCCGACCACGTGGAGAAAAGGACGAGGCTCGGAGGCATGGTATGGGGAGGCGATGCCTGTGCCGCGCCTCCACACTGCTCCGCATACAAATAAAAAAGTACATCATTTTTGTGGTGCTACAACAACAAAAACGGTGGTACTATACCATATTGTGGAATTTCCCATAAGTATGGCAGGAAGGGGACATAGAAGTATTGTTAATCTCTTCCAGTGTGCATATAGGACCACCATGAGGTGTACTCCTTGGCCTTCACACAGTAAAAGATTGGGCCGGATGCGCCAGATTCGACAGTACATGCGAGCAGGTTGCTTGCGAAAGGCGCGTGTGAACACGCATGTAGTTGCTAGAACTACATTGGATACCACTTGATCAGAGCTCCCGATAATGTAAGCTTTTCTAAAACAGAGCAGCCATCAGAAAATTACAAGTTCCGGATAATCTATGAAAGATTTACCCCCCTGTTATCAAGGCTCTTCACTCTGGCAGATTTAAAAGGGGTACAATTTAAATGGCGGCAGTGACCAGGTAAACGCTGGGCACGCCTGAGCCAGTGTTGGAAAACTGGTACTCACGCTAAACTAAAAAATCTAAACACTGCTTTCAAATCTTTCACTATAGATGGTAATCCTATCCCCGTCTCAACCAACACAAAAACCCTTGGTATCTACCTTGATGCCACCTTATCCTTCTCCAAACAAACTAATGCAGTAGCATCTTCAGCCGCGTACACATGCAAACTGATCACTGCATGTAGGCCGTTCATCTCCACACCCAATTGCATTACACTTGCTAGAGCGTTAGTCTTGTCCAAAGTAGACTATTGTAATGCCCTCTATTTAGGCACTAGCCACAAAAAATATCAACAAACTACAAGTAATTCAAAATAAGGCCATCAGGGCAGCTCTCAACATCCCTTAAAAGTCGCAGATCTCTGAGCCTAGAGGTAATCTGCACTGGCTCCCAGGAGAGCATAGAATATCCCTCAAAACTTTGGCCCTTACACACAAAGCCAGGGCCAACCTTGCACCAGCCTACCTCACCAACCAACTTACCGCACATATATCATCAAGACCACTTAGAGCAGCTCAAGCAAACACCATGTCCATACCGAGATTCAAACTCCATAACTCGGGAGGAGTTAGTTTCCCTGTACAAGCATCGAAATTATGGAACACACTCCCCGCTCTCCTTAGGTCAGACCCCTCCTTTAACCTATTCAAACGCAACATGAAGCGCTGGCTTCACGACATGGACACAATGACAGCCTAAAGATCCTTGACTTACTGACTACCCACTGTACGTATTGTAAATAATTTATTATATACTATATTTTATCAGCAGCCTCCATTGCCTACCACACAAACATTGCAACATGTATGTATGTATCTGTAATACTAATGTCTGTATATATCTGTAACCGTAACCATTGTAACCTTTGCCCACCGCATTCAAATGTAACTAACTTACGCGTCCGTATGCCCCCGGGCCTGGCTGCAGTTTATAAATAAACATAAACAATACTTGGCATTACTGATGCCATGTTGTAGGTAATGCGGCATGGCAGCCTTCAGTGTTTTGTGTAGAAGACATCTTGATTTGGGCCAGCTGCTGGCTGGAGGAAGGCCGCCGTCTAGGGAGGGCGTGCTCATGCACGCACTCAGGCACTGCTCACAGGTCAGCTGTGCTGGCGCATCATGGGAATTTAGCTTTGCCACGAGACACGCTAGTCTAGAACTATTTCCTGCGCACGCATTTGCCACTGCGAGTCTGCGCGGGAACAATCTGTGCCTCACGCTGTGGGACGGAAGCGGCCACAAAGATGGGCCCTGGGCTTCAGTGTTCCACGCGAGATGGGCTCCCACTGGGATATCCTCCAAACAGGAAAGATAGAATATTCAATCCCCGGCGCACTAACTCTCAAATTGAGAACTGCTTGTAACAATGAACATAAACTACACGGCAACCTTATTTGTGCTTCTGATATGATATGATATTAATAACGCGCTTAATACCCAGAGGTTTCTAAGCGCTGACCCGGGGATCGAACCCATGTTGCTCCGTGTCATCTTGCTTCCAAGGCAAGCACGTTGCTGTTTAGCTATCCACCCGAGACCTCTTCTCGCAATGGAAAGTGGGTTCTTAATAACAACAGGCTTATCTCACAATTAGTCCAACTTCACAAAAGTCTTCTAAAGCACTGCATGAAAGCTGCAGGAAAGTGATGTGGTGAAGGCGTATGTCTTCAATAAAATGTCATGATAAAAGAAGACATTTTAAGTCTCGGGTGGTTCACATTTCTGTTTGAATACTTTACCGTACGAGTTAGATTTACAATAAAACGTGATAACAACTCGGGCACGCAATGATGATGTCATTGCATTGAATTATGGGTGTTCAACGATTACAGGTGTTCAAACGATTGCTAAACATGAAAAGTATTTTTTTCATGTTTAGCAATCTATATTGTGTGAAGAACTGCCCTTCCAGAGTATTTTTTCTCTCCCATCGATCAGCTGACGCAGGGCGTGGCTTCTTGGAAGCTGAAAACAGAGCAGTGTGCAATTAGAGGAGTCGTTGCCATCCTAACAAAGCTGCAGATGGCACGAGAGGTCCCTCCAAGATTGCACCTGAGAATGTGCCGATGTCCCACACAGACCCCGTTTGGAGCAGCGAGCAAACCGGTTTAATGTTTGGGTTCAGCCCAGAGATGCCAGGTTTTTATGCTCTTCTCCGGGGAATAGCATGGAGTTTCTAGGATTTCCGGCAGTCGCAGCAAGTCAGTCCACACATGCCTCCATGCGATTGGCTACAAACAGACCGCTAGAGGCCAATCACACAGAAGTGTTGTGGGAGGCACTGTATGGCTCGTAAAACCCGCCCATATCTGGTGCCAGGACCAGTTTGGGCAGGTGGGCGGACTCTTGTGTTCACGTGGGCCGAATCTTGGCCTGGATATGGGCATGGCTTTGGGTGACAAATCTCTGGGTTTTTCATTTTCAAATGTAGGCAGCTCTGGCAGCGCGTATAACATGCGAGGATAGCATGTTATTGGGGAAAAAAAGACATAGGCTGCAAAATGCAAGTGAAACGCTGCCTGTGCTTCAATGCCATACAGCTGTATATAGGGGAGTTCCAAGCACAGCGAAGAAGAGGAGCGGAGGACAAGATGGCAAACGGGTCCTGCTCTACAAGGTTCTCCATTGAGAAGGCGCGAACCGAGCATGGGAAAATTCAGTAGAACGTCCAGGCTTCTAGAATTGGAGAGACGAGCCAGACAGACAGTACTGTCCAGAGAGGAGGACCATATTGAGAGAAGGATGGGAGATAGATATCACAGCCACAAACCATGGATTAAAGTATAAAGTTGACTTCTGCATGCAGGATGCCGGGGCGCAGGTTCCTATAGCGTATCAATGTCTTGGGTACAGTCAAGTGACTACGTCCTGAAATATGCTACAAACTGGAACCAGGGGAGAGAGAGTTCATAAAACATATGCGAGTTAACGTCCCGATTGAGAGGCTCTTGAAGCCAGAAGGAGACCATCGCAGAGCGCAAAGGTAGAGGTCTGTAACACGGCCACTGAGGCATTCCAATGAGAGAAACACGGCAGTTCCTTGCTCATTGCCAATGCCTCCCCTGCACCAGACTAAGGTCTAGATACCGACTGGCTGGGCCACAGAACACCACTCCATGGAAAGGAATACCCGAGACATAACATTAGCTTTGCATATCCAAACACATCTGGGATGCAAGCCTCTCTGCAGCAAAATAAGACCAGCAGGAGTCCTGCATGCAAACAATGACCTAGGAAGTATCATGGCCACAGAGAATGCAGATGTACAATACAGCACATTGGAACCGAACATGCCTCACAATGTTCAAGAGAAGCAGCCCCTTGGTGAGCGCAAAACTAGGGAGAAAAAAAGTATTCTGGAAAAAATATTGAATTGATTTCTTCTCCAGCAATTTGTTTTCCCCAAGCCCTGACATTACTAAGCCAGTGATCTCTGTTCATCACAAGACAAACAACACAGTGCATGAGAACACAAACACAAAGAGCGGACACAGTGAGCATTGTGATACGCGGCACAGATTGGCAAAAGTCTTCGACAACTGGACACATTATACAAAAACTAGCATTGGAAAAAAAACAATGTAGGCTTTTCTACAGACAAAAATGTTCCCCAATTCATACATTTTTAACACTAAAACATGTTCATGTTATAGAGTTCTACATTACAAAAAATATCAATTAAATGAATGATATAGAAAATATGAAGACTAGTAATAACATAAGAAATAAAAAAGGATAATAACTAAATTTAATTCCAGGTTTTGCTCTGTGGTATGCATTGCTCAGCAAACAATTCACTAAGGCACTCGTTTTCTGTTAAGAAGTTTTTATTACACTAATAATATTTGTTATTCACCCACTATGTTTCAAGATAAATGCGTTTGCAGGTAGAAATCACTATTTTTGAATCACCTAAATGAGAAAAACGTAGGCATAAAAAAATAACGTGCTAATGCAAATGTATGGTCCCTGCAGAGAAACTAGAAAGAAGTGCAACGTCCATGCACACTTTTTTCTTATCCAGGTGGCTACAGCCACCTCTCTGAGCCAGAACTAAAGAGGTTGGTAAATTAATCATCTAAGACAAACATATACCAAGGGGAAAGCCTGGCCCCCTTTAAAGACAAGGTTTGGGCTAATTCCAGGACAGTTCTTGAATAAATCACTTGCATTCATTAGGAAAGAGAAGTTGTTTAAGAAGCACTGCTTCAAGAGAGGGGCAGACAGACCATCAACAAAGGCGATCATTTATTCAAAGCTTCAACTAGATTCATTTAGCCTCGTCTCTGACTGAATGTTTCTCCCTACCCTCATGTTTCCCCCGTTGCTAACACCTTCCTCCTAAAGGCCCCTCTCGTGATATTCTCAGACCCTCTCAATCTCGGAAGACTGATGCCGCAAGGAAGGGCGAGGGTCAGGGCGATGAGCAGATGGTGCCTTCTGGACAGACCATCCCCCTCTATGCACAACGGATTAGTGCACACGTCCCACACTATATCTGAGGAACTGCATGGGGTTGTCATGGATATTGGGAAAGGTGTCACTGGTGAGGTCATTAGACAAGCCATCCAGAATGTCTTGCGTTGATGTGTGAAGTGATGGACAATGAATTTGGGAGTAAGGGTTGCAGTTGTGTAGTCATTTGAACTGAAGGATTTTATAATTTTGGGACTTTTCATTATACCAGTAAAATACCGGCAACTGTACATCTTTTATGCCATACATTTTTCTAATCTAACGATGTTGAGATAGTTCAATTGTTTTTTACCGGTATACCAGGAAGACAGAAACACACAACTCTTATGTCTGGTTCAGCCGCATTATTCTGGAATGGCCATTTTAAGGACGAATGCAGTCGTGGTCTACACAACATGGCACGAATAGCAAGCAGGCATAGCTAGTGTGCAAGAATAGTCCGCGATGCATGGGGCGATCGGCCCACCAACCATCGATCTCAAACACAAGCCACGTTTTGACAGGCTAAGGCATGAGACAGCCATGTACTTTGTTTAACTAGACCATCTATCCTGCACCTAGCCATGCTCTCCATCTACCATTGGCCAGGACTAACCTGCAAGCACCCATGGTCCTTTTTTAACAAGAATAGCCAGCTAGGATCTGTGATTAAAGGTCTGTGGCTGCCAGGAGTCTCATTTCATATACACCAGACTACAGGACTAATTGCAGTAGGCAGCTCAAAGGAACGGTGGGGTCATTGTACCTGCATTATATACTGCCAAGACTATGCTACAGCAATCAGCATGCCTATGTGAGATTGTGCATTGCAGTGGCACTCAGTGCAACAACAGTTGTTGCACTGTACACCACTAGACTGATGTAGCGGTGTACAACCTGTTACACGCAGTAGGAGGGTGTGTGCTAAGCACTATTCTGCAGTATGCTACTTGCATATTGTGTGAATCGGTACACACCCAGTCCTGAGTCTGTGTACGGTACGACTATACCATGTTTTGTAGGCACTCGGATGTATCTTACACTTCACAGCATGGCTACAGTGGGTAACTGTATACCTGCAGTTCAATACAACAGTGAGACTGGATCCTGTGGCTGCCACAAAGTGATCATGTCCAGGAACTAGACACCAGCATTTCTGCAATCCCTACATTCGGACACTACTTGCTACTCGGTCATACACCTGCACATCTCTGAGTACTGTGGGAAATGATGCCGCTCTAAAACAAGCAACACGTTGCCATGGCCTCTTAACTTTACTCTTAACCCCACTCTTAACCACAAATACCTAGATCAGGGTTGTCCAACACCAGGCTTCAAGGGCTGGATCCATGTCGTATTTTCAGGATACCCACATTAATATTTATGAGATAAATTTGCATACAATGATTCTAAATGTATGCAAATCTTTTCTCATGAATGTTAATGGGGGATATCCAGAAAACCCATCAGGTTTCCGGCCGTCAAGGCCTTGAGTTGGAAGGTGAGTACTGCGAGGAGACAGAGATCATTTGTTGGGGATCTGGTAGGGGCATTTTCACTGGCTTAAACTTATGTTTATCCATTGAGTGCCAGCTTTAGTCTATCTCATACAGCACTGCCAGCAGGGGACTTGACCATCCACTCCTAGAATTGGGTCGTAAACGAACACTAAATGGTGACTGCACCAGACCTTTTCTTTATGGGGTACCCATACACTGTATACACACCGACTCATTTTCGACTAATCAAAGGGAAATACAACATTAGAAATGTCTAACAAATTTCATGAGAAGTCCCTCAACTAAGCCAACGCCCTTAAAGGGATAGGAAGGTCCTACTTCAAGTACAACCGACCCCAATCGATGCATATGCAACTTTATCAGGGGCTGCCAGGGAAAGGTCACAAATGGCTCATGCAGAAGTAAAGAGTGCTCTTTTCACATACCCATCACTGACACATCGTACTCGATGAGCAGGGTCGCCTCCTGCCCACACTGTTTCAGAATACTCATGGCGTCCGTGTGCGAGGCTCCGAGCAGGCGGATTCCGTCGACGCTCAGCAGCCTGTCGCCGGGCTTCACTGTGCCCTCTCTGAAGGGAGATGAAAGACACAGCCTTTATTAAATGATTATAATGTGGCGTGGTGAGAGCAGCTACATAAATTGAGTGATTTGTCGGCACCGTTTCTGGCATCGGTCCCACTTGCCTTCCCCCTGTTCACATTTCTAGTGACAAGCCTCCATGTGTGGAGGTCACACAGGAAAACAAATTGCCATCATCTGGAAATCAGTGATGAGAAAATAACGACCTATTATCAAATGATGAGCGTGACAGCAATGACTGGGGCGGAGGTGTTGGTATGGAAGCCCAAGGATATTGCTAACAGCCAAGTCAATGAAGTGTCATCTACACTGGAGAGGACACCTTAGAATAATTGTGTGGTTGGTGCATATTTCAGTTACTTGCCTGGCAGATATCTATCTGCACACTTCATAGCACTAACACTGTGCACTTGGTGAACAAGTGCAAGTGGATCCAAGTCACGTGTCCCAAAATCCAACCCAGCTTCTTAGCCCTGCTCTTCATTTTTGTTCTTAACCCTTAGATCAAGGGTGTCTCACAACTGGGTGTCTGAGGTGAAGGGCAGCCAAAGAAAAGGCCAGGACCCAGGCCCAGAACCCCTGCCCTCTAAAATCAGGTAAGCTCCCTGAATATGTGTTTTTGCCCTCTCTCCCAACAGCCCTCATAGCCAACCACGCTTCTCACCACTAACATCAAGGACACTGCATCGCGCAACCTCACCCACTTCACCATACACCCCATCACCACTCCAGCACCCACCACTGCACGAAAACTGATGCCTGCCAATGTCCGCTCAGCAATCAGCCATGCAGCTGGCATTGCCAATCTCACCACCACACATGACTTGGATTGCCATCTTCATTACTGGGACCAGGATGACATCTACCTCCACACACAACCTAGATGTCCTCACCTCCAACGGCTACAGAATTCTACGTGAAGACCTTCCAAACAAGATTGACGGAACCCTCTGCTTCGTTCCCAAGGTATCATGGCCATGCACCCAACTGGACATCGCCAACATTCGCTCTTTCGAAAAACTATCCTGCCACTTCCTGCTCTCCACAACAGACACAGTCACTTTTCACCTCATCCACAGACCAACCAAGCCCACCACCTCCTTCATCGAAGACTTCACAGACTTGGTCACCACCTTGTCTCTCGCGCATGCCAAAAACATCTTCCTCAGCAAGTTCAACATCCCTGGCAACCCAGCAATCAAGTCAATGAAGGAAGATCTCCATTGCCTACTTGACACACTGAACCTCACAGCACACAAAAGACCCAACTCACAATAAATGTAATATCTTCAACCTCATCAGCGCCCTGCCTACCCTTCAGCACAGCTCTCCTATTCCATTGGACTGGTAGGACCATCTCCTGCCCTTTGAGATTAGTCACACCACACCTCGCAAGCAAACCCATCGGAAACCAACCAAACAAGCCTTCAGATCCTTCAATAACTTCCCAGTGGAGGCTATCAAGGAAGACCTCACCAAACTCCGACGCACATGGGCTGATCTGCTTCTGTCAAACCAGGACTGCAACTTGCTTCTCCAAGAACTCACCCTCACAAGTCAACCGCCATGCCCCAGTTGCAAAGCGCACCCTCAAGCCTAAACCTTCCACACTCTCGTACACTCAAAAACTCAAACCAATCAAATGAACCACCAGAAAACAAGAACAGAATTGGTGACAATCCTGCAGCACATATGACCATGCCCTCCTTCAGGAACTTTGTGCTACATGCAGGCGAATGATCAACACTTCCATGGCCAACTACTACTAATACACTATAGCCAAGGCCAACAATGAAAGCATAGCCCTCTTCAAAACCATCAAGCGCTGCTTCAATCCTCTGCCCGAACCTCCCGCAGCACACTCCATCAAAAAATACACTGCCATCAACTTTTTATTCGCCAACAAGATCCACATGATCTACCAACACACAGACATTAACGACACAACAGCACACTACACATCCCATCTCACAAAACCACAACTAAGTGGACAACATTCAAGACACTAACTATGGAAGACCTCACTGTCACCTTAGCATCCCTCAAGGCCACATCGTATGCGGGCAACATCCTCCCTGCCTCCGTTCTCAAGACCCTTCCGACTGAAACACTCTTCCCTTATCTGACAATCATCAACAGCTCCCCAACTCAAGACACCTTCCCCTCGACCCTCAAGACTGGACAAATCCTCCAGCTTCTTAAGAAACGAACACTGGACCCTGAGGAGCTCAGCAACTACTGCCACATCCCCCATCTTCCCATCTTAGGTAAGATCCTTGAGAAAGCAGTAGCCACGCAACTCCTTCAACACATCGAAGTCAATAACCTACTTCAGTCCTACCTTCAGAGCCAGATGCAGCACAGAAATGGCTACCATCAAGGTGATCGACGAGGCCCTTCAAATCCTCAATGATTGTCATCCTTGCCACCTTGTTCTCCTTGACCTCTCAGGATCATTTGACATGGTAAACCATCAGACATTCACCGACAATCTACATCGCTGCATGGGGAACAGCAAGTCTCAGCTGGTTCAAATCCTACCTTGCTAATCACCAACAGTTCCTACAAATTGAATCTTTCAGATCACCAACTCTACCCATCACCTGTGGAGTCTTGCAAGGACCCATCCTGTCCCCAGTGATTTTCAATCTTCACATGGAACCTCTCTGAACCCTCCTCGCTCCACACAACATCCACATTCACCAATACGCAGATGACACGCAGATCTAAAACAAAGGGGGGGGTCTCTCTACCAGCACGTTCGTCCCAGACCCCCCCCTTTGTTTGATACGCAGATCTACCTGAAGATATCCTCCATCGAAGACATCCACAGGCTCAAGGCCTGCCTCGCACTGATCCAGTCCTGGATGACCAGTGCTTACCTGAAGCTCAACCCCTCCCGAACTGCATTCCTACTGCTGACCAACAACACTGAATGCTCCAATGTCCAGACCTGGCTCTCTGCTATGAAACGTTAGGGCTTCACACCCAGCTAGTCACCTGTGCCAAGTCCCTTGGGTTCAAAATCGACAGCCAACTCACATTCAAATGGCACATAGCAAGGAAGACACAAACGGCTTAGTACCAACGGTCTCTCCTGTGGAAAATCAAGCCCTTCCTCCCAGAAAAAATATTTCAGATCCACTGTCCAAGCATTGGTCCGCTCCAACCTGGATGGTGGCAATGCCCTTTTGGAAGGCATTCCGGTGTCTACCCTGGCACCCCTGAGATGTGTCCTTCATGCTGCAGAAGGACTCATTTAAGAACTCTGAAAATTCAAGCACATCAACCTGACCCTTATCGAACTGCACTGGCTCCCACTGCAAGCCAGTATCATCTCCAAATCCTGTTGCATCATCTACAAGGCTGACACCCTGAAGTCCCAAAGCTACCTCATCGAGAAACTCGGCATCTCTGGATGGCTGCAATCCACCAAAAATAAGGAAATGGGCAGACCTGAACTCCGACCGTGCAGGAAGGAAAGAACCAGAAGACAGGCCTTCACGGTCTAAACTCCAAGACTCTGGAACCTCCTGCCCATCGACGGCAGACCTGCACCATCGCTTTTATAACTCAGGAAGGAGCTCAAGACCTTCCTCTTCAATGAATGGCTTATCTCCAACACCTAGGTACACACACCTTGCACTCCCCACACTATCTGAGACTGGGGGATCTGCTCCCCACCGTCTCCTGCCCTGGCTGCCAATTGCCCACACTTGCCCTCCTCCGTTAGCTCCCTGCTCCCCTTTTCTCTGCTTCCCGCACAGTGGTCTTCCCCCTATGATTATAAAGTGCTCTGTCGCTTCCCAAAGCCAGGTCCATGCTCAATAAATACCTGAATAATAATAATAACATCTCTTTGGCCAATGTGCTCTTAAAGGGGTCAGTTATAATGTAGCAGTTGTTACCTATAAACTTCATCAAACAAGTCAGACTACAGCTCATCGCAGTCCCTACTAAATGAGGGCAAGTTCAGGTCTGGGAAATGGCTGAACCTCAGTGCTACAAAGCTTCCCATGCCTTGCGATATTGATAAACCATCCTTCTCCCAGAGCACAGAGTGCGGCACAGCACAACAAAGAGATAGACCATACAACGACAAGCCACTGTAAAGAAGTAGTCTGAGAAGGACTTGTGTAATAAAGATTAAAACACTTTGTTGGGGCCATCATTATGCCTTATTGCATGCCAATGTCTTCTTCAGCTGACCCTAAACACCACCGAAGAACGGTCATCCACAACAGAGAGGTGACCCTGGTGAGATACATCGTAAAAGAAATCCAAGCTGAAACCAGGAACGGCTGAGCCTTGTGTACATAGAGACTAGGGAGCCTCATCCCAAATCCTCACAGAACAGGCCCAGAGCCCAGGAGCCACCATAGCCCAGGAGCAGCAGCTCCAAAAAAGGGAGAAATCCAGATTTACCAAAAAGTAGGCCAAAACAGTAGGTCAGATCCAATGACTGAAATTAGCAGAGGAGGGGACTTGTCTATTCACAAGCAGCCCCCGCAAGAGAATACGCCTATGCTTGAAAGCCGAAAGGTCATTGAGCAGTGCCACATTAACCTGGTGCGGAAACAGACAAGGAACATGAGAAGCCGGTGTAGGGTTGAAAGAGACGGTTGGCTGAGGAATGCCACCTGATCAGCGATGCGAAACCCCCGGTGGCAGTATATGGTGGGTCTCTAGATCCTCTCTCTCATGACCCAGCTTGCTCAACCAGCCCACATGTACATCCACGCACCTGTGCAGTACAGAAATCTCAGACTTTGAAAGCTACAAGGCGTGCTGCGAGCCAAGTGTATAATCTTAGCAAAGAGCTGTGGGGAACGCTCACAAGAGCATGCAGTCCTTAAACGGATTGCTGATGCACTTGCAGGTTATTCTCCAAAGTGTAACAAATGAAGGAGGCCGCTCATGAGAGGGGGACTGGAAGAGAAGGTGTCGGAGAGCCAAGGGAGACAAAGGGTAGCAAGGAGAAGCCATGGTGGTGTTGGCCAGTCTCCCGAATAGGGATGTGTGATTCCAACATAGCAGTTCCCCAATTAATTGTCTTGCCCCACATGGCTGCGGGGCCACAACAAGTAATGAAAATTGTATTAGGCGCATATGTTCAAGAGGAAGTTCCAATCCCACAAACGAATCAAACATTCCCACTGACAATAGGGCCTAGGTGTCCCCGATCAAACCATTAGTGCCCCAATGCATTCACAGGCCCAGGTATGAAGGGGGAAGGACATAACCGAGGTGAGAGACTGTGGAAGAAGGTGCCAGCGACTGTAAAGATGGATGTGATTTTAAATCTGGTTATGCTAGTGGTGAGGGGATCAGAAATGCTACATAACTGGGAAGAAAAGGAGGAGAAGTAAATGAGAAATGTCCTTTAATTGTCTGCATATGAGAAGATCTGGAACGTGTTTAACGATTTCTTTTAGATTTTTTTTTTTATTTTTTTTTTTTGTTTCTTCACGCATTTCTGTACTGTAGTTTGCTGAATTGTTTGATGTTTCTGTATTCATGTATATATTATAAATAAAGGAATATAAAAAAAAGAGAAATGTCCTTAATGTGCTTTTTTGTACTCCTTAACCATATGCTTTTCAGTCCATACGCCAGTGAAAGATGGAGGTTCTAGTAACTCCAGAAGGCACAGGGAGCCATTTCACTTGCAAGATTTTAAAATGTTGAGAGAAATTGCTGCCTTTTAACTGACTTGCTTCTGTTTGAACCTTTTTAATAGTAGCTCTTCTAGTAGCCCTTAGTTTCTCCTAAAAGTATTCTTAATTCATACCAGAAGATGATCAGATCACCAATTTTCTTCATAGAACATTCAATTGACTGGCCAAGGGAAGGCACTGCAACCTCAGCTCTTTTCTTAAATTGAGGTTGCACAGCTTAAATTCCCTTGTCCATTACTTTCATTTTACCATTCCAATTTCAGTCTGGATGTGGAGGAGACAGCTAGCCTGTAACATAGTGCAGCTTCCATTTTTATTGTGAGTCATTTGAGCGACTCCCTCCTTTCCTGTAGCTCTCTGGCCAGCCTCTCTTGGCCCTCTTCCTGCTCCCACCTGCAAGGCTAAAAACCTTGGGGTCATCTTCGACTCCACACTCTCTTTCTCTCCTCACATCTCTGATGCCTCTAAGAAGTCACACTACCAGCTGCACCGCCTCAGAGGTATTCTTCCCTTCCTCTCCTTCCCCAGAAGCTCACTGTCTCCAGAGCTCTGGTTCTCTCTAGGCTGGACTATTGCAACAGCCTCTTTCTAAATCTTCCAGCTTCTACTCTATGCCCTCTGCATCCAGAACAGGACTGTGAGACTTGTCCTTGGCCTCAAGCCGAGGGATCGTATCTCTCCAGGACTGAAATCCCTGCACTGGCTCTCAGTGGCTGCGAGGATTAAGTTCAAAACCGTCTGCATCGTCCACAAGGCCTTCCGGGGCTGGGGCCTCAATACTTTCAACTCTCTCTTCCTAAATATCTTCCCTTTCGAGCTCTTCGCTCATCCGCCTCCAACTCCCTCAGGGTCAGTCGCTTCTCCAAGCAATGAGCTGCTGGTAGATCTCTCTCTTCGGCTGGGGCCTCCCTCTGGAACAGCCTCCCTGCCTCCCTGAAACTTGAGGAGAACCATCTTCGGTTCCAGAAGCACCTTAAGACCCTCCTCTTTGCTTCTGCTTTTTCTCCCCTGCTGAAGTCCTGCTGATACCGATACTGCAGGGTTACCTAGCCACCCTTCTGATCTCGGTCACAAGCCCTGCCAGTTGCAGGCCTGCACTGCCTCCCTGGCAACCTCTGCACCTGGGGACTGTTTTCTGTATCCCTACAGTCGCCGCTCCTACACTTATGTCTGCACTCACCCTGCACTTGCCACCAGATGGCCATTCTTTTTTATTTATCTTATTTATTATCCCATGAACTGCACTTTCCCCTCCCCCCTCGCACTTTCCTTTTTCCCCTCTTCCCCTGCACTTGCGCGATCGGAATGATACCTGGCCTAGTAAGATCGTTGTCTGTCTTCCCTCTGTTTCCCCTCCCTCGCTTCGTTGCGCCTTGAAACACTTGTGTATAGGCACATTATAAATGTCATATCATATTATAGAGATGCTGCCTTGGCATTCCCCAGCACTTCCCTGGAGACACATCTCTGTCCCTATTCTCAGTGAGGATAGGGGCAGAAAGCAAGGACACACCATCCAGAGCACAGTTTTCCCATTGAGTAAGCATCGGTTCATGTATGCAATAGAATCCTTGCAATCTCCACCGAGTTCCTACCTTCCAACAATGCTACCTCAGAGACTCTTCGGGTAGGTCAGACTGGGCCCCTCCCAGAGTTAGTTAAAAGATACATTAGTGGATTTCTTGAGCAGTATGGGCTCCATTCATGCCCAGTAGGAACCCTTTCAGTTATACATTCGAAATGATGCTCAGGTAGTTAGAGTAGGTTAGAGTACTTAACATCTAGGGTACCCTGACAATACTTGCTCCTCAAAAGCTCATTAGCAACAAAGGAAGACACATGAATGAAGACCCTCGGGTAGTCTGTTTCCTTGAGGGTTAATTGCCGATAGAATGTATTCTTATGGTTCTAGAGCCTCTGCAGAGATTCAGGAGAGAAGTACAGGTGGGCAAGGGTTCCCGGGAGGGGGACATTTGAAAGTGCACTGTGCAGGCTTAATTGTGTTCTGTGAACTGTCTTCCATTTTAGAGACTGACAGAAAGAGGAGAATGAGAGTACTGTCTCTAATTTGTTAATTGTCTCAATCCAGATTTCCTGCGTTGTCCAAGTTAAAGGGCCTGTTTCTCAAGGGTTTCATGAGCAGGGTGGCAGGAGGCGGAAGAAAGCAGAAGCAAGAGGGAGAGGGTGGAGGAAAGAATGATTGAGGACGAGGAGGAGCAATGCTGATGTTTGCAGAGAAAGGGGACACTGAAATAGAAGAAAGAATAAGAGAAAGACATTCAAACAAGAGGAAGGTGTGAAATTGACTATTATAAGGAAGCAGAGTGGGGGTATCAGGCAGAAAAAGAAGTCACTCAGTCTTTGCACTTGAAGTTGTAGGGAACTCATGGTGTCAACTGTAAAGACAGACACAAGTGATCACAATTCAAGGGTGCTTATTAAACTGTATGAATGGGTGAGAAAAAAAACGCCTAATCTAAACCTAAAGATGGGAGCAAGCTACGACCATTAACAATAATAATAAGGCAGTCCTAGTGGCGTCTTGTCAAATACAAAGGGCCTATACTAAAAAACGTATTGCCAATCCTCACCATTAAGTTACAAAATACTGTGGTGTAATGTTCACCGGAAAAGAAATAAGTGTTCACCAAATGATAAGTCAGGATGGTACGGCTGTGGTCTCCATTCCCCACGTTTTAAGCACGAGACAAGGCGGGACTTCTGAGCACAGCACACTCCTGGGCCTCGCTAGCATGAGGTTACAGTTCAGTTCCAAAACATCAGGGCCTTCTGCAGCCAAGTCTCTGTTATCCAAAGTCTCTTGCCTCAGAGGACCTGAAGTGCCAAAAGAAAAAAAAAACAGTTCCTTCAATTCCTTCAATAAATCTTTCACGTTGGGCGATTACCTTTCGCCTTAGGATCCCCCTCTGTTGGGTTTCAATCCTTCTCTCACGGTTGGCCTCCCTCTGTCGGGTTACTACGGCCTTTCAATCACAAGTTCAACAATCATTCACTGTGGACATCCCTCGGCCGGGTTCACTCTTGTCATCAAAATGTTCAACTTGCTTTATCACATCACAGGATTCACTCTTCTTAGCTTTCCCCTTGGCATCTCTCTGTTGGGTTCACATAGGAACTCATGAACAGTGTTAAAAATGGCTAAAACAGTTCATGATTTGCTCTTCTCAACAGAAAGCAGGGGTTCCCTTCCCCTAGCTTTCACTCTGTATTCCTCCGTCGGGTTCACACTTGCCACAGTTCACAAGACAGTCTCTTTAGACCCCGTAGGTTCTTCCCTTTGCCTAAGTCTAGGTCTCAGCCCTGGTCAGACTACACACAGTTCTTGTGCACACAATTCACTTTGCTTCTCAACTTGTCACAGACATTCGATTGAACGAGGGGTTTTGCTTGACCCTTTTATGACCCCTTTGATATTCACGCCGGCCTTCCCCAAGGCTTCTTGGTACATGCAGTTTCAACAAACAGGCCCCAATCAGAGTCTTTTGAATGTACGTCCAAGTGGCATCGGACCACTCTGCATCTAGACCTCAACTGGGCTTTCTTTAAAGCTTCATATACAAAAAAGGTATTTGTTAGACAAGGTTGTCGCTTACAACCTTGCGCCCAGCACAGTTCGGTCTATTATCGCTTTTCTCTGACTCACCGGCTGTGCTGAACTTGCTGTACATTTCTTGTCTCGGGAGTCAGGGATGGCACCACGGTAGCCAGCGCTTCTCCCCGTTTTGGCTATCAGCGCGGGAGGGTCCTGTGTGCCGTTGACACCTGTCACACCACACGCCTGCTGTGCTTCCCGGTCTTGTGATTCCCTTTTCTGAGGCAAAGCTGGTCTGAGTTGAAAAGGGCAAAGGCAATTCCGTCCTTCTCGTCCTTTCAGGTCTCGCTGCCTTTCTCCTCTGCTTGAACTGCTGGTCCGGTATAGCTGCTTCCTCGTGCGTTCAGCCTTGCTCAAAGTATGCTTTTGTGCTTCGCCTTTTGTCCCTGCAGGGAAGAGAAAGGGCCTGACTTTACCTAACATGTTCCAAAACAAGGTCAGGCAAACGGCTCTGGTGTTAGTCCGTTGTTTGTCACAGTGTAGGAAAGTGTTAGTGTTGGAAAGGGGCGGGGGTATAGTTTCTAGATATCCTACGGGGTAGGATGGGGAAAAGGTGTTACAAGGGGGTTCAGCATCTTGCCTGTTGGTATCCCACTTCCAGTCCCCGAAGACCCCTCATCCAGGTGATCCTCCCCCACTGGTCCTACCCCAGGAACTGGATCCAATAGCGTTGGCTGTGTCCTGGCCACCTGGATGATAGATCCCCGGGTACCAGTGAGATACCTTCAGGTTTCTCACAAAATGGAAGAACCTTGCCCATGACTTGCTGGGGGGGTAGGGGGGGGTCACAACCCAGATCTTGTCTGGTAAGAGAGGCTAGATTTGACCCAAAGAGAAAGACAGGGCTGTGGTACCGCAGCTGGCTGGAGGGTGGTGAGTCAATGACTGCGGTCTGAAAATTCACCTGGGAGAGCGAGAGAGAAATGTGCTGTCATCTGGACGTCGAGCTACACAGCAAATAGGTCAGAAGGGCAGTGGTCCCTTGGAACCTAGGGCAATTGTAAGTGAAGGTTTGAACCATTTAGGGGGGTGCAACTCCAACCACAAACTGCTGTAGAACTAGGGAACATAGGCTTAGGACCCCGGGCTCCTTCAGATTAGGTTTTTTGACATTGCCCATCACTTATTTGTGTTTCCCTTGAGCCCCAGCATTGCTACCCAGATTTACCCTTGTTTTATTATTGCAACTCCTGGTTAGACTGATCACCATACCCAAACCTCTGTCCTGATTAATCTGAAAATGGAAAGAAACCTACAGTAGACCATGTACCTGGGATCCAGGGGAATGCAGCAACCCTAAAGAAAGCAGACATACAAGGGAGAGAAAAGGGTCCCATCTGTTCCCGCCATGGCTTATTGCTAGGCTTCACCCAAACATAAAACTAAGGATTAGGAGATTGAAGTTTGTGGTGCCCCTCTTCCCTTTTTTGAACTAGAGCTTGTCTGGCTTATGCAACCTGCATACGGAAGCTGGCAGGAGGCTGGGAGGGGTAGAGAGTCAATGATGACTGCAGTCTAAATATTCACCAGGGAGAGGCGAGATAGAAATTAGCTGTCATCTGGACGTTGAGCTACACAGCTCGGGAGATGGGGACTAAATATAACAGAAGGGCCGTGGTCCCTTGGAACTAAGGGCAATTGTAAGTGAAGGTTTGAACCATTTAGGGGGTTGCAACCCCAACCACAAACTGCTGTAGAACTAGGGAACATAGACTTAGGACCCTGGTTCTCCTTCAGATCAGGTTATTTGACATTGCCCATCACTTGTTTGCTTTCCCTTAAGCCCCAGCATTGCTACATATATTTACCCTTGTTTTATTGTTGCAATTCCTGGTTAGACTGATCGCCGTATCTAAACCTCTGTCCTGACTAAACTGAACATGGAAAGAAACCTATAGTACAAGAGGAAGTGGCTGATGCATGACGGTACCATCACAATACATCCCCTGACAGCAGGGCAAGCTGCAGAGCATCAAGGACTAGAGGTACAGTTCAGTGAAGGGGGAAAGTCTACACGGATTATAAATCACAAAAAAGATCACCCTCATCGTAGATCATTTTTAGAGAGATGGCCTTGTGGCTCAAAGGAGGCCTGCCTAGTGGCCCCTCGATAACTTAATAGTGTGACAACCAACTTCCAACTAGGTCAAAAAGCAAGAAAGAAAGCAAGAAAGCAAGAAAGCAAGAAAGAAAGAAAGAAAGAAAGAAAGAAAGAAAGAAAGAAAGAAAGAAAGAAAGAAAGAAAGAAAGAAAGAAAGAAAGAAAGAAAGAAAGAAAGAATGCTGGGCCCCAAGTTCATGACAGTGAGCCTGACCTACGTGTAATCTCAGTGCGATGGCTGACATAAGATAGGAAAGGCTGTTCTTGCAAAGGAATCAACATAGGTTGGGCACAGAGGACTCGGCTTCCAACCAACAAACAACCTGTAATGATGGCAAATTAAGCCCATTGAGACACATCCAAGTAGAGCACATATACAGAGGAGAAAGAATGAGTCAGGACATCTGATCCCAATTTGCAACCACTCAAAATTCTCATACTCAGAATCTACACCGGGATCATGACAGTGGGAAAACCTGGAGGAAAGCCATAGGGGAGAGGCCATTGAGAAGAGACAGCCTTAGACATACACCTCCTGAGCAAAGGTTTAAACTGACCTAACTAATAAGCTGACACACACTGTGGCAAGCCAGGATGAGGACTCAGACCAGAGGATAAGTTATAGAAGGGTTTTATTAAACTTAAAAGAACACACCTTTCCAGCCCTATTATTAAAAGGGGAGTTCCCTTTCAACACAAACTATAGTAAAGGTGCTTGTCAATAGTAACAATAATAATGATCCTCTGCCCAAACCCATCCTCTAAACTAGCCCTACCACTTAAAAAAAACAAAAGAAATCTAGCCACAGTTCTGCCTTTAGAGTTGTTTACCCCGATTTCACACAGGGTTTCCAGGAATCCCTCCTGGTTTCGGATCCAATGCTTACTGGTTGTAAATGGGTCTACAGGGTTTAACCGTTCTTGGCCTCCTTGTCTAAGTTCCAAAAGTATCTCAAGTTTCCAAAATAAAGTCTCACGTTCCCGAGAAAAAAAAGAATCAAATATCCAAGTTGTCGTAGGTGGGGGGATACCTCCTTAAGCCCTTCTCTAACCCATGTGTGGGTTTCACCCAACTAGGTTCACGTCATGGTTGTCTCTGTGTTCCCCTTGAACATGTTCTTCACTTGTCTTATTGGCCCCCTCTGGCTCTCTTGGGTTTCTCTGTTCCATTGTCTCACTTATCTCCTAGGGGTATTGGTGACCTCTTCTCAGATATGCTTCCCTTGGTTCTCAGTAGTTTTTGTGAGCCGTTTGGCCAATTACAATATTTGGATTTCTTGGGATCCGGAAACCCTTAGATTAACTTTGTGTCAATGTATCACTTTTCTATCTGGGATATGTGGTTCCATCTACTCTTGAGGGGGATTCTGTGAGCTATCTGGAAGTATGCAAAAATCAGGTTCCTTGAACTCCCCCAGCCTTTATGCCCCTGGTAGGAGTCTAGGGTTATTCTTTCTTCTCCCCCTCTCTGGTCTCTTCGCCCCCCTCCACTATTAGTAACACAGTACCTTCTCCATCGCAGGATTTGCTCGAATGAGGTGGGGTTCTACACAACTTTCGGAGGTTCCGTACTGGATACGAGCATTTTTGCTGTTCTGCTCATCTCAGCGCTTCTCTGTTCCTCGACTACTTTGTTGAAAGCAGAGGATTCCTTCCTCCCTCGTTCTCTGGGTCGGCATCATTTCTCAGGCCCACCACGTCCTCCACGTGGTCATGCCTCCAGACAAGGCTAGCTCTGCTTGGCCTTGCCGACTCCACACAGCTCGGTGTCTCATGGGCGGCGTCTCATCTTCTCCAGTCTCTCTCCGCGCCACAGATGGCACCGCTGTGCAGCGAGGCTCTGCCCCTCCATGATGTCAGCACATTGGAAGCTCGCATTTGCGTAATGCTTCTCCTCCTCCATTCAAAGGTGAGCGTGCCTTTATTCCTTTATTCTCACTCCATGACACAAAAGGGGCGTGTTGTTTATCTTCTGCAGTCAAGCCCATGAAGGAACCAGCATTGTCCAAAGGAACTTTCAGGTCCCACAATTGAATATAACATTGGTTTCTCCGATCTCCATGTATGCAGTACATTTCTTAGCTACAGGGAGTTCTTTATGGGAATGGGAGTCCTTGTCCCCTTGAGGGTAGTCACTCCCAGTGAGGTCCCACTTTCCCAAACCCCTAGAGAGGGTTTTGCTTAGCTGGCTCACTAGCTTTAAAAGCGGTGGCTTCCCCCAAGGAAGAAGGGACAAAAACTCCAGACTTGTCACAACACACACAAGCCGGAAGGGGCGCTCCTCCAACCCCCTTGCCCAATGCATAAGCTCTCATCATAAGCCACTATGTGGCCCCTTCAGATAGCTCAACTGCTAGGAGAACACTCACACATACCACTGTACATGCCAGAGAACACACAGCGTGCACAACATCAAAGTATGCAAGGCTTAGAGCAGGGTGGCAGCACAACCTCAAAGATGAGCATCGTTAGTGAAAATAGGATTTGTTGCATCTTGCCCAATTCCCTTGGAGTGTGTGCCTAGGTTGCAGCTATTCACCTCCAGTAAATGACAAATGGCAGGTGCAATGGACCGAGAGAGCAAATGGCAGGGAGTGGAAGTTTAAAGAAGCAAACAAGAAAAAAGGAGGGGTTTCCACACAGCCTAGACCAAGAAACCATAGTAACCTGAGATGCCGGTCTACGTGCACCCATCGCCATTACCTTTCTGATGTTGACAAACACTGGAGGAGCAGAAAGTCTCAGCTCAAGCATATTCCAAGAAGCATTTATAATATGATAGATAAAATCACCAGGAAGTTCCTGACTCTTTCAGACCACTCCAAGAGAGAATTCCATGCTCTCCCAAATCTCATCGCCCTCCCAGTCCGTCTCCCCACCTCGCCCACAACATCCGAACTGCCACCCTTCCTCCAACTCTTCTCTACCTTCTCAACACTCTCCCCCGCAGACACCTTAGGATCCCTTGATGAACCTTGCGTCTCCTAACTGCTAAAATAAATCTTGCCAGTCACTTGTGCCAGTGACATCGCAAGATCCATTGTCAAAATCACTCACTCACTTCTGGTACCTTCCCAGCAGAATTTAAGACCTCCTACATCAAGCCTCATCCCAAAAAGACCTCCCTCGACCCTCTTGTCCTGAGTAACAACAGACCCATTTCAAACAGCTGCTATATAGCTAAATTAGCGGACCAGGTGGCATACTCACAACTATGCCTCTTCTCCGAATCAAACAAGATCCTCAACTCCATCCAATCTGGCTTTAGACTTTACGAGGAAATGAATCCTGCCTAGTCTCCATCTGGATGATCTTAAAGAGAGACTGTGATTCTTACTGAACCTATCGGCAGCGTTGGACACCAATGAGCACTCCATCATCACCAAGAGACTACATACCCCAATCATCAGGGATACAGTTCTTAATTGGATATCCTCCTTCCTCTCCAACAGATCCCAAATAGCACACATGCCTCCGTTCTCCTTGGCTCCCCGGCCAGTCACAAACAGAGTGCTGCAAGGCACCTCTCTCTCACTGCTCCTCTTTAAGCTCTACCTGAGCTAGCTTCCCACACTCATTCGATCCCGCAGTCTTTCTTGTTACAATTACACAGACAACATCCAAATCATCTTCAAAATCCCTAATCGCCCCGCTTCTACCTCCCCCGGTCTTGCTACCTGCCTCTTAGAGATCGAAAGCTGGTTGACGGCCAACCACCACCTACTCAATCCAGGTAAAACGAGATCATGATATGTGGAAAGACTGCCCTCTTCCCTCAACCCACCCCCTGGTCGCTTTCCCTAGGCCAACCACCCTCCATTTCCAACACAGTATAAAATATTGGATGCATTATGGACGAGGACATGACCCAATCACATCAACTCTATGGTAAAATGCTGGTACCTGCACATACACATCCTCAGTTGCCTATTTCCTTTCCAGACTTTTCCATGCAGAGTCACTGCAATCGTTGCTATCATCCTTTCCCGTCCAGACTATACTAACGCCCTATACCTATGGGGCCCTGGTTTTGCAGCTAAGAAAACTCCAACCAGTACAAAACATGCATGCAAGGCCCCTCCTAGACTTAGGACCCAGAGAACACATCTCCCCCTGCCCACCGTGTCCTTCACTGGCTTCTAACCGGTCGGCGAACCTCCGTCATGGCAATGTGCATCTCCCATCGAGCCTTTTAAAATGAAGGACCAGAATACCTGCTGCAAATATTTACACGTTACAGGCCTAAATTAAACATCAGATCATGATTGGCACTTGTCGTCATTCCAGTGACAAAATCAACCTGCATGGGGGTTTGCTCCTTCTCAGTCCAAGCAGCCACCATCAGGAACTCCCTCCCATTTACAATCCGCCGCGCAGAGGACCGATTTGCCTTCAGGAAGGCACTCCAAATCTGGCTCTTCACTGCAGCACCATCGCACTCTTAGCTCGGATCTCACGCCAAATTGGAATGCTTACCGATACCGACCCTCCGTGCTTCCCTCGTGGAGAATTCGGTCACAGAAGAGGAGTCAGTTTGGTGGATCGCATGACTTATACCATTATGCTTCAGCCCTTCACTGGACCCTTGTGCACTACGTCACACAGAATCGAGTCCCACAGAAAATGTGGTCCAGCTATTCACATATCTGCACACCTTTGAGATACAAGATATGTATCTATACCTTGCCCTAAAGATACATCAAGCGTTACGACCCATAGAATCTGAGTCTGAGCCTGCACTACTTGATCTTAAGGTTCAAATGGATTCTTTCTGGGATGAGGGCAAACCAGCACTCCTCCTCCTGCTAGATTTATCGGCCAAATTCGACCTAGTAGACCACAAAACATTATGCCACCATCTCACAGCCGCAGCCAATTACACCAAAGAAGCCTCGCTATGGATTGCCTCCTTCCTGCAAGGCAGGTCCATGAGAGTCTTCTCAGACACTGAAAGTGCCTCACCCATTCCCATCCCTTGTGGTGTCCCCCAAGGATCCTGTGTATCCCCATCCCTCTACAACATATTCACCAAGCCCCTATTTGATCTTCTGGACGGCCTCTGCATATTTTACACAAATTACACCGACGATACCCAAATACTCCTTCCGCCTGACAGGCTCTTACGACACAGACTCATTTAGGCTCAACAGAATTTAGTCGTGGAGGGCAACCAACTACCTATCCTTAAACGGTGACAAGACGGAGATTCCATTGGTAGGCTCCCCCGCAGAGCTAAAGAAACTCAGCCTGCAATTCACATCCTTCCTGATAGACGGAATACAGATCCCTGTCTCAGACGCAGTAAAAACCTTAGGTGTACACCTAGATGCCTCCCTATCCCTCAACAATCAAGTCAGTGCTATTACCTCATCGGCAGCTTATACAGCAAAACCAATCAACGCAGGAAGACATTTCCTTACCAAAGAAAGCTGCATATCCATTGTCAGAGCAATTACGGGGGCGAGACTGGATTACTGCAACATCCTCTTTGGAGGTACTTCCATAAGGAACCTAAACAAGCACAAATAATACAGAACAATGCCATCAGAACAGCACTAAATATCCCTAAAAAGGACCATATCACAGCCGCCAGAAAAAAGGCGTATTGGCTCCCGATCAGGGAAAGGATGATCTTCAAGGCTCTATCACCCACAAACGCCTGAGTGAGACTGCCACACAATACCTGTCCCAGAAAATCGAAAGAGTTCAATCCAACAGGCCAGTAAGATCCATACATGCACACAAACTAGCCATTCCAAGAGTGAAAGGAGCCCAAGGAGGGGGATAAGCTTCCCAACAGTGCAGCGAACCACTTGAACTCCCTCCCAGCAGATCGAAGAGCTGAGTATTCTTATTGGGTCTTCTGAAAATCACTGAAACCTGGCTCTTTGCCTAATCTATCTCCTACCGTCCAAATGCCCTGCACGCAATCCACTTCTTTTCTCCTTGATGTTGATTTGTTTACTGTCATGACTCAAGCCTGTGCATACATGTAACTGATCTGCAACAGCGCCCCGGTGCCTCAGGCTTTATGCACTTTACAAATGAAACTAAAAATTATAATAACAATACAGCGGAGTCCCATGCAAAATTCGACCCAGCTGTTCACCTAGCTTGACTCTTTGAAAATTTGACAGCACCTGTCCTCACGCGTTTGTAATATGAGTTTGTGGCATTCATTTAATTGGGACAGGAGTGCACCCTGAAGGGGCTGTGCTTTTACATGGCATAGCTCTTGGCCTGAAGGGTATTATTTTGTATTTTGCTAATAAGGAAAAGGAAAGCCATCAGCCATGAAGAGCAAGAGCCTTTTTACACAAATCTCAAGGTTTGCATTGGGGGCAACGAGATCTGACATGCCAGGAGTTTTTTCCCTGGACAAAGAAAGTAGGGTGCCCAGCAAAATCCCAGCAGCCATTCTTCTCTGCAAGCCCTAACATACATGGTTAAGGAACAGCACACACAACCAGACAGACGCTAAGGGAACCTATACCAAAAAAAGGCACAGAATACGGAAGGAGGGAGGACAATTAGGAAGTGGGCATGACCCACAGTACCAGCAATGGTTCACTTAGGAGATAGAGGGGGAATTCTGGGAGAGGGAAGTTCATCATTTGCAACAGAAATAAAACAAACTCTACACAAAGACATTGCCCAAATAAACACAAAGTGTAGGGATCAAAACTACTGGAAGCTATGTAGCTCCTGTCTGTGCTCTAGACGAGCCAAGTGAACGTGACACCAACAGCTACATTTGATTCCCCAGGCCAACTTGTGCCATACAAGTGTGTCCATGCCTACGTGACATTCACTCACTGTGCAGTCGGGCTGCATGAAGGCCAACAGTGGCTATGTTTATACCCAAGTCATAGAAAGAGATATGTGTGTGGGCCCTTGTTATGCAGCTTGCCATCTGCCCATGGGTCCACCCTCATTGTGAAATAAATGTGTCAAAGCAGAAGGGGGATGTCAGTACCAACTTTGAGAAAGACTGCTGCCTGGTTAGATGGTTCCAGGTAGGGTGACCCCCCCCCCCCAAGGCTGTGCATATCTCCAAGCTAGAGAACGAGCAGCACAGCGGTGGCCCTCCTGGTCACCCTGGCTGGGCCCTTGGCTTGGGGCAGGAGGCAGGCCTAGGTCCACTAACAGCACACACAGCAGCAATGGCCCTTCCCTTTTCACAGCTGACCAGAGCTGGTCATGCATGGAGACGTTGATCTCTCAAGTAACCCAGAAAGTCAGTGCAGGACAGGCCCTTTGAGGTTCATCCTTCATAGCACCCTAGCAAGTCAGCCTGGGACAGTCAGGGCAACAATGACCCTCCCCACTCAACAGTAATTTAGCATGGAGAGTCATAATAATGCGGACCCTTTCCATTTCCACAGCACTTCAGCCAGGGGGAGGCATAACAGCCTTCTTGGCCCCCTTTGCACTAACATTGACCTTCCCCAGAACCAGAGCAATTCAGACAGCCATAGAAAGCCTGAACCTCCTCAGCTGCATATTACGGGCTCCCCGCAGACAAGCAATGAAGGCACCTGGCTAAGAATGACCAGACCATCACACAAGTTGCACACAGAGAAAGATTTCCCAGTCTTTATAGGGTTGGGCCTGCCTTCAGATGGAGAGAGGAAAATCTGTGGGGAATGCATCCAGTGGGAGGACCCTTACCTCTTTAAGACCCCTGGCAGCCCAGTCCTCAGTGTGGGTAGCTGGAATGAGAGGCTCAAGTCTAAGCATGTTTGGAGAAGGTCATTGAGACTGGAGAGTCGAGGATTTGAGGAAGCCCCCCCTCCCCCTCACCCCCTCTGAGAATGGCACTGGGAACACACTGGAACCTGGGGGCTGGAAGAGGAATCCAGGGGATGAGAGAAGGTGATAACAGGTGAGCAAGTAGTGGCCAAAGAGGGTGAGAATATTAAGAATGAGGCAGACAGCAACACGGGAATTGCTGAAGAAGGTGGCAATAGATACATTGACCAGAGAGGAGCATAAGATGGGATCAGTGACAGTAGTGCCCACATGAGTGGAGAAGGTGGGAACACGGCATACCAGAGGGGTGCAGAAGGTCAGATTGCTGTTGCACCTCATCCAGTTTGTTACTTTGACTACCACTGTCATAATTCCCGCAACAATCACTTTAATCCAGAGTCCCTCTGGAACTTTGATCCCTGTCACCAACTGGGCATCAGCTCGACTATGGTTGCAGTACCGCCTTCTTCACCATTCGCCCCGGACTACAACTCCCTCCTCCACCACGTCTTGCCTGCTGCTGCTGCCGCTTCTTCTTCTTCTTCTTTTGAGTGCATCTTCCCTTTCTTATAATGTATCGCCATTCTAGCTCTCTGCCATTTAATACCTTACTGCCTGTACTCCCCCCCTCGCCGCCGACTGAACTTTCTTCTTCCTTGGTGACTTATCGTCCTCTTCTTATTACTCACTCTTCCAGTCTCTTCTTCCCGTTGTGGGCTCTCCCATCTTCAGGCTGTTTCTGCCTCTCCTATTCTCACAGTTAATCATTACTTCCTATCCCTTGTCTGTTCTCTTTCCTTGCACTCTCTAACTTCCTTTCTGCGTTGCCATTTCCTTCACTTCGACACTTACACATTCATCACTGGCGTCTGTCATGCTCTTCATTTTCTTCTTGCTGATTTCTCGGTCCTACTTCTGCTGTACTTCCGGCTTCTACCTTGGTGTCCTCTCTTGCTGCCTACAATTGTCCTCAGTCTTTTGAACTTTGGTGCAAAGCCCTCCTGACTTGCTCGTCTTCCCTCCAGGCTTCTTGCATTTCCCTTTATAAGCATGGGTTGCTGGTGGAAATCTCGCTCTCCAGATACCCCTGCATCTCTTTCTTCTCTTAACTCATCCCATGAAAGCAACTTATTCTATGCTAAGAAACTGTACTAGGACTCTTGCAAGAGAATAAAACATAACGGCCATTGATTACAGAATTTCGAAAGATAGGCGCTGTTTTGGCTGATACAGCACACTGCTTCAAGGCCACACCAAACAACATCTTGCTGCAACCGTCTTTCTTATTCTTTTCTTCAACACACTATTTCAGGATGATTACACTTGAATATAAATAGTAAAACAATCCTTTCATTTTTTTATTTCACTGCTATTGCTCTGACTATTGTCATATTTAAATCACAGCAGTAAACTACATCATAATTTAATTCTCTAATTTTAGATCCACTACATTTACAAAACATTAATAAACCATTGAATTACTTTTTTGTTTGACATCTAAACCTTTCAAGTATTTCTCAGAGAAATGTGTCCGTAAAGCGCTCCTGTCCCGAGTCGATTCATATATTATTGGTCACAATACATGCTTCAGCACATCAATGCACTTCAGCTAGGTCTTTTCCCAGAGTATGAGGGTAAACAAGAACTTCTGATCAGAGGCGTCCCGAGCGGGTGGGAGTGGGCAGCTGACTTGCCCCCCGCCTCCATCCAGTGGCTATTTGAAGAGTCAGACCAGGGCGTTTTCGCAGAGGGGCACCTCTCCCGATTGGCACTCTCATTGATATGACAATGAGGGTGCCGAAAGGAAAGTTGTCCCGCTGGCAGGACCATGAGGTTACTGAGCAGGAGCACAGAGCAAAAAGGTGTCCGTGTCCCACCCTGTTCTGGGCCACTGCAGCCTGGAGCGGTGTGGGACATGGACACCAGACAATGATGTTTATCCAGTGGTGCAACACCATTGAGCAGATCGGGCTCTAGTCCCCTCCCCTGAAATTTTGGGCTATGTTGCCTGGACCTGGCTGACCTACAGAGCTGTGGCCTGACAGAACAGGAAACGGCACCTGGGCTTCACTGTTACCAAAGGCCCTAGCACCTGCATTCACATGCATACATTTTTAGGCAACTGAAATCGTGATGGAGGTTAGTACTTGCATGCCAGGGGAGTGATTGGAAGAATAGGAGGGGACAGGAGACAGCTAATTTTCACAGCAAGTCTTTAAGTGTGTGGTTTCAGACGTGAAGGAGAGCGTTAACTGATTGTAACATTGACACTCACCAGAATAGTGTCATTATAAGGCACACAGAAGTTAGATGCCCACACACCAGTAGGATTGCCCCTGCCCGCAATGTCTGAAGTTGGCGCCTCTCCCAACATTTGAAGGTGTCCCCCTCAAATTCTTTTAGCCTAATGGCACTGCCACTTTTTTAATGGGTAAACATAGTATGTGTTATTACGTGGCGCGACTGGAATTTGGGGGCACACAGTCTAGCCCTTTCTTACTGTGGCATGACATTTATGGGCTTCTTGTCCTGGACAGCAGTGTTGCAGTGTGCTCCTGCTCAGCCTAGATGCATGTAGAACAGCAGTCTGGAGCAAGACATGGACAGCAGTGTTGCAGTGTGCTCCTGCTCAGCCTAGATGCATGTAGAACAGCAGTCTGGAGCAAGACATGGACAGCAGTGTTGCAGTGTGCTCCTGCTCAGCCTAGATGCATGTAGAACAGCAGTCTGGAGCAAGACATGGACAGCAGTGTTGCAGTGTGCTCCTGCTCAGCCTAGATGCATGTAGAACAGCAGTCTGGAGCAAGACATGGACAGCAGTGTTGCAGTGTGCTCCTGCTCAGCCTAGATGCATGTAGAACAGCAGTCTGGAGCAAGACATGGACAGCAGTGTTGCAGTGTGCTCCTGCTCAGCCTAGATGCATGTAGAACAGCAGTCTGGAGCAAGACATGGACAGCAGTGTTGCAGTGTGCTCCTGCTCAGCCTAGATGCATGTAGAACAGCAGTCTGGAGCAAGACATGGACAGCAGTGTTGCAGTGTGCTCCTGCTCAGCCTAGATGCATGTAGAACAGCAGTCTGGAGCAAGACATGGACAGCAGTGTGGCCGTATGCTCCTGCTCTGCACCCTCCATGCACAATGGCGGGCATTGCAGGAGCACGCTCTGTGTCCCACTCTAGGTCGTTCACCGCACTGCAGGCCCAACCCAATAAGGGGCAGATGCAGAGCAGGAGCACACAGCCCCATGTTGCAGGGAGAGGGTACGGAGTCAGGTCATCATATGGGGGGCAGGAACGATTGTGTGTCAGTTTAACATTCATTTTCCAAGATGCATATGGGCGGGGGGGGGGGGGTAGTAGGGCTTTATTCGTGGCTCGCCCGCCCCCTGCATCTGACCATGTGCACCAACTGTGTGCAGAGGATCTGCCCATGAACACAAATGCCCGCCGGGTGGGACTTTCTGGCTGTAAAAAAAAGGTCAATATATAGAAAATCTGATGATGCAGAGGATGAGCAGTGCACCCATGAAGCTCCGCCCCTAGATCATGCATGCACGCATGCACGCATGCACGCTGCTGCAATTCAGCATAACCACCATAAACACATTCATTTCACTGCATGATCTTCCCCAGTGCCAATACAACAGTAATTCACAAGCACACGGTCTGTCTGGGAAAAGCCGTTTGGCAGCAATTGATCCATCGAAATGTGCAATTTATTCCGGATAAACCGGCAGAGCAGCCAGCGCTTCCCCTGCCAGCGAAATGACATATCCACAATGTGGCCCACGCCGGGCGCTGTGCGATTTCACAACACATCCAGGGGTCGCAAGATCTGTCTTGGCGGGTCCTGGGCGCGCCTAGATGGATGTGCGCGGAGAGTGATGCATCGTACCTGTCAGCCGGCCCTCCAGGTCGAACGCAAGTTATTACAACAGGCCGGCATTTATTCCTGTCCTCGTGGGCTCCTCCTGCGGAGGGAAAGCAGAGAGGCTCACTGTACATTCCCAAGACAGACAGACAGACAGACAGACAGATCAACTGCCCCCCCCCCTCCCCGCAATGTGATTTAGGTGAAGATTTACAGCACAACAAGCACAGGCTCCCTCCAGAGTAATGACATTTGGGGTTCGACTGACGGCTGCATGCTGCATGCGGCATGCTGCATGCTGCATGCTGCAGTAGATTAGGAAGAGGAGTACACTGCCATTTGCATGCAATCACATTGTTCTCCATCATGCTTAGAAGGATAAACATATTGCTTCGGCACAGAGGGAATGCCGATAGATTAAAATATTTACCTACAATAATGGGTTGTGGAGGGCAATTTCACTGGCAGCTATGTCAAGTCATGTCACATGAGAATATGAGATTGTGGGTGTGATGGGTTAGATCACGTGCATTGTACAGTGCCTATTACTCAGCGCTGGCCAATGGGCCGGCTCTCGCCGGATCCGGGATCCGGCCAGCCTCGGACTCAAAGCGCTTGCTGATTATTATTATGTTTTAATATACAAAGAAAACCCAAAGCAAAGTGCTTGCAGTGCTATGGTATGGAGTGGGGGGCGGAGCCGCACACAGCACATTGGTGCTGTGGGGGGCGGAGCCGCACACAGCACATTGGTGCCATGAGCGCTCTTCCTGCTCTGCCCCCTACACAGCAGGAGCCAAGAGACCCTCAGAGAACGTGGGGGCTCGCCTCAGTGATGTAATGTGATCTGTCCGAGCGCACTGTGCACACAGTGCACAGAACCTGTGCGCCCAGTGCGCTGGCACAGAGCAGATTAGGTTCGCTGAGGGTCTACGACCCTGTGACAGAGCTGAAAGCGCACAGTGCGCACAAAGCAGAATCCATTTAGAAAACGCAATTCTCACCAAGGCTCGAGGCCCCCACACATTTCTCATAGGGGTGGCCTGATGAGGTCACTGGGGTGGCACACACATTTTACTCGAAGAGGCAGGTTGGCCCGTGGGGGGGCCAGCGTTTTTATAAGGGTGGCCGTTGCCTCCATTGAACACCCCTTAGTCGTGCCACTGGGGCTCAGTGATCATTGTCTTTCCCAAATTAATTCTGGTATTTGTAGTTTTGGGGATGTCAACACGATTGGTAATGCTCTACTCAGAAAGATGGCTTGAAAACTACACAAACCATAGTAAGGTACACTTACCATGGCTTGTGTACTTTTCAAGCAATGAAAGAAATTGCACAATGTTTACGAACATTTCCTTTGATCAGAGTTCAACTGGCAGCTACGCCCCCCCCTGAACTCCACCTCCTTGAAACTCCGCCCTCCTCCAAACTCCGCCCCTTGTGGGATGCCCCTCCACATTCTTTCCATTTCCACCACTGCCTATACCCAAGTGCTCAGTGCATAGGCACCTGAGTACTGAGTGCAACAGAAGCATCTTAAGGTGTCTTCATCAGGCTGGATTGTTAGCAGAGATTTTTCGGCAGTCTGTTCACATCTAAAATTCAGTAAATTGCTAAAAACATGGCTCTTTAACTCACTGAGCTAAACAGGAAACACTGTTGAAGGTAAACAGCTAACAACACGATATAAACACCCAAAACAACGAAATCCTAATGAACCGAAGTTGGATACTGTGAGAAACCTGAGGGTGTCCTCACATTTGCTCTCCTTGGATCCACTGCACAGGGGGGCCAGGGAAAGGCCATCAGATTTGGATCCCGACCCTGGGGACGGAGAAGCGAGGGAGGAGCACCTGGGTGGAGGGTCCTTGGCGATTGGGGAAAAGGGCGCCCATACGCATGACATGTTATCCCTGTTTTCCTAATGATGACATACTCTACCCTCCCACTACCTTCATAGGGTACTGTCAACCTATTCAATCTCCACTCATTCATTGCAACCAAATACTGAGACGAGGAAGAGGCAACTAAGAAATGCACACTTCCTCTCATGAACACCACGCTGGTATCGGGACGAAGAAGAGGACTCTAAAACACCATCTTAAAGGTCCGGCATGTCCCAGAAATAGGACTGTAGGGGAGGTCCCAAGCACGACCCGCACACCAACCATTCATTTTGAAGTACCAGGAACATTCACGCCAAAATATGTGACGTATGGTGAGCAAATAAACCAGCAGAGAGCCGCAGTGGGGCTCTGTCCAGTACCCATCAAGAGAACAGCACCTGTTGAAGTACCGACACCTGAGAAAACCTGGACAGTAAGGTACCCATTGAGAAAGCCATATCGACAAATGAAACAAAATGAAGAATGTCAGAGCACAGTCCCTGAAGAAGCTAAAAAGATACTGAAGGAAGACGAATGGTGGCGTCTCATGAACCTGGACTGACTCACATATAGAAGATATGACGACCTGTGAATGATGAAAACAGACAAAACACCATGGATAAGGGACATCATGAACCTAAAAGTAAAATAACGATGTCAAAATGTTAGAAGCTTATGCCATGAGCACGATGAAGATAGTCAGTTAGTTTACACGTGTACATATGCATGGAACCGCAAGAAGCAAAGAATCATGAGGCTTGCTTATGCATAGTAGTAAAATAGATTGCGGCAAACACCACCTATACATATCTACCTCAAAAGGAGCACTTTATTTAAGTATACTTCCACTATGCACAAGAGCAGAATCAACTAAAGGTTACTAAAGGTCTCAGGAGAAGAGCCCCATAGCAAGCAAATCAAAAACTAAAGACAGAAAGAAACCCAGACGCATGCAAATCGTGCCAAGAAGCCAAGGTCGTATCGGCTGAAATAGACCAACAGTGGATACAATTCATGAAGCAAAGAACAGAGTATCCTCTTCTGAAAGGTCAAGATAAGCCGCAGAAGGCAGATGGTTGGCAAAACTAAATCAAATACACGAAGTGCATGAAGAATAACACGATTTCACGGTGTCTGAATCACGTGACCAGCCAAGCGAGAAGGGATGAAACTTTCACACCTAAGCGTGGCCTTGTGCCATGCACAGATATCTGAACTTTTCCAGACAGAGATGCAGACTCAAGGCCAACCACAAAGAAATAATTGACACATGACCACTGAGATGCTGATTGATTGTAGCAATAATTGGAGGAAGGGTGGGGGTGCAGACCAGCTCCCTGCACCTGGCTGGCTATTCTGCACGCTGCTAAGCTAGTGGAAAAGTATGGCCATGGTTGTTGCCAACCCAATCATAATGGACCAAGTAATCTAGGGTCCTATTGTTAGTAGAACCAATGAGACGGCATACTTTTAATGACGTCTACAGTAGCCATTCTGAAGGTTGGGCTTAGATGCACCACCTGACAGTGTTTGTCCAATCCCCTCACTCCGTTAGCATATACAGATATAGAACCTATATTAAAGTTACCTTCCTATAACAAATAGAATTGCATGCAACATTTTAAGCGTTACACGTCAGTGATGAGTTTTTAGTAAAAAAAAGATGTGTTTTTTATGAAGTTCGTTGGAGTTGTTGAAGCGAGAAGGAAGATCATTGCTGATATTCATGAACTCCCCGTTTTTTGTACTCGTCATTAAACAGACTCCCTTTGCCAAACCATTGAGTTGTCATTATTGTTTTGATACTAGAAGTATTAATCTGCATCCCCATCCATCTCACCGGTGCTGCTACCTCATCTAAAAGTGTTGTTGGGCAACCCCCAGCTTTATGGGCCGGTTGGGGTCCTAGTGCACAGGACTACCGAAAGTCAGGCAAAGGACTTTCACCTGCAGCCCCTTAAGAGGCCACAGGTGTGTATAAAATGGTATGACAGAGAGGAAAGAGCAGCTGTGAAGTTGAGAACAGCAGAGAAGCTGAAGGTAGCAGTTGCAGTGAAGGCAGAATCAAGGTGACGGGCTGATGGGAGCTGCAGAAGATCTCTCTGTAATTCAGAGAGTGCCAAGATGCTAAACCCTCTGCCGAGAGGGTGTAGTCTACTGAGGGGCGTTATGCAGAGTCAGTGCAGCAGCAGCAAGCGGTACTCGGGGAAGCCACTTCCATGATATGCCTGAAGCGTTCTCGTTCTCCCTTGGCGTTGCAAGAATGACGGAGTGCCAGAGGGGCAGGCTGCAGACCCCAGAGGGGGAGTGCAGGAGGTTACATGCTCATTGCAAAGCCCAGCACAAGCACCAGTGAGTTTCAATGTAACCAGAAACACTGGTATGTTTTCAGAGAGAGTGCGAGTAAAGTAAAACCCATTATTAAAGTTGGTAACTGTGAATCGCTATAGAGTTTCAAGCTCATTCATTGTTCGACCAATTAAGTGACTTTTACAAGGGGAACATGCTTTGGAAGATAATTGTTCTTTACCTATAAAGCAAAACCCTTGAGCAAAACCTTTGTATATATTAATATATGATGGCCACGGAAAAAAAGGGCAAACTGAAGAAATCAAAACTGTTGTCACACAAGCATTGCCCAAGCTAAATCTGAAACTGGCACAGCTTCAAGCCAAGTGTGTTGGGGAACAGGCATTGCCTCAAGCCAAGTAAAGGTGAAAACAAGCACTGTTTAAACCAATTAATTACTGATATTAAGTAACGGTCCATGAACATAAGTAAATACAAACTATATTGAATACTGAGCTGGGTGGACATTTCTGTTTGAATGAAATCACGCTATATTGAATTCTGAACTCAATGGAAAGGGCTATCTGAATAAGAACACATCATATACTGAATACCGAATGAACATTTGAAATTAAATCGACACGTTGAATGACAGCATTTGAACATTGTGAGCAGAACTAAAGCATATGGAAAATTGAACAATTGCTTGAGTATGCTAAAGGCCAATGCGAGAAAAGAAACATAAATCTGTGTCAAGGCAAAAGACTGATGTAGAACCGTGTTACACTAACCAAAGAGAACACAAGTGTGAGAAGTTAGAAGCCCAAAGAAAAAAACCCAGTCAGCGGCCAAACAAGGCCAAGGGGAGATTATGGTTGCACGACCTATAATGGGTGGACGTGTGGTCTGATAACTCTGCCCAGACCAAGGAGCCCTAAATGGTGACAAGCAAAAGACTTTGTGAATAAACCATGGAGAACTGTGAAATGAATGGCAAAGCAGACTAGAAGGCGAGTCAAGTGGACCTATTATTCTCTTACAGTGAATATTAAGCAAGTCAAAGCAGTATAAGTGCTGCAGTGAAATCTTGGGGGAAGGGAACCCTGATAACAAAGAATTGAGAAACACTGTCTTGGGGAAGGGAACCTCAATACTCACAATACTCAATGGAATAAAGTATTTTAACACAAACCACCATAGTATAGGAACTCTGTTGGACCACAACCAAGATAACCATTGCATAGAAGTGCACAGACCACTAACATCACTAACTGATCCTAATAAAAATGTTCTGCTATCCTGCATATTCACCCAAAAACGGACACCAAACAAAACACCCATACCTCTCCTGCAGCAGAACCTAAAATCACAAAATGCACCCACACAGCAGCACCCAACTAAAATCAACATACTAAAGAAAACTAAACCAATTACATGCAAATCATCCCACATACACTCGTACAACCAACACCACCTAAACCTTATCAACTAAAAAAACAGACCCAGCAACAGTGACTGGTTTTTCAGAACTGAAGCTAGAAACAGCACAGAAACGCTCTCTAGCGTTTTCCCTCTCTATCCCACTAACTAGCCCTCCCAGCCCCCTTCCTTTTCAGACCCGCCAGAGTGCCTGGAGGTCAAGAAAATGGCAGCAGTGTGTGGTATAAATCACAATAATATAACATAGCTTGGTCTGGGTATGCCACAGATCTCTTTGCAGCAAGGGATTTGGAAAAGGGTCTGATTGTTGGATCGCAGGTTGTCTTCTTGCCCTGTGGCAGTGAATCTGAATAGTTGTGTGTGTGATGGTGTTTGGTGGCCAAGGTTTGTTTCCTTATGTCTCCAAGCTGATGGTGGGGAACCTAATTGTACACCAGAGGGAAAATCTGGATTTCCCCCATGGCCCTGCTCAGGCACAGGCAACAATGTTGCCACAGCCTAGGAAAGAGCGGGATTCCAGAAAAGTGGCTCACGAAATTACAATAAAACAATTTCTCCAATTCATACCAAAGTGTGTAACTGACCCAAAAAACAATTAATTGCAAGCCAAGTTGACTGAGGAAACCACATTTCAGGAATGGCACAAATTGTGTGCGTCAGGGATTCTACACGTTTGCAGAGCCTTCATTTACAGTAGGAGCAGACGTCTTGGACTCTATGGCAATACGTTCACAGGGCCGTCACGAGGGGGGTGCAGGGGGGGCAAACTGCCCCGGGCCTCGCGCTTGCTGGGGGCCTCGCGGCCCCCTCTTCTAAGTGGAAGGCAACACAGTCTCCCGTGTCCTTTATTCACACGGGGGACTGTGCTGCCCCTGCAATGATTTTGCTGTTTCTTGTGAAGCCGTTTGGCTCCGCAACAAACAGCAAAATAATGGGAGACAGCAGGGCTCAGAAGTGAGCTCTGCTGCCTCCCGTCATTCAGCTGAAAACGTGGACCCTCTGACTGACAAGAGAGGACTCCTCTCCTGTCAGTCAGTGTGTTCACGTTGCTCAGCGTGACCACACTGACTGACAGGAGAGGAATTCTCTCTTGTCAGTCAGTGTGTTCATGTTGTCAGTGTGACCACGCTGACTGATGGGAGAGGAGTTCTCTCTTGTCAGTCAGTGTGTTCATGTTGTCAGTGTGACCACACTGACTGATGGGAGAGGACTCCTCTCCTGTCAGTCAGTATGTTCATGTCAGCGTGATCATGCTGACTGACAGGAGAGGAGTTCTCTCTTGTCAGTCAGTATGTTCATGTTGTCAGTGTGACCACGCTGACTGATGGGTGAGGAGTTCTCTCTTGTCAGTCAGTGTGTTCATGTTGTCAGTGTGACCACACTGACTGATGGGAGAGGACTCCTCTCCTGTCAGTCAGTATGTTCATGTCAGCGTGATCATGCTGACTGACAGGAGAGTTCTCTCTTGTCAGTCAGTGTGTTCACGTTGCTCAGCATGACCATGCTGACTGACAGGAGAGGAGTTCTCTCTTGTCAGTCAGTGTGTTCATGTTGTCAGTGTGACCACGCTGACTGATGGGAGAGGAGTTCTCTCTTGTCAGTCAGTGTGTTCATGTGGTCAGTGTGACCACACTGACTGATGGGAGAGGACTCCTCTCCTGTCAGTCAGTATGTTCATGTCAGCGTGATCATGCTGACTGACAGGAGAGGAGTTCTCTCTTGTCAGTCAGTATGTTCATGTTGTCAGTGTGACCACGCTGACTGATGGGTGAGGAGTTCTCTCTTGTCAGTCAGTGTGTTCATGTTGTCAGTGTGACCACACTGACTGATGGGAGAGGACTCCTCTCCTGTCAGTCAGTATGTTCATGTCAGCGTGATCATGCTGACTGACAGGAGAGTTCTCTCTTGTCAGTCAGTGTGTTCACGTTGCTCAGCATGACCATGCTGACTGACAGGAGAGGAGTTCTCTCTTGTCAGTCAGTGTGTTATGTTGTCAGTGTGACCACACTGACTGATGGGAGCGGAGTTCTCTCTTGTCAGTCAGTGTGTTCACGTTGCTCAGCATGACCACGCTGACTGACAGGAGAGTTCTCTTGTCAGTCAGTGTGTTCATCTTGATTAGAGAGGACTCCTCGCTTGTCAATCAGTGTGTTCACGTTGCTCAGCGTGACCACGCTGACTGATGGGAGAGGAGTTCTCTCTTGTCAGTCAGTGTGTTCACGTTGCTCAGCGTGACCACGCTGCCTGATGGGAGAGGAGTTCTCTATTGTCAGTCAGTGTGTTCACATTGCTCAGCGTGACCCCGCTGACTGATGGGAGAGGAGTTCTCTCTTATCAGGCAGCATGTCTACGTGTCGGCTGCGTGGATGCTTTTTAAGAGTGCATGGAGGTAACGGAAGTGTTTTTTTATTTTAAATTAAAAGTGTGTATGTGTATTTAAATTAAATTAGTATGTATATGTGTATGTATGAATGCATGCGTGCATGTTGATGTTTGTGTCAATGCTGTGTTTGGTTTTATGTATACATGCATGTATGGAGTTGTGTAACTGGTGGTTGAATGCATGGGTGAAAGTGTTTTTTGTGAGTGTGTTTTCAGCACCACCCCTAAATGTAGCGACCCTGGGGGCCACTTCATTAAGGGGTGGGCTCATGGCATCAGAGGTGCACCTAGGCTAAAATGTCAGGGGGGAAAGGGGACTAATACTTCAAATGTTGGGAGAGGTGCTAACGTCAGTAGCTGTGAGGAAGGGGCAAACTTCCTTGTGTGGGGGCACCTAAAATCTTTCCACTTTTCGAATGAGACTATTCTGGTGAAGCTTCAATGTTCCAAGCAGCTACCTCTTGCCTTCATTTCTGAAACATCACACTTAAGGACTGCTGTGAGAATGAGATGTCTCATGTCACCACTTCCCTTCTAATCACTCCCCTAGCATGCAAGTGCTAACCCCACATCACGATGTCAATTACCTAAAAGTGTATGGATATGAATGCAGGTGCTAACAGTGAAATGACTTCTCATGGCCATGCTTATCCCTATGGCATTCTCACCCAGTCCTTGTCCTCCCCACCCAAAACAACTCCTCATTGGAACTCTTTGGGCTAGCTTTAAACATGGCTAGCCATCAAACATTGCCCTCAATGTGCCTGCAAGTGTTTCCTCAAAGGAGTCTTCTAAGAGTTCTTGACTTCATTGGAGTTGTAAACACGTAACTGGTGTAATAAAAATGTCTTAATCAGGTCTGCCTTTGGCCACTCAATTCAAAAACACCCTGCATGTCTTTCGCTGAAATTCTTTTAAAAATAAGCATTGGCAAAGCCAACAGTTTTGGCTTATGTATAAGTATTAGGCATTTACGAGGCACTGCTATTAGCTGCTCAAGTACTCAAACCATTTTGCACTGGCACTATCAATGGCCAGCTAATACCAATACAGAAGTGCCTTTGCCATGCCTACACAAATGCCCAAACTGTTAGCATTGCCAGTGCACTTTTTGCTTTACCCTTGATGCACAGGACTATGCATCAAGGTTAAAGCAAACATACTACTTGGCTAAAATGGCCCACTTTGAATGTAGGCCAATCTAGCCAGTAATAACACTTATGGTACACAGTCAGCCTGGATATACTTTCTGTGGCATGGCATTTTTACTGGTTGGGAATCCGTACATGGTAATAATGGCAAATATTGATGCAGCCTGCTTCGACATAATTAGAACAACCAGCATGAATATATGTTTATACTAGCATATCCCGTGTGGAAAGGCGGCATGAAATGTATTGGAAAATGTTCCTATGCACAATTTGTGATTTGCAACTATTGGGAATTTCCATGTGCTTCCATACAAAACCAATTGCAAACTGTGTGGATTTCTACCCAATTTTGCAAAGAAAGTGCTATAAAATGCATACTTTTAACCCAATGTTTCAAACATTTTCTTGGGAGTGAGAACCCCCCACCCCCCAAGCCACCCTTTGGTTTGGGCTTCCTCACTGTGCTCTGTTGATCCTGACTAATTGGAACAAACATTTAAGCCTCTTAAGTTCAGAAATGTACCAGCCTCCACTGTACATCATTTGTCACTGTGTATTATGTGTGTTTTAATGCGCAAACAGGGGCAGGGTGCTCCTTAATTATATGATATGGCATTTATAACGTGCCTGTACGCAAGTGTTTCTAGGCGCGACAAGGCAAGGAGGGAGAAACAAAAGAGTAGGACAAAACACAGATCTTACTAGGCCTTGTGTCATTCAGATCGTACAAGAGCAGGGAATGGGGAGGGGAGAAGTGCCGAGGGTGGGGTAGGATGCAGAAGTGCAGGAACAAAGTAGAAACAAGAGTGCAGCCAACTGGTGGCAAGTGTGAGTACTCATAAGTGTAGCCGACGGGTGGACAATACGAGCAAGAGCGGGGACTGTAGGGTTACAGATACAGACCACAAGTGCAGGGGAGCCAAGAGGCAGTGCGGGATTGCAATAGGACGTACAGGCAGGGACCTGGGCCCGAATTCAGAGCTTGACCAGGTGACCAGTGCATGGATCAGGCAGGTGATCAGCAAGGGAGAGGAAGAAAGAAGGCAGAAGCAAATAAACAGGTCTTGAGGTGCTTCCGGAACCGGAGATGGTGCTCCTCGTTTTTAGCGAGGCAGGGAGGCTGTTTCCAGAGGGAGCCCCAGCCGAAGAAAGAGATCTGCCCTCAACTCTTTGCTTGGAAAAGTGATTGACCCTCAGAGAATTGGAGGTGGCGCAGTGGAGAGCTTATGCCATCTTATATATATTTATTCATATGATAAAAAAGTTAGTCTGGCATGAACCTTTCTTCAGTAGAGAAAGTAGTAATAAACCATATTTGGGATCCTGCACACAAACTCAAGGGTAGATTTCTCAAGTCTCCTGTGTGCGGATATGCCGCCGCTGGCCGAGTGCAAAAAACTGTAAGGGGGCCTCACCAAATGTTTTGCCCCGGGCCTCACCACATCTTCTGACAGCCCTGTACGTTCATATCATTTTTGGCAATTTTCCTACTGATCGCATCATTTCATAATGATTCAAAGCAGATAGTATGTCCTGTAAGAGAAAGAGGACATCAGAGGTTTGGCCGATCTCAATTCCGGACTCATTATCTCCTAGTCCCCCTCCCACGCCCTGTGGAAAAGCAAGCCTCTGTTGCCGCCTCTCCAGTGTGTAGTCTCTCTCCAAGTGATAGTGTGAGCAAATATCCGCCCACCTGCTCTTAAAGTGCAAAGGGGGGGGGTTTGCTGGCAGTTTGTTTCAGATTGATGCAATTGGAATCCTTCCCTATGGTCAACTTGAAGTGTAGGACTTTGTCTCATTAATTTAAATGGGTTAGTAATACACTGACATGCCACCTTTGGGCCCCTTCACAGATCTTGAGAGTCTCATGGTGGTCCAGGTTTGGAAATGCAGAGGCATCTGGAAGGGTCAGTGCCATCCAGCAAGCGGATCTAGTGCATTCTGGACATCCTGGCTAATCCCTTGCATCACTTTTCTATTTTGGCATTAAGCCATTTCTTTCCTAGAACATTTCAGCATGTCGCCAACAGATTTTCATCTGTTGCATCAACAACAGAGGCCACTGCGATGATTATGGTCCACAGGCTGCACATTTGTTGCACTGATGCAACATATGCAATAAAGCTCACTGCAAATAATTGAGCAATCCGTGTTATGTTGTCTCACACTATGATACTGAGAACTTTCAAATATGGTTAATGAGATCAAAGTTATGCTTCCCAATGTCTGCATGGTTTGGCCTTTCAGGCTACTCTCTCATGCTTCACTTCCATGCCTTGTTTGGCAGCAAAGCTAAACATGTTAAGTTGAGTCCAGACAGATGGAGGTCAAACGGAAAATGGCTTACAGGGAAGAAGAAAAGGTTTTCTCTAGAGTGCCCATCTCGACATAGCAGAAGGTGATTTGCAATTAATGTACGTGTTTTGTAGTAGAACGTTTATAGTTTTGTCTAACAGGAGGCAGCCATTTAAAACTATGAGTTGGCAGCTTCCACTATTATCATGGACCATTAAACCATTCCATAGGAACATATTCAACATATTAAGCAGATTGTTTTGTCCATAATGTGCAAACAAGAAGGTAGGGAATTAAAGTCATCGCCAAGCCAAGTGATCCACAAACCTAATTGGCTTCCACATAATCTGCCCCGATACTCTTACAATTATCTGAAAAGCTGGAGTACAGTCAAAGTCTGAATAAGCTTCTTCAATGATTTAAGAAGATATTAACTCTTTGATCAGAAATTGTATGGGGAACAAGATGGAGTCTTCTGGCAGACGTGGCTTTCTCTGTCCCAGAGCCGAACCATGAAGACAACTTTGAGGGGACAACTTGGTGAGGCTTGGGATCTAAAATTGCATGCGCACCAGTTCCAGCGTGAGTGGAATGTAGCTTTCGGATCCATCTCAGATGCAAATCCATTGTTGCTGTGCACTCTGGTTACCACCCGATTTGTAGAATGCCATCACTTCTTTCAATAAACTTAGTTAAGAGAGTTGCACTCAGGAATAAAGGCCACTCTACAGCTCGAGAGTCCTGGCATGCAGTTAAAATCCCAAGTGGTATGCAAGGAAGTAGTCCGTGCTACTGTGAACTCTATCTTAAGGCAAGTGGAACAAAGTGAGAAAATGTTAGCACTGAAAAAAGGAACTCGATGAAGTTAAAATAATAAACTGAAAAAATGCAGACAAATCCAATGTAACCAACGTTAAGCTATTTCAAACAGAGAAAAAGGGAATAACTTCTAGCTCATCCTGACTGACAATACAAAACATGTCTATAAAGTGTTGAACTAAAACTCTGTTCAGTTGAACTGTGGTCTAAAGCCACTACTTGGCTCCTTGGGGTGTGATCAAATTCAAAGTTTACATGGTGAATTTACGCTCCTTTACCTGCTTCCCCAATCTCCCCCTGGGCCCATCCAGGTCCCTCCCTTCCTATGCTATGTTTTCCAGGTTTTTACGGCCACAGTAAGTGTTCAAGGAAGGAACTCGGAGTTCTTGTGGTGTGTGTGATGTGTCGCTTTGATGGATGGATCAAGGGGCTGATTGGGTCCATGGGGAGAAGGCAAAAAATCCACACAGCGTTAGAGGAGTCATTAGGAAAAGCAAACTGGGGAAACCCTAACTCCTGAAAAACATTAATTTCAGCATCGAATCCTCTGTACTGCCATAAAAGAGTGAAGGAAAAAAGGCCGCCAATCCAGGTCAATGCATTGAAGATCACCCTCAGTCATAATGTTAGCTAATTACAGGAAAAGGGAAATACCGGAAAGGAGTGCGAGTTAAGATCAAAGAATTGCCAGAGTGGGGCGGAACCCTCGCTGGCCACGTTTCACAGCAGTGTGGAGCTTTTTTGCATATTCGTATAATAAGGCAGATCTTTTAATGTAAATTCACGAAGGACGTCATGAGTAGTGGGGTTTTATGTAGCACGTCAATTATGTCCAGTACTAAAGCAATTTATGGTTTAAGCAAAACTGGGGCATAGTGGCAAAATGCAAAATAGGCATATGAAGAACATATCACTGATGCCAAAGTGTTGCAAATGAGGGTGCGCCAGGTTATGATGTGTTAGCGTTAGTTTTAAAGTGTTAGGAAGGAAATTAACCTCTCCCACCCTCCCTCCTCCATGTGGTTTACAGGAAGGCGAATCCCATAACTGGCCAGGAGGAAAGGCCTCCTGAGCTCTTTGCAGCTCTTCGCTGCTCGTCTGCCGTTTGCCCCAAACCTATGTCGCATCTGGAAGGTAAGAAGCACAACCTTTGCAAGCTTCTCTCTAACCCATGCTCTACTTCAAGGCGTTTCAGATTGCGCGCCTGTACTTTGCAAGCCGCCGTCAGCTCACAGCCCATCCCCACGAGCACCCGTAATGCCCAGCTATGCTCACGTACTGTACAACCCTCTCTGCTAATAAGGCCAGGCTCCTCCGCCCAACCTCAAAGCCTGCATCCACTACAAGTACTACCAATACAGTGGCCAATAAAGTACTCAACCCCTCATACAATTGTACTGCCTCCATACCAAATGTGATTCCACATGTGCCCACCACCACTGAAAGTGAGCCCCCTAGTGTAAAATCTGTGATGTGCAACTCCCCAAACACCCACAGCGCAACCAGCCCCTCCACCTCTCCCTCTCTCCTCGTGAACCCCCGAAGGGGCTCGTGAAGCCACTACTGAACCCCACCTGAAATGCGCCATGATTAACGCTAGGTCCGTCAATGCCCACGCTCTAAACATCCATGACCTCCTAACCTCCCATGACCTAGATTTACTCATGATCTCAAAAACATGGCTCATAAGGCCTCCGGCCCGGCGCTCTCCCTCGCCCTAACCCCTGGCTATTCCATCACTAGACAAGATCGCCTCGCCAAAGGTGGAGGTGTAGCTATTATTTCCAGAGACTGCCTCTCTATTAGAAAGGTAGAGAAATCCTTGAACAACAACAGCGACTGCCTCCAAGTCAAAATACCCCTCTCTCCCCACTGCACCATTACCATGCACACTGTCTACCGCCCTCCAGGCCCAACAGGAGCCTTTCCGGCCTCTCTCAGCCACCTCCTCTCCGACGACCTCAAAAAAACAGCCTAAAGCTATTCTCCTTGGGGATGTCAACCTAAGGCTCCTGGATAGTAAGGACGTAGCAGCCAAATCCCTTGGCTCAGCCCTCAATGCTCTAGGCTACAAGAACACCATCCTTAGCCCAACTCACACCCAGGGCAGGGCTCTCGACTGGATCGCACAGCACAACTGCACACTCATCAGCGCAGGAAACACTCCCACCCCATGGTCTGACCAACACATCATCACCTTTAGCATCCTCACCACTAGCTCCCCTGCTGCCCCCTCACCCCAACCGCTCCCACCCTGCCTCGCCAGAAGCTCCCGCCAGCTCACGAAGGAAAGGCTACTGCCCTTCCACCAAGGTCCAGCCTTCAGACCACCTTTCTCTTCAGACCCAGAAATACTCGCAACAACCTATGATGCTGCCATCAAAGCAGCTATCAACTCCATTGCCCCTCTCAAACCTCGCAAATCCAAGCCCACTACCCACTCCAACTCTTGGTTCACCCCGACCTCCTCACACTCCGCAACGAGAAAAAAGCTGCACTCACACAGTGGCAAACGTCCCACTCTGACAAAGACAAGATGATCTTTAAAGCCCTATCCACCAAATACAAAAAGGCAATCACCCAAACAAAGGCCAAATCTTTTGAATCCAGAATCTCAGAAGCCCAATCTAGCACAAAAGAAATCTTCGCCATTTTCAGGGAGCTCGAGACACCCACTCCCACCCCCCAGAATTTCACCAAAGACAAAGACTGGTGTGATGAAATACAAACGGCCATGCAAACCAAATTAAGCCTCCTCAAAAACAAAATACTAGCCACTAAACGAGCCCTACCTAGTAAGCATATCCCTTTCCCACCACCTGCCCGGACCCCCCCCCCCCTACCCTTCTCCTTCAAACCCATTCCCATTCAGGAAAAAGACATCATCAACATAATGAGGAACATCAAACCCTCTAACTGCAAAGGTGATGCATGCCCAGCCTCCATTATCAAAGACTGCACAGAAGCACTAGCTCCCTTCCTAACAGCCTTTGTTAATGGCTGCTTTACCAAGTCCCCGCCTCCCTCAAGGAAGCTTGGGTCCGCTCTCTTCTAAAAAAGCCAACTCTCGACCCCACCTCCCCCAACAACTACAGACCCATCACCACTGTCCCATTCCTCCTCAAAATATTGGACAAAGCAGCCTACCTGCAGGTTCAGCACTTCATTGAAGAGAAACTCCTTGGACTCCGACAATCTGGTTTCCGCCCCAGACACGGGCCGAAACTGTCCTACTTGACTTGAAAAACCAGATGGACGATGCTAGAGACATGGGTAAACCAGCACTTCTCCTACTCCTTGACCTATCCGCGGCCTTCGACCTCGTTGATCATGGCGTCCTATGCCACCACCTTTCCTCCACTGCCAAATTCTCCCCAGAGGCCACAGCTTGGATCACCTCCTTCTTACAAGACAGAACCATGCAAGTATTCTCTGACCTAGCCGCTGCATCACCAACCATCATACTCTGTGGGGTGCCCCAAGGCTCCTGCCTCTCCCCCACCCTATACAACATCTTCACACGATCCCTCTTCCTCACACTCCTCGCCGCTATGGGCATCTCCTACACCAACTACGCCGACGACACTCAGATCCTCCTCACCCACACAGGTAACTATGACACTGACTCCCTGACCCTCAACAACCTCTACAACACCATCCAAGCCTGGATGGCAGACAACAGACTATGCCTCAACTCTGACAAGACGGAACTCCTCCTGGTAAGTTCCCCCGACACGCTAAAAAATCTAGATGTCCAATTGAGTCACTTCACCATTGACTCCATTAAAATTCCTGTCTCAGATTGTGCCAAAGCTCTGGGAGTCTACCTGGATTCCAGCCTATCCATGGATACCCAAGTCAACACAATAGCCTCTGCAGCTGCATATCATGCTAAACTTATCAACGCAGTCAGACCCTTTCTCTCCAAAGAGAACTGCACCAACATAGCCAGAGCTATCACCGGCTCTAGGCTAGACTACTGCAACGTACTCTTTCTAGGAACCTCCAATAAAAACAGAGAGATTACAAGTAATACAGAACAATGCTCTCCAGGCAGCCCAAGGCATTGCTAAAAGAGACCACATTTCTGAGGCCAGAAAACTAGCCCACTGGCTCCCAATAAAGGAAATGATCGTATTGAAAGCTCTGACACTGACCCACAAGTGCATTCACCTCACTGCTCCTGCTTACCTCTCACAAAGGATCCACCCCGTCTCCACTACCATGCCAACCAGATCACCGTACACTAACATGCTCTCTGTGCCACTAGTAAAAAGAGTCCGAGCAGGCGGATCCAGCTTCCCTTATCTCACGCCCACTCACTGGAATGCCTTACCTCCCACTATCCGAAGTGAGGCCTCCCTCACCACCTTCCGCAAAACTCTGAAAACTACCCTCTTCACATAAGGCCCGACACATCAGCATGAATACTTATATAAGTTGTAATATATGACCAAATGCAATATCTGTAACAACAGTATCATTTTTGTAGTATTCATAATGTGTCAACAACCGCTATCATGCCTGTACCCTGTAACTAAGTTATTGCAAGTAACAGCGCCTCAATGCCCCTGGACTGCGTGCGCGCTATATAAATAAATAAATAAACTACACTTGCAATGCACCGGGGGAGCGGGACGTGCTAATAAACCCTGCACAAACACAATATTAAATATAAATGCCTAGACTTAGTGTGCACATATAAGCAAGTACCATTTTTGTAGTTATGGTAGAAACATTCAGCCCTGCATGGCTGCGCCGTAAACAGAGACCCAACGAAGAAACCTGACGAGGCCCAAATGCTGATGATAGAGAGACAGAGGCTGCCAGCTCTCATAGAAGCTTTCCTTTGTTCCATAACTGTTGCTAAAAAGTGTTATCCTAAGAAGGAATGTGCCCTGCAAGGCTGCAAGAGAGTACCAAGCGCCTTGCAATGCACGTTTAATGCAGCCAGGCTTCGTTTATTGCAGCCAGGCCAAAAACAGACCTCCAACCCCCACCCAGCCCACCATGAGTTATGACACCCACAGCTGCCCCAGCCCAAGACCCCTGAATTCTGCGATAGTAGGTAACATCCGACCACCAACCATAAACCCAGTGGTCATGAAAGATTTAAAATAACACAACCATTCTACCTTATTTCATGATTGCAAACTTTGTAATACTAGGTACAGGGTGGAATAAATTACAGTCCACAGCGAGGATGGAAAGCTTGGGTGCGGAAAGTGCGATATGGACAGAGTGAAGAATGTGTGGGTCAGCACAATCTTAAGCCCCTCCCCCCTCTGTACCAGTCCCCGGATTTCCCAGGTGCAAGCCACAATGATAGAGTAGCATTGTCTTACTTAGTTATTAATGGCATGCTCAGCCTTGATTCCCTGGAGATGATGAGCCCATATGACCCCACGTGATGGAAGACGGACATGGCTGGGTCCAATAGCAGCCTGCTATCACCTATGGAACAGGCCGCCCACGTATAGGGTCTCACCAACCAGCCACACAGGTTTTAACTGTATATGTCATTAGTAACAATGTGTTTCCTTATAACCTTCTGCTTATACTATTTTTCAGCAGAATGTTCTTAAGCAGCAGAGTTCTTTGCTGGCCTAACTATTTTTTGTGCGATTAAAACTTGTTATCCTTGCAAGAATCTCTTGGCCTTCTTTCCCTAGCGGGTTGTATTTCTTCTGGCGAGAGCGCTTGTGGGCGCGCCTTCAAAAGTGTACTCACATGAGATAACAAGAGAGATGTAAATTTAAGGGCAAGTGTGTGCAGACACAGAGCAAGCACTCACAGGAAAAGGATACTGTAATGTTTCCTGGTTGGCAGGTAAATGGTGATGATAAAATGGTTAATAATGATATATATGGGCGAATAAAATAACAGAAGAGCATCAGTAGGTTCCAATCAGGAATCCCCTTTTCGTTTGTGAAAATTGGAAGTATTGGAGGGCGGAGTAGGCCTTATGCTATCAGATTTAGTCAATGATGACGTGAAGCTCTTACATGGAAAAGGTCTTCTGGCAAGAGTGAGACGACTTCAGATGGGCAGCAAAGGATGCTGAGGATAGGCAGAAGAAGCTAATGAATAGGGCATTAACCATAGGTTCTTATTAACATTATTGTATACGGTTGAACTCTTGGTGAAGCAAGGGTTTAAGAAAAAGCCCATAAAGAGGAGCGCATCCTCCTCCGGTGAGAAAAAAAGTGGGTTGGATTAATAACATCAGGGATATATAAAGCACTGCATGCTTGACTGAACATGCAACAAAGAGAAAATGATTGTTATGATTAACCAATTAATGGTACACAATTTATCAATATGTGAAGGGCCAAGTCAGCCTTGCTGTGATTCGCAGGATGGCTTACAAAATGTTAGGAGAAACCCAGCCAATATCAGGATCAAAAAGGCGTGGAAAAGAATGCGGCAATGCTAGCGGCTAGTGAGCCATCGTAATAGGAGGCATCTGCATTCCATTTGTTTTTAAGAAGTCAATGGCATTGGTAGGTGCCGCCATATCTTGGAAGTTGGCTGTTTCCTTTGTGAGTCCTGTAAATAGCTAGATAGGCAGTAACACAGTAGCCAGATAATCCTCCTGCCCCTGCTCCCAGCCTGGTTCGAATATGCTAGAGAGGACCTCTGTCTAAGTGTAAAATGCCCGACTCTGTAGGAGGTGCAGGTTCTAGAGCAGGAGCAAACACATTCAGTTCTAAGATGAAAAAAGACAAAGTTGGCTCTTACATGCATAGAGGATAAATGGCAGCCGTATAAGATAGGGAAATGAATTCTCATCCAATATTGTATGTAAGAAGTTGGCTTTAGTAAAATAAATGATCTTTCTGTGGGCCAAATACATATATGAGGTACAAAAGAAGCCCAAAGGAGACCACTTTAAACGCACAGGGCAAGGGCCAAAGGATTTGGACAGTTTTAGGCATGTAACAAACTATTCACACCTCAGTGGTCAGAACAAACTTACATTGGTTGCCAGTAGAAATGAGGAGTGTTCTTTCAATAATCCTAGTGTAGAGGTGCCTCGCTTATGCCAATCAATCTTTTAAATGTTGTATATTCCAGGACGCGAACCATACATAATGGTGTACTGAAATAAAGAGTTTCTCCTTGGCAAAACTGTTATGTATACCAACAAGGGTAAACATAATCATAATTCATAACAGTAGAAGATCACAGGGAGTTTGTCATGGGATCTTTTCTAAGAGAGCCCTTTTTATTCCTATTCTGTCAGGATAGTCCCTTGGTGCTGCTGTTGTACCACCTTTCTAACAGAGCCCATTCTCTGAAAAATCTGCAAAAGGAAGAAATCTGGAGGCTTGGGCATGTGGTATACAAAGGGATGGACATAGCTCATGTAGATGTTGTGAGAATTTAGCATACATTTTATTAAATATACCTGTGATTGAACAGGTTACAAACCAAGGCAAGCTATTCATGCCTGGAACCTATGTTCAATAATGCCTACTGACTGACAGGTTTTAGCGTATGCACAGAGAGATGCTTATTCACATAGGTGAGTTCAGACCTATTGACTTTGACATTTATTACTTGCAAACACAAATAATTGTGACAAGGACAGTAATCTGGTATTGTCAAAAAGGGTTCGGAACCACTATCAGCCAGGGGTGGGAGGCCTGCCAGGGAGAAATACAGCGAGGGTCCTACTCCTGAGGGTGTTTGTAGCAGTTGAGAGGGCCCAATTCCTGTCCCCCTTCCATTGTGCCATTATGCCATAGTGCAGCACACCTCTGTCTCATGTTATGCTTCCTTTGCAAGACGCTTGCTAGTGTTTTTCTGTTTTTTGTAGATACATCGACCAAGAAGCATACAAGCCAGAGTCCTGACCCAATACCCCACATCAGCGTACAGAAGGCAGATTTTCGACCGCGCCCATAGTAGTAACAAAATTCAGCTGCACAGAGATCCACGAACCAAAGTAGACACCCAGGCGTGGCTCTACACAGCCGGCGAGGCCTAGTGCAGAGAGAAAACTGTGGTGGGGAGCCGCATCCAAACGTGGCCAGCGCGATGACTGCAACCTGCTTTCTGGCATTCCGGCGAGCCCACTCAAACCGACAGACAATCCCTAGAGCACCAGGGTTAATAGGGGAGTGCTTCCCCGGGATACTTACCTCAAAGGCACCCAGAAGAGGTCCCAAAAACACAAACTATTGCCTACCCGGACCACCACTGTTATGCAGGAGGCCCATGGGAAAAGAGTGGGAATGTCTAGACTCTTACTTCTGTTTTCCCCAATGTTTGACACACCTGAGTGGGGAAGATAGGGTATGATTGGATAGGAACAGGGAACCAATTTGCGCAAAAGAAGGAGGATAAACGAACCCTACAGGAGGTAAAAAGTGTGGGTCATGCAGGTGAGGTCAGGGTTGGTTGATGACCAAGAGAGCAGCATGATGGTGTAGTAGTAGTGTGGAGAAGGGAGGAATAGTATCACATTCTAATTGACTGCATGAATATTTTGGGGGCTTCAATACATCCTTTGTACCCAGGTTTGAAACACATACATCTGTTTTCCATGCTTACACCATTAACAGATACAATTATGCATTTTGGTTAGCTAAGTGTGGCGCATCTGGAAAATGTGTCCCTTTTCCCCAGAGGGGATCCAACCCCTTTGAGGGTAGGGACCTAACTGGAGTGACTCCCCTCTTGGAGCCAAGGACTCCTGTTCCAAAACACCCTTTCTGCATATGTGGACATTGGGAAAAACATTGGCATTTCCTGTTACAAGCATAATTAACAAAGATCCTTCTTTGACTCTATTGACTTTAGGTAATGCTGAATGTCGCCTGACTGCCATGATCACAGAAGATGGACACAATTCCATTGATTCCAATGATGTGTATAAGGAGAGAATGGACTGTGAATGGAGGAAAGACTCCTACAGAGGGAGGACAGAAATCGCTATGCAGAGGTGAGCCACGAAGCCAGAGGTGGTGTAAACGAAGGGAGACCAGCTAGCTGGAGGCTGGACGGTGGGTGCCTTGACCGAGCAAGCAACTCCGGTCAGGGGAGGGGATGTGACGGGAAGAGAACTGTCCTCTCTGGTGGCACGACCAGTGTAGTGTGCAGTGGTGGGCCAGGCACCCAGCAAAAGGATGCCAAGACCGGAGAGGAGCCCGGGTCTCCAAGCTCCATCCGGCAAGCGCCTGTTATGCCGAGGGAGGCATCAGCGGGAACAGGAACGCTATCGATTAATGGATGCCAGCCAGAGAGGCCTATAACACTTGGTTTCACAGAATACCGAAACCAACACAGTTACGAAAACAGAGGGAAAGAGATATGAACACTGTATGTTACAACTGAAATAACCACCAGAGGCACTTTAACTTAAGGGAATCTAACAGGCTCACAGCCCTGCTGAAACAGCATGAAAGAAACACAAACGTTGTATATCAAGACTGGAATAGCCGACAAGGCTTCTGTGGAACAGAGTGAAAGGAAAGTGACTTTTTGGCAGCAAGGCTAGCCAAGTGCATAAGGCCACGTGAACCTGCAATACCCGAACAAGCGGACATCCTAAATGTAATACTATAATTGTAACACAAGAAACATACCAGAGAACCACAGTGCCTTGTCGAGTAATCCTGGAGGGATTTGGACATTTTCAATATAACAGGAGAAAAGAAAGCAACAGTTTTGTCTTTGAAAAGGGGAAGAGTTAAACCCATACTGAAGATAATTATAATTTATATGAAGACAGTCTTTGTGAAGTCTGGAAAGACCATGATGTTCTAAAGGAACTTAAGGACTGAGAACAAGGCCATTGCCAGTCGGGCCAGGCGGAAACCCATACCGAGGCTATTGTGTGACCTCCCCTTTTTCCTTTCAGTTAGGTGCTTTCTAAAGTGGTAGGGCCAGTAAGTTTCTCAGGATTTGAACAGCAGAGCTTTGACTTTGGACTTGTCGTGCACCCCTAACTTTAGATTTGATAGGTAGGGAACTTCCCTCATTGCTATAGGGCAAGTTAGGCTTTTGACCTTTTATTTAAATAAACCTCTTTAACTATGACCCAATGTAGTCTGAGTCCTCCTTTTGGTTCTCCACAGTAAGCCTTTCAACTATCAATGTGTTGGTGAAATACTGTTTTAATCATGATAATGAGTTTCGGCTATGGACTTTTGACCGTGTTTTGGTTGACAGGTGTAAAAAGCCCTGTCCCTTGGCTCCCCAATCCTGACAGCACTACGTTTAGTATCATTTTAGACTTCTCTGTGCTACAATGCTACACACACTTTGCTGACTGATTGTAGGTTGCTTTAAGATTTTAGAGGTGAATAAAAGTAAATAGAGGATGCTAAGAGTATATTACTTTAGTGCTAATATTGGGAACTGATATTGTTTGAGTATACTATTTGTAATGCTCACATATTATCCCTACAAGACAATACATACACACATGCTAAACAAGAGACTGATCGCATTCTTAATGTGTTTATGAGTAGAAAAGACCTGTTATATACAAGTGTAAATACTTGTTGGTTTAGTGATGAAACCGTGTAGGGAAGATATTGATAACAGCACATTTTTATCATGCAGGCAAGGGTAATAAGAGATGGTTTGTAGACCCATGACTATATTGCTGTCCAATAGTAAGCCTGTCAGGTGCTTGGGGGTAGTGGTTTGTCTTGCACAAAGACAGATCCAACTCTCTCCAGAGCCTTGCATTGGTACAGAAAGATTCTCTTCCGGAACACCTACCAGAGCCCCGGGTATGCATTTAGACAACCTTTTGGGGTGGAGGTTAGGTTTCTGGTGCACAGGGTCTGATTACAAATCATACCACATGCGAGAATGTTTAAATATTGAAAGACCCTCATGATGCCCAGTCCCTTCAGCGTGAAATTAAAAAGGAGGGGCATTCTGTCTCCATGCCAATTGATTTTATTTTTACATCCCTATAATAACTGCTACCATCACTGATAGAAAAAGCTGACATTCTGTTATTTTAAGAAGCAGGAGTAAGCATGTTTGCCTTGAGCTGAATCTCATGGCAAGACATGAGCGGTTATTGAATCATGGCATTGCTAGTGCAAGTCTAATGGCAATCCTGTGTGGATTCTCACTCAATAGGCGAAAGCTGATTTTGGGAACGTGTTAGTGCGATGAATGTTACTCCTCAATGATGGCTCCCAGATTACGCACCTATGGTCCAAACTCGCAAGGTCACTTTTAAGGAAGATGGTTGGGATCAACGGGTGCCAGTTTATGTTTGCGTTCTTAGTGGTGTTCATGCAAACATGAATATAACCATCCAGTCATGACTAGGAAAGAAGGCATTCTTCAAACTAATAGGTAGGAGTGTGTTCATTCTGGTAGACAACCCGGTGAACTGCACTAATTTTACTCCAACACAGTATTTTCCCTTGTATGCAATTCTGCAGAGAAGAATGGAAACCTATTGTGAGGACCAACATACCGTGCTTGGCACTGGTGCACCCTGCTCCTGCCCTTCTCCCAGTGCACATGAATAACCACAGAGCCTGTTCCCAATTCGCAGATGTCAGCGCGGTTCTATATCAGCCACGTTCATGTAATTATATTTGGGGTTGGCTGCCCAACGCACATTTTCAAAAACTCACATGTTTTGAGGGTCCGTACCAATGGCATCACAGAGATATTAAAAAGGATTGGTGACGTAGCCAAGCCAAAGGCATGTGGCAGTTGGTCTTGCCTGGTGGTGAAATGAATTGTTGCAACTTGGGCATGATAGTAGGGACCATAAGATGTGAACCATGTCAATGCTGTTCCTTGGACATCCAAGGAGTTTGTCAATCGACTGAGGAGGATGGTGTTGACGACTCTTCACATGCTGCATACAGTTCAAGCAGTAGCGGTATAAAGACAAGATGATGCTCTCCAGTCTGGCCCAAATCCTGCATAATGCCATAGAGGGTAGTTTAGGTGATTTGTGAGGGCGGAAGCTGGAATGATAATCAGTGGTCAGGTTGTGCGCTTCGAGGTGAGAAGAGCTGGGTGGTAAGCACACTTTAAAGGCCTTTGCTACACATGGGAGACCATAGATGGAATCATGATTTGACAAGACACTACCATCGACAGTGGATTTTCAAGTAAAAGAGTTACGGCCACGTGTGCAAAGGAGCATGGATACGATCTTTGATATAGAAAGGCATGTTGAGAGGGGAGGGGGTTGGAGGGGAGGGAAGATGAATCTTGGGGACGTTACCGTGAATCCATCAAGAATATATGCCTGATAGGATGGGACCACAATTCCTTTCAGCAACCTGCAAAACCTCTCACGCTACTTTCATTCTACAGATGATCTGCTCATATCTCCAGAGATATTCACCCAAAGGCATTGCCCTCTGGAAAGCCAGCAAACAACCTCCTATGTAGTCCTTTAACACCCGGGTAACCCATTTAGAAATCCCATGGACGACCGTAGATATTGGGATAGGCTTGCATTTGTGGAAAGCACTATTTATAAAAGTAGAACCCATTCACCATAAAGCTCTGTGAGCAAAGGCTGCCCATTCCAGGGTAAGGTGCAAAGATATCAAATGGTTGGTCCTCACCAAAGAGCTGCGGCACAAATCAAATTCTGTTTCAAATTATTTATTGTGTTCCAATATTTCTACTCCCGTAGAAGAGCCCATCTGATGACACGTGGTTCGGTACACCTAGTGCCTTTTTCAAATCAGGGCATTCATTTTAACAGTATTTTACATTAGATACACATATGTTTTTCTTTCTCACGTCGTTTACTGCGCAATTTACAGGTTAATTCCACCTTCAGAAGTCTAATCTCGAGTTGGCTCTCTGAATTCAGAGAGCCGTCGCGAGACGAGAGATTAGACGTGAGAATGAACAACATAAGTATCTAATGTAAAATACTGTTAAAGTGAATGCCCTGATTTGAAAAAGGCACTAGATCTGCCGAAACACGTGTCATCAGATGGGCTCTCCTACGGAGTAGAAATATTGGAACACAATAAACAGTTTGAAACTGAATTTGATGTGTGGTGCAGCTCTTTGATGAGGACCAACCATTTGCTACGTTTATCGGAGGTGGGGCATTGAGCTCCGTGTTCCTCACACATGCAACACTCTTTACACGCAACAATAAGGAAACTGGTCGCTGGGCATAAGAAGTTGATTGTTGCAACCCCCACTCAAATTTAATATAATGTGCAAAGATGCCTCAGTCGTAATAAGCTATGGTTGGGATTATTAATACATTGGGGAGACTCTCAAAGGGAGCAAACGAGGACATGTCCTTCAGCATCTGCATTTGCACCTGCTAGAGTCTACCTTCTTCTCAAAGCCTAAAAGTTTTGCAGTCTGGGGATGCCTGCAGCATCTCAGAGATACACTTGAGCACATTTGCGTAGGAGCATCTCAGAGCTGCTCCAGGCTTCTCCAGACTTGCTCCAGTTTTAGGCCTTGAGGACCAGCTGCAAGGCGCGGTTGCATGTTAGAGATGTGGATGGGCATCTCTTCATTTGCTCCAATACAAATGTTGGAGAATCAGGCACGAAGCAGGCTGAGCTGGGGCTAACAGGATGCAGAGAAGGAACATCATTATCTAGGTAAATCCTGGTAGGTTAGCCGAGTGGTAATGCTCCAATATATTACTGGGCCAAATCGAGCTCGAATGCCAGTTCCATCATTAGAGGTTTGCTTATTACTAACTAAAAGGGAAAATGTTTGGATCAAGACAACTTCCTTTGCAGCAATTCAAAGCAAAACACCGATGTGCAAGAACTTCTTAAATATACGTACCCCTTAAATGCTGTAGTGCTCCAGGCAGCGGCATCCAATTATTTGATGGAGATCGAGACATGGCAGAGTAGCACAGAACGCTTGTATTCCACAACACAATCTACAACATGACCTATTAGACAAGCAACATGCAAGGCAAAGTGGCTTCAGATGTAGCGCTTGAACCAATCATTAATAAATAGTGCCGCTGTACCTCGTATCACGAATCCAAAGGTGTTTCCTTCTTTATGTAAGGTGACTTCCACGGTTCGAAAAATGACCCCAGAGCCTTGCACAGCTGAAGAAGAAAAGTAAAGGGCGTTTGATGCAGTCATATGGTAGGTTTTCATGTTGCAATTTATCCAACACCAGTAGTCGACATACACAATGAAAATTGTGATTTTAGATTGGGTCATGCACTGTGGAATCCAGATATCGAATCAGTATGCAAATCAGACACCTGCGCAACCCTGGTTCTGCCAGCGGAATTTCACAGAACCCCTCGTCCATGATCACCCCACCTTTAAATTGGAGAGTAGTCAAACTGTTTTCCTCAGTTGGCCTAGCGGTTCACTGCCCCTCTGCAAGTGGATCTTGCAATGCATCATCCAACAAAATGTGTACAACTTCAGTATTTCAGTCAGAACTGAGTGCAGTGGAAAAAAGGATGCAAACACTGATTTTTCACAGAAATATTTCAAGCACAACCGTTATGCTGTGAAAACATACGCTGCAAATACTTTGCAATTATTCGACAACTTTGCTGATGGAATTCAAACACATTCAAGTAGAACATTTATTCAGGACCAAAAATTAGCCAATAACCTTTACGAATATTTTCTATAACATCTTTGAGTCAGATAATGCTGAAAGAAAAGCAATATAGCTTTTTTTCAAATTTAATTTCTGCAAAATGAATTTCCTTATTCATTTACCGACAGAACCTAATTTATTAGATAGCTATTTTGCATGCTTGCAAAGTCTTCTGTTTGGCTGCTTGTAGTCCTCTCCAGCCAGAGGTGTTACTGGGGAAGGGGGGGGGGGGGGTAAGGATGCTATAGCCCCGGGTGTTTTGGTTGTAGTCCCGGATAGAAGCTCAGGGGCTACAACAAAAAGACCAGCTAGCCCGAGCCCAGACGGACCTGAGATTAGCGTAGGCCCGGATCTTTTCCAGACCTAGCAACACCCCGGTCTCCAGCCTTTCCTTGTCATTTGGGATTTGCTTCCTAGAATACTCGTAATGGAGCAAAACCTTTCTTACTCCCCTGTGTCTCTATTCCGGAGCAGCATCACAATAGAGTGCGTTCTAGGGCCTAGTTTAGATTTCTGCCACCTAATCTGATTACAGTGTTAGTTTCAGCTTTTGTTTCATCTTGGTACCAATTCTATCTGGTTGCTTACCTCTCATGCCGTGCGTGCCTTCGTTTTTCCTCTCATTTCAGGCCCTGAATCATTACCCCTTGCTTCAGTCCCCAGTCAAGTTTTTTCTTGTACCTTTTCATTGCTTCCTTTCCCTTGATTTGTAAGACTTCCCCTTCTGCCCCTTAACATGGCAGTTTCTTTGCTCTTCTATATCTCCAGGCGTGCAGGTGTGTCATGTGTGCGCATTATTTCTTCCTAACGCATGGGTCGGGTGATTCAGCTTGCAGCATTCGGTATATATGGGATCAAGTACTCCCTACCGTATGTTTTAAGGATACTGCAAGTTTTAGAGAAGTTACGTGACCAAACCGAGGAATGAGGCCGAAAGCCGAGTTCCTTTATAAGGTCATGGAACTCTGTGTTGACTTGAAAATATCCTTTTTACATACAATATGGGGTATTTTATTCCTTACAATACATGGCCACCCACTGTCATCTCCTTTACAACCTTGCCTCTTGCTTTATTTAATGTAAAAGATCTTCCATTTGCTGATCCATATTATTAATTTAGAATGTGTTTGGCTTTAAAAAAGCTACCATGCAACTTGCAATGTCTTGCAGAAAAATAGTGTGAGCAGTTTAATAAATTGAATCTAAAGAGGTTTTCATTTTGCGATTTTCAATTAAGTTAAAATATGCTCATTCTTGCTCATGGGTGTTACACTGCATAAGTGCACAAATTAAAAATCAGTTCCTTGTCAATTACTGTGTGTAAAGTGTCACAGAAAACTATTTTACAAGGATGAATTTCAACAGCTTCTCAGTTCTTTAACTGCAGCAGTGACTGCTGGACCTCTGCTATGTGCTAGCTCAAGCAGCAGGCATTGTGACAGCCAGTGCTCCAGAAATGATTCTGAGGTGGGAGTAATTTCCTCTATATTTTTAAACTTTGAGAGCAAATGTGACTTCAAGAGAGTAAAAATGAGTTTTCTCCCTTTCAAGTGAGTACAAAGTATGTGACATCCAGCCGAAGTGTGCAAAGAGTTAAAACTGTATGGAAATCATTACCATGCGGCAGCATTTTGCAACGTGGCAGAAAAGCAGGTTACTCTCACAGCAGATAAAGCACATGTGCAGTGGCATAAACACCCTCTCTTAAAATGGAACAGATGTGCACTAACAGAGGTTATAAGAGCAGTATAAGCAGTGAGTAGAACGCTTGAATAGGCTTCCCCCACACAAACAGAAAAGGCCAATCAGGGCAACCCAAATGCAAGCTTTCCTCATGTAGAACAGCTGGAGATCAGTGCAAGGTGTAAAGCAAGAGTAGACGATTCCCACACAGAGAAAACATCAGGAATGTGTCCCACAGTAGAAGCTCCTCTCATATAAAACCGGTGTAACATAGCCTTCAGTGGTGCACACTCCACTCAAAATATAGAAAGGGTATACCATGGATCTCAGTAGATCATGCGTTCCTCATATAGAACAGGGATGTTTTGAGTCTCAAAAATGCATGTGTTATGTTTATGTATTTGTAAGGCGCTCCCGGTACCTAGGGCTTAAGGGCGCACACAATGACAGCACACAAGAAACAAACGATACATAAAATAACAATCTAAGAAGCTAATTTGTTCTCCACATGGATTGAACTCTGCTCAGCGGAGTCCAACAGAATAGCAGCGTCTTCAGTTTTTTCTTGAAAACTTCTGTCGAATCAGTCATTCTAATGTCCAGTGGCAACGAGTTGCAGGCTGCTGGGGCTGCAAAATTAAATGCACCTTTACGAGTTTTAGCTAATTTACTCCGTGGATTGTTAAGAAAGTTTGTATTGTTAGATCTTAAAGATCTACTAGTTTGTTTCATAACAATAGCTTTCGTTAGGTAAAGTGGCATTTGGCCTTTCAAGCATTTGTGACTGATAAGATTCATCCTGAAACACACTCTTGCGTGTATAGGCAGCCAATACAAGCTCCGTCTAGCATCTGATACTGGTCTCTGCGGCCCAAAACCTTCACTGCTCTTACCGTTCGATTTTGGATAACCCGGGGACGGTAAAGGTAAGATTGCGCAATACCAATCTAGAGGCTGCATCCATAATCCAAAATGGCTCTGACTAAAGTCTCAGCATTCTTCTCTGATATAAATGGACGGAGGTGCCGCAAGAGCTTGATAAAATATGATGAGGAGGACACAAGGCTATTCACCTGTGCCTTCACAGTCATGTTCTTGTCTACAAAGATGCCAAGAGTCTTTACTTTCTCCTTGACCTTGATTGTGCAATTATCTATGCTGAAGCTGTTGTATGAAGTACCAGGCTTAGCCAGTCTGTTGTCAGTCCCAACCATCAGAAGCTCAGTTTTTGAGCAATTCAGAGCCATGCCATTAATAACCATCCATCTATTGATGGCTTGATGGATGTTAATATTTTTTCATCTTCCTTGTATTCTCCTGAAATAATGGTGACACATCACGTATCATCTGCATTAGTAACAAAGAATATCCCCTTCCTGTTCCAGCATATGAAAAAAATAAATCATACAGATGTTATAGAAGCAGGGGGATACACATGCACCCTGTGCAACTCTGAATAACAAGGGTATGGGGTTGACTTCTGCTAGCTCACTTGCCACTCTTGTAGTTCTTCCACTTAAAAAGGAATTAGTCCATTTGATGGCTTGATCTGAGAAGTAGGCATGCTGTTTTGACCTGGTGGCCAGGATTGAGTGGGTCAAACGCCGCTGATAGGTCGAAGATCAACAATAAGGCCGTTCTACCTTTATCCATGGTTTGGAGCAATTTCGATTTTAGAGAGACCAGAGCAGTCTCTGTTCCATGGCCCTGCCTGAAGCGGGATTGAAATGTATGAATAATCTGTGAGTTGTTAAGATGCAGTGAATTTGGTTGTATGCAACACTGTCACTAATCTTCAACAGAAAAAGGTTGTTAGTGATTGGTCTGTAGTTAGAAGCAGTCTGGGGGCAGAGATTTGGCTTTTTTAGCAGTGGAGGTATCCAGGCATTCTTGATATTATTAGGTACACGATTATGCTTGAATGAGGCATTAACAAATTTAGTTTATAGCCGTGATAAGTAGCGGTGAGCATTCTTTGATAATCACAGCTGAATAGGAATCACCCTGGCAATTAGTGATTTTAAGCTGCGCAATTGTTTTAGCTAATTCTACCTCTTAGATAGTAGCCAAATTAAAAATCTGAGTCTTGTTATCCTTTACAGGAGGCAGAGACCAGGGAGCATGATTACCACACTTCAAACAGATAAATTGGGGATCACAACAGTATATGTTCCACATGCATAGAGAAGGAACTGCATAGGATGGAGCAGTGCAAAACCCCCACCCTGAAGAGGTAAATAAAGGGCCTCCCCACAGTAGTGCAAGCTATACTCGCATAGAACTGGAACATCATAGGCCTCAGCAGTCCAAATTACTGTCACAAAGAACATGTCCAGCATGTGTCTCATCGATACAGCAGTGGGAGAACCACACACGAAGAACAGAAACAGTTAATTGCCTCAGCAGTATAAGATCCTCAAAGGTAGAACTAATATAACACTGATAGCGACTAGTCAAAATAAACAGGCTAACTCGAATCCGAAAAGCTTTGCATAGAAGGAATTCAGTAAACCATAACTAGAAGGAATTCAGCCTTAGAATTATTTTTATTTCTATACGAATTCTGTACCAATTCCCAGCCACCCTGCAGCTGGTTCACGTCCTAAAACATGCTGAAGAAGGGGATGTTAATATGATATAGGGGGATAAGTCACTCAATACGCCTTTCATTATTTATCTACGGTCAGGCCATTTGATCTCTTCTGCATATATTTAAATTTTTAAGACCTAAAAACCTAGCCAATTACAAAAGAAAAGGAAACATGAATTGCAATGTGTGTTTTGAGGTTCGATAGCAGAATTGTCTTCTGAGGTTTAAGGAAAGTCCTAATTTCCTGGAACTAGTACTACCTGTGAGAAACCAGAAGATGTCTAATCCGCTAGTCCTTGCAGATCTCTCTCTCAGGTGGCCAGGGCCTGGCCATCACCTTTGGATCCAGACCCTGGGAGTGGACCAGTGTGGAGGATCACCTGGGTAAGGGGTTCTCGAGGAGAGGGAGACCAGATGGTGAGACGCAGTGTCCCTCTCTTTCCTGTAACACCTTTATCCCATCCTACCCGATGGGATATTTAGAAACTCAACCAACTGCCCGCTCCCTTTTCCTGCACCAACAATTTTAAATGGACAGCCCGCTCTGGGAGAAAACAGACTCTCTCCCAAGCTGTGTACCTGAAATGTCCCAATACTATAGTCAGGCGAGGTCAGGCAATTATCGACAATCACAACTGACTTTCATTAAACTTCCCCACATGGATAAAAGGAGGACCGTGAGAGCACACTTTGAGCGAGGCAAAACACACAAAAAGGTACAGCATTTTTGAGTTGGCAGCTGAACAAATGGAGAAAGACGGCGAGGCATGAGAAGTTCGTGAGAGGGGCAACACCCTTGTACTTGTTGGCAGAAAGTCGTTACTTTAAAGAAATCTTCAAGGCAGAAAGCATAAGACCAGGAAACAACGCTGAAGAATTTAATTTTGATTTGTGTGTTGGAGATACTGAGGGTCCTCCTGTGTTACTGACCAAGGCAGGGGGGAGCAGGTTACTCTGTGGTATCGTCCTTCTCTCCAAAAAAAAAAGAAACAACAGAGAACAACACAGCAGTGAGTTGGGGAGACTGATCCCAGACCCATCTGTGTTGAAATCAAGGTTTCAAGAAGCAACATTGTAAAAAAATAGAGCTGGAATGAACATTGTTAAATGCGAGCGATGAAAGACGCGAGTGAAGCTAAATTGCTGCTGAATATTTGAACATTAAAAGGAAAGATACGATACCGTTGACAGAGTGGTACAGCACTGTGAATGTGCTCAGTCAAAGGTCTCTGTATGGTATCCTGACAAGAGAAACGAAAGTAGAAGATTGATGTGAAGTGTAAATTGGGTGAAGTAAATCGAAGTGGTTCTGCAACGGTTTATGCAAAACTCATCGCACATTCGAACGTCTTCGATTCTGGTATCATAAGGGATCTGAACCTAGCTGAGGGGGACCCATGTTCCGAGCCTGAAGGAGGGAGATCAGTCCTGAATTTTTGAAAGTGAAAAACCTGACAAAGGAAAATAACCTTTCTGTTTTGCTTGTTACTTCAGGCCCTGTGCAATGAGAGAGGTATTTGGCGTAAGGCCTTGATGCCTATGTGTTGAACTGTTACTTCTTGGCCAAGAAGCCATAGTGTGTGCGAAGCCCACATGTGCTGCCTTGCCGCAGGCTCAAAACGAGCAGAAGGGAAGCCAACTGCTCAACTATCCTGACATATCATTTCTTGAACACTTTTCTTTTGCATACACTGTTATCCCACACTATTTTGTATTTAGAAGTAAGGAATGGCAATGGGTGTATTAGTATAGGCCCTTTTATTCTGACAGACTCCACTAGGACTGTGTTATTACTATTTGATGGTCGTAGCTTGCTCCCATATTTAGATTTAGGTTTAGATGGGCATTCTTCCAACCCACTGAAGTTCAATAAATGCCCTTGAACTGTGATCACGTGTGTCTGTCTTTACTGTTGATGCCATGCCTTCCTTACATACCTAATGGTATGATACAACAGTGCAGAGAGGTAATCACTCAATGCTAAGTTCTATATATAATCTCATGGTCAAATTTTGGCTGGACGGAGTTAATCATTTGTTATTTATATAGCACTTTTGCCAAAGCACTGTAAATACAACATATTTACATACAATTATAACCTAACCAAAGTTGATATTTATTGACCTCGGAAGGAGGACTTTGGCCTTGCCGGGATTGGGACCTGCAGATCATGCAGAGATAACAGCAGGGAGCATCCAACCGGCTGAGCCATCTTATCGGCCAGCATCCTTCAGAGATCTTTAAAATGACTATCGAATGAGGTATAATAATCACAGTGCCTAGAACTTGGACAAACTGTGTATGAAGAGCTACATAAAGTGAAATACCTATCTGAATTATCACTACATGGACAGCTTTTGCTGAGTTTCCATTTCAATTACAAATATAACAGTTTAATTTTTATTTATTTTTTAACAGCGCTTACACTTCCTGGAGAGCCAGGTATTGGATGTTTGGAATTGAAGTCTTGACGATTTGAAAGAGGCTTTGACCCCTGTGAGAAGCTTGAAGGTGTCTCAGCCGGTAGTCCCTGGGGATCTGTCATCCAGGTGGCCAGGACATGGCCATTGCTTTTGAATCCAGTTCCTGAGTGTGGACCAATGCGGGAGGATCACCTGGGTTGGGGGTCTTCGGGGAGTGGGAATGGGATACTGGATGGCGAGATGTGGTATCCCCTTCCTTGTAACACCTTTACCCAATACTACCAGGTAGGATACTTAGGAACTCAACCCGCCCCCCAACACTGCCTTTCACAACACGAACACTTTCATTACCCTTACCCACACGGATAATAGGCAGAGCACGTGAGCACACTCAGAGCGAGGCACCACACACAAGGAAGCAGCAGTTCCAAGATGGCAGTTTAACACGAGGAGAAAGACGGCAGAACCAAAGGGGATTGCAAAGAGAGAAGTGCCCTTGACCTTTTCGACAAGGAACCGTTACTACCGTGGGCCTTCCCGCATCAATAATCAATGTGAGGCAAATCGCCTGCCGCTGTGGTACTGTCCTTGGCTCCTACAACAAAGCAGCACCAGTGAAATTAACACAGCTGGTGAGTTGGGGAGACCGATACCAGACCGGTCTGTGCTGAAGCCAAGGTTGCAAGAGGCAACATTGTATGATGAGCGCTGAAGCGAACAGTGTATGAAATGCATGTGATAACCAATATGAGTAAAATTGAACAACAGATGAGTGATCGAACTTTGAAACCAAGATGCGATACCTTTGACAGAGTGGTCCGGCACCGCGTGGATGCTCATTCGAAGGTCTCTGTAAGGTGTCCAACTGAGAGGTGGCAAAAACAAAAGAGTGGCAAAGGACTCTGAATCGAAGTGGTCCTGCAATGGCTCAAACTAAATTCCGTGCAAAATCGAAAGTATTTAATGTTGATACTGCCAAGTAAGTTGATGACAAAGTAGATAAAAGTTGGTCCAAGCTCGAACGAGGGAGATCAATTGAAAGCAATTTTGGGTTAAAGTGATTTAACGTTGGTCCGAGACCGGCAGAGGGAGACTGATTGAACATTGTGGTAAAACGGATATCAGCCCGGCAGAGGGGGATCCAGGGTGAAACGTGTATCCCAGAGAAATTGGATACATGAAAATCCTAAGAGCATTGTGTTAAAGGGGATCTGATCCCGGCTGAGGGGGATCCAAGGTGAATAGTGAATCACCTGAGAAATTGAGTATGTGTGAAATCCTAAGAGGAAGGAACTTATTGTTTGTTTGTGGCATCAGGCCCTCTGAAAGAAGAGACTTTGAAGGGCAAAGAGAGACATTTGGGGACGTAAGGACTTGATGCTAATGTTTGAACTGCACCCTCGTGCTAAAGAAGCCAGAGACTGTACTGAACTTGAGTGTGCCGCCTTTTCCTGTGTAGAAAATGTGGGGAAGGGAGGCCAACGGCCTAAATATCCTGCCACATCATTTCTTGAACACTTCTTGCCCACACTATTTGTATTTAGAAGCAAGGATTGGCAAAGGTTTATTAGTATAGGCCCTTTTACTTTGACAGAGATTCTACTAGGACTGCGTTATTATGATTTAATGGTTGTAACTTGCTCCCATTGTTAGATTTAGGATTAGATAGGCATTTTCAAAACCTTTTTGAAGTTCAATAAACACCTTTGAACTGTGGTCACTTGTATCTGTGTTACTGTTGCTACAAAGCCTCCCTGACACCCCTGTGATTGGTGTAACGACAACCATTCACCCTTGAGCTGGGACTCTGTTGCCAGTGACTAAAGTAATTTACACCACTGACTGCAAGTTATATTTGAATGAAGGTAAACTAGACCATGCACACTCATCATTTTATGCACTTTTTCTTTATAATTGGCGTGTAAATTAAATTATAAGAGTACAAATTATTTGCCTCTGCAAAACATGACAAAATGTGAAAATTAATAGGACCCATTAGAAATATAACGGTTGTTCAGCAAATATATCTGGTTTCGAAAAACCTTCTGTTACACAATAATGTGTATGAACACACCATAGATGCTTCTTGATGATACATTAACACAGCACAGGAACTATATCTAAATATATCAAAATACTTTTGTGCCATACTGGTTTGCTTTTACTGAAAAAACAATTTGCTACGAAAGTTCATTCTCAAGTGTATCTCATTTTTCCATCTTGTTAATTATATGATCTTAAAATGCTAGGAAAGTAAATATGCACAATGCTTTTGTTTGCAGCATGAGCAGGTAGACCCAAAACGCAGCAGAAGCTGAACAGAAAGAAACTGATCCTTATATCATTGTATGCGTTTTTTTTCTGAAAGGCTTTGGAGGAAAAATGTCTGTTTCAGAGGTTTTTCTCCATCACCTGCAACTACATCCATATAAATCAAAATCAAAAGAAGGGTTCTGTTTCTGTCAAGTAACCTGACCTTTGCACTGCCCTCTGCTCTGAACTGGTGCATAAAGGATATGCACGACAAGAATAAAGCTGTTAAGATATCAATGCGTAAAAAGGCCTGGTATGAAGCTTATGCAGAGGCCGAACGACGTCACAGCTGAAGCGTAATAACTGATTTCAGAGCAGTTGTGATGTCTTTTTTCTTGTTACAGGTCAGTTGTGATGTGACAACTAGCCTGTAATAGGAACATCATTTCCAAGCATTTATACAAATATTGCAGTCTGCCATGGAGGATTATTTGTCACTTACACAAAGAAACTCGGAGACAGACTCACTCAAGGCCTGTTGCCACTTGCATTAGCCTGGCGGTTGCCCGCAAGCTGCTGTACCAGTATTTATAGCTGGAGAGGGTCTCTATTTTATAATGTCTCTTTAAGAGTAAATAACAGGCAGGTGGAGTATTAATGATACCTCCTAATACAGTATTACTCAACAGAGAGCTACCCAGCCATGCAAGCTGCTTTATGAATTCCTCCTGGTTGGGGACCAGGCCGCTGCGGCTTGTCAATTTCCTCCACGCTGGCCATGTAGATACATTTCACAAAGAGGCCATAATGAGTGCAATTGCCCTGGGCCTGCAGTCAGAGCGACGGACCTTCCGCATAGTCCCTCGTGAACATCTGTCCCCATCCTGAGGCGAAAGCATGCCACGCATTGGCATAGACCGACCTAACAACGGACATAAAACACAGCCTCGCCGCTGACGGGGGTGGGGTGGTAATTAAACCAGAAACAAAAGACGCGGATTGGAAAATGTGACAGCTCTCGATGAGCAAACCCACACATTCGCTTCCCGCCTGCCGCAGACACGAGGGTAATGATGTGAGCATCGAGTTGGGGAAAATAAACGTGGCTGCCTGCTAACGAGCGACCGGCTTTCCTGCGGCCTATAAAGGGAAGCCAGGCTGCCACCCGAAGCACGGTTACAATCCGCAAACAAGTCTGATGATGGTCTGCACAACTAGCGCATGCGTGTAAGCAAGGATCTGATGCCCAGAGAAGGAGGCTTCCATGGAATGCTCAGCTCAGCGGGGCTTCCCATTGACAGTAATGTGCACATTGCCACATTTTGCGTCACAGGATCAGGCGTGCATATGAGCATTGACTCACCCAGATATCTTTAGCGTGCTTTATAAATGGAAACATAAATAAATGTGTATTCCCTTGAGAGATCAAGAGGCGGACCAGCGATCACCTCCAAGCAGAACCTTTAACGACTACAGAAAATGTAGGATCCCCCAAGTCAAAGGGCGCAGAGCCACTTCCATTTATTTCCTTCTCATTTGTATAACACTTGACCCTCAGGGTGAAGAGTGCTTGCGTTTTTCTCTTTTACTGTAAGAGTTAGGGTTAAGCAGTCATTCTGGTGTTTCTCCTTCCAAATGTTGGATCTTCCTCTAAGCACCATCCCCTGTCCAGGGGGTCCTCATGCAAGGGTGGGATTATTTCTCCATGGTGGGCAGAAGGTCTAGGGATAAGTGTTGCTCTCTTTGGGGGGCAGAAGGGTTTGGCTGAAATTACGCTTGATACCGTTTTTTCGAAGCCATGTTATTCTGCGCTCAATGTGTCCCTATACTAACCCTACCAGTCTTAATAAACACCATAATCATTGCATTAACACTGTGCTTCTTACATGCAAATGCAACTTTACGTATATGGAAGCACTGACAGACAACCACATAGAAGAATGTTCTTACATCGCCAGGTATTTTTTCACCGAGTTTTCTGACGAAAATATTCGTCTGAAAAACGTATTGAATTGTTTTTTTCAATATATTGTAGGTGTGGGGGGGGGTTCCCCCAATCCCTGCTTCACTATTATCTAGTCCCATTTCCCTAAACCTCCCTACTTCTTATATCCCCTTACGCAAAACCTGCGAGTTTTTTTCAGCAATGTAACAACATCGTGCTCTATTTTATCAACCGGCTCTGGGTCCTTCTTGAGGCCATGCTCGCAGGCAGAGACCCTCCATACTTAAAAACAAAGGAAGGACTCTGCAGCCCAGTCGGAGTCTCCGCGCTGCGGAAGGTGTGTGTGGTGCACCCGATTCATGTCCACTACCAGTATTCTCCTTCTTTAAAGGAAATAACTCTGGCAGTGGAAACACATAAGCTGCCCATCATGCCGCCTGCTCAGCTCCTGACACCACCACCGCCGTGCATGGGGTGCTTTCTATTTTCACTAATGAAAGGGGCGTGGCTGCACACTGTGGCGTGTAAGTTCCACTGCAAGGTTGAAGCATGCTGGATCAGGTTTTAAAAATGAGTCTTTCCAGAAAGAGAAGAAATATTAAAGCCACCGAATATTTATTAAAAATTGTTAATTTCATCTTGATTTCTTATCCACAATTTGCTTAATTTTCTACACAAAATGTTCACCTGTCACCGTGGGGATGGGAAATGTCCTCGTTGCCAGATTAAAATAACCTCACCTGAGCACAATTCAACCTGGGCCTCTTCTGTACATCCTCTACCCCCTAACAACACTATAGGACTATAGGACTCCCCCTGTGGTCCACAATGCCTGCCTTGAAAAGTGAAATCTGCTCGGTTATCTTCAGCTCAACTGCTGTGTGACCCATCAAACATACTGGTACTCGTACAATGTCCAGTGACATCAATAGGAGTGCAGAAAAGGATACTTTAAACAAAAGTATCCCAATCAATGCTGAGATCAGATTAAAGATTCAATAAAAGGCTCATAAGGCTTTTCCCACAAGGTAAGAGGTTTCCATCATTTTTTAGAGCTTATGATAAGTTGTTCCTGGGCATGACGGGCCGAAGACAAAATGCACGGTCTGCCATATTTGTTATTTTGTATTTAAATAAAATACAGGTGCGTGAGCAGACCCCCTTTCTATGCTCTAAGAAGTATCTTCGGCTACATGGGTGAGAACTCAGTCTTAATCGAAATCCCGCCCCAAATGCCGTACAAGGACAGTGAGAAGCAGTGGAATCACTTGGGCGGCTGCTAATGGGTCCATTTTGCTCCAACTGATTCGAGAATAGGAGTGGTGCTGAATTGATAGAGTATCGACACTGTACTTCATGCTAATCCTTCCAGGAAAGAAATGGATTATTAAAAGATCAAAGACGACATTATGAGAGTTTCTGTGCATTTGCTTTAAGATGTCATACTATAAATTATCTACCAAAGATTTGACAGAGAAAACCAAGACTACCGTCAAAACCCCCCGGGACGCCTTGCTTATAATTTATCAATGTTACAGCCGTAACACGGCTGAAAGATACACTCAAGTAAGAGACAATTCTTAGGATGCCAAATCAGAATAAACCTTACCACGCAGCGAGACATTCCAATAGATTTTGAAGTATCGCTGAAGGAAGATCTACCCAAGGCAACAAAAAAAAGGGTAATGGAAAATTGAAAATTAATAACTGGCATTGCTCTGGGAACACTTTCCATGCCACTGTTTTGTAGCCCATCTGCGCCATTCCAGATGGGCATCAGACATATGCAAAGCAGTTTCTGTCACGAGGGAACAGTCCAGCCCGAGCTGCCACGCTACATCCTATTTCTCCAGGAAAACATTCCCAGGCATGTGTTAGGCTTGTTGGGCCTATGAGTGAGGTCCAGCTTGCTTCTCTGTGGTCCAGTGACCAAAGGATCCAAATCTGAACATACAGTCTCTCACGTAAGGACACAAAGTATAATCAAAAAGTGATGGATGGAAGGTTTTAAATCATCATACGCACGGGCACTGCTAAGGACAAGCTGTCATGCAATCTTTTTGTAGCGCATCTTTGCAACGACGGAAGGGAAACTGCAAAATGCAAATCAGGACCCGATTGTGGATCCAAAGCCCACAACCTGCCTAAATCTGGAAGAGAGAAACAGAATATGATAGTCAGGAACAAATGCCACTCCCCACCAGTCTGCTCACTTCAATATATATTTAGACTAGTAGGAGTGTCCAAGTACAGTCTTCAAAAGCCAAATCCAGTCCATATTCTCAGGATATCCACATAAGGTATATCAGAATATAGTGATTCTTAATGTGGATATCATGCCCGTCAGGAGAACGGACATGGCCAGTAACGGTCCGCCAGCCTGGGCGAAGGCAGGCCCGAGCTAAGGCAGGTCCCCGTTCGGGTTGTGGGCTGTTACCGGCCATGTTGGTCTTCCTGAACAAGCATAAAAGCCATTTGCACCCCAGGGTTCATCAGGGGTGCGAATGGCTCATTACCTTTCCTTGAGAGGTTCGACCTGCTTGCGCAGCTGATCTCCAGAGGAAAAAATGAAAAAAGATAGCCACTGCTACATGGAAAAGGGACTAAGCCCCTTTTCCAGGTCTATGGTGAAAGCCAGGAGACAGGAGGAGCGCCGCGACCGGGGCACAGAGCTCATGTCCCGCAGGTATGCGGGACGGAGGGGACGGGAAAGGGGATTGGGGGAAGGGTAGGGTGGTAAGGCCAGGGAGGGGCTCCCTGTTGCCTCCCCACATTAACAAAACAAAACATAAAAATGGTGCCATCCGGGGAAGGGCCTCGGGTGGCTGGGACAGTAGGCAGAGAACGCCTATTCTTAGTCACTGTTCCAGCCACATGATTGGCTGAGCGCCCTTCCCCGGGTGAAAATAGAAGTTATTGGCAGTGTGTGATAAATCCCTGCATAGACTAGTAGAAGTATTTTTTATGGATGGAGTTCAGTCATACGGCTGCTTGAAACCCCAGTGGAGAAACAAGGATAGGGTAATGTATCCATTGTCGGGACAGACTGTACAGTGCAACCCGAGAGAGGCAGAGACGGTGACAGCAACCCGATAGGGAACCCATTCAAATTCTATGTGACAAGAAGGAGAAGATCCAAGGAACGAGGCACAAGCGTTAGGGCTGGCTGGATGTCGGTAACTGAGGCTGCCACTACTGACGAGGACCAGAAGAACATCCCTGCTGCATGGCAAGAGATGAGAATTATGAGGACGGCTAATGAATTCAGAACTCAAGGGTGAGGGATGCACAGTCCTAGAGAGGTCTGCTCCAACCTGTCATGGCACGAGTGAAAGGTTGGAATCGGGTGGAGGACACCAAAAAGAGTGTGATGGGAGTCGAAGAGGAGAGCTTTGGGAAAGAACCCAAACCCAGAGTAAGAAGAAGGAACAAAGCTTTAACACTGAACTCCGAGAGCAAGACAAAGTTGACCAACAGTATCAAGGGTAAGAGATCTGAAAGTCCTCGGCAGAAGAAAATGTAAAGCAAGAAACACTGTCTGGGAGAATGCTGCATGCTGGGAAGCAAACTCTTACTTCACAGAGCATTTGTGAGTGATCGATTGCATGGTGGCAAAGGGATTATTAACATATAGAACAAACTGAACAGGAATTCCTTAAGTGACCCAATACCTGTTGGGAAAACATTAACTGATTAACCTGCTTCATTCTGGAAAAGAAGAGTCTTGGATCCCAGATCAATCCCAGGAATAGGACGATGTCTCATGAACAAGCCTGGGGCGGGGGTTTCAGAGAGCCCCGTTTGGAGCTGGTAGGTGTGTGAGCCCCTAAAGCATCTCTCCCCTGCCTAGCTTGCTCGCCAGTCCACCACTATACCCTGCAAATGCTTAGAAGTCAAAGGCATAGGACCAGAATACTAAGGGGGCACTGGTGGCCCACGGACCAAGAGGGGTCGCTGTGAAGAAAGCATACAAGAGCATACGGTCGGCAAGCAGAGAAGGACCTACTTTGTGTTCATATTCTTAGGTTACTTTTCACCATGGTCCTCACAGGTTTAATAAAGTAATGAAGTCCTTGCTCCAGGTCATCAGTAGCAAAACAGGCCCTCATTTCAAATGTAGTGAGTTCTTGTGCAGTCATCCCAAGTATAGAAATGCACATGTGGTTCTTTCATTGGAGAACATTCAAACTAGTATCCAGACGACCGCCCTGGCACTCCAGAGTACGTTTATCCAACATTCTAGGTAGCAATACTCTGCATCCGCCCCTTTGCCCTACATCCTCCTCTACTTATATCAGAATGGATGGATCGCCCTCAAGGAACGAGTCATATTCTTCCTCTCCATCTCAAGCTCCCACAACACAAAGCTCTGGGAGACTCCAGGCCACTTGTACTACCCTTTACAGGACTTTTGAAGCGACTGCAAACATAAATACAACGTTATTGTGTTGGAAAACGCTGTGGTTTTTCTTTCCAAGTTTCTCAGGCTCCTCCGGCTCGGAGGAGCCTGAGAAACTCGGAAAGAAAAACCGCAGCGTTTTCCAACACAACCGCATTGTGTTTCTGCCTGCTGTGGCTATCACTTTGGGTCTCCGGTGCTCCCAGGAGACAGTTGATGTTCCACGGACAGTTCTATGGGTGTTGCCTAGTCGGTATCCCGATGCAAACTGGCGATGTTACTCCTGGGATGGGTGTTCCCAGTGGGTCACATGAGCAGTGACCTTTGTTCTTCCTGCATCGGGCCGTTGGGGTTGCCATGGAAGTCCCAGCGCCCACGGTGCTGGATATATACAGAAAGCCGGCTAGCAACAATAGGGCACGTCCTTGTCTTCTCATCTGCATTTCGTGCGTAGTTGATGAGAAAATAGGTAAGGACTGGACAGGACTCGATATCTGTGTCCTGTAGGAATGTGCCGGGCAACGAAGTTTTGAAGAGCTGTCTCCGGTTGCCATGTGGAACATTCAGAGTTTTTTCCAGTGAAGACTTTAATAGGGAATCCTGGTCAGGTTAGCGTTTCGGGCCGTGTGAATGGTATGGGTGCAGTTATATGTAGTGGCCCATGTTATCTGACAGGTATCTAGGCCCTTATTTAAGTCCCGAGGGGGTGTACCCTTATGTTTTGAAGGCCGTTGTTTGCTCCCCGTGGTGTCTAGTTTTGTGGCCTTCCAAATCCCGGGTGAGGGTGGGGGGGTTGTAATGTAATTAATACTCCAAATTGCAAATGCCCAATCCCATTGCCTTGTTTCACCTGGGGGGTGGAACGTAGTTTCTGGGTAAAGTTAATCCCAAGTGTGTGGATTGGGGTTTGAACTTATTTATGGAAGAAAATGCATTAATGGGACCTTCGTTACTTGGAACACTGACTTTCATGCATCTTTGACATTGTTTGGTGCCCAGGAGTTCATGCCGGTTTGCATCTGTGGGCTGTGCTGGGGTCATCATCTAATTTCTTCACATGTATTATGCAATGTTTTTGGCTTTGAACATGTGCTTTTCATGGTGTTTGCAATCAACTTCCATGTTATTATGCTATGTTATCGCCATGTCATACTGTTGCATATTTAGTATTATCAGTGTTCGGGGTGTGAGCGTAGTGAAGGAACAAGTTACTTACCTGTAACTGTTGTTCTCCAGAAGGGTCTGGCATGGATTCACATGCTCATGAATATTCCCCGTCGTCAGGCCGGGAATCCTCGGTATAGAAAAATCAGTATCAGTTTTGTTTCTGATCTGTCTTTCTCAGTAGTAACCAATCACTGGTCTCTGGGTCATACTGCCCCCAGTCAATGACTGCCCTCTCCCTAAACCCCGCCCCTGGCAGCCATCCTCAGATTTGGTAGCACGTGAAGTGGCAGTATGAACAAGTGAAGAGCCGCAGAGGGGTAGGCGGGAGGGTTCGCATGTGAATCCATGCCAGACCCATGCTGGAGAACAACAGTTACAGGTAAGTAACTTGTTCCTTCTCCAGCATGGGGTCTGGCATGGATTCACATGCTCATGAATATAAGAATACATAGCAGTATACACATGCACAACCACGGGAGGTGGCACAATGCTCAATATCAAGCAATACAACAACTCAACATTAAGCAACTCTTACCTCCTCACCCGGCTCACCTTAGGCGAACAGGTTGCGCAGCACTGCCTGGCCGACTCTGGACTCCGCCCTGGAATCCCGGTCGACGCAGTAGACTCTGGTGAAGGTGTGCGTCGACCTCCACGTAGCAGTCCTGCAGATGTCGAGCAGGGGCACACCAGACAGGAACGCCGTAGTAGCAGCGATCACTCTGGTCGAATGGGCCCTCGGACGGCCTGGCAACGGTCGGTTTGCCAACCGGTGACAGTGCATGATGCAGCCGGAGAGCCATCTGGAAACGGAAGTCTTCGAGAGAGCCTTCCCTTGATTCACAGGTCCAAAGTTCACAAACAGCTGTGATGTCTTCTGAAAACTCTTCGTGCGGTCCACGTAGAACTTCAGCAATCTAGCTACATCCAGCGAGTGCAGAGTCCTCTCAGCCGGCGACGAACGCGACGGGAAGAAAACTGGCAACACCAAGGGCTCGTTGAGGTGGAAGTCCGACAGCACCCTGGGCATGAAAGAGGGGTGCGTCCTCAGCACCACCCTCGTGTCGTGAAAAGTCAAGTATGGAGGCTTGCAAGACAGGGCCTGGATCTCTCCCACTCGTCGTGCAGAGGTGATGGCCACAAGGAATGCTGTCTTCCACGACACAAACTTTAACGGCACTGAATGCATAGGCTCGAATGGGGCCCCCATGAGCCTAGTTAGCACCACGTTGAGCTCCCACGCCGGGGCAGGGGCCTTCACCGGCGGGAATGATCGGAACAGTCCTTTTATAAATTCCTTCACCAGACGATGAGACCACAAGGACGCCCGTCCTGTAGTTCTGCTGTAACGTGAGACGGCAGCCAGATGTACCTTGATGGAAGCGTGAGATAGGCCAGCCTTGGCCAAAGGCAGTAGGTACGGCAATACTTGAGGGGCCGTAATCCGCAGAGGGTTAATCTTCTGTGCACGGCACCAGACAGAGAACCTCTTCCATTTGTGTCCGTAGCACTTGAGAGTCGAGGATGCCCTGGCCTTTGCAAGAACCTCTCTGCAGTCGGCCGGGATGTCGTATCCTCCAAACTCTAGTGCTGCAGGAGCCAGGCATGCAAGTTCAGCGACTCTGGTTCGTGATGAAGAATGGCGCCTCCTTCTCTGGAGAGAAGATCCGCGTCTGTTGGCAGCTTGACTGGTGTGGACGCTGACAAGTCTAGAAGGTCCGGGAACCAGATCTGTCTCGGCCACGCCGGTGCGACGAGGATCATCCTGCACCGGGACCTCTTGAGCTGGTTGACGAGCCGGAGTAGCAACGGAGGGAATGCATAAAGGAACAGGCCGTCCCAGGGGAACGAGAAAGCATCGCCTATGCTCCTCGGTTGGGGAAACCTGCTGGCGAACCTCCGGCACTTGGAGTTCACCGCCGTCGCAAAGAGATCGATCTGGGGTTCGCCCCATCGTCGGAAGAGTTGGTCCACTTGATCCTGGCGCAGTTCCCACTGGTGGCACGAGCGCAGCTCCCTGCTGAGTGAGTCGGCGATGGTGTTTTTTATCCCTGCCAGATGAAAGGGTACCAGAAACATCCCTTGGGCGATGGCCCAATGCCACAGATCCTGGGCTTCCTTGGACAGGGCAGGGGATCTGGTTCCGCCCTGCTTCCGAATGTAAAACATTGTGGTGGTGTTGTCGGTGAAGATCCTCACCACCTTGCCTTTGAGGAACGGAAGGAAGGACCTGAGGGCCCAGAACACTGCGCGGAGCTCCAAGATGTGGAGAGTCTTCTCCTCCGAGCACCAAAGGCCTCTCACGTGGAAAACCCCGGTGTGCGCTCCCCAACCTTCCAGGGAGGCATCCGTTGTCACCGTCACCTGGTGGGCCGGGTCTAGGAAGCCTGTTCCCGCTGTCAGATGAGCGCAGACACCCCACCATCGTATCGCCTGACGGAACACTTCGTCGAGCGGGATCCTGTCCTCGAAGCTGCCCGTCATCTGGATCCAGTGGCCGTCGAGGAATTCTTGCAAGGGTTGCATCCGAAGTCTGCAGTGGGGCACCAGATAAATGCAGGAGGACATCATTCCGAGGAGGGACTTGATAGACCTCACTCTGGCCACGTCCGTGGCCAGTAGACGTTGCACCGTTCCTAGGATGGTCCTTATCCTTTCCTCCGACGGTGAGGACCGCCACGCCACTGTGTCAAGCTGTGCTCCCAGAAACAGGGCGACCTGCGACGGGACCAGGTGGGATTTTGGAAAGTTGATGGAGAACTTTCGGTGCCTCTTTAGAATAGGGATGTGGAAGTAAGCATCCTCCAAGTCTAACGACGACAGGAAATCGCCCTCCTCCAGCTGTCCCAGCACGTGCTGGAGGGTGACCATCTGGAACTTCTGTGCCTTGATGTATTTGTTTAGTCGTCGCAGGTCCAGGATGGGACGCCATCCTCCTGTCTTCTTCTTCACGAGCAAGTATCTTGAGTAAACTCCGGAGCCCCGAAGCCTCTTCGGGACAAGCTCGATGGCACCTTTCCTGAGCATCGCCCGTACTTCCAACAGCAGTTGAGGGACGTGATTTTCCTTCCTGGCCACGGGAGGAATGCGGGGGCACCTCTTCTGGAACTCGAGGGCGTGCCCCAGGGCCAGGGCGTCCAGCACCCAACGGTCGGTGGAGATGGACTCCCACACGCCGACGAACTTCGTCAGCCGGCCTCCCACTGGGGTGCTTCGGCCGGGGCCCGACCCGACGGATGGTTCAATCTTGCTTGGAGGCCGCTTTGCCTCCTTGACCACCTTTGCGACGACGGCGGGATCCACCTGACTTGCCGCGTCCCCTGTAGGCCTCCTGCGACGAAGACCTTGCCGCTTGACGGTAAGTAGAGGAGCTGCTGCCGGCTCCCTTGGAGGCACCCTGTCTGCCTCCGGAGCTCCGAAAGGATGGCCGTCGCTGTTGGAGCACACCCAGTGCACGGGCCATCTCCGAGTCCGTCTTGATCGCCTGAAGGGATTCATCAACCGCCTTGCCAAAAAGGTTGTTCCCATCGAAGGGCATGTCCAAAACCTTGGTCTGAACGTCCTGGCGGAAATCCGTCGCCTTGAGCCATCCTCGTCGTCTCAGGCAAACGCCGTTGTCCAACTGACGGAAACCGGTGTCGGTGATGTCCGTAGCCACCGTAATGGCGTGGTCCAAGGCAATCTCACCTTCCTGCAAGATTGGCCAGGGCGTTGGCCGCCTTGATGGTCGTCGCTGCAGATGAGATGACCCGTCGTCCCATCGCATCCAGCTTCCTACCCTCGCCGTCCGGAGGGGAGGTTGAAGTCGAGGCCGATGCCCCCCCCGCTTTCTTCTTGGCCGCCGCTGAAACGAGTCCGGGGTAGGTTGCGCCCTAAGGCACAAGGGGGCAGCGTCGGGGACCTGGTACTTCTTCTCGTACCGGCCCCTCTTCGTAGGAGTCGTGGCAGGGTGCTTGAGGAGGGCGAGCCCCTCATCCCAGATGTCATCAAGAAGCGGTACGGCGAGGACCGTCTTCCTTTTAGCCTCGCGCCGCTTGTAAAGGAACCCGACCTTCTTCTTTTCCCCGGGGCAGAGTTGGAAGAGCTCGGATGCCCTGGAGATCATTGCATGGAAGGATCCAATCTCGTCGGGCGGAGAAGCCCGGGGAGGGGGCGACGGGGGACACGTCCCGTCGTCATCCGTACCCGTCGTAGTCGTGTCCATGCCTGTATCATCCCTGTGGTTAGTGGACCGGGGGGAAGGCAGAGAAGGCCGCAGAGGCGGCGTAGGATGCATCCTCCTCCTCTTAAGCGGTGGGCTCCCCGAAGGTCCTGGCTCCGGTTCCTCCATCGGGTCTGGCTCAGGCACCCCCGTCGTGGGAAGGGGCAAACTAGTCCTTATCTCCGAGCATAAGGACTGGATGGCTGACAAAATGGCCGCCGAGGTGTCCTGCGGCACCAGAAACGACGGGAGCAAGGGCTCTTGAGGAGCCTCATCTGCGTCACAGTCGACCTCGTCGGGATCCCTCCCGAAGGGCTGGGCCTCATCCACGACTTGGATGAGCTCCTCTTCAGAGGTCATGTCCGTATCCACGACGGCCACCACCCCCCCCCTTTCCAACGAGGACTTTGTGGGGGTCTTCTTGATGGGCCTGAAAGACGACTCCCTCCGCGGTGGCAGGGAGACTCTGGTACCTGAGGGCGCCTACACTGGCGTAGCCTCCACAGGTTGAGCCAGGGTCGCGGCGACATCCTCAATCGAGGTCTTAGCAGGTCTTAGCAGGGTGAATTAAGGCCAACGTCACCTTCTGTACGCCTGGGGCCTTCACCTTGGGGGGAGGGTCTGAGCCTCGCTCCCCCTCTGCTGGAATCTTCGAGATCGACCGGGGCCTCTCCAGAAGCTTCGCCAGGTTCTCGGACTTCCTCTTACCCGAGCCAGACCGTTGGCTCGTGGTCGATGGCGCAGGGGAGGGTGCGCCCTGCCTGGCTGCCAAGGAGCCCGACCGTTCGGCGCTCCCGGTGCCCACGGACTCGCGGTGCATAGCCTTTTGTTGGGCCCCCGTCGCCGGAGCACTCTCACAGGATTTAGAAGACCGCTCGGACTTCTTCTTCTTCTTCTCGCCTGGCAGGCTCTTACCTTCCAGCCAGTTGGCGAGACGGAGGTGGCGATCCTTCATGGTCCGCTCCGACAGGTTCCCACAAAATGCGCAGTCCTTTTCCTTGTGCTTCTTGTCCTCATGGAGACAGTAGAGGCATAAAGAATGCTCGTCCTCCTTGAAAACGTTCTGAAGCTGGCATCCAGGGCAGGTCCTGAATAGCTTCCCGGGCGTCAAGCTCCCTTTATCCTGGGCCATGTCCGGGGTAGGCCTCGGAACTTCTGGAATCCTCCAAAAGCGTAACTCGATGAAATCTTCACCCTTGAGGGGTGTAGAAACTCCTAAACGGATCCCCGTTGATCGGAAGTAGAAACGGTGGAGCTTGAGGCTCTATTTAACCGAAAAAATGAGAAAATCTCCTGAAAAAGCGTGAAAACGCAGCAAAAGCTAGAGAGCTAAGCACGAGGACTCCCAACACTTGAACGTGTAGTAAAAATCTGAGGATGGCTGCCAGGGGCGGGGCTTAGGGAGAGGGCAGTCATTGGCTGGGGGCAGTATAACCCAGAGACCAGTGATTGGTTACTACTGAGAAAGACAGATCAGAAACTAAACTGATACTGATTTTTTCTATACCGAGGATTCCCGGCCTGACGACGGGGAATATTCATGAGCATGTGAATCCATGCCAGACCCCATGCTGGAGAATAGGTGCATTCAAGTAGTTTGGTGCACCTGTGGTCATGTTTTATGAGTTCTTAGCGCCTGGTGTGTGTGCCGGAGCAGTTCTCCATGTCTGTGTGTGAGAGTGTGTGTTGAGCTAACTGACTGTAGGAGGAGTTGTTTGTCCATGGTGCCCAGTTTTGATACTGGGGTAGGTCGCCGTGTGTATGGGCATGGGTTGGATTCATTGACCATGTGTGTGTGTAGAATGTTCGGTTTGCCTGTTCTCATTCCGTTGTTCTATTGGTGTGCCTGTTCTCATTCCGTTGTTCTATTGTAGTGCCTGGTCTAGCGCCGGTGGTTTCATGGTGCCTGGTTTGGTCCCAGAGTAGGTCGCTATAGTGTTTTGGTCCCAGTTGTGCACGATTCCTGAGTGTGTGGTTTCAGTGGTTATGGTGTCGTGTTGTAGTCATTAGTGCCTGATGTGTTGTCAGGGGGGGACACTATTGGCTTGGGTGTTGTGGTCATTAGTGCCTGATGTGTGATCAGGGTAGGTCACTTTTGGCGTGGGTGTTGTTCTCAGGGAAGCTGTTTTGCTGCAGTATATTTCATAGCGGTTGTTTTAACTTCAATCTGGTCGCTATGCCTGAGTCGTGTTGAATTTATCATGTCGTGCATAGTGCTTGGTCTAAGGGCCGAGGTAGGTCACTATGGGGTTTGGGGTTTTAACTTTGCCAGTGTACCTCCTGATTCCAAGTTTGGTAAATCAGGTTGTCATTGGTTGTTAAGAAATGGTGTAATGTTAGTAAGAGGAATGGCCAACGGTTTTGTGGTAGTGGAGCAGTATTGTGGATGCGTTTCTTTTTTTTACTGCGGTCAGGGTTGTGCTGCATGGGTCCCTCGGTTTTTGTTGGGCATTTGTTGTTGCTCCCTTAGGGGGCAGTTGGTTTGTGCTCAGAGGGGCAGCTCTGATACTTCGGGGTGGCAGACCGGAGTGGAAGGTGTTAAGTGCGTTGGAGGGTAAATTTGGTTAGGTAGTTGTGTTAGTGCTATCTAACAATAGCGTGGCTAGGTCCTGAGGCGCAGCTCAGGACAGGCGTAAGTGCTCTGTTTATTATTTTTGAGGCTTCGAGGTGTTGATCGAGGGATTGGTGGTTTGTGTTGTGCAGTTGCGTGCCGTTGGCATTTTCTACTTGGTCCGGTTTGCCCTGTGAATGGTTCCCTTTTGTGTGGTTCCTATTAATTAAAGTTGCCAGGGGTTCTGTGCATGGGCGGCCGCTGTGTAGTGGAATTTCTGGTACTGTGTTGTGTTGGATGTTTAAGGTTTGGTGCTGGTCACGTTACATTAGTCATTCTTTTGTGTTTCCCTAGGGAGGGAGAGGTGTAGTAATCTGGCTTGCATAGTAGCAGTGTGAGAGGTAATCTGCTAGTGGCATGGTGAAGAGGATTTCCTGGTCGCGTCTGTCACTACGGAAGTAGGCCCAACGGCCACGGCTCACATGACTGCTCCAGTAGTTGCTGTCCCGCCGTGATGTCACCACTCTGGCAGGCAACGCCGCCCTGGCCACCTCGGCAGCTCTCCCTAGAGCTGCCGCACAGACCGTGCAAACTTCCGACCCCAATGCACCCTCCCGGGGACGGGGCACTCGGAGGGTGTGGCGGGGCACCCGGAAGACATGGGGACATCCTCCTCCTCCGGCCCGTGGCAACAACAACCGCGGCATCATCTTCTCGCCACCAGGCCTCCCCCCGCGGCAGCAAAAGGGGAAGGACGCCAGACTCCGCGCTGCCAGCACGACACAGGCGCACGGCCACGATGGGCGGCACACAACGGGAGGCACCCTGCCGATCCAGCCTTCGGCCCACAAGCACGGCCATCCCGCTCATCCAGCAGCACGTTGCCGGACAAGTTGGCGCACATCCATGGCGCTGATCCGCTCCAATTTTACAGGTCAGAGGAGCGGTGGCCAGTTCCACGGCAGTCACATCACAGCCATTATAATAATAAAGAGCCCTCATTACACCAACTGGTCACAAAGGCCCAAGGCTGCCCCTCTGCTGCAACGTGAACAGTCATTACACGGTCCTCAACGGGGCAACGGACCTCAAACGGCGACCCAACTACAAAAGGACCCGCCTGGGTGTGGGGAGGACCTCACGGGGGCGGTGTTCCAGGAGTGTTGCACCCCCCCCCCCAGCAGCGCCATCAGGAAGGCAATCCACCTACCGTCCCATCCTCGTCGCCAGTGTAGTAATGAAGACCTCCAGTACTCCAGGTAAGTTCTTTTTTTTTTTAACTTTCTTTATTCGTGGTTACAAAAGCACAACGGCACCATAGCACATTTCAACTCGTATATACAACAAGAATACACCTTACTTTGATTCTATTTACACTGTTACAAGGACATATTATCATTCTCAATCATGTTACACAAATAGACTCTGAAGGGGCCCCAGATGTCCTTGGGTCTGCATGATACAGGTTGGGTCATAAACTGTTCTTCTGCCTCATTTATGTGTGTCAATTCTTGCAAAAAATGATTCATACTGGGTGGGGCGGAACTCTTCCATTTCTGAAGTATGCATTCTTTGGCTATGGCACACGTAATGTTGAAAAATCTACGAATTGTTTCAGAACATTTGCCAATATCGCCAAATAGGTATTTCTGGGGGGTCATCACAGGGGGGATCTGTGTTATTTCTTCCAACAATACTGCCACTTCTTTCCAAAACTCTGTCACCAGCGGACATTTCCAATACACATGAAAAGCATCAGCCTGAGGTGAATTGCACTTGGGGCAGGAGTCTGAGGCATCCGGTGGAAATTTTGCAACCCTGGCTGGTGTATAATGTAGCCTGTTCAGGATTTTGAATTGAATCAATCTCAGCCCAGAATTCAGTGATACGCTTTTAGTAAGCATGCAATACTTTGCTCATTTCTCCTCCTCAATTGACATCTGTAAATCTGCTTCCCACTTCTCCCTAACACGATTCAGCGTGGGGGTGTGTGCCTGAACCGCAGAGTACAGCCTGGAGATCCCCAGACCGTTTGTAGTCGTTATTAGTTGTAAACACGGATGAACCACTGGTTCATCCGGAAAGAGCAGCCACCTCCTGATAAATGCGGACCTCATGCGATAGTATTAGAGGGTTTTGAGCAGTCCATCTCCCAATGCCCTTAAGAACAACCTCAGTTCCACAAATGTCCCATCTACAAACATATCCCCCACTTTCATTTCCCTGTCAGGGTCCCACGAGTCTTGTACGCTAGTGTCATGAGTGGGAGGCAAGCCCGGGAAGTTCCACAGAGGTATCTCTGGGTTATAGGGTGTTTCAATCTTCAGTCTTTTGAATATTGCCTCCCATGCCCTTACCGTGTAGCTTACAGAGTTATATTCACACGTGTCCCTGTATTTTGTATCAAAGAGGATAGACTGTATATTCGTGGGGTGTGTGGTATATTCTTCTATCCACGCATGGGATGTACTATCTGGGGCCTTATACCAGTGTTTTTTAAACTGTGTCTGGGAAACATAATAATAAAGCTCGAAGTCAGGGGCCGCTATGCCTCCCGTGGAATATGGTTCAGTCATTTTTTCCCAGCTTATTCTAGCTGTTTTTCCGCCCCATAGAAATGTGACCACTATGGATCGGAGTTTGGTGAAAAAGACTCTGCCCGGCCATATGGGGATATATACAAAGAGATATAGTAACTTGGGAAGGATCACCATTTTGAGGACCGCTACTCTACCCGCCAATGAGATTGGGAGGCGTCCCCAGATCTGAAGTTTTGTGCTTATAGTACCTAGTACAGTTTCATGATTATCTGAGTACAGCGTGTTTGTCTCTGGATACCAGAACACCAAGGTATCTGATGTTTTGGTCGGACCATTTAAGCCCTCCTGTGGTGAGAGGACATCTAGTGGCCGGGGTAAGTGGGAATATTTCAGACTTATTTCTGTTTATAGTGTACCCAGAATATTCTGCAAATTCCCGTATCTCTTCCATTATGGGTGTTCTATTTACCTCGGGCTCTCTAACATACAATAGTGTGTCATCTGCATAGAGTGAAATTGTAACGCTCACCTGAATCCCTCGGAGGCGCAGGTCTGGGCTGGGGGTTCTCGGAGTCTTCTAGGGTCACACGCAGGCCTCAAATGCCACCCTGGAAAGGCCCTCTCCTCACTGAGATCTTGATCTGAAGGGTGAGGTGTCTGCAATTAGGAGAGCAAGGGGTTAATAGGATATATAAGCCTGACTGGGCAAGCTGACTCCCCTTCCTGGTACTCCCCAAGTAGTTCGTAGGCTAAATGTGCTCACCTTATATAGGTGAAAGCGGAGCTCTCCATCCTGCGTCTGTGCAGGGGCGCCGAAGCCAGTTACTTCACTGGTTAATTGTCCAGCCTCTTGGTTGCAGAGGATGAAGATTTAGAGCTAGGCCGTCGTTAGCAGCACGAACGGCGGTTGCTTGAATATGGAGGTCCGGAGAGCGATGGAATGGCGAAGGTATTGCAGGCAAGTAAGTAGAAAATGTCAATTCGAAGTTTAAAGCACTTCTTAATGTCTCTTTTCCTTTTTCAGGTTGCAGAAGCGGCTGGGTAGAAAAATAGATGTCGAGGAATGCGCCGAGGAGTGAGAAAGATGAGAGCTGCCCAAAACACGTGCGTATGGATGGAGTTTTGTATTTCTTAATGATGTCCTTTTGTTTTGCAGATGCGAGTAGCAGCGTCGGCGGAGGCGAGAAGAATGCAGCGCAGGTAGGGAAGGTTTCACGATGGTTACTAACCAATGTCCTTGCTTCCACAGGGTGCCGAAAAAATGGAAAGCTGCAGCCCGTGGCTTGAGATGCACCGATGGATTGGGTAAGTGCTGCGCTGGTTTTTATATCGTGCCAACCTGGTGTTCTTTTCCCTTCTCAGATGCTGCAGAAGACGAAGATGGTATTTCAGAAGGTAAGATTACGGATTTCTCTTCCCTAGATGCAGAAGTTGAAGATTCTCTGGAGCTGACACGGTGAGCGTCCTGCTGCTATTGCAGAGTAACGCGAAGCACGTTGCTCTGATCGGGCGTGGTTTAAATAGTCCTACTGGAGTGCTTAGGTGTCTCCTTCCACAGCAGCCTCGCCCAAGTAAAAAGTCCCAGCTTCCAGAATAGTTCCAGTATCCAGTCCCAGGGAGTGGTGCTGGCCACACCCAGAAGGTAAAGTAGTTCCAGCCATGGATGGATGAGGATTTCATCCTGCAGGTGAGTGAGCAGCATGGTCTGCAGCCGGTAGGTCCACCCAAGCACCATTCCTTACATCATGAGCCCGGCACGTCCTGTGCCGGGACTGGGTCCCCTTATGAGCCTGGCGCCACTGGCGCCAGGGCAAGGTCCATAAGGCCCCTATGGGAGCCGATGGGTGCCTGAAAATGAAGTTGTGACCCAGCTTCCGAGGCAGTTGGGCTAAATCTGACTCCTTGGAGGATGCGGTCATGACAGAAATCAGCTGGGTGGACCCCTTCATCAGAATCCCTCGATTTGTGTGTCTCAGTCTGACCGCAGCCGCCATTGGCTCGATGGTTAATGCGAACAGTAGGGGTGAGAATGGGCATCCCGGTTTGGTACCTCTGCCCAGTAGGAACATATCAGAGATGGTCCTGTTAGTTAGGACTCGTGCACCAAGTTTTGTGTATAATAAACTTACATAATTTACAAAGTTGGGCCCCACCCCAAATGCTTCCAGAACCGCCTGGAGGTAGACCCACGAGACGGAATCTAATGCCTTTTTTCCGCATCGAGGGATACGGCTGCTGCATTTATCGCCGGGTCTATCTGTGCCATGATGCCAAAAAGCCTAAGGAGATTCAGAGCGGTGGATCTTGTGGGGATAAACCCATTCTGGTCAGGGTGTACAAGGATAGGCACAGCAGGGAAAAGTCAGTTTGCTAGGACTTTAGCAAATATCTTAGCGTCAGTGTTTATAAGTGACAAGGGTCTATACGACGATACGTCCTGTGGAGGTTGTCGTGGCTTGAGGAGGACCGTTATTATAGCCACCCTCATAGTGGGGGGCAAAATGCCACTATCAAGAGCTTCTTCCCATACCTGCATCAATACTGGAACAAGTTCCTCGTGGAACTCTTTGTAAAATTCGGCCCCCAACCCATCCGACCCAGGTGCCCTACCTGACGCCAGCGCTTTGATTGCTTCCGTGATCTCGTCTGGGGTGATCGGTTGATCCATGACCAGACGGTCTTCCTCAGAGAGTCTAGGGAGTGAGAGGGCCCCAAGGTATGTCTTAATTTCTGGGAGTGATTTCAAATCTTTATAATCTTTGTTTATAAAAGTTCAAAAATTCCCCATTTATATCCGTATCAGTGAGGCGTTTATCTCCTTGAGCTGTTTGAATACTAGTGATCAGGGTGGGTTGTTTATCCTATTTGAGTAAGTTGGATAGAGTTCTACCCGCCTTATTCCCCTCTCCATATCTTCGAGCCCTTATGGGGGCCGCAATATATTGAATCTCTCTGCTGGCCAGTTTATTAAACTCTTGCAGGTGTGTGTGTATGTCAGCCAATAAGTCTTTATTTTGGGTACACGGGTAGTCTGTTTGTAACCTATCAAGTTTGCTTTCGACCTCCGATAGCTCAGTTATCACTCTTTTCAACATACCAACAGACCTGGATATCAGCACCAACCTTATCCAGACCTTAAAGGATTCCCATACTGTTGAAATTTTGCCAACCGATCCCATATTGTTTGTAAAGTACTCTTCAATATCAACATGTAGTGTTTCCACTACCCCGGGGTCTGCAAGCATTCCATCGGGCATTCTCCACCTCCTAGCGGGCACGGGCGCTCCCCGGAGCAATAGATCAAACAACACTGGGGAATGGTCTGACATAGTATGAGGAAAAATTTCACACCCTTACAATGCCGTCGTCATAGATGAAGAGATAAACCAGTAATCAATCCTGGATTCAGAGTCATGGACTGTAGAGTAAAATGTGTATCTTCTACTATCAAGATGTAGCTCCCTCCAGGAATCCACCAATAGAAGTTGCGACAGGATATGTACCAGATTTAGGGCTGCCTTACTGTGAGCTCTGGCAACCTTAGAAGCTCTATCTAGCACCGGATCAAGGACCAGATTAAAGTCCCCACCCCAGATGACCCTTGAGATTTCAAGTGAAACAATTATCACATACAATTCTATGTAGAGGGCGGGGTCGTCAATATTGGGCCCATAGGTGTTGACTAGGAGAAGGCGCTGGGAGGCGAACTCTCCCCATTCCAAAACATATCTCCCCAAAGGGTCAATCCTGTGGTTCTCCGGCCTAAACCCCAACCCTGGATGAATGAGTGTAATGACCGCCCTAGACTGCGGCAAATAGTCTGTATAGAACCTTAGGGAGCCCCGTTTAAGCAGTATAGGAATGTTACTGGTCCCCACCATGTGAGTTTCTTGAAGCATCAGCACCTGTGGGCTATGTCTGGTGATGTAGTTACCAATTATTTTGACTTTCATATGATTATTTAGCCCCTGGACATTCCATGTTAACAGTTTAACCCTCAGACCATCGCCCGTGAATCAAATAAATATCCGCCATCCTCTTGAACAGCAACTATATAATGTTCGTGAATTCTAGTCAGTGCCGGTCCATATGCAACCACATTTTTGCATCTCAAATCCCAGTTACCAACTTTGTGCCTCAATAGGGCCAGTCCAAGACACTAACGTCTAATCCCAACTCCCCTGCCCCCCCACCCTCATCGTCACCCCCAACTCGACGATGCATCAAACCAAACTTGTGGAATATTCCAAGGATAGCCATGTTGCTTCACGTGGCCGCCTATTGGGTCCCAGCCTCCACTTAAACACATTGCCTGGGCAGATTAGTATTACACATTTTTTCAGCTATGGCCTGTGATAGAGCCTGTGTTGTACCTGCGTTTGCCTCATGAGTTTATTTTCCCCCTTCAGTCTGCCGGTTTGGGCCTGTTTTGTGCTGGTCTGTCCCCTCTAGGAGGGAGAGGTATGGAGGTTTCGATGTATTGTGTAGCCTCAGCTGGAGATTAAAAAAAATGTGCTCTGCCTGCATGTTGGATCTGCATTTTGGCTGTGAAAATGAGGGCGTACGGGACTTGACGCTCCCGCAGGAACTTCTTGACTGACTCGTAGGATCTCCTGCTTGCTTGCACCCCCGCAGAGAAATCAGGATAAATATGGATACGATTTTCTTCGAACTGGAGTGTTCCCGCCTCTCTTGCCTTCCGCAGGATTGTGTCTCTGTGTGTCTCTGTCCCTGTAATTAAGGAGTCTTGCAATTATAGTGCGTGGCGGGGGGCCCGGCTTAGGAATCGGGGCCAGTGTACGATGTGCCTTTTCGATCAGAAAATGCTCAGAGAATGTTTCCCGCCCAAACAGGGTTTTGAGTAGTTCCTCCAGTTGTCTTTCCATCTGGCCTTTCCCAAAGGATTCCGACACCCCTACTACATGGATATTTTTCCTCCTTAATCTCGATTCGAGATCCTCGCACTTGTTTTGTAATTTAACAACATTTTCTTTGATCAGGGCAATGTCTCGGGTATGGTGAGCAATGGTGTCCTCATTAGTGCTTATCCTATTTTCAGCCTCTGTGACACGTGCACTCTCCCTTTCCACTCTAGCCTTAAGGGAGCCTATGGTAGAGACAATGTCATCCAACTTTGTGTTGACGGAAAGGAATCCACTCTGCATTATTGCCGTTAGCTTATCCACTTGATTGCCAGGTTCCGGGTTCGAGGCCTCATCGGCGTCAGCATGCAGATCCGCCACAGTGGTTGGGTTTTGGTTACCCGTGTAGGCGTCCATCGGGCCTTTCTTCTTGCTCCCCGGGGTCTTAGAGCCCCTGCCCATCTTAGATGGTTTTCCCATTGTGGTGTCCGCTATGGCGGCCGTGGTAATGGAGTATTCCGCTTGTCTCAGCTTTGTTCAGCGTGTATCGGGCCTGGGAGCGGGAGCGGGACGCGGGAGTGTACTTCTGCCGTCCGGGGGACCACTCAGTTGGGACTGCGCCCTCCTACGTATTATATTATCGGAATGGCAGCTTGTGGCTGACTCTATGAAAGTCTCAGGGCCGTAATTGGCCTATGCGTGCATCCGTTGGTCTCCGGGTGGGATGTGATGAAGGGTGTGTTGTTCACTCCCGTGGATCCCAGTAGGCCCCTGGTTCGTGCGCTGGGTGTCTCCAAGTGGGAGCCCGCCACAGCCCGGTAAGTTTGTTAACCGGGGGTTATACGGAGCAGCGTGTATTAGGCCATGGAGCGGGACGCGGAGTGTACTTATGTCATCCGGGGGACCACTCAGTTGGGCCGAGTGGACAGCGCCCTCCCACGTATTGTATTATCGGAATGACAGCTTATGGCAGATTCTAGGAAGTCTCAAGGCTGTAATCGGCCTATGCGTGCATCTGCAGGCCCCCGGGTGGGATGTGATGAAGGGTGTGTGGTTCACTCCCGGGGCTCCCAGCAGGCCCCTAGTTTGTGCGCCGGGATCTCCAAGTGGGAGCCCGCCACAGCCCCGGCAAGTTTGTTCCACCGGGGGCTATATGGAGCCCAGGTAAGCCTCCGTAGGCGTGGAGTGGCAGGGTTGCTTCCGGCAGCGGCGTTTCCCAATCCCGGGGCCCCCACGGTTTTCGTATTATCAACCTCACCTTCATCGGATGCTGTCTTCCAGTTCCCAGGGCACCGCGATACAGGTCGGGCACCCACCAAGTGAATTGGCAGGGCGATGGTTCGGGGGGGTCTCTCTCCAGACCCCAGAGTAGAGGATCCTTCGGGCTATGCACCTGCCTGGTCGTATGTCAGGTCCTCGGTTCATCTCTCCAGATCCACCAGGGAGCCCAGTGGCGCAGCTCCAGAACGAAGAGCGGGAGCCGGTCGAGGACTTCGGCTCCTCCCATCTGGGGCCTCTCGGGGCGCCGAAGCCGCGGCTCTCGAGTGGGCTGCTCTGGTGCTCAATTCCGGGTCCCGTCCGCTGCGCAGGCCGGCCAATGTTTGAGATGGCACAACTCTGGCCCCTTTGGTCGCCGGAGCCCAGGAATTCTAAAGGATGTTCACGGTATTCAGGCTAACGATGCCTGTATCCGAGGCTTACCAGGCAGGTCTGAGACAGATTTTAATGCAAAGGATCTTACAGTGTAGTGGGAGCTCAACAATCAGGCTCCCATTGGTGTCATGTTCAACAGCGCCCCCCGTACTCCAGGTAAGTTCTTAGGGTCTTTATTGTCCTTGTCTTGTACTCCTCAACAAGACAAGGGGATGGTAGGGGACACAAGATCACAAGGGAAACACCGGGCTCACCCCCACACCCATCTTCTCTGCTCACAGCTTTCTCTCTCTGACCAACCGTCACCCAGCAGAACACTTCCACCACAAACATTCCACTAGCAGATGACCTCACACACAATGCTACTCTGTAACCAGATTACTACGCTGTCCTCCACCAGACTCCCCCTCCACTGGCTTACGACTGCCTCCGATTGCAGTCAGCAAGCCCTGAACCCAGAAAACCAATGCGCGGCACGTTGCGCTTCCAGGTTTATGGTTAAAACCGCAAATGATTATCCTCAATCTCACAAACACTCTTTCACTCACTGCTTAACTCGCACCAAAATGGTACCATTCTCCCTTGCAACCAAAACCGCACCTGCACTCTGCTCCAAATCTGCCACCAACTCTTCAGCATGCCAATCCACCAGTCGCCCTCTACCCAGACTCTCGGTCCGCCTCCATAGCTCCTGACTATACCCCCACAATCAACATTCTGTCTCCTATTCACATTCCTTTTATACTGCTCTCCTAGTACTAACTCCCACCCTCCTCCCATTGGTCCCAGTGCTCACCTGACTGTGCCCCAATCTGTGTCGGTAGAGTCCCCAGGGGCTGGGTCACATAGTTGCAAAGCTTTAAAAACACCTCTTTGCCCTGCCCAATTTTCAGTCACTATTTGCAGAGTAGAAGCCTGGTGCTTAGGCTTGTCGTTTTCTTTCTGTGCGGGTGAGTTTTGCTGCCAATTCGGTTTGGGGAAGATGTCTGCGTCTCTCCTAAAATCGCTTTGCAGTCAGTTTTCCAGTTGGCACACCATTACCTGGGGTACCTCTGGGGTGGACAGCTCGGGTGTTGGGTGTCTCACTCCTGTTTGGCAGGAATAATCGCAGTCCATTTAATTTCTGTTCTTGATTCCATTCCCTTGATTCCTGTCTGGGTTTTCTTGGTGGTTCCAAGGTGCATTTTGGGAATTGCAGTTCTGAAAGAAAAAAAGCGAATGCTGGCCAGAAAACTGATTTGGGGGCATCATGCAAAAGAGGGCGGTACCACTGTTAGTATGCATGGCATGTGAGGTGGTGGCAAGGACTGCGCTCTCCCCTCACCAACTACTCATCCATACCACTGGGACAATGTTCGCTTGGGTTTACGCCCAGCTAGGCCATTTGCCCCAGGTCGGGAGTGGTCCCCAACTGCCCCCGACAGCGACAAGTCCAAGCCCCTAACACACAAAGAAGAGCAAACAAAAGCAGACCACAAAAGAAATGGTTAAAAAAAAGATACAAAAATGATTCCAAGATGATGGACTCAGGATGCTGAAAAGATTCTGAGATTCTGGAATTGTTTAAAACAAGGACTAGCCGGGTCTTGTGAACAGATGGATTCTGCATACGCCCTCAAAACACCACTAGAGGCGCTGCCTTTAGGAGGTGAGGTGTGGGGTTGCAAGAACTGAACTAGAACGTCCTTTTAGTTAGGTTCATGAGTCCAGTGAGGCCACTCTGACCAAAGCAGTTGCCACCCATGGACATGCACCCCAGTGTACAGACTGAGCAGGTGAAGTAAGTGCCGCCCACAGAAAGGCACAGGCACTACCTGGGTTGGACATGAGCCGCAAGCATGATGCAAGGCCGCCAGGAGAGGAGGCATACGACCACAGAGGGACAGATTTGTAATGTTGAGATGGCCAGTGATGCTGGCGGTGTGGAGAGTCAGATTTAAAATGTGCATATGTTGTAGAAAACTACCCTTTTTTCTGCAAAGGGTATTCTGCTCTGTCTAAGGCACAAGTACCACCAAGCACAGAGGGCAGAAAACTACGAGGAGTGTTGGGCCCACAGAAAAGCACAAAGCACCCGGCCTTGAGCTTCGCAAGTCTAGCGCACAGCGGCCTCAGGGCCGCCTCTTGCCACTATATTCATCAAGAGGCCACATAAGCACCTGCATCCAGAATGTGCAGGGAGGACTGGGCGTTGCGCAGTCTGAGGCCATCCTCTGACGCAGTCGCATAGTAATGGAGGCGCAGAGAATACCACACATCTGCCAATGTGTGGTTAGACAGCCGACACAATGCATGCTGGGCGTGGAGAAGATTGACGCACTGCTTAGCATGGTGCCGGACCCTGGTCTCTGCATGAACAGCTCATATTGCGTAGCACCCGCCACAGGACAAGTGGTGGCCACTGGTTGATTATGATGGGTGCCATCGAGTTACAAACATGAAAAAACATTTCAGCGCCCGAATGGTATTTGAACCCCATCAGTTTGTTAGGTTCAAGATTTACCATTTGCAATATCTGTAATGCAAGGAGTCTTGTATAGTGCCTGTCTGCCACTATTGGTGTCCTTGCAGCACTGGGCTCTGCAAAAAAAGGGGGTTAGGGGGTTAATTAGTGGGACAGTGGGAAAGGCAGATGCCAAGCCTGTGGTGTTGAGGGGTGCAGGCAGAGGCATAGCCAGGATTGTCTAACAAGTGGGGTCTGAAGCTGATATAGTTCTACCCACCACAGGGACAGTAACATCTGTAATTGTCCGCACAGGGCTGCTGAGTGGGCATTACAGATTTTGCGTGGGCCTTGCCCACTCAGGCCCTACACTGTCTACACCTCTGGGTGCAGGTCAGAATTACCCGGTTCCAGAGTGCCAATCGGCTTTCTATGGGTTTGGCGGAGGAACATGGGAGTAGGTTGTCCATAGGCAAGAGCCCAAGATCGGATAGACTCCAGCGTTTTGGTTCTTGTTTGCTGCTGATATCCGAGAGTGTGACGGGGCTAAAAAAGGAGTGCTTAGCGTATATGGTTATTGTGCTAAAGACTAGGCCTGGGGTGTCCTTCTTTGGGGGAGCCTGCCAACAAATCCCCGAGTCTCCAAGGTTTGCTGCTGGGCACTAGGGAGAAGCTAGGATACCATACCGCGTGTTTGGTGCTCTTTGGAGAAAAGCCATAGTGAGACACAGACACACGTGTAATAGTCCAACAATATGTATGCTTGTAACCTTGAAAAAGGCTTTGGAGAAAAGCCATAGTGATACACACACGCCACCACCGCCACCTCGCCGAGGCATTACCAAAGAATATGTATGCGTGTAACCTCGAAAAAGGCTCCCAACACAGGAACGGATTAATCACTTCATTGTCTCCTGCCACTGGTGGCATCTTGGCAAGAAGGAATAACTGATAGCAAGAGGCCGCTATAAGGCAGCAAGTGGACCACCCTCTTCTGAAGAAGGTGCTGCTGGCAATTCATTGCACAGAAGCTCAACATATCTGCTGATCTCTCGCAGTATTTATTGGAGGGACTATTGTGAGAAGAAGCCGGAGAAGAGACTACTTAATGTCAACAAAATTAAGCCATGAAATATGGAGAGAGGCAGAAAAGAGATCGGGACAATTGAGCCAGGCTTTCCTTCAGACCTCGCTATCTTCCAGTAAGCCGCCTGTCAAATGAGGCGTGGGCTGCTGCGCGTCAAGAGCAAACCAAGATGTCTGCCGCGCTGAGTCACCGCTGGGGCACATTCGCCGCTGATTGGCTGGCGAGAAGCGGATGGCAAATCAATCGCCCGGCGGGCTTTTCCCACAAGATGATGAATACGGGATCTCGGAAAGAGCGCAGCATCCGGACACTGACGCAAGATGCGGCAGAGCAAGCGTGTGCACTGGCATGCTAGGGACAGCATATGGTATAGTGAGCCCTACTGGGAAGCGGCGTACCAACCACGTTTACTCCCCAAATACAGGCAGAGAGCCTTTACGGCATCTAGCGTTTGGGATAGTCTGTCTATCCCTCTACCACTGACCCCCTGCTAGCTGTAGATAATATATCGTCGTAGAATGATTTCTCCATTTTGTGTGGTTTTTAGTCTGTGTGAGGCAGGAAATGGTGCCACCCTCAGCTATTGCACCAATGTATTTTTACTCTGTTAAGTACTTGGTTAATGACCGGTGACAAGGATGGCACTATGTGAACATCTATTAATAAAATAAAATAATCCCAACAAAAAAATAGGAAACAGAGGCCACACCTAGTCAGCTTCACAGATGTGTCCGGTACCAGCAGAGCAGCGTCACGTGACTGGTAGTAGCCGGAATCTAGGCACTTGCAGGGCACAAAATTAATGATTAATAAGGCAGCCAGTGGATAGAGCAGTGCCTTCAAATATCCATAGTATCAACTACGTCCTCTGTGCAATCCGCACAGGTCACCGATCCCAGGGGCAGTGGAACGCCTGGGGCACGTTCCAAGGTTCTTGCAGTGTCTCTCCACTTGAAGGCCTCTGCCGTATACAATGAGAGTAGCACACCAGGGGACTTCTGGGCAGGCACGACTCCGCAAGGTGATCGTCTTCAGAGCTCCACATTTACTGAGAGGGCCAGTGTCCACTCCATTTAAACTGACCCACCGCCAGGGCTCACAAAAGCATGAGGGCTATCCTGTAACTCCAGAGTACTGGCGGCGTACCTTGGCTACGCTAAAGCATCCTACAATGGCCACTGTGGTGGCTGTAAGGGAACAGTGGAGACTGATGCCGTACTCGAGGGACAGGGAGTATGTAACACATAAGGAAGCATAATACGGCTATGGAGAGTCAACTCCATGGTGTACCTGGTCCAGAGCGGTAATAGGGGGACAGCAATGAATACCACCAGTCCATGGCTGCACAGGGAAGAGTGCCCTGGTGAGTATCCCCTGTCAAGCTACACCCACAGCATGTTGAACACCATAAACAGAGTGGTGGAAGTGAGTGCATCGGATTCAGCAGAGGTGCCAAGCACCGATGACCGGCCATGAAAGCCCAACCAGAGTGCAGGGTAAGGAGGAGATGTCAGTGCCCTGCAGGTTTCTTAACTGCCTGATATCCACCAAAGTGATCAAGTTGCCTCTGCCTGTATAGCCCCTCACCTGGGTATTGCCGTCCATCTCTATGGACCCTACCCCACCAAGTAATAGGTGGGTTTAGGTTTTCATGCCAGCATCGTCACCATTTGGACAGGCAATTGGTCCCTTCACTCTTCCATCAGCTTCGCTCCCTGTCTCTCATCGTGTCTTCCATCAGCGAGACTGGTGAGGCGAACCAGAGATGAGGACGAGCAGACGCTTGCCTTTAGGCAAGGCATCATCAGCCATGACTGCAGTGGAAGCACCATCAACTCAGGGAAAAAGAAGCAGTCACTGAAATATGAAGACCATTTTTTGCAACGGCGAGTGCTAAGAACCACCCGGCTCTCAACAGTCGACTTCCTTCCCAGGTCCTGTAACCCTCTCAATACAACAATGCTCTGACAGCCTAGAGCCGAAACAAAAAAACCGCAACCCTGCACAAGGATTTCTCTGCAAAGCTTTGTGCCATCATCCCTGGAGCATGAACCAGACCAAGCGGAATCCGACCAGGCGGCCCGGCCAATGACCAAGCTGGGATCGCTAACAGGGCCACTGCCCAGGAGAAGGGCAAGCCCAAACGGAATTGGAGAGGCACAGTAACACGCAAAAAGAAACATTAAGAATCTGCAGCTTACCGCTCCCTTACCATTGACTCAGAGCAACTGGGCACCTTTACTCATGAACTTTTTGGATTTAGCTTTCAGGACCCTGAACAAACAGTGATTCAATTGGCTAGGACTAACAGAGAGTGCTCCTCGTCCCAGATATCCAGAGGCGAGCGCTCATTCTTAATACAAAGGAGCAGATTCTCGTCCAAGCGCTATCGTCCTGTTTCATTGCCTTTCTGCACTCAAGCTGGCAAAAAGGAGCGAGATGAGACCCATCACAGAAGTGTTGAGGAAGCCTCAAATACAATAGAGCAAGAGTCACCCATTTAAACTATGATTTTGATTGTGAAATAAAGCGTATGCCCAAACTCATGAGAAGCAGCCTTTATCGTACTGGGTGGGCATGGACCAGTGGGATTCCGGAGGAGCAGATGATAGGCAACCATGATTTATGCAATCCCACAGTGGAATACAGTGATCACTGCTGGGGGGAGAAGAGTCAAAAGATGAAAAAAGAGTGAAGGGCCACCACAAAACAGTGCATGGCCATGGACATGACAGATTTAAACTAGCAACTATGCAACATCACACCGAAAGGGTGATAGCCCTATCCTCCTCTCACAATGCATCATTTCTAGCAGTAGCTTATCAGAGCACTCTAGGGGGCTGTGGCATTGGACATGAGGGAGCATTTTCTTGCATATATGCACCTGGCAGCGGACTGATGGTTCTCTTAACTTTTACAACGCGAGAGGGGTCACTGTACAATGTTTGACTTATTCTCTCTAGTTGGTTGGTATAGACTTATTTAGAAGCACAAAAGTAAAAGAAAAGCTTATCTTGACCTACGTGCTATGAGGGGTTGCCCTACCTCAACAAAAATATTAAGGACCAGGTCAGGATGTCCGTAAAGTGTCCACCATCATGTGTCTAAACCGGATGTCCATGAAAACTTTGAACGGAGAAATGACAGCATCTTTTTTTAAAACATTTTATTAATGCTGGAGGAGACAGTTCTCCAGCCTTCTGGAGGAATTCACTTCCTCTGTCTGTGAAAAAAAAATGAACATTTACAGTCTTTTATCAGTCCTGGTACATTAGACTGCCAGACCTGACCGTAGATGTTCGCAATGGTGTATCAAGTCAGGTTCACTAACCTGCCAGACTTGATTCCATAGTTTTTTTAAATTCCAAAGAGGTTTACTCTTTCACTGGTTTCCCGTTGTATCTTTGTGAGTCTTTTCGGGGTCTTCCTGACTGCTTTTGGGCTCCGGCCCACTGGTTGTACGTATCTTTGCCTTTGCCCTGATGTGGGTCTTGGACCCTTGTATACTTTATTGCTGGCCTTTGCCTGTTTCCACTTGGGTCCCAGATCCTGTGCACACTGGCAGGGCTCCCCACGTTTAGGTGGGCCCCAGGCCCTGTTTCGTAGGTCTCTGCGGGATCCCTGCTCCTGCTTTACCTAGTAGCCACGTGGACAGACCTGGTATACTCTCCTGCCAGGTACTATCCAACCTAGTTTTATTTTCAACATGCGTACCAGCATATATGATTCTTCTGCTATCCCCTTGTCCTCTTTGGGGTGTGTATATCTGGTTTGCAAAGTTTGCATCAAGTTTTACAATTCCTCTTTTATCCACTTTTACTCTTTGGGATATATTTATATGGGTCACAAAGTGTGTATCAATATTTACATGGTTTACAAATTCTGTATCAAATGGAATGATTGCTCTTTTATATCTTTGTGCGCTTCAGGATATAATTGCAAGATTTTTCAGTGTATTCAGCTCCCTCAGTACTCCAACAACCAGTACAACCCTTTTCCTACCATTGGGAAGTCTTGGGAAGTCTCTGGTTTCTTCAGGAGTTGGAGCGGTACTTCCCTGCTGCTGCCGCACTGGGTGTTCACTTCCTCACAGCTCTGCAGCTCCAGACTGCCCCTCGTGTCTCAGACTGCTCCAGTCTTCATTCTAGGTCTACTTTCACGGGTCTGGCTTCCTTTCTCTCTGCCACCGGCCAGGTCCACCTTGCGGGGTCTTCTTAAATAGTCACCCCGCTTTGTGTCCCGGTTTCCAGGCTTTGGGTCCCCTGCCATGGAACAAGCACCATTGAGTCCTTCTTTCCTTTTTATGATCGGGGCTCCCCCTTGACAAATGTACCACGTGTGAGGGTTCCGCAATGTGCTTTGGGGCTTTTGCCTCATTGTTCCCTCTTTTTCGTCTCAGTGGTATTTAAGTTAAGTCTCCCACTTCCTCGTCAAAGTATTGTCAATTAGACTTTCTACTCTACTATAACATATAGAAGTATGGGGGACCAGAGGGGCATGAGTGGGGGAGAATGAAGGGGTAAGTGAATACCGAAATCTCCCAGGGCCATTGTCACTGGTCCCATGAAGGTTTTCCCTCCCTATGAGATCCAACCGTTGAGTACCACGCCCAAAGGCACTATCGGGTAGCGGCCTCACCTCCCTGGCTTTATGGAAAGGGGCTACGCCTATGGAAGCAGTGACGATTTCCCTGGGATTCGTCACATAAAGCATGTCTCACTGATTCTCTTGCAACATCTTACAATGCCCATAAGACTAGAGAGGCGCTATATATTCAGTTGATCATGGATAAGGATACGCAGCCCAATTAATCCTTGATGCTGGAGTGGAATTTGGCACCCACTGATCAGCTATGGATTCATTTTTACAAAGAGTCTCTCCTCAGAGGGGAGCCAGTAAGGGGTGACAGCAAGATTGCATACCAGATCTAAGCCCACCAGGTATTCTGCACTTCATGAGGATTACTTTGCTCTATTGTAGGAAAGCCATCTATCAATATAAAATCCCCAAACACATCCCTCTCCTGATGCCAGTTTGTGGTAATACTTTCCTGGGCTAACAGGACATGCTTTCCCTTGCTGGCAAATAAGGGGATTGAACACCTCTAGTGGCAGAACCCTGTCAGCTTGCCAGCAGAGGGTGCTCCCAAAAGGCGTGTGATGGTCCAGTAATCAGCTGCTTTCGCTCCTGGAGTGTTCAAATGTCCTGACAGCTGTCCACAAACCTCCAGTATAAAGTATGAAATTGATCTCATTATGTAATCCACTTCTGCATCTTTCTGAGCCAGAGTGGGGCATTGTGGTCCTTGCCCTCTTGAAACATTGAAACACTTCTATGTGCAAGGGTTGTGCTTGATTCTGGTTTCATTCGTTCATGCTCCTACACAGACTCGGGTTCCTAGTACTGCTCAGCATGATTCCCTGATGAATTATAAAACCAAACTCCAGTCCATAATCCATTTCAGCCTTTGCAGCCTTGCTACAGAACTAATTTAATATTTCCAGTTGGTACACATTGTAACAAAATTCCGTTCCCTGTTGCTAGTTAGAATACCCGAGCTCTGGCTTCAAAGTATTGTGCCAGCATCCAATTTCCCCTGGACAGTTACGAATATGCTTGCTCCCTGATAGATTACTTTCAGTGTCTGATGTCATTTCATGTATCTGTATTAGTGCAGGAGTCTAGTATAAGGTTCCCTTTTGTAAGTGTTAATTCCAGCCTTCTAAACTGGTTTCCTGCTTTTTCTTTCCTTTCTGTATTTTTAGCCATGACTTTGGTTTCATTGTCCCAGTCGCTGACTCCAAGATCCCCAAGCTTTTGCTTAGACCTCAGTCAGATTCCCTAACAGCCTTCACCTTTTAATTGAAACCTGTATAATCCACGCTCTCCTGTGATCTGTGTAGGTTTCTCTGCACTACCTATGTTTTACCAAGGGTGACATTGAGTAGGCGCTTTATAGCACCTTGAGCAGACAGACAACCATGGCCCTCCTTACCCATTGAGATGCTGGGTCACTGTGACTACAATAGGATTTGGTGGCCTCTCTGCAAGGTGGTCACATTCACACAGCGAGCACACTATCATTTCATCCATAATGGTTTGCATTATGTGCTCTTCATTATTCCACCTTTCTCTTGTTTCATTACCTTTTGCCTGTGCTCTAATAAAGGCCTGTCATCTTTCCTGTGTCCTCTACACTGCAGGTTCCAGCTAGATCTCATCACATCCTCCACTCCGGTTCTTATCCGAGTCCAGTCTACAGGTACTGCCCAGTCTTGTCACACCATCCTTCCTGCTGCAATCTACCTGTAGCTCCTTTGGTCTGGTATATCATAATCTATCACTCCTCCCTAATTCCCACTTTAAAGCCCTGTGTGGAGGCAACTATGGCCCGGTTTCGCCCTATGGGTCTGGACTCTAAGACACATCATATGTGGAGGGCTTGACTTCCGGTGTGTTGCCATGAGGCAACTCATATCGTGAAAGCTGACAGACATACTCATGCACGGCTACGCCACTGGATAACACAAGGGGCAAATAAGAGGGCTGGGTCTAGACCTCCAGCACAGTTTACAAAGCTTCAGCAAGAAGAATACTCTTTCCATCCAGTCTTATGGTTTTAAAAAGGACTCAACCTTAACATTCTGGGTGAAATATTACTGTTAAGTAGTGAGACTCCCGGAGACAGCAAGTAAGTTCTCCAAAGTTTCTTTTATTCAGATACAGTCACATGAGGTTAAGAACAAGCCAGTTACATGACAGGTCAAGAGGGTACAGGACATGATCCCACTGGCTCCCACCACCCAGGCTCACATCTCCAACTGCCTGGGTGTGTAACCCCTTTCATACACAAACATTCTCAGCACTCACTCAACATTCTTCCAGTGACATCACACGCTCAGGCATCCAGGGAGGACAAGACACCACAATTACTCTACACGACCAGGTGGGAAAGGGCAGGTCAATCATTCTATTGTATTAATTTGCATGAATGCCATTATAGGGGTTTTCACACCATCCCAGATACACACAATCTATCCCTCAACTACATGACAGTGCTGGGGGAATTGTGGTTTTCTTTGCTCTCAGTTTCACATTTGATGGTCCAATCCTAGGCTGCGAAGACTTTGGAAGTCAAGACTATCTCCAATTCAGCGATAAAGGATTTGGTTATAAACCCACCTTGCTTGTCATCCTTTTGGAGACAATCGATCAAGATGAGACATTTTGATTTCAGTCTCCTGTGAGTAAGCTTCTGAACCAAAAATAGCTGGCATCAAAATCCCTGTATCCTATTGCTGGAAACAAGTCTAACCCCTTCTGGTGGACATAGCACGGATAAGGTTTTGCACCAGTTGACCATGAATATACTTCTATATTCAACACAAAATAAGTTTCTTAAAGTCACAGCAATGCGTCTCCTTTAATCACATTCATTCAGGCCAATGTGGATTCTGTACACAGCTCGGAATCCCTCAGGTCTTTTTTTTCTCTGTATCAATATTTATCTGGCGTATGAATACAGGTGGCTGATCTCCTCAAGGTGAGTACTTTGGTAATTGCACCCGCTAAACCTGCCCTCTAATTTTTTAGCCACTGTTATATCTCAGTAAATATAAGTATATAGGATTTTATTGGATATAGTTAGACGTGTCTTGTGTGTGATATAGATTGCTCTTGATTGGCCAACATACGAGTATATAGTTTGCTTATGCAGTTTTTTCTATGCAACACACTACGGTGAGCATTCTCTGGTGAGCGACGGCCTCATTAAGAGCAGGAAAGCAATGCAATATAGTGGATTTATTGTAAAGTACAGTGGTCGACCATGTATGATTGTAACAGCAGGATGATCATTCATGTGTCAGAATTTTAAATAAAAAAATGACTGTCCCCCAAAAGATCTGCTGAAGTGAAGGGGTAGATAATTACTGCTGTATTCTTTCCCAGACCCTTTTAAAGCAGCTGAGATTGAAGGAAGTGGAGAGAGAGGGACGTGAATGGAAGAGGAGATGGTAATATAAGCTGCATTTTTAAAATAAATGGGGGATTTCAATTGCCCACAAAGTGAAATGCATGTTTTTTATTTTAAAAACATTTTCTTCTGCTGTCAGGTACATTGCATTAACAACAATTTGCAAATGTTACATATCATTGCATATGATAACAAGGCAATCAGTAGTTTTAAGAACTCCACTGTTTCAGAATCTTAGGTAGCTGCATTCAGGTTTCGCCAGATCGGGCGCCAGATGTCTTTAGGTCGACTCGTTGGTGTTATACCTCTTGCGTAGCTTTCTTCACATTCGTATACTTCGATCCGGTTTCGAAACCATCCATGAATTGTGGGTGCTGCCTTCGCTTTCCAGTGTCTGGGAATATTGCGTTTGGCCACTGCAGTTGCAACTGAGAAAAGCCTTTGTATCTTGATGGGAGCCTTTCCAATGTCTCCCAGGAGGTATTTTAGGGGTGTAGCCGTTATTTGGATTTCGAGAATGCTGCTGAGCTTAGAGGCTACTTCCTCCCAAAATTGTCTTGTAGGTGGGCATTCCCAGTACATATGGAAGGAGTTGGCCTCTGGGAGCCTGCATTTGGGGCACAAGGATTGTGCCGAGCGGTTAAATTTGGCGATTTTCCACGGGGTGATGTGCAGGTGATTCAGAATTTTGTATTGGACTAGCCTAAAGTTGGCATTAAGAGATATGGTTTTGGTATATTGGCAGTATCTGGCCCACTGTGTATCCTCGATACTACTTCCAGATCTCTTTCCAATTTGTATTTCATTGTGTTCTGGGAGGGTGTATGGGACAGGACCGTGCTATATATCTGAGTTTCCTCTGAACCTGTCTTGATCCATAATGTCTAGTATGAATGGATGTGGCGGTGGCTCTATGTGGAACAATGGCCATTTGTGTTTAAGTGCTGTCTTTAGGCGGTGGTATTGTAGGGATACTGTAAGCCCCTGCCCAAATCTTCTTTGAGCTTCGTCCAGTTTTAAGAATTCCCCGTCAGGAAACCTGTCCTCCAATTTCAGGCTTTCCCGGGGTCCCAGTTCCTTTGCATCGTGGTGTCCAGTGTGGGGGGTAATGTCCGGGTAGTGCCATAAGGGGGAGGGGCCCAGTAAGGATGTGTGCAGCCCACCCTGCGGTACAGTGCCGCCCATGCCAGAGTAGTGCAGGACACCTAGTCTAGACCGCCCGTATTTCCATGCTTCTTGGTGAATATCATGGACCGTATATTTACAGGGGCAGTGGCATGTTTCTCCACTTGTATGTGGGCATATGCTTCCGTGCCATGGAACCAATATTTGGCATAGTGGGCTTGCGCCGCGTGGTACTATAGGGTGAAGTCTGGTGCAGCCAGTCCCCCTGTATCGAATTTCTCACTTAATTTGGCCGAGTTCTGTTTGATCGTTCCCCCACCCCATACGAAATTGGATGCCATTCTTTGCAGTTTCTCAAAAAGCGCTCTGCGCGGCCATATTGGGATATTACTAAATAAGTAAAGTAACTTGGGGACCACCACCATCTTAAGCAGTGCAATGCGGCTATATATTGATATGGGAGTTTGTTCCATAATGCTAATTTGGTCTCTAACTGTGAAATGTAGGGTCCGTAGTTGGCGTCATAAAGCGTATTTCTATCGGTAGCTATGACTATTCCCAGATAGCGAGCTGAGTTTGGTGACCAGGGGAATTGTGTCATGGCGACTGATCTTGTGGCGCTCGGTGTCAAAGGGATAACTTCGGACTTAGCTTGATTGATTTTGTAGCCCGAGAATTTGGTGAACTCGGTTATGTCTTGCATGACCGGCATCAGATTGATTTCAGGATTTAGTAGATACAGTAGGGTGTCATCTGCATATAGAGATGAGTTGGGGCGGACCACAGATCCGAATACTACGATCTGAATGCTTGTAGCGTAGGTGTGCTGCCAACCCCTCTATCGTGATTAGGGGAGATAGGGGGCATAGTTGGCGCGTGCCTCTGTGTAGGGTGAAAGCTGGGGACAGATTGTGATTAGTTTGTATTTTAGCTTTGAGATCTCTATATAGTAGCCGGATAAAGCTTTGGAAGTGTGGGCCAAATCCCATACGGTTCAGTATGGCATACATATATCCACAGGACACAGAGTTAAATGCTTTTTCAGCATCGAGCGATACCGTCACTGCCTTGGCGTCAGAGTCTAGTTGTGATATTATCGCGAAGAGTCTCAGCAGATTTAGGGACGTGGATATAGTTGGTATAAACCCTGATTGATCAGGATGTATCAATTTGTTCATATGTGGGAGGAGCTCATTCGCTATGCCCTTCGCGTATATTTTGGTGTCAGTGTTGATTAACAAGAGGGGACGATACTAAAAGAAAAAAAAACAACAAAAAAAATAAATAAACAAGAGGGGACGATACGATGTGGGGGTTTGTGCGGTTTAAGTAGGACGGTTATGGTGGCCTCCCTCATGGATTCCCGGAGTGTGCCGGACGATAGGGCTTCTTCCCACAGCTCTAGTATTTTGGTGGATAACTCGGCTGAATAGCATTTGTAAAAGTTCGCTGGGAGACCGCCCGGACCTGGGGCTTTCCCAGCTGTCAAGTCTTTAATTGCCTGACCGATTTCCTCCAGTGTAAAGAGGGTTTCAAGTATTTCCTTATCTATCTGTTCTAATCTTGGTCAGTGTTTTTGCACAAATCGGAGTAGACTTTGTTGATCTTGTCACCCTTTGTGTGGACTGTCCCATCTATCCCCATGATGGACGTGATCAGCTTGATCACCTGTTTGGACTTTATTAGGTTTGCCGCATCTTCCCGGCTTTGTTTCCCTCCTCATCCCGTCTGGTTTTGGTTGGCTGTGTAATATATTTTATTTCTGGTTCTGCCAGGCCTCTGTCTCTCTCCAGCTGTTCCTGCAATGGCTTAAGGGTCTCGTTGCATGGTGCGTGTGCATGTGCGTTTTCCAAGGAACGAAGGGTGACTTCTGACTGGTTTAGGTCGTTTCTAATGGCTTTTAGCGTGCCCAGTGTTTTGGATAGGAGGTGCCCTCGTGTCCAGACTTTGAATGTCTCCCATATTGTGGCTGTCGAGGCCACCCTGCTCTCGTTGAGTTCAAAGAATTCGTAGATTTCTTCTCTCAGGGGTTCTATGATTGTTTCATTCCGCAGAAGGGCCGGTGGCATTCGCCATGTGCGTTGTGTTTTTTCCGCGTCGGTCATGTTTATTTCAACACTGGTGAATGGTCCGATAATGTGCGTGGGAGGATGGAGCATCTGCCCACCTGTGGGAGGATTTCTGGTGAGAGTAACCAATAGTCTATACATGAGCTGGAGGAGTGCACAGAAGAGTGGAATGTGAATTCTTCCAAGGCTGGGTGGAGTTCTCTCCACACATCCGCCAGCGGTATCTCAGACATGCCCTGTATTACTGCCCTGGCGGCTTTGGACTGGGGTCTAGGGGGTCTGGGTGATCTGTCCTTTTGGAGATCTAAAATTGTATTGAAGTCTCCCCTCCATATAACCTTGGCATCACGCAGGGGTGATATTTGTGACACGACGTGCAGGTAAAACTCCGGGGTGTCAATGTTTGGGCTTTATGTATTTTTTAGGATTACTTCCTGGTTCTGCAGTGTGCCCCATATGGTCACAAATCTCACTTCGGTGTCTATTGCCGATCTTGCTAGTTGGAAGCCTGTACGGCGGTGTATGATGGTTAGCACCCCTCCTGACTCCGAGGAGTATTCTGTACCTATTCTCAGGGGACCCCAGTCTCGGGCAAACGATTACACGACCCTTCCCGTGGCATGCGTCTCTTGCAAGTAGAGGATGTCAATCTTGTAACGTCTGGCATAGGCTAGTAATTTCCTGGCCTTTATGGGGTTTGCCAGTCCTTTTACATTCCAGGATAGAAGGTTTACTCTATTTGTTGGTCCTGTTGTCGTCATGTGTGATTGAAAGGTATCATGGTTATGTGCCTGTTGCCAATCATGTGTGCAGCTCTTGATCCAGCCGTCAGATTTTTTCGTTGTATCCCAACTCCCTTGCTCCCCCCTCCCTTCCCACCCTCACCATCCCTCCAACTGGATGGTGTATCTCCTTTATTCAACTTAACAGTCTGAAATAGTGGCTAGCTTTGTGTGGCTACTCCTGGGAACCTTAGAACATGCCGCTAATGGGAGCCGTAACCTCTAGTTTAAGCGGTGTTGGTGTATCGCCATCCTGCTTTTGATGCAAGGCTTTTACTTGTGCTTGAGTAGTAGGCCCTGCACCTCGGTTTTTATACGTCATCCATTATTCAGGGCTTCAAGGATATGTTGTTCGATAAAAGACATGGCCTCTTCAGGTGTTTTGAAAAAGTGGGCATGGCATACAGTATTTTCTTTTCCCTTAGTGTTTTTTTAACTTGGTCAAATGTACGTCTGGCCGCATGAAGTCTGTTGGAGAAATCTGGGTAGATATGGATCCGGTTGGAGTCGTAAGACAAGGACCCTTTCTCTCGTGATAGGCGAAGGATCAGATTGCGAGCCCGGTAGTTGAGCAGTCGGGCTATTATCGTGCGTGCAGGAGCACCTGGTTTGGGAGGTGGGGCGAGTGATCTGTGCACCCTTTCAACCAGAAATTGCTGGGAGAAATGGGCTTCTGGGAACAGTGAGCGGAGGACGTCCTCTAGGAACTGTTCCATTGGTACATTCATGGTTCTTTCCACCACAACAACTACTCTGGTGTTATTGCGACGTGATCTGGATTCGAGATCCTTGCATTTATCATGGATTGACTTTAGTTTTTTTTGGATCTCCTCTATTGCTTTGCCATGTGTGGCTGATGTATCTTCCAGGGTGCTCACCCTGTCTTCTGCCTCTGAGACCCTAGCATTCACTTTTTGTATGTCTGACCTAATGGAGGCAATGCTATTACCAATGTTGTCCAATTTGTTGTTGACAGCAGAGAATCCCGCTTGGAGCGCAGTCATGTTCGGATCCATGTTCGGCTCAGTTTGTTGGGTGATCTCTGGGGAAGAGAAGTTCGAACCCTGGGAGACCTCCATGGCAGCTTCGCTAGTATAGGCATCCATAGGGCCTTTCCTGTTAACCCTGGCGCCCCTTGTCATGTCAGCGCTGAGTGGGCGGCGTGCTTCGTGTGGTTTGGGGGGGTGAATTGCTCTTGATTGATGCTTTCTATGGCAATTATGATGGGTTTGACCGGTAGGATCAAGGTTGAGGGCCTGTGTTAACTGACTGGTTCTTGGCAGAGAATTAGGTTCCTCAGGTTCTTTTCCCCAGGTATTTGTCCCAGGGGGCTCACTTAGGTGTTGCTTCCTGACCCCGATCTACCCAGACTCTTGACCACTCTTCATCCGGGACCCAAATACTGCTGATTCATACTGTTTCCTGTTTGCCTCGACCTGTAGTTTGTTATACCAGAACTGTTGTGTTGGCGTATCAGCTGTCTGCTGGGTGTATGCCGGGTACCAGTTTATGGATCTGTCCTGTTCACTTGTCTTTGTTGGCCCCTGGGAGTCAGTTTGGCCCTTACTTGGGGCCGTTGAATATTTTGGTGCATGTGATGTGGTGGGCTTCTAGGTCTCTCTGACCCAGTTTGCGGATCAGTGTCCCTAGGGAGGATCTCCAGCCCCCAGGAAGTTCTTGCGGGTCGGCTGGGTCTATGTAGGCACGGGGTTCTGTTGTTCTTGCAGTAGTTTCGTACCTAAGGTGGAGCATTTTTTTAATGTTCTCAGTGTGACCGGTCAGTGTGGAGCGGTGTGGAGTGCTGGGTGCCCCAAGGGGTGGGAGGTCATTTACTCGTCTCTGAAGGAGAGGTGGATGGGTGGGAGGGCGCATTGTTTGCCGGATCCCCCGTGGTTTCATGGGGCTATGGGTCGGTACGGTGTCAGGCCGAGTCTGCCCTTGGTGTACAGGGGTCTCCCACATTGGCCAGCGAGGTCATGTACCTTCTCCGGTGGGGTTCCACCAGTAGCTCCAACTTTTCCTCCTCTGCTCCACGGGTCGTTATCAGGAGGGTCTTTCTGGATCGATCACTGATCCGCTGCGATGTCAGTTTCCCCCGGCTCCTCGTACCGCCATCAGTCAGCGGTTCGAGCTCCGGGGAGCGGGCTGGTTTTGGCGCACAGAGTGCTCACAGATCTATCTTTTTTTTAAAATTTTTTTTTTTATTGATTTGGTTGAAACAAATCAACCTTTCAATATGTTACAAAAGAAAAGAAGAAAAACACAACAATAAATATTATACAAAATGGAATGGTAATCAGAAATTTGCAAAAGAGATAACAATTATTATGACAAAGACATGGTATATAACAAAATGCGACATCTAGTCGTATTTAGAAAAGATAAGTTAACAATTTACCAAGCACATAGACCAAGTTGAGACATAATAACATTTTTTTTTTTTTTCTTCAAAAATGCACTCATTGGTTCTTAGCATAAAAAGCAAGACACGATAACAAGAGGCTAGTAAGTAGACCTCAACAGGTGTGACCCAATGAAAATGCAACTACATCAATGAGTTAACCATTTGAATTTGTCAAAGACAAGCTTTCAATAAATTTAACAACTGCAGTTTGAATAGGCAGGTACGTAGAGTTCAAAATTGTAAGCCATGATGCTTCATAGTCTAGGAAACCTAAATGCCGGCAATGTCGACCCAGGAACTTGAGTCTGTGAAGAGTGAGAGCAGGACACTCAATGATAAGATGCTCCAAAGTCTCAGGTTGACAGTTGTTCTTACAAAAGCGACAAAAGTTATCACGATCTGTTATTAGCTTGCGTCTATGAAGGATGGCTTTGGTTGGCCAGATGTTAAAACGTAGACGCATAATTGCAGAGCGGATATTGACTGCTGGGGCTTTGACTAGATAAGGATGGGGTGTTCTCATCTTTTTTGGTGGAAAACGGAGAGCATTACCATCACAATAGGATAAACACAATTCATTTGTCTCAATCCAGTCAAATTCATATAGCTGACGTTTAGCCTTATCAGGATTGTTAATTAATGTATCAAGGGAGATATCAGCACTATTCAATGCAGAATAGGCAGTAGTCACCCAAGAGACAAAAAATGTTTGTGTAGTATGAAACATATGAAGAGCAAGTTCTGAAAGTAGGGTGTGATCCCTAGATACAAGAAGGCATTTTCTGAAAAGCGCACATAGACGCCAAATGTATAGGGTTTCAAGTGAAATTAGGCCTAGTTCATATCTAATCCACGAAATGGGGATACAAGCTGGTAATTGTAGTATCTTTTTCCAGAACTGGCTTTCCCATTTGTGGAAGACAAATTTAGACTGACATGTGAAAGTTTCAAGCCCATACAATATTGACGGCACTGCTTTCTGATTCCAGTAGGCAAGGGCCGGTATGATGGAAAATTTGCCATATCTAGACATAATCAGACTAGCTTGTGATGTGGCCGTTGTCACCTTTTTCAAAATCCCATCTACTTGAGCATTGAAGGACCCACACAATTCAAATATCACACCTAAGTAGGTGTATTGCTGCACAATCAACAACTGTGCCTGATTAATGTGCCAGTTGAATGATTTATTTCTTTTGATTGGTTGATACAGCATTATCTGAGATTTATTAGAGTTAATTTTCAATTCATTACGAATCATATAAGATTCGAAAGCAGTCAGCAGTTTCTGCAAGCCAATTTGAGTTTTTGATAACAATACCATGTCGTCAGCATACATTAGGGTTTGTACCTGATGATTATTAATTTTAGGAGAATCTGAATCAAGATTTTGAAATATGAAAGCAATGTCATGGATAAAATAATTAAAAACAGATGATGCCAAAAGACAGCCCTGTTTAAGACAACGAGCCGTGGGTATGGAGGTGGACAGAGTTCCATCAAGGGTTAATCGTACATAAATACACGTCTCAGAGTGGAGTTCCAGGATGATATCAAACAGTGTTTGTGGGCAATGATCACGTTTTAATTTGGCAAAAAGCAGAGGGCGAGAAATAGAATCAAAAGCGGAGTGTAGATCAATAAATGCAAGAAATAAAGGTTGTTTCGATTCTTGGCACTGAGCTTTAATAGAGTTCAATGCAAAGAGATTGACCTGGGTGCCCATACCCGCAATGAAACCAGTCTGAAACGGATCTCTAAATGAGTTCTGGAGCGTCCACTTATTAAATTCACTCAGAACAAGTTTGGTAAAAATTTTACTCGGGGAGTCTAATAGTGCAATTGGCCGATAGTTCTGGGGTAGACACCTTTCACCTTTTTTGAAAATCGGGATAATGATGGAGGATTTCCAAGATAAAGGGATGGTGCATGTGTGCAATATGTCTTGAAAAATGCCATACAATATACGAGCCCATGTGTCAGGGTTTAGTTTCAGCATGGCGTTGGAAATGCCATCTGGGCCGACGGCTCGGGAGGAGCTAGCTTTTTTGATGACTGATACAATGTCGTCAGTTGTAAAAGCCAGCTTCCAAGTTTGAGTTCTAGTAGGGAGAAAGGTGTCCGGATCAAAGTTGGCATCAGCATATAAGTTTGTGAAATACGAGATCCATTGTGTTTCATTGACTGCGTTTAATTGTGCATCGGCATCTCTAATATATGCATGATTGTGTAACAGATGCCACATTTGGGCCGAGTTTTTGTTGGTAAGTGATTTTAACATTATTTCACTGTCATGTTGAAACATTAATGATTTATGGCCCTTTAACCAGTTTTTGTGTTGTGTTTTTAACTTGGTAAGCACTTGCCAACGATTACAAGAAGAGGAGGATAGAATCTGGCGCTTTAGGCGCCTAAACTCGGTCTTACGGTCTTTGACCAGCTGATCAAAGGAATGGGTGTGTTTGGATTGAAGTTGCCTGGGGGTCGAAATGGTATGCGCAAACGGTGCAAGTATATCGGTATATTGTACACCCACTGTGTACAAGTTCTTTTGAATTGATTTTTCAAATTCATAAAGTCGGTAGTCTGTCCATTTCAGTCTAGATCTGGCCGAGTTGATAACAAAGCCACAGCTGACTGAGGAAGATTTTAACGCAAAAGTTTGCCATGAAAGGGTCAAAAGAAGTAACTTATGGTCACTGCCAGGATATGCAGTAATTGAGAGATCCTGACAGAGTTTGAACAGTGGCGAATCCACAAAAATGTAATCAAGTGTACTTGCACTGTTATTGTGGTACCAAGTCGATTGGGATGGAGAATCACCTTTGAGGGCCCCATTGATCATGATAAAGTTCCGTTCATTCATAAGTTGGATCCACCGAGAACTAACTGTTGAATATGGATTGTTAACAATACAATTCATATTGAGATCCCCTAATATGATGGTGAAGTTGGTATTATTTGCCATATTTATAATATCCAACAAGGAAATAAGGCCACCATAAAAGTGAGCATCAGAGCAGGCAACAGGATTTCTATACACATTCAACAATGCGAGCGAGGCAGTACCCAGGTCAATTTTAACTAGTTGCAAATGAACCCCAAAGGAAGCCCATGCATTTACATGGAGACCAGCCCTTTGTAGTACGGCAACCAACAAGCCCGAGGTGGGTCTACCTTTAGTTCGAGTGGCCGGTAGTAGAGTGATTTCATACCCGTCCCACACCGGGGGGACTAAAAGCCGGGTCTCCTGTAAGGCAAGGATGTGAGAAGTCACAGGCATAGATTTAATAGAAGCCTGTAGATGGTTGTGCCCCCTGGTATTCCAAAATGCAAGATACAAAGGATTGCCATTTTGACACAATGATGGTTAATTCTGGATACGGATCCGAGTGTCATACACTTTATTAGTATCACATCTATCAATTTGTTGTCTTTCATAGATGCGTGGCTGTGGGATGGTGACCCTAGATTGAATTGTGTTATCATGTGGTTCATGAGCCAATAAGAAACCCATGTCAAACAGGGCCATTCTCGCTCGCCAGATCGTGTTGGCAACAATGGTCGAGGGTATCCATAGTCTGATGATAGAATTGGAAGAGACAGAGATAAATTCAATTTGTGCTATATCGAGAGTAGAAATATCCCTTAATTCATCAATGTCACTAAAGATGTTCAAGACACTCCTCCTATTCAAATTGTAAACAGGATAAGGACCATCTCGACATTTTAAGATGAATGTACAAGCCGAGAGGGTGGAAGGGATTTGAGCAGGTTGAGAGGGAGGACGCCTTGTTTCAGAATTATGAGAATTAGGCAATCTAGATTGGTACGCTTGTTGGGGGGGCGGATCTTTAAACTCAGTCACTTGAGACTCGAGATTGTACTGCTCAAGACTAGAAAAGTTGGACGTGTCAGAAGGTTTAGAAATGAGTTGGGAGGGGGCTGTCATAGTAGACATGAATTGGGGTGGGGGCGCTGTAGAGAGCCTTTCCTCTAGAAATTTGTCAACAGCTTGTCTCAGGTCATTCAACGGGCCCTGGTTCGGTACAGATGTTGAGAAGGAGGGCCGTCTGGTACCTGGAGCAAAAGAGACAGTTTTGATGGGTGGTATGTCGATCACAACTCGTTCGGTACGCTGGTCCAGCGTCTCAAGGGACTCAACCAAAGCGTCCAAAGGGGGATGGGAGGGTATCTGTGCCGGAATATCAATAGGCACGGGAAGTGCGACTTCCTTTGTTTGATCAGACGGCTGAAGACTCGCTGGCAGCAGCGCCGAGTTAGGAGTTGCCGAGGGTATTTTGGGGGAAAGACTCTGGGAAGGATCTTTCTGCCCCGCTGCCAAAGACCCACCAATAGCTTTAAAGAAGGCATTCAGAGTATTTTTGTTGCCTCGACGAGGGATCTGTTTTTTCGTTTTTTTCATTGCGATATGCGATTTTTTTGAAATCATTGTGGGCCTAGACTTGCCACTGGATGAGACCAGAGATACTGCAATGACGGGGGTTGCTGGAAGGAAACCCTCAGGGAGGGAGAGTATGGCACTAGAAGTAGTAGTTGCAACCGGGAGAGGCACCTCAAGAGTAGGCACCAGATCAATGTTATTTGGGGCTAGCTGAATTTGAGGCACAGAGACAGAAGTTATAGTATTAGGAGGAGCATCAGCTGCACAAATGACATGGTGAAAATGAGGCAAGGCAGAGGGGACATTCGCGCTTTTCCCATGTGAAACACAAATCGCAGGGGGCAGAGCTGTACTTATGTGCCTGTCTAGATTAGTATAGCTACCACAGGTGATGATTGAGGCTTCCTGGCTCGCCACTGGCCTTTCTAATGATGAGGTAGGTGAGAGGCACTGCGGGTCATGGCGACGACTCCAGTGTAATAACTCCTCCAGTTGTGCACCTTGGGTAGCTATTTTTGTGTGCAGGATATCAAACATTTTGTGCATGCCCAAAATGGAGGTATTGATTGCCTGCAGGGCTGGTTCAACACCAATACTGATGGCTGAAGCAAATGTATTGCGAGCAGGCACAACTGGACGAGGTGTGGGAAGAGCAAAGGAGGCGATTGCTGAATCTATTGGTGTGGAATAAATACCTTGAGGAAAGAGGCAAGAGGGAGCCACATCGCAAGAGGATTTCATAGACTGCAAAGTATCATGATGACTGGCATATAAGGAAATACTCGTGCTATCAAGGTGTAAGGGCGAATTTGGAGTTATGGACAAAAAAGTGTGGTTTGAATGCGAGCTGAATTTTCTCCTCACATTCCGTGCTTTTAACGATGCAAGAATCGTTTTATCGGAAATGCCGCGTGTGCGAGAGGGAGTTGATGGCACTATGGAAGGACTGGGAAGCACCATACACGGGACCGTTTGCTGATCCACAGCTGAAAGATGAGATCCCGCACACCCTTGTATCAAAGAAGGGACAGTCAGGAGTGGATCCGCCAACGGGCCCATGGTGGGATTGGCAGAAGTGAGGTCAACTGGAGTTCTGGGAGATAGAGTAAACGCTGGAAAGTTTGTTTGAAAGAGCCCAGTACTAGGACAGCCAGGCTTGGGATAGGCAGCCAAGTCTGGCATGTTTGATTTCAATGAGTACGGCACAAAGGTCATTGGAGATGGGGCAACTCTCAAACTAACCCGAAAAACCTGAGTAAGCGCAGTATAGACAATTTGGTAAAAATACCTGTACTAAGAAGCCAGACCGCGACCGCAGAGGCGCGGTGAGGCGGTAAAGCGGAACTTAGCCGTGAACTTGCTCGTGCGCGCGCGCTGTGCGCGTAGGGACGTCTTTAGTAGGAAACAGAGTAGTAGAGAACACGCCCTTTCCTGGGTAGGGCTGTGTCAATCACTAAGGCTGGTGTAACCAGGAAAGCAGTCCGCTTGAGTGCAAAATGAAACACTGTAAAAACAAAACAAACAAACAAACATATATCAACAAGTTGCTGAGAAGTTGCTGAGTGCAGTGAACTCCCACTAGTGGGCTTACGAGTCCAAGTCCACCAGCCAAAGCAATCACCTGGCTAGGCAAAGGTCCAAAAACACATCCAAGTACAGAGCGAAGTCCTCACGAGTCCTCACGAGCGGTAAAGCGGAACTTAGCCGTGAACTTGCTCGTGCGCGCGCGCTGTGCGCGTAGGGACGTCTTTAGTAGGAAACAGAGTAGTAGAGAACACGCCCTTTCCTGGGTAGGGCTGTGTCAATCACTAAGGCTGGTGTAACCAGGAAAGCAGTCCGCTTGAGTGCAAAATGAAACACTGGCTAGGCAAAGGTCCAAAAACACATCCAAGTACAGAGCGAAGTCCTCACGAGTCCTCACGAGCGGTAAAGCGGAACTTAGCCGTGAACTTGCTCACAGATCTATCAACCGCCTGCTACAACTCGGCTCTGCTGCAGGTGCTAGAAGGCACGGTTTTGTTTCTAATTTTCACCGTAGGTGCCTGGTCAGGTGCTGCTCGCCTCGTATCAGGCCGAGTCTGTCCGTTGGCCGGCTAGGTCACGTATCTTCAACAGGTGGGGTTTCACCAACAGCTCCACTTCCTCCGCGGGTCGCTGCCAGGAGGGTCTTTTTCTGGGTCGTTCACTGATCCGCCTCGAAATCAGCTCTCCCCGGTTTCTTATACCACCATCAGACAGCAGGCCAAGCCAAGCTACGAGGAGCGGGCTGGTTCTGGCGCACAGACCGCTCAGGGATCTTTCAACCGCCCGCTACAACTCTGCTCCACTGCAGGTCCTAGGAGGCATGTCTTTCTTTCAAATTTTCACTGTGGGTGCCTGATCGGGTGTTGCTCACCTCTTTGTGTTTGCACGCATCGATATGGGCACAACTCCGCAGGATATGAACAGAAGGATATTGTGGGTTACAGAGCTCTCACATGAGGCGGCCATCTTCGCTGGCGCACAAAAGCCCCCGTGAAATGCATGTTTAAATTATTATAAAAGCTGTGGTGTTGCATTGAAAATTGCAAGGCGATGCTGCGTAATTTAAGTCTTGGCCTGGCTTGAAAAGACAGTATAGTTCCATCATTTAATTGCTGGTTGCAAATGTCTTTCTTGACCGCATTTCCCTTGTCATTTATTTACATATTGCTCAGTTAACACATTCCCAAACCTTTCTGCAACATTCATATAAACAATTTAGCATGTATGTGTGTAAAGTAAAACAAGGCACATATAACATAAGTGACACAAAATGAATGAAAGAAAATGTGTAAGAGTGGAAAGAGGGGCGAATAGACAATTTATTTAATGTGTTACAGTTAAGTTAATAAACTTTACACATACAAAGTAATAATTAGTCAAAAATGAATTCTAAAGTCAAACTATTATAACATTAAATTAGATAATAACAACACCGTAAAATAACAATTAATGTCTACTTTTAGAAAAATAAGGTTAAACATTAAAATAGACAAAAGAGGACTAACAAAAAAAGGGAGAAGTGTGTTATGGATGAGCAAGGGGAGTGTCTGATTTAAACACGAGCCAGTCTAGAAAATGAAGAACCGTGAACAGATGCCCAAGGAGCGTGAAGAGGCCAAAAGAGTGGGCTAGAGAGGGAACGCAGATGAAAATCTAATTAGAGAATTGCTGACACGACACACATGAATGCATTGATGCACAAATATGAAGAAAACTAGATCTGATCATTTGCACTAAACAATTTCATGTCCCATTTATACAGCACGTCTACCAAAGCGTTGTACAAAATTATAAAAATGCAAGGAATTGTGCAGGGGTGGAAGGGCATTCAAGACATCAACCGAACTGAAAACATCATTGTAATTTCTGAAAAGGGAGATCGTCAAATAATCAAACAATCCACTGCACTGCCATCACCAAGTTCTCAAACAGATATTTTCAATTTTTAAAAAAAGACAATGCTTAGACAATAACTATCTGGGTAGCTCCTGGTTGAGACATATGTTGATAGTAACTTAAAATCACAAACAAAGGAACACATTTTACCCATAGGAAAAAAAGGTGTACATCCTCCCAAAGAAAGAAAGTCAGAGAAATAAAGGTGAAGAAAAGAAGCATGATAACAACCAATGATGTGTCCTTATTATGGAAAAGAGCACCAAGAAGAAAACCACACAACAAAAAGATAAAGGAATGATAGTGCGGGCCATAGGGAGTGGGAGATCACCGCACTGAGAATTGGAGACGGGTGGGCAGTAGAAATATTTCAAGAAAATGCAAGATGCAGAATACCCTTCCTGCAATAAACACACAAGGGAGGGGGTTAAAGAACAAATAGCGTGGGTTCAGCACATCATTGCAAGAGCAGAGCTACAAGATGAACATGGGCATATCACCTCTAGGCGGGAGCGCAACACGACAATAACATGCACCAATGCCAGTAAGTATGAATTTAGATATCTTAAATAATGCTCACAGGACTAAAGTAATAAAAAGGTTTCAAATCCGAAAATCCAGTATAAGCAACACAGAATACCACAATAAAAAAACAAATATTCATGCAAATCTGGATGCAGAAATTAGCCATGAAACATGCAATTCATGGTAGTCATTTAATCCCAGCTCTCCTGGAAACAGGTTGCTAATCCATTTCGTTTTACAGCACAGTGCTAGCTTAATGTTACTCTCCCACCTGGATTCTGGAATTTCTTCAATAGAAAAGAATTTCAAATGGTCAAGGTATGTAGCAGGTTTTTCAGAAAAATGTACTGTATCCCATCTGATCCTGGGTTTGACATTCATTAACGTGTTGCTCTATGTAGTTCTTAAATGTATGTATTGTGCTGCTGAAATAAAACTGCTGACATAAAGCTGGGATATGGACACTATTACAAAATTCACATGACAATAAGCATTTAAAAAATAACTTTATAATATAGGCCCTGAAGGCCAGCACGAACATATTATCAATCGCAAACTGGTACATTTTCAATCTGCAACATTGATACAAGCCATGGGCGGAGGTGTGTGTGTGTGCATGTGTGTGTGTGTGTGTGTGTGTGTGTGTTTTTGTGTGTGTGTTTGCGTGTGTGTGTTTGTGTGTGTGTTTGTGTTTGTTTTTGTGTATGTGTGTTTGCGTGTGTGTGTGCACATACAGGAGTAGGGACATGGTAACTTGGACTGACATTTTTATAAGTCACCATTATGGTAGGTTTTTTGAAAAAGCAACAAAATCCCCATCTACCCGATTGTGAGTAGACTAGGCGACATCAGTTAATAAATCACAGCAACACCAACTAGCCATCACTAGAAATTCATCTCCAGATCAGAGCAATTCAACATGGATATGCAAATTAGCATTAAAGTTTGCTTTTGCTGCTCCTTGCAAAAAATTGCACTTGTCTTATAGAGCGCTGCGGTTTTATAGATAATGCAGTCAACCCAAGCCTCACAGCTAGCAAGGAATGTGCAACAGACTGCATATGTGTTTCACCTGCACTGAGAAGCACTGAGAATCCTTTGGATTAGAGCACAGAAGCACGTTCACCTTTCAAACTGCGGTGGCTGAGTGGAGAAAATCATTCCTTGGGAGAGTATTGCATAGAAGCCTCAACTCCCTAGCCCAAATGGCCTGGCTCCCCCTTGGAGCAGATCCCCCCCTCTGGGAAAAGGAACACATTCCCTGGATTCCTCACAAATAGCACAAACATGTTCGAAAAAGAAAAAACAAAACTATAAAAAAAATACGTGTCAAATAAACAGGAAAAGAAATGTGTGCCCTCCCCTTTGTGCATTGTGGCCGAGAAGCAGCAGAATATTTTCAGACCTAGAGTGATTGACAGGAAAAACATTCTGGCCAAGTTTGTTAAAAAAAAAAAAAGATGGAAACAGGTGTTGTGTGGAATAGGCAGTTGTTAGAAAGCTTAGAATGCGGTCTTAAAACTGCAGATTCATTTCTTGAATCAATCAATCAGAAATATTATTTGTGAAGGATCCGATCACTGAAAAGAAACCAGAAGTCATCCCAGTTTAAGTTTTGTACTTTTAAGCATGGATTTCCTTTGTTCAGAAGCGCATGGCTGCAGAAGAGCTTGCATCTGTAAGTGTCGGTTCCTTTGGTGTTCGCTCTGAATGTGGAGCCTGCTTCCTCCCGACCTACGGCTATACCAGATTTTCCTTTGGTTTGTCAATGATTGAAAACAGCAACCTGGCTCTCTTAAGCAGTTTTCTTTGTTTGTAAAATGGTTTTTATTTTGGCCTTGTACTGTATTTATTTTTCTGTATTTTAGATGTTTAATGCTATTTCTATTAATTTGTGTATGGAAACACTGTAAAGAGTTGTGACGCACATGTATCAAAGATAAATTGAAGGCAGCAATGTAAATGAATAAAAGGCTGCTACCACAACAAAACAGTCAACAGAATTAATTAAGTAAAAGGTCTATAAAATTAGAGCTTAGCAGCTTTGAGGCAAAAAGGGTGAAGTTTAAAAAACGCAAGGGGGGGACGCTGCATGATGTATTAGGAGAGTCTCCATTAGACAATGGTCAGGAAGGTAAATGAAGACATGTGGAAGGCTGCATGAGGACAGAAGTGTGTGCTAGCCATAGAACGAATGTGATGGAACACAGATTCAAATCTAATTAAAGAATTCCAGGCAGGAGAAATATACATATGTTGGTTCACACAAGATATTACTCTGCTCTCAGATAATTGCCAATACCATTTATTCCCACACTGCAGGCCACAACCCTGATGCCATTTTCAGCTCCTCCAACCTCATTTCCACGTCTAACTCTATACCCCTCATCTGGACAGAACACTCAGCCATACCTTTATCTCTCCACACACCGCCCCGCCTCCCAAGGCTTCCTCCTTCCTCCCTATGCGCCATCCCCTCACTCCCGGCCACAGATGGACCTGTACCCATGAAGCCCATCAAGCTCTTTGGCTCCTGGCTAAACGACTCAATCCTTTCTCTCACCCGCTCAGGATTCGCTCCCTCCCAGGAAGGACCAACCCCCAAGTGGTTCACCGACCACCTGAAGGTGCTCAAAACCCCAAATCACTCCCTACAAATCAGACATCCTAGCGGCCAAAAAAAGACTATTACAATAAAAGAATGCTGAACTGCTGCATCAGCAGCAAAGTGCCCCACCGGACCCTCACGGAATTCCTGAACCCTTCTTGCACCTCTGCCCTGTCCGCCTCCTAGCAAACGCTCTGCAACTCCCTTTCTGGACACTTCCACAAAACAACCCCAGACAAGAAGGCCACCCTCAACACCAAACTTTCCAACATGACCACCCACTCCCCACCCGCTCTGCAAGAATCAACCCTCCTGCCCTCCAAAACCCCTTTATTCTGCTCTTTTAACGCTATCCCGAGCGAGGAGTTCGTCAAACTACTAGCTGACAGCCGTCCCTTTGGCTTCCCCTTGACTCTTGTCCCGCCTCTATCCTGAAAGAAATCTTCACCTCCACATGTGTAAGAGAAATGTCAAGGTCCATCTTTAATGACTCCCTTACCTCTGGCAACTTCCAATAACTCTTCAAAATCGTGCATGTGAAACCCCTTCTAAAGAAAGCATCCCTCAATTCTCTCCAACCAATCAACTACAGGCCCATTTCCAACACTTGTTTCTTGGCAGAGCTCATCGACCACACTGCAGACTCACAGCTCAATTGTTTAGTGGAATCCAACAACCTCGTAGACCCCGCACAATCAGGTTTCCGTCCGGGCCACGAAACAGAACCCACTCTGACCTCTATCTGGCAGGACCTCAAAGTCACTGCAGACTCAGAAGGATGTGCAGCATTAGTTCTTCTTGACCTCTCGGCAGAGTTTGACAACGTTAACTACATGATCGTCCTTGACAGATTACACTTAAGGAATCTGAGATTCGGCGCTTGACTGGATCGCTTCATTCCTCACTAACAGATAGCAAATCACCTTCCTCTCCTGTTTCCTCGCTGTGTGCAGAGAGTTCTTGACAGGGTGTTCCCCAGCCTGTGATGATGCATCTATTGCCACTGTTGCTTGTACTGATGTATGTTTGAATGGTCTTCCCTTTAAGAGGTCTGCTCTTCTCCACTAATGCAGAGAACTTACTACCTCTTGATAATACCATTAGATCGTCCCACCCTCCAGGCGCCTGTGACCATTGTCGTGAGAGCTACTGCTGAATGGTGCGCATGTTTAGGTGTGCGTATGGAGCTATGTGGATGCACGACCCCATCATACCTAGGGGTTTCATTACCCTTCACAACTTTATCTGGGCACCGATCTGGTAAAAGGGAACGTGGGCTAGGATTCATTTCTTGAAATGTGCATGCTATTGCTCATTCTGGTTATAGTACAGCACCCACAAACCTTTTATTTTGCCTCTGGGTAAAAGGCTCAACTTGGCCTTGTTGATTGTGAACCCCACCTTGTGCAAAACATGTACTGTCTTTGGTGTATTGTACAAGCAACTCTCTATTGTTTCGCCTGTTGTGAATCAGCCATTGTGATAAGGATAGATGGGAATGTTTTGGCAGCAAAGGTGAGCTGCCACCACCACAAACACTTTGGTGAACACACAGGAACTGATGCTATTCCAAAGGGTAGTATCATGAATTGAAAGTGTTTTGTTCTTATCTTGAACCCTAGAAACCTTCTGTGAGCTGTGAACTTTGAAATATGAAAGTATGCATCTTTCATGCCAAGCATGGTAATGCATTATCCCAATCTTGATATGACCCTTGAGTGGTCATCCTGATTTTCTGTGGCTTTACAAAGTTGTTTGCTGTTCTGAGGTCTAAGATTGGTCTTTCGGTTTTGCCTTTCTTGGGTACTAGAAAGTAAAGTGAATAAATGCCCACGCTTCCCTGGTGTCAAGGAACTGGCTAGATGGTGTTCTTTAGAAGCAGAACCTCACAACTCCTTCTCTAGCAGCTCTTGTTAATCGTGTAGCATTTGTTTCTTTTGCAGTGGTAGGTTGTGGATAAATTCTATGCAGCAGCCATGGGTTACTGTGACAAACACCGACTGATCTGATTATTCCCCCCTCATTTGTGATGAATACACCCTCTTACAGAAGTGGCATGGGAGGGGAGTATCTGAATCATCACTTTGAGGAGGCCAAGACATGAGGTTAGTCTTCTTCCTCTTGGTTTTCCTCTGCCTGTATGACGTGAGAGTGCAGAGTAGGGGTATTGAAGTGGCTGTGCACCTGAGAACCAACTTGATCCTGTTGTCTGGGTATGTTGAGTAGATGTTTGTGCATTTGGCGTGGCTCGAGAGGACCGCTGGCTTGCCGGGAAAGTCCTTGATTCGTAGTTTCTGCATGATATTTGCCCCAATGTCTTAATAGTATCATGGTCTTTCCTTGCTCTTGCTCACATCTCGTTTACTGTCTTTTCAAAGAGTTGAGACTCTTCCATTGGCTTTTCTAGCACAGTAGATTGTGCCTCAGCCGTGAAGCCTGTATCGCTTAGCCAGAACTGCCACTTGATGACAGCTGCTCTTGCAACCTGGCACCCTGCTGCTTACGTAGTATCTAGTGCATTCTTAATGCTGGAATTAGCTTTTTGTTTTCCTTCCTGAATTATTTTGCTCAATTCCCCTATGTCATCCCACTGAGACCTTTCTTATCTGGACACAACAGCCAAAGCACTGGCTATTCTGACCCCAGATGCTGCTGAAGTTGCAGCTTTCCTACCAAAGGCATAGATGTATCTGTTGTCTCTGAGGGGGATATTCTGTCACTCGTATGGGTAGATGTGCTCTTTTTTGAGCAATGGGCCCTGTGAGGGGGGCATGGTATCACAAGTAGACACTGCCACAAGAGCTGCAAGTTTCAAAACCTTTATTAGTTTAAAAGAGGTTGGAAAACACCTATCTGATCTTATAACTAAGATGGCAGTATTCTCGACCAATGAAACAAAATGAAAATACAGTCCTAGTCAGTCCATAGTCAAAGTAAAATTACCAGGTTACTCACCGTAGTGACCACTTTACTCCTAGTCCATAGTCCCCTTTCCTCCATACTTGTGGGACATCTCTCCGTCCTGTGGGACGGGACCGGAGCACTTTGTAAAAAGCATCCACATTTTTTTCACAAATTTGTCCCTCCTCTCTTCCCTGCGCAGGGCCCGGCACGCGGCCGTAACCCCGCCCACCTTGGCTTCGTCCCGCGCATCGCCAATCAGTCCTTTTCTATCGCAGGGTCCAAGACCCATTAGCAATAACAGAGGAACCTTATTGGAGGGGACGGCGGGCGGGTTTATGGAGGAAAGGGGACTATGGACTAGGAGTAAGGTGGTCACTACGGTGAGTAACCTGGTAATACTCGTACGTCCCGTCCCCTTTCCTCCATACTTGTGGGAGATTCCCAAGCACTCCTTACAGGAACTATGGGTGGATGGAAATACCCCTTACTGAAACAGGTTCTTTAGCACAGCCTGACCAAACTGAGCGTCAGCTCTAGAGCTCATATCGAGGCGGTAATGCTTACAGAAAGCAGATGGGGAGGCCCAAGTAGCTGCTTTAGCGATGGACTCCCAGGGAACATACTTCTGAAAAGCAACCGCGGCTGCCTTGACCCGCACCAGGTGTGCATGGATACCTTTAAGAGGTTTCAGCTTTTGGACGGTGAAAGACTCCGTGATACAGGCGGAAATCCATCTGGAAATAGATGCCTTAGACGCCGGCCTGCCATGAGGGTTACCGAAGGTCACAAAAAGTTGAGAAGAACTCAGAAGCTCGGAAGTCCTGTCAGGTAGAACTTAAAAGCTGTTCGGACATCCAGACAGTGTAGAACCCTTTCAGCCTCCGAGGCAGGGTTCGGAAAAAAGACCGGAAGGGAAATCGACTGATTCAGATGGAATTCGGGTCACTACCTTTGGGAAGAAAGCCGGGTTTGTCCGAAGGACTACCTTGTCCGTGTGAAAGACCAAGAAAGGATGCTCCAGCGACAATGCCTGGAGCTCACTCAGTCTCCACGCTGACGTAACGGCGACCAGAAAGGACAATTTCCAGGACACGTACTTGAGGTCAACCGTAGCCATTGGCTCAAAGGGTTTATGGCACAGCGCCGTCAGGACTACATTTAGGTCCCAAGGCGGGTGCGGACTACGAACCGGAGGGTAGAGGCGTGTCAAGCCAGCAAAATGTCTCTTCACCACCGGGTTGGTTAGAGAACAAGAACACAGGTCTGTAGAGAGGTAGGCGGAAACCGCCGAGAGATAAGACCTGCAAGACAGAACATGAACCCCTGACTCTGCTAGGGAGGATATGAAGGACAGCACCGTGTCAATCGTTGCCACCCTCGGATCCAACTCTTTCTCCAAACACCAATGACAAAACCTGAGCCATTTACTCTTGTATTGAGATCTGGTTGAGGGTTTCCTGGCTGCCTGGATAATGCGCATGTTATCCGCAGACCAACTCAGATGCTCTAAAGACTTGAACTCAGGCACCATGCCGCCAAGTTGAGCGATTGTGGGGAGAGGGGGCACATCTGTTGTTCCCCTTGGTGAAGAAGATCGGGAGTTACTGTTAACCTGATCGGCGGACACACCGACAGGTGTTGAAGTTCTGAGAACCAAAACCTGGCCGGCCACCACAGAGCTATCAGTAGAAGTTAACAGTTCACAGAGTTCTTCAACTTCCAAATTGCTCGATGAACTGGGGCAGAGGCGGGAAGGCGTAAGATCTCATGTTGTGCCATGGAATCTCGAGAGCATCCCCCAGAGAGGAGGCTCCCAGCCCCCTCTGGAGGCGTACTAAGGAAGCTTCTTGTTTACCGCCGTGGCAAAGAGGTCCACCTCTGGTGTGCCCCAACTTGAGAAAATCCATGAGAGGATCTCCGCCTTCAACTCCCACTCGTAGCTGACCACTGTCCGCCGGCTGAGGGCATCCGCTGTGACATTCAGCTGGCCCGGGATGTGCACTGCAATCAGCCAGACCCCATGAAGCACGGCCCACTCCCAAATCTGGATGGACAGGTCCACAAGAGGGGGAGACTTCGTTCCCTCTTGCTTGTTTATGTAATACATTGATACCACACTGCCCGTTCTTATGCGGACCACCTTGTTGACAATGAGCGGTCTGAACGTCTTGAGCGTCAGAAAGATCGCCAGAAGCTCCAAATGATTTATGTGCAGGAGCTTGTCCTGAGGCGACCAGAGGTCCAAGACCTGAAGAAGATCTAACATCGCACCCCACCCCAAAAGGGAGGAGTCCGTCGTGATCGTCACCATGGGGGCTGGGTCCTGAAACCCCACGCCCACTGACAGGTTGCTGAGAGATGACCACCAGTCCAGGTCTACTCTCATGGAATCCAGAATCATTATCCGCTTGGAATCCGGGTCCACAGCCTGACGCCAGGAACTCCGAAGAGCCATCTGGGTCCATCTCATTTTGAGATGAGCAAGAGGAAGAGCCAGTACACACGAAGCCATGAGGCCCAGAAGCCTCTGGAACCACCAGGCCGACATGCTCTCCGACTGCGCAAACATCTGACACGTGGCCAACAGATCCGCCATTCTGTCCCCGCTCAGATACACTCGGCAGTCGATCGTGTTCCAACGAAAACCCAGGAAAGTCAGGTGCTGCGAGACCGTCATGGAGGATTTCCGCCAGTTCACCGACAGCCCAAGATGGAACAGGAGCTGAAGGAAAGACTCGAGGTTGCCCGCTGCTGCCAACAGACAAGGGCTGCGTAAGAGCCAGTCGTCCAAATAGGGATACCATGGATACGCTGGAGACGAAGATAGGCCGCAATCACCAACATCATCTTTGTGAAGACACGCAGCGCCGAGCTGAGGCCAAAAGGAAGCACCCGAAACTGGAAGTGCTCCTCTCCCAAAGAGAAGCGGAGGTATCTCCTGTGTGGATTCCAAATCAGGATATGCATCTACGTATCCTGAAGATCCACCACACTGAGCCAATCGCCCATCTGCAAAGAGGAGCGAATCTGGCCGGGCGTGATCATCTTGAACTTCTCTTGGGGTAGGAAAAGATTGAACTGGGAAAGGTCTAGGATGGTGCGCAGGCCAGCCTGGTTGGGTTTGGGCACCGTAAACAGCCGGGAGTAAAAGCCCTCCCCTCGCTCCCCAAGGGGAACGGGTTCCACAGCTCTGAGGTGCAGAAGTTTCTGAACCTCGGCCTTGAGGGAGGGTGCGCCCGACAGCTGAAAAGGAGGGTTGAGGGGTGGGGTAGGGGGTAAAGGCAAGCGGAAGCCCGCACAAGCGACTGACAAGACTCATCTGTCTTCTGTGATGGTCTGCCATGCGTCCTCCCACCGGGGTCTCGTGCGAGCGCAGAAAACCCTCATTTGGCAGGCTTATCGGTGGCGGTGCCACCTGAACCTGACAAGGAGGCTGAGGAGCGGGAGAAAAACCGCATACGCTGTTGTCTACGGTGGTTATTCCCCGCAGGAGTATCCACTCTGCGAGATTTGCGGTCGAGGAAGCCCCTAAAACCAGAGGAAGGTCGACTTTGCGACAATGGTCTCTGGGATTTGAAAGGAGCTTTAACCAGAATAGACAATGACTTAGCCGTCTGAGTGCTATCCTTGGTTCTGGTGAGCTCTACATCAGTAGAAGTGTGAAAAAGCTCCTTACCATCGAATGGAAGGTCCAGTACCTTGTCTTCCACTTCCTTCGAAAACTTAGTGGCATGCAGCCACGCTTGACACGAGTTATCAACCCCAAGCATCAGGCCCCGAGCCGAGGTGTCTACGTGATGAGCCGCAGCCTCCAGGAGATCCTAGGCCAAGACCCTGGCATCGGAAAGGCCCCCTCTGAAATCTTCCAACTTCTCGACCGGAATGTGCTCCTCAAACTCCGACAGACCTTTCCACATCCGCATGTTAGCTCCCGCCAAAATCAATTCTGCATTGGCCTGCCTGAGCTGCAAGGCCGAATTGGCAAAGATTTTCCTCCCTAGGGAGTCCAGGAGCCTGTCCTCCTTTCCCAAGACCTGAGTAGCCATCGCGGAAGAGGATGCTGCAGGTCTGGATTGCAACGTAGCCGCAGCCACCATTGTAGAGGAGGGAGGCGGACAAGACGACAAGGCCACTTCTTCCGAAGAATGCAGCCTGTACCTCGTGTCAATCTTTTTATTGACAAAAAGTCCTGAGTGTGGCTTTTCCCAAACTCTTCGGACCACGGCCACAACGACCTTCTGCAGGAACAGGCCTGTACACTCCAAGGGAAAGAAGGTGAACGCCCCAGAAAGCACGCCCTCCTGCGGAGCGGGTGCTTCGGGCACCGGAACATCTAAGAAACTCATCATGTCCAGCACCCGGTCATGGAAAGCTCTGATAGAGCGGGGAAGGTCCTCGTTGTCCTGATCGCCTTGAGGGTCATTTGACAGGTCAGGATCCTGCTGAGCCGTGTCAGGCACTGCCTTGTCCACTGGGGACAATGGTGGCAAAGGCGGAAGAGCAGGGGGAGGCACCACGGGCAAGAGAGGCGCCGGCGGAACCACCGATGGAACAGGTGGAGCCGGAGGCGCAGGTGGACATATCTCCTTGAAAAGCCCTTTGAAACATTCCCTCATGGGGTTGGTGCGCATAAGCGCTTGAAATTTACCGAAAAAGGCATCCTCAGGAGATTGTTTCAGAACCTGAGGAGGCCTCTCATGAGGTGGACAAATCCAGGGACGTAACGGAGAAGGGTGCCACACCGGCCCCTCCACCGACGTATCCACATAAATCAAGGGAGCCGCCCCCGCGGGCAACGAAACATTGTGCGGAAGAGGCATCCGGGCGTTCCAATCATAAACCGGCCGGTAAGGATGCGCACAAGGGACCTTAGGTTCACCCAAAGGACCGAACCCTACACCAGGGGCCAATGGCGTAGTTGTAGCGGTAGTACCTAAAATGGCCGCTGTGGTCGTGGCGGGAACGGCCGCCATTTTGTCCTCATCTGAGGGGAACTGCGGCACGTGAGGAAGTGAGGCAGGGGTCCCCGTGGATGGGTCAGGGGTCTTAATTTTAGCCTTAACGTAAGGAACCTCAGCAGAGCCGGTACTATGAGGCCTGGAATGTTTCTGCGACATACCAACCGCCAACTGAGCCTTCGAAGGAAGGGCCTCGGCACTGCCAGTAAAAGAAGAATCTTTCTTCTTTGCCCCCTCAACAAATCCGGTGTCACCACAAGAGCGGGAAACGTGAGCAACCGCTTTCACCGACAGGGCCTTGCCCGGCCCCTCAGAACTGTTGGTAGCCTTAGCCTCTGTACGAGGGACCTCAGACCCAAGCCCGGTAAAAGCCTTATCGGCACGGGCCTCAAACATCCATTCGGCAACCACAAGCCCAGCCAAGGCCTCGGGGCGCACCCCTGTTTTGTTTTTGAGGGAAGCCGAAAGAGAGGCCCCAGAGCAAGCTCCGGTACCCCACGACTCAGTAGAACTGGGCCTACAAACAGCTCCCACAGGAGGGGCCTCTAAGCGTACTCTGGTGAACACAAGCCCCTTACGGAGACCCTCGGAGAAAACTCTGGTAGAATTATTAGGCCCGACAGGCACCTCAGGGCGAACCCCGGTAACAGAGCGATCAACGCCCCTCCCGGCCCGAGAGGAACCTGGAAAGGTATCCCCCGGTCGGGGAGCTCTGAAAAGTAAAGAACTTACCGGGCGTTTCTTCTTCTCGTCGATGAACGCCTGAAAATGAGAAGGAGGAGTTTGTCCAAACACCTCCTCCCACCACTCCAACTGATGTTGAAGTGCCCAGACCGAAAGGGAGTCACAGTAAAAACAGGAGTTCCAACGGTGTTCCGGACCCAAACACTCTAAACAAAGAGGATGGGTATCCTCCCTCGCGAAGCGACGGTGACACGATGAAGAGTCTGGAAAATCTAGTTTAAAAGACATAGACAGACTAGTAAACGAACGCTAGCGAGACCCAGAGAGGAAAACAGGGAAGAAAATCTTCCGAGGATGCAAGTGCGTCCGGCCCCGATCATGCGGAGAAAAGGACTGATGGGCAATGCGCAGGGCGGAGCCAAGGTGGGCGGGGTTACGGCCGCGTCTCGCACAGGAAAGAGAGGAGGAACACATTTTTGAAAAAAAAATGTATGCTTTTTACAAAGTGCTCCGGTCCCGTCCCACAGGACGGAGAGATGTCCCACAAGTATGGAGGAAAGGGGACGGGACGTAGGAGTATGGCCTATACTAATAAACCTAATGCCTGTCCTCTTTGGAATACAATAAATTTGTAAAGGGAATGTGTAATGCAAAAAGGAAAATCAGTGTTCAAAAGAAATGTCAGTATGCCTGAGTAAACTCCCTTCCCCACGTTTTGTAGCATGGGGTAAGGTGGTATACTTGGACTTTGCATCGTTGTGTCCGAAGCAAGAGTATGTCGCAGTTTGTTTCGTGGACCAGGGCCCACTTGGCCTTCCAAGAAAAGTCAATACAGTTTAACAAACGTTTGTTTCCTTCTGGCTACCACAATTCAGTACAGGTTTCCCTCCGCCGGGCTCAAACCTTTCAATCACAATTTGTGGGGGTTCCCTTCCCCATGCTTCAATCACACCTTCATAGGCTTCCCTCCGTCGGGTTCAAGACTCTTTTCACTTTCTTTCCGCTGTCGAAGCCTTTAGAAACTGCAAAGCTTTTGCTTTTACCTCGGCATAACCACTTCGACCTTCTTTCCTGAAACGTCACTTTTTCTCTCCTTCACCAAGGCCTCTTGGTAAATGTAGTTTCGAGCACAGTTCTTATTTCAAAGTTCAAAGATATCTCTGAAATCCAGGTTAGAATGTTGCATCTCAGTTTCTTTCTCTTCCTGCTGCTTCTATGGCATCAGACATTTCACAGAGATTTTCGATTTTGCAATCTTCTACCGTTGGACCACTCTGTTACTTTGTATCTTTAATTTACAGTTCTTTACAATGCTTTGCTTTCTCTCGTGTCTTATCGGCACACACGCATCCTTCATTCACCGGATACTGTTGCCGTCAAGTTTCTTTAACACAGACCGGACATTCATTGCCTTCATCAACTCACCGGCTGTGTTAATTCAATTTCGTCTTTTGCGGTTTTGATCCTGGAGTCAAGGCTGATACCACAACTGCTGCTGCACCTCTTCAACTCTGCCGTTCACCAGGGAGGGTGGTTGGTACAAGAGGTTTGTCTCTTCTCTCCAGCTGGGCTTCCTTGCACAACCTTCAAGGCCCTTCAGAGGTAACGTTTTCTCGCCGGGGTATCCAAGGTTTCTCTGTACCTCGGTTCTGGCCTTCAGCCTGTCGCTCTGCTCCTCCTGGTTTGCCATCGCCCTGGAAGAACTGCTCCTTCTAGTGCATCGCCTTGCTCTGAGTGTGTCTCAGTGTTCCACCTTTAAACCATGTGGGGAGAGCTAATAGGTATCAGCTGTTTGTAATTGAGATCAAGTGCCTGACCCTGCCAGATCTTATTAGTGGGACATGTACAACGTATTGCATCAGTGATACTCCTTTCAGCCTCAGACCTCCTCTTCCTCGGCTCAGTGTTTGTGTAGAAAAGGGGGGGATCTGGGAAGTTAGAATATCCTATAAAATAGGATGGGACAGAGGTTTTTTGAAAGGAGGATACCATGTCTCGCCATTGGGCGTTCCTCCCCTACTCCCAGAGGACCCCTCACCCAGGTGATCCTCCCGCACTTGTCCACCCCTAGGGTCTGGATCCAACGGCGATGGCCGTGCCCTGGCCACCTGAGATAGGGATCCCTAGGGACTAGGAAGTGAAATACTGTCTGGTTTTTCACAGTCCTCAAAGAGTCAGATGCTAAATGGCCCCTAATGTATATTGGGTCTGTTGTGAAAGGTTTCTTTTTTTCTCTAGCCTCAGCTTTACAGCTTTTGTTGTGACAAGTTTAGTTAACGAGGAGGGGATCCACTTTTTTATTGCGGCTAATAGAGGAACCGTGAGAAATCTGTTTCTTTTCCTCCAAGATGTCCTAAATAAAATTCACATCCTCTACTGGTACCCGGATGAGGGTACCAAAACATCTCTGTCTAGCAGATCTGTGAAGCGGATATCTTCAGTGGGGGAGAGTGAGTGGGGGCTGGGGGATGAAACTGGGAGGAACTTCTTCATCTGGTAACACCATGACAACCATCTGGGTCTATATAGGCCGGCTATCCCTGATGTGAGTCAGTATCCCATGTGTCATCATGGGTTTTTCTCTTAATGGTCGCTTGTGACAAATCGGATTGTCTTTCCTGTGTTTTTTCATATTGTTCCATGAAGTAGAACATTTTGGGCATAGTTTCCCTAAAAGTCTTCATGTACCACTCACTCTGGTGTGAGGTGTAGCCTCCGATGATGTAGATATTTGAATTACATGGGTCTTGGCTTCCAAAATTTAGATGCCATGTCGATACTTTTGTGTTGACTGTGACAACAGATTACTTTTCTCAGTGTTCAGCCCTACAGTGTTCGACGCCTGTCCTTATGCTTATGGGTCGATATGGACCCCTCTGTGTCTTTGCCTCGACTTCGATCGTGGTGCCATTTTTCTTATGTCTTTGTTTTTTCAGCATCACAATCGCCTGGGGACTTCTCCATAGCTCGTTTTATCAATGAGCCATCGGTGCTGGGGACAGCTGCAAGACCTTGCCAGTTGGTGACTCTTTGATAGGCTGTTAGGGCATTGCTGACCATAAAGTCTAAATCCCTGACTTCGAGTTCTGACATGTGTGCACTGGACTGGGCGTGTCTTGCTTCTGCCTGCATGGCGTATACCAACTAGTGCTTATGGCAGCACACCCGGGTTGTTTTGGGTTTATATTTTTTGGACACCAAGCAGAGATCCTCTGCTGGGTCCGGTGTGAAACCGCTATTGGATACTTGGTGCATGCCCTGCCAAGGGAATTTGGAATGATGCCACGGGCAGAATTTACAAGAGGTGTTCTTCCATTTGGGTTTCAGGGATTAGAGGCAGCCTTAATGTAGAGAGGGGAAGGATGAGTAGGCATTGACTAAGCTTAGGAAAGGTATAACATGTGCCCCCCTAATCTTCCTGCTGTATGCCTTGTAGCACTCTCTGTAGCTTCTCTCTGATGTTGCTCAGAAATAATGTAGATAACAATCTTCTCTGTTGCAGAGTTGCTGCTAACTGATGATGGAAAAGAAACACTCTCATAACTTAGACACGTGAAAGATTATAACTACCTGTATACGTAGGATAGCAATGCCCAGTTTGTGATTTCGAAAGAATATGTTTTACTCTGAGCAAATCATTAGATGGCAGCTTATGCAAAGCATATGAATCTGAGCAGATTCACGAGTCTCAGAAATATATATAGATATGCATACATGTAGAATAAGCTATGTGAGCCAAGTCTCACATGCCACAGCTCCACTCAGTAACCATCACTGGAATGTCACTTCAAGTTTAGAGCCTCATGAGCAAGGTCTTTGGGGGGGGGGGGGGGGGGGGGGGGGGCACACACACACACACACACACACACACACACACACACACACACACACACACACACACACACACACACACACACACACACACACACACACACACACACACACACACACACACACACACACACACACACACACACACACACACACACACACACACACACACACACACACACACACAC